>NC_052666.1:11756374-12448874 GCF_016802725.1 Solenopsis invicta
CATTTTTAGTAAAACTTTCTACAATAACATTATAAATGAAGCTGTTGAGCTTTCAATAGGAATTAAGTCATAAAATTCATCTCTTATATCCAATTTTTCATTTACAGTGCGAGTGATTATAGCAAGACTTTTTGTACAGCTATGGTCAGTGAATTCATCCACTTAAAGAGCAAATTTTTGTATTTTTAACCTTTCAATTAATTTTTCAATAACATTTGTGACAATAGTTGTGCATTTTGTTCTATTACATATTGCTTAATATACCGGCATCGGACCAGACATATGCTCACAAATTTTTGCAGACAAAAATCTTTTTTTTTGACTTCTAAGCCAAATTTTGAAAATTTTACGTTGTTCCGGCGTCTAATTTGGAACTCATAGTACACTCATTTTATACAAAAAAAACCGTCAAATATTTGTATGAAACGAATATTTGGCACCCGCTGACGCTCTAGATTAGAGAGCCAGTTAAAATTAGATAAAAAAGATATAAATTCAATGTTTTCGGCATAAAGTGGATTACTATGAGGTCCATTAATGTCTATACTTTAATTGACGAGAAGGATTTTGAAATCTATAAATGCAATTACAACAATTTTGTCTGCAAAAATTAATCGTGTTTAGTCAGTAAAAAAGGACCATGTTAAGCAGCCCCTTAACTCTGCGTATCGCAAACGTTCGTAACACAGCCAAAGGGTTAGAATTACCCAATTTAGATTAAGCGCAATCAGTATTAACGAATCGCCCCGATGCTCGGTATTACGAATTGCCCCAACATCAACTGTGCGCATTATTGCGTATGATCGACAAAAATAGACAACACACAGCAAAAAGTAAACACGAAATGTTTCAAATACATTCAACTAGACACGATCCATTCAAAGTTTTCAAAAAAATCTTATTATCTTATTTAAATTTCGAAGAAATGCTGACTATCAGAAATTACTTCGACTATCGCAAAATACATTTTTCACTACTACGACTTCAATATGACGCCGTTTTCAACAAAATTTTGTTAGCAACATCGTTTCATTAGGACGTGTTTACAGTGTTTAAAGTAAATTTTTAATATGTACCCATAAAAAGATATTTCCAATTATCGAATTACCTCGTCTAACGATTTGCCCCGGTCTCCTCTATCTATTAAATTTAAAAAAGTAATTTTAAAATGTTATTTTGAAATAGTTTATTTAGAAACAGTTTTTAACAAGTCTTAATCAATTTAATTATATATACGCAATATATATGTATACTTTTGTTAATATTTTAATTTGTATTAATTATTCTTTTTTTAACTTATTACAAGTTTTATATCCTATGTTTCTAATGAAATTATTATTGAGATATTTGTATATAAATGTTATTTGTTTTAGGAAAATTTTAATTTGCAAACGAGTGACTCTGATATTAGCATAGTCAGCAATTATTCAATTAATTCATTAGATCAAGAAAAAATATCCATTTTATGTTCATTATATATTTATTGGTATTGTTTTTCTCCTTATATGCCTCAGCTTTTTCGACTAGACATTTAACTATTTACCTATTTTAGATTAGAAGGAATAAATGTATTCTTTTTTCAAATTTCAATTACTTTTTATAAAATTATTTAAAATATTGAATAACAATAAACATAAATAATTACATAACCAATATACATGCGTTTATTACCTGTACATATTAATACATTGTTATTATAGAACCTTACTATTACTTGTCTTTAACCTCTTTGAAGATTTAATATTTTGAAAAAAACGAGCAAAGGGAAATATAATTTTTTTTTTGTTTTTCTTTTAGAATTTATGAATATTAATCTCTGAGTCAAGTTGTGGTCGCAAAATCTTGAACCAAGTACGATTGACTTCATCAGATTGCAATAAACTCTGTCATTTAATTATTGATAAACTTCTTTGTAAAAGTAAATAATATAATATATTAGAGTTTGTAACAAACCGCTTCCGCGCGACCCCCCCCGACGGACCGGTCATCGTCCGCAAAACGCCGGCCGAACATCCGCCGAGCGTCAAACGAGGCGCTACGCGCCGATAAACGCCTTCAAACGCGCCAATGCGAGCAGCGAGGCATCCGCGCGTCGCGGTTACCGCGCCGCGCACCGGCCCCAAACCGGCACGCGCTAGCGACGTGCTCACGCGCCTCCGTCCGCCCACCACGCAACCGATCTCGAGCGGCGGGGACGCTGGCTCCGACACGAACCGAACCGCCACCGAACGTTCCCGACGTCTCGAGATACGGATATAAAAGCGCCGGAGCAGCAAGATGCTGCGCTTCTTCTCCGCCGACTGCTCGGGCCGCTACTCCGCCGACTAGTCTCCGAAGAAGTCTCCCGAGGTAGTCCTGGGGTCAAGTGTCTTGGCCTCTGTCGAGCGTTCTCGACGGCTACCACTCTCGTACCCGTCTCTCCTCGCCGAAGCTGGGCTCAAGCGTCTTGGGCTCAGGCAAGCGTACTTGCCCGACCGGCTTTCCTCGACACCGATCCGATCCTACCGCGGCGGCTACAGAAAAACGGGGTAAAGCGTCTTTGCCTCCGTCGAGCGTACTCGACGTAGCCGTCGCATCCTGCCTGCGAGCGAGATCGCAACATAACAGCTGCGGATTTAAAGGGACGCTCGGCCGAGCGCCGCCCCGCGCCCCGCTACCGTGCTGACGACCGCGAAAAGCCGAGCACGCGACCTCGCAAGGCCGAAAAACACGAGGCCGCCGGGGCGCCGAAAAGAACGCCGACCGCGTAAACAACGCACCTGCCGTGTCAATAAACGGCAACCGCGCCGACGACGTTCCCCGCGCCGAAACCGTTGCCCGACGGTATTCTCGATCACCGCGATCAAGATCGCCGTCACCCCGCGCGCGATACGGCCGACGACGTATCGGTGGTGACGCACCCTCTGTAAATACTAGCTTTAAGACAATAGTATTCGTCCCTTCACTCAATAAAACTTGTACATATTTTACACGTTCAAACACACGAGTCTAATTCTCTCTTAACCCGGATCGCGCCCTGGAATTCCCGACGAGCTACGTCCGTGCGCGATATCTATCCAAGAAAAACGGGTTGTTACAAGTTTATGAAATTATCTTTTATTTTTTCTTTTTCTTTTATTTTTAATCTAATATTGTAGAATATTATTTTAAGAATTTCAAGAATGGTCTGCAGAAATAGTTAACATATTTAAATACGAAAAAGCGTATCGACGTATTATGTTCCAAGTAATGCAAAATTTAAACATATTGCTAATGGTAAATTATGGGATAAGTATACTAATCTTAAAAAATATACATATAAAACAAAATGAAAACGATCAGAAGAAAGAGAACATCCAATATAACAGAATTAGAACCTAAATTGGAAAAACGAAGAAAAAAGCTTCAACTTTTGGATTGACATTTTGGTCAATGGTAGTTACAGTTGGTTCAATTGTCAAACTCACAGAGTTTTATGTTATTAAAAATAATATTAAATATGTATTGACGAGTTTGATGAGTGCAACTGATTTATGTTTTCGAGCTTTCTTTGCACCAAAATATCCTGTAGATTCAGAAATGGTATGGTACTTTTTACAAAATTATGTTTACGGTTTGACAAATGCAAAATATATTCGTCATTTTATTTCTAGTTAGTAACATTGGACAAAGTATTGAAAAACTTATGTTCATTTCAGAGACATAATTTTAATGATTTATATGAGATTGATTGATATGAGATTATTGTCAGTAATTATTTAATATAATTATTTTTTAAAAATGATTAAATGTCGAATCAATATTGTTCCAAAAGTTATTGTTTAAGATATTTGAACTTACATATGCACTTTGAATATGAAATACATCACAAGTATGTAAAATATTTGTGTCAATTCGAAAACTGCGACCGTTGTTATTCTGATTATAAAACTCTTGCTAGGCATCAAAGACATTGCAAACATTTTGAAAGGCCAGCGTTATAATATGATTCTGTAAAGCCGATTGTAGATAAGATGTATTAGAAGTAACAAATACTTGTAATAACATAATGCAAACAAATTCTGAAATATTTCTAAAATCGAATTTAAAAAAATCAAGATTAGAAATAAAAAACACTAATACTAACAACGAAATTGAATCTGATAACGATATAACTTATAACGATACAGTTTTTAATAACTCAGACACTAAAAATGTAGAGCATAATCTTCATATGTAATACTTGCATTGAAAATGATTTCTTCGCTACACTTAGATGCTATCTTAACTCGAGTACAAATTAATCGAATTACGCATATATTTCATTTATACAAGTTATATAAATTTAAACGAGATATGTCTCTTATAGAGTCACCAAATTCAAACTATATAGTCAAAACATTTGAAAAATTACAAAGTGTTTTGAGTGACCTCGATACTGAATACAAACGAAATAACTTATTAACCAATCTTGGATACTATATTGCGCCTGCACGAGCATTTTTGGAACTATGGAAGTAAAAGATGTAAATGCATTGAAAATTGTAAATGTGTATGGTCAGTTAATATCATTAGAAAAGTATTAAAAGCATTTTTCGAAATACCTAATGTGTTTCAAAAAACTTGCAAATACATTGCAACATTGAATAAAACTAAAGATAATGAAATTTGTGATATTATACAAACGACATTTTGAAAATCAAAAATTTCAAATAATGAATTAATAACTTTTCCTTTGTTCTTATATGAAGATGCTTTTGAAACAGCAAATCCACTTAGATCGCACGCGGGCATATACAAATTATGTGGAATGTACACATCTCAATCAATACCGTGCTTACCACCAGAATTATGTTCAAGATTGGATAATATTGTTCTTACTCACAATCAGTTATATTACACAATTGCACACAATTCAAAATTATTTAAAAAAAATAAAATTTATTCATATTTAATTAAAGATTTAATGACTTTAGAAACAAAAGGTATTCAATTATCAATAGGATCTTGTAACGGTGCGACTTTTCTCGCGGTCACGGATTAGCTCGCCGGTGCCAGGGTCGAGAAAAGAAGGAACTCCGATTTGAAAAGAAATTAACAAAATATTTATTTAAATCAATTTCTCCTCACACTCCGTGATACAAAAGAATAAAATAAAATTTATTAGGAAGAGAGGAAGTTAACACCTTCGGAACTCGTGTTCCCCGGAACGTTTGATCACACACGGAAAGAACCTAAAACTAATTGTAACGTACTCGCATAGAGAACACATAGAAAACTTAAACTAAATTAAGCGCTCGCGGCGTAGATTGAGACGCGGATCTTACAAACTAACGCTCGGAAAATATTACAAGTAACGCGACTTAATGCTAACGCAACTTAATAGCTATCGCTCGCCTGAGGAAGGGGTCACGATACGCTCGCTTTGTTAGGAGGGCGCTTATTCGGACGGAACGCTCGGGACGGAGGATATCCAAGGAAAAATCCGGCGAGGAAGTTGTAACTCCGGGTAATCGCGTCGTCGCCGACCGAGTGAAAATATTCTAAATCTGCTCTGAAAATAAAACAAAATTAAGAATCGAAATTAAAGGACAGGTAACAGGCAAAGAAACGGGTAACCGAGTACGCCCGGTATCAGGAAGCCGAGAGCACCCGGCGTAGAAGTGCGGTACGGAATAACCGAGTACGCTCGGTATCAGGAGACCGTAAACGGCCTGTGTCAGGAAGCCGAGAACGCCCGGCACAGGAGTGCGGGTAACCGAAAACGCCCGGTGTCAGGAAGGCCGTAGCCGGCCTATGTCAGGAAGCCGAAAACGCCCGGTGTCAGGGGTTTTCAGGAAACCGAGTACACCCGGTATAAGGAAGCCGAGAACACCCAGCCAAGGAGCTCCGAGTACTCCCGGAGTGTCGGTACCGGTGATTTGGAACAGACTGGTTGTTCCTTCCTGGTGTGGCTCCGTATTTATACCCTCCAGCCGCCCACGCAGTCGGAACCACGTGTTTACCCCACTTTTCGGCGTATACCTACGCGCACGTGCCCGCGCGATGCTACGTGTGACGTCACGCGACCGGGCGCAAGAGCGAGCGAGATGGAAGACGGAACCGACGTCACGTGGCCGCGCGTGCGAGTGAGCGAGACGGAGAGTACTGACGTCACGTGATCGGGTGTACGAGTAAAAGAGACGGAACGATACGTTATAATCCGGCGTGCGAGCGAGAAAGAGATATAACTTACCTTCGTAACTATGCTATCGTTACAATCTAAAAATGTTCAAGTATATTTTAAATTCGCATTAATTATTGGTGACAATTGGGAATTACACAGCATTTTGGGATTTGCTAAAGTTTCTCTGCAAATATATGCTGTCAATTTTGTAAAGTATCGAAAGAAATACGTCATAAATTGTGTAGCAAAGATGTTAGTGCATTGAGTGATAAAATACATTATGCAGAAGATTTAGTAATTAACATTTAACAATGTAACTATCACGGGTATAAGAGAAACGTGTACATTTAATGTTTTGAAAAGCTTTCATGCAATTGAAAATTATAGCATTGATATTATGCATGATTTATTGGAAAGTGTGTGTGTATATATGAAATGAGTTGTATTTTATATTATTGTATCATTAAAAAAAAATATTTTACTTTAGGTACTTTGAATTGGCGTTTACAATTTTTTAATTTTGATTCAATGTCAAATCGTCCTCCTACAATTTCAGAATCACACTTACTTAAAAAATCTATTAAAATGTCTGTTGCCAAAATGCAAAGTTTCCTGATAGCCACCTGTCTGTGTTGTTGCTATAATGTTGCCGAAAACAAACGGCATTAGTATTCAGCAAATTTAGAACAAGGTGAGTGTCTCATTTGTCTTTGGTTTGACATCATATGAATTCAGCACGTTTTGCTGCCAATATGCTGCGTATTTGCTGTCAACGGTTTATCGCTATACATAAAGATCAACATGAGAGCACGTTGTCAACAACATGTGCTGAGTCATAAAATTCAGCAAAAATTCAACAACATGTTGAAAACGGTTAAATATATGTTTTGTACTTTTTTTCAAATATATAAAAAATAAATAAGTTAATTCTTCTTTCTGCTAAATTGTCTCCACCCTGCCAAAAATGTGCGATAAACCAATTAAAAAAAACTAATCCGAATCAATTGAGATTTCTGCACCAAAAATACAGTATTAAAACCGATTAAAAATAAGATCGGAGTCCAGATAGATTTATTAAAACAGAATACATTCATGTAAACATAATAAATGTTTATAGTTTACAAAAAGTATTTCTTGTACCTTTTTCTTTAAAAAGAATTAAATTTAAATTAAACATTTAATTTATGTTCAAGATTAAATAACAATACAAATTGTTATTTACATATAAAAATATAAAGTTTTATGTGGACCAATGTTCCACACACACACGTCATGTTTGAAAAGAATGAGAACAAGTATTCGTTTCAAGCTTACAACAAGCAAGTGGTAAAAGCTTCCAAAAGTATGAGCCAGGATGTCCGCTCAGTGTTGCTATCAGGGACGCTTTCTCGCGCATGCGCATTATGACCAACAGTAAATCTAGGGCCGTAACATGACATACGTGTAACCGGCACTAGCGTTTTGGCGGGCTGTAGACTAGGATGTAGGTTAAGTAAGGTAAGTATAACATTTTATTATTTAGTATTAAATGTAATATGGACAACCAAAATAAAAAGGGAGCCATTAAAAAGCATGCTCGTAATTTTCAAAATAAATGGTTAGATGAAGATATATTTAAAGGGTGGTTGGCTCCCGATAAAAATAAAGCTAAATGCAGTTTGTGCAATGTTACAATCAGATGTTGCAGAGCAGATTTAGTGCGACATTCACAAACGACCAAGCATGTTGAAATGGTTAATAATAAAGATGAAAGCCTTAATAATAATAACAATAATCAAATGTGTCATAGCGATAGCGTAAAACATGCAGAAATCAAATTAGCTACATTTTTCGCAGAGCATAATGTTGCTCTTTATACCGCGGATCATTTAATTCCCTTATTACAAAATATTTTTAAAGATTCTGCAATTGCACACGATATTTCTCTGGGTCGATCTAAGTGCACTTCTATTATTAAAAATGTAATAGCAAAGCGTGAAGTCGAAAAACTCGTAGAATATTTAAAAAAATTTAGATTTTCTATTTTAATAGACGAAAGCACAGACATTGGGGATACTAAGATTATGTGCGTTCTTGTACAATTTTGGTTGCAAAAAGAAAAAATGGTCAAAACTCAATTATTAGAATTAGTTTCATTAGACGCTAGAGACTGTTCAGCAGAAAAACTTTTTCAAAAATTTAAGGAAATTTTAAATAATAAAAATATCCCCATAAAAAATGTTGTTGGAATGGCAAGCGATAATGCATCAGTAATGACAGGATGCAATAATTCGTTTTTTTCGCGTTTGCAATTAGAGACTCCGGGTGTAATTTTATTAAATTGTATTTGCCATTCTTCCGCGATAATAGCCAGTAAAGCGTGCGAAAAATTACCGGATTCTTGTGAACAGTTAATTAGAGGAATTGCAACTTATATATCGGGCAGTGCAAAGAGGTGTGCAATTTTAACAGAGTTTCAAGAATTTTTTCAGGTAGAAAAACAGAAAATTTTAAGATTATGTAATACAAGATGGCTTGTTTTACAAAAATGCGTGATTAGAATTCTTGATCAATGGGAAGTATTAAAAAATTATTTTATTTTAGCCACCATTGAAGACAAATCAAAATCTGCGGAAGTAATTTTAACACAATTGAATGACAATGTTATTAAATCGTATTTACTTTTTTTAAAATATTCTTTAAATTATTTTAACAAATTTAACGCTCTTTTTCAATCACGCAATATTTTAATTCATACGTTACATAAAAATAGTCAACAGCTTATTCAACATATAGCAATTAATTTTATGGCTCCTGAGGCTTTGAAAAACATTGCAATATTAACCATTTCTGATGAAAATGATGATCAATATCTAAATCATTTACGATTGGGGTCTGTGTGAAGAACTCTTAACAACATTGTCGTTAGAATGCGCACGGGCAATCAAATTAAAATGTTTAGACTTTTATAAAACGGCTGTTCGCGAAATGATGAAACGTTTACCATATAAAGACACTTTTTTTGAACATTTGTCATTTTTAGATCCCACAATAGCTTTGTTTCAAGAAGGTAGAAATAAAATTAGAAATTTATCTTGTATTGCTTCGCGTATAGGTTATATAGATGTAGCAAAAATAGAATATGAATGGACAATTTTACCAACAATTTTTGATGAAATTGAAAAAAGAGAATTAGGAAATATGAATATTAATGAAATGTGGGCCAAAATATTAGAGTATAAAGATTTTGATGGGGAAAAAATGTTTCAAAATTTAGAATTATTAGTGCAAGCAGTTTTGTCTTTTCCTCATTCTAACGCAGAAGCTGAAAGAATTTTTTCTATTGTTACCGACGTAAAAAATAAAAAAAGAAATAGATTGTCCATTGAAACAATTTCCGCGATTTGTATTGCCCGATCTAGTTTTCAAGCGCACAACATACAATGTATAAATTTTGAATCAGATTCACGACATTTAGAGTTACACAATCCGCAAAATTTGTATGCAACATCTGATACTTAATTTATTTTTACTTCTTTAAGTTTTTTATTTTTTAAGATTTATTTCATTTCTTTTATTTTCATTAAAATCCACCCATATATATTTTTTTAATATATTGATTGCATTAATACTATTTTATTTTATGTAGATTGACGTACTGTGCAATAATGTGATTGTACCTGATTTGATTTTACGTCAAAGATTAATGTTATTTATATTATTATAAATGTATTATATTATTTTTTAAAAATTAATTTTACATATATTAATATTTATTTTTTTATTTAAGAATAATTAATAATTTACAGTTAAGTACAAAAAGATATTTATTTTTTTGTTGTTTAATTTAAAAAATGTTTAATTTTTAATAGTATAGTAATTGTTTAAAGTATTATTTTAGCAAAATATTTTATTGTAATTGAAAAATGTATTTTGTTTTGCGAATACTGGTAAGGTTTTTGGGCAGTTTCCCTTACCCTTGCAACAAATGTTGGTATTCTTCTTAATTCTGCCCAATAAAGTATTTTATTTTGAGTACATATGTGTTTCATTATATTCTTCCTTTCTTTAAATTTATAAATATATAACTTATTTAAAAAATTAGGTTGTGATATAATATTAATATTGATTATTTAAAAAAATTTTTATAATTAAGTAATTTTATATAACTAAATTTACACAATTTTTATAATTTTATACAATTTCATATAATTAAAAAATTTTAATTGATCCAGTATGATATCTTCAAGGGAGTAAAGTTTAATAATGATTTTAGGGATACTGTTGCACATTAAGTAGTTACCCTCTTGTATACCTTCTTTTTGTCAAACGTAATACGTCATTGAAGGTGTATATGAATACGCATGCGCGAGAAAGCGTCCCTGATAGCAACACTGTGTCCGCTACGGTGGCACCTAGATATAACGCCTGTGGCCGCACTCGACTCACGAGAAAATCCCCCGCGACGTGGCCACCTAGCGGTGATGCCAGCACTTACTTGTTAAATCCATTTCAATCCGATCTGATAGCCAAGTAAATAATTAATTTACTTCTGTTTATTTATTACATTACACACGCTCGCGCAAACACACAATCACATACGCACACACGCCCACACACACACACAAATCATTTTCGATATTTTATTTGGCTACAAGACAATAATTAATATATTTAATGTTTTTAACAAATACACGACAAAAACACAGCATCATTATCTTTTTTTTATTATCGTCACGTTGCTCTTATGTTGTTGAAAATTATTGATAAAGCAAAATATTTTCCACGAATAGAAGTCATTTTGTTGGCAACAGAATAAGCAACAGTTGCTTTCCGTTTGCTTTGAATCTGCTGAATACATGACATAAAATGTCTAAAATCTGTTCTCATGTTGTTGAATATGTAGGACTATGCGTTACGTTTTCAGCAAATACACAGCAACTAGTCGAAAATTCATGCTCAGCAATAAATTGCCTAATTTTGCAAAACATACATGGCTATCGGGGATTTTATATTAAATGCTGGTTTAATATTCGGTAATCTGATAACTAATCCCGATGACACTTTCTGTATTGTTACGAAAAATTGTTTCTATTACACTTCAACACTGAATTGACAGCAGATTTATTAGAAAACCTGATTAATGAGTATCATATACTATATATCGAATTATTTGGAGAAACTTTGAAATCCAAACATCATTTAATGTTACATTATCCTCGAATTATGAAAATTGTTGGACCGCTTCGTTCTCTGTGGTCAATGAGATTTAAAGCTAAACATCGTCCTTTAAAACAATATGCTCATTCAAGTACTAGTAGAGTAAATATATGTTATAGTATTGCAGTCAAACAACAAGTAATGCTAAGCCATTTATTAATAAATTTGCAAACAAATAACTTTCAACGTATAACATACAAAAAAAATAATTCATTATTTGTTTCTAAAGTAGTACTGAATGATTATTTAAATTATACTATATTGAAAAGTTTGTTTTGGAAGTGTAATACTTAAAAGAAGCTCGATCGTTCTAATAAGCATCAATGACGATGATTTACTTTTATTTGCTAAAATTACAAATATTTTAAAAAATAAGACAAGCACAGACATTTTATTATCGCCATCAGATTTTGTTGCTACTATAAAATATCTGTTTTTAATGTACTTTGATGCTCACTATCAAGTATACGCCATAAACGTTTCGGATAAATATGATACTATAAATTTCAACTCTTTCGTGTATTTTAAAGTATATAATTTAATTAAAAAAACAGATGGTAAATTTATTAGTCTTCATTGAACAAAACTTTTTTAAGTTTTTATTAACTTTTTTTAGTCTTTATTGAATAAAATAACTTTTTTAATCACACATCCAAATGTATGTGCTAATTTTTTAAGTTTATTTTAAAAGTTTATTGTAAAAGTTAGTTTTCTTGTAAAACAGTTTACATATTCAATAATAAATGTGCAATAACAAACATGTAATAGTGTTGATTATGAATAACATTTTACATTTAAAATAACTATAAATTTATAGCTAGCTAAAAATAATCACTATAAATTATAGTTAAATTATGGTAATTGCAACCATTTTTTTTTCTCAGTGTAACCGTACACAGTAGTTGTATTAACGTATATTATAGTTATAATTATTATAATTCATAGTTGAAACAGCTATAATTTGCATAGTCAAAATAACTGTAAATTTATAATTCGCACTGAAAATGATTATAAATTATAGTTAAATTATGTAAATGCAACCATTCTCTTTTCTCAATGTAGAATCTTTCAGTTCAGTAAGGGTGCTGTCATATGGGGCGTAACTTGCGCTGACCAATGATATCGTTTTACTGGAACATCATCTTTCATCAAGTTACTTCACGCTTTTTACGTTATTATGGTTCCATTGAATCCAATTTCTTCCAAAAGAAACGCTGTACATGTAGTAATACATGTAATGGTAATTTTAACTTAATTAAGAACAAAATATTGAAAGATAAATAAGAATAAAATCAGGGTGAGTTAAGAAATAGTTCTATAGCAAATTTATTATTCTTAATATCTATTCTGTAATAACATTCTGTTATATCTGTTCTTCTTTTAATACGTCGATAGAAAATTTTAATGTTATAGTTGTATATTAATAGATCTATCCATGTTGCTTGCATTTCTTGCATGTAAAATGCTTTTTTTTTTTCTTAAATGCCTAACATATATATATTTTAATTTAAGAATATAAATTTTTGAAAATTACAAGCAACAGGAATAAATGAAATATTAAAATATTAATGGAGGCTAAAAAATATAAAAACGCGAGATTTTTGCAGTTATTTACATTTATTTATTTTTATTTTTACAGATTTTTATATTTTTACGGTCAAGAATAGATTATGAATACCGGCTTAAAACGACACTAACGATGTGAATCAATAGCGGAGTCGAAACGTTTGTGACAAATTACATTAATTGTTTACAAAGGTATGTACATACGTACTACATGCACATGCATCTAGCGAAGATCCACATTATTCTTTAGTTCATTTATATTTAATTTTAGACCTCAAAAAAACATTTTTGTTAACATTTCAATTATAATTTAATAAACTATTAATTATAATGTAGTTAGCATTAATACTTTTGCATTAATTAGAATTAGTATCTTTTAGAATGATGAATATATATATATATATATATATATATATATATATATATAACGTTTAGGTTTTACTTAGGTGCGATGTATGTCCGCACGGGTTAGATTCGCACATAGTTGATTTACACATATTAGTGTGCAGAGTATCAGTTCCACATAAGGCGTACTTTCCGAGAAAGTAACACGTAAATTACAAATCGCAAATTTGTTTAATATTTCTGTTAGAAAGTACAAGAGAAACCCTTAAACAGCAATTGGTTGCATTAGATACATATTTCTCGAAATTCCACGAAATACGCTCCATGTAAAAGTACCTTGATAGCCACCTGTCTGTGTTGTTGCTGTAATGTTGCCGAAAACAAAGGGCATTAGTTTTCAGTAAATTTAGAACAAGATGTGTCTCATTTGCATTTGGTTTGACATCATATAAATAATGTTTTGCTGCCAATATGCTGCGTATTTGCTGTCAACGATTTATCGCTATACATAAAGAGCAACATGAGAGCTGGTTGCCAACAACATGTGCTGAGTCATAATTTCAGCAAAAATTCAACATGTCGAAAACGGTTAAATATATGTTTTGTACTTTTTTTCAAATATATAAAAAATAAATAAGTTAATTCTTCTTTCTACTAAATTGTCACCACCCTCCCAAAAATGTACAATAAACCAATTAAAAAAAACTAATCTGAATCAATTGAGATTTCTGCACAAAAAATACAGTTATTATACAGGTATTAAAGAACGATTTTCCTTTAAGATCGGAATCCAGATAGATTTATTAAAACAGAATAAATTCGTATAAACGTAATAAATGTTTATAGTTTACAAAAAGTATTTCTTGTATCCTTTTCGTTAAAAAGAATTAAATTTAAATTAAACAATTAATTTATGTACAAGATTAAATATTAAATAACAAATTATTATTTACATATAAAAATATAAAATTTTATGTGGACCAATGTTCCACACAAACGTCATATTTGAAAAGAACGAGAGCAAGTATTCGTCTCGAGCTTACAACAAGCAAGTCGTAAAATCTCACAAAAGTATGAGCTAGGGTGTTCGCTGCGGTGGCACATAGATATAATGCCTGTGGCCGCACTTGACTCACGAGAAAATCCCCCGCGGCGTGGCCATCTAGCGGTGATGCCAGCACTCACTTGTTAAATCCATTTCAATCCGATCTGATAGCCAAGTAAATAATTAATTTACTTCTGTTTATTTATTACATTACACACGCTCGCACAAACGCACAATCACATACGCACACGCGCCCCCACACACACACACACACACACACACACACACACACACACACACACACACACACACACACAAATCATTTTCAACATTTTATTTGACTACAAGACAATAATTAATATATTTAATGTTTTTAACAAATACACGACAAAAGCACAGCATCATTATTTTTTTTTTATTATCGTTGCTCTTATGTTGTTGAAAATGATTGATAAAGCAAAATGTTTTCCACAAATAGAAGTCATTTTGTTGGCAACAGTATAAGCAACAGTTACTCTCCGTTTGCTTTGAATCTGCTGACATAAAATGTCTCAAATTTGCTCTCATGTTGTTGAATATGTAGGACTATGCATTACGTTTTCAGCAAATACACAGCAACTAGTCGAAAAATTCATGCTTAGCATTAATTAAGTTGCTTGATTTTGCAAAACATGCATTGCTATCAGGGTAAGCTTTTAAAATGGCGTAACGTATTTTAGTAAATTACTAGACAGAGAAAAAAGTATATGATATTTATGCACTATATATAATTGCATTGTTAAAAAATTATAGTTAAGAGGCCCATTTTTGTAGTTATTTCTATATTATTGCTATATTGCTATATCATTATTGCTATATTGTTAGTTCTAACAACCTTAGAAGTTAGTATTAACAACCTTATATGTATAGTTCTGCCAGCTATAAAAATGTGTTACTATACATTATAATAATCACAACTATTAATATTGGGTGATCAACCGAACCGCCAGGGGCGGGTGAGAGTTGATCTGAATTATACGAGTGTCTCGCCCGAGAGATTACGAAGGTAGTCTCGCTACTTCATGCCTAACCAGCCACGACTTAAGAGCTAGATTTTTTAAACTTTCCGCCATTTATGTCCCGTGGCGGCCCCAGCTATTCTTCTTCTTCATTCCGTTTAGAGTTTATTGTTCAAAAAACCAGTCAGAGTAATAAAAAAAAAAAATTTTTTTTTTTTTTTGGGGGGGGGGGTCAAATGAATAAGGTGTGGGAATCTCTCGGGCGAGACACTCGTATAATTCAGATCAACTCTCACCCGCCCCTGGCGGTTCGGTTGATCACCCAATTATACTTCGTGTCTCGCCCTTCGAGATTACGAAGGTAGATCTTTAGAGCTTAAGTTTTTTGAACAATATAGAGAAATTCAGTTGCATTTTATATCTATTCAATAATTCAATATAGAACTAAATATATATATTAAAACCAACAATAGAAATACAGGATTATAATATAAAAGACCTTTTTTATTTTGGCGATGAGGACAATAACACCTTTTGGGCAAAGGTGTTCTGTTGGATTTTTATCGGTCTATTGTAGAAATCCGCAAACACTTTTGAATTTAAGGACCATTCAGCTACTCTCTTAATTTCTTCAATGCTTACTCCTTTCTGATAAGCTTTTGATGTTGACGCATGTCTAGTGCTGTGTGCTGTGAATCTTCTGTCTATTCCTAGAGAAATGAGACTCGATCTTATCCAACGGCCTAGGGTATCTTCTTTTACAACTTTATGTGGTTTGTGAAAGGAAATAAAAAGTTTATCCTCTCCATTTCTCACGCTTTTTGTGATCTCCAAATAATGTAATAATGTTCCTGCGATGCACAGAGCAGGTTTATTACTGAAGAAAGGCAGTTTTAGAACTGGTTGTTTGTTGCCTATTTTTGTTGTTTTGATTCTGTTTGAAATATTTATTTCCAATCCTTGGTTGTATTTGTTGATGTTCGAAATTTTTATTGAGGTTAATGTTTGGAGTCTGTGTGCTGTACCAAGAGCTAGTAGTAGAACTAATTTTTGTGACAGTTGTTTCAAATTAAGCGATTCCAATGGGAACCATTCTTCTAATTTCTTTAAGACTGGGTCGACGTCCCAAGTTGAATCATATCTAGGTTTACTTGGCCTTGTTTTTCCACTTCCTCTAATAAATTTTTTGATTAATTCGTTGTTTGCGATATCCGTATCAGCTATCATCGCCAATGCGGATCTTGTTGAATTCAAGGTTCCATAATTAGCTCCATTTTGATATCTTTCAGTTAAAAAATTGAGCACTTTGGGGATTGTCACATCAAAAGGATCACTCTCCTCGAAATTATTAAATTTCCACCACAGTTTTAGTGCGCTGTTATATTGTTTGATTGTCGACTCCTCCCACGCTCTCAACATCACATCCACTGTCTTTTCCGATGCACCTTTTCGTCTGAACGTTTCGCTGATAATTTGGCGGCAACCAGGGTAAGTTTTGAAGCCAGGGGATGATGTTGAGTTCTACAAGGAGAGATCAATAGATTGATATCTGGTTTGAATTCTAAATATGACCCTCTACACAAGCTTTGAAAAACCGGAAACCACGTCTGACTAGTCCAAAGAGGTACGACTACTATACCCGCAGCTTTATCTATTTTTATTTTTCGGAGAACCTTGGCAATTACACTAAAAGGTGGAAATGCATAAAAATTTTTATCTGACCAATTGATAGTAAAGGCGTTAATAGCCATTGCATCTGGATCTCTCTCCCATGAACAGTATTTTTCGCATTTTTTGTTGATTCTTGAAGCAAATAAGTCTATATCAGGTTTTCCAAAGACTCTTATTATTCTTCTAAAAGCATCGCCTGCTAATTCCCATTCGATGTCGTTATTAGATATTCTTGATAAAGCATCTGCGTCTACATTTTCTTTGGAAGAAATATATTCAGCAAGTACCCAAAGATTTCTTTTTTCGCACCAATCCCAGAATCGTTTGGCTTCTGTGTGTAAGTGATCAATTTTTGCACCGCCCATTTTATTTATATAGGCCATGGCTGTAGTATTGTTTATTCTGAGAAGAATTTCACAATGTGATAAATTCTTAGTAAAGCATTTAACTGCTAAAAGAGCAGCTTTCAATTCTAACTGATTAATATGTAACTTTGATTCTTTGAAACTCCATAAACCGTGGGCTCTTTTATCGTTACAGAAAGCTCCCCAACCTGTTTTGCTAGCATCTGAAAAGATTTCTAATTTAAAATTGTAAGTCTTTATTCTCTTTATAGAATGCATTATGCTTTCCTTCCACCAATTTAGATCTTCTTTTATATAATTCGGAATCTTAGCTTTTTTATCAAAATCCATATCATTTTTTATTAATGCTTCCAATTTAGCTTTTTCTAAAGTTTTTGAGTGAACCATATCATATTCAACTCCTGGGCAACTTGCAATTAACGAACCAATAAAACGTGCAAAATCACGGATAGAGCTTACTTTCTTATTTTTGAAATTTAAAATTTGATCAAATAATTTGATTTTCTTTTCTCTTGGTAATTCTACTGACATATTCCTTGAGTTTAGTATAAATCCTAAATATTTGCATTCCTTTTTTGGAATTAGGCTTGACTTTTCTTTATTAATTTTAAAACCCAACGCTTGTAGAAGTTCACAAGTGATCTGTACGTTTGTTTGGCAAAATTGTCTCGTTTCACCTAAGCATAAAATGTCATCTAGGTAGATAACTGATATAAAACCTTGAGACCGTAAGTAATTCATTACTGGTTTCATTATTTTTGTAAAAACCATAGGACTTGAACTAAGACCAAATGGAAGACAAGTAAATTCATACAGTTGATTATCAAAGGAAAAACGAAGAAATTTTCTAAATTTTTGATAAACGGAAATAAGAAAGTAAGCCTCTTTTAAATCAACTGTAGCCATCCACATTTCCGGTTCTAATAAATTACAAGCAGCTCTTAAATCTTCCATTTTAAAATGTTCTGTTGCAACAAAACTATTTAATTTTTTAAGATTCAGAACAAATCGAAAATTGCCATCTGGTTTTGGTACTAAAAAGAAATCTGAAATAAATTGATCCTTTGTTGTCTCACAAGGAACAATTGCTCCAATTGCCAAGAGACGATTGATCTCTTTCTGTATTTCAAGATTCTCTGACAATGACCATTGTCTTACCAAAGGCAATTGATCTTGAAATGGTAAAAATTCAAAAGGTATTTTATAACCCTCAATTGTCTCTAATATGAACTTGTCCGACGTGATAAGTTTCCAGGTTTCTTTGAATTTTGACAATCTGCCAGCTATGATAAAAACCTGATCATCCCCGGGCTTTAGTAGTGTCTGCGTCTGTGAGAGTGAGTCCGGTAATGACTCGACCTCGGATAATACGATTTCCTCGATGACTCCGTTGACGTTGACTTTTTGGACTGCTGAGAACGTTGTTTGTGGCCCGTCTGCGTTGCCGGCTTCTGTAATGCAGACGGGCCCTTCCAGTTTACCGAATTGGATGAAATGGATGGTAATTTTTGAGTTGGAGGTTTGATATCCTGCCCCAATTTATTAATCATCTTAATTTCTTTGATTTTATCTCCCAAGTTTTTACCAAAGAGATATTTATCTGTTTTCTTTTTAGATAAGTGCTCCGACATATGCTTTGAAACACATAGTAAAATGCAAGCCCTTCGTGCTATTGTCTGAGAGTGATAAATCTCTGCCATTAATTTTGCTGCGTCCCATAGGTTTCCGAGTGTTTTCCTAGATTCTTTTGTTTTAACATTTACCAGTTCCGTTATAACCGGTGCAAGAGCTGACAATGCTGAGCCAGCTAAATTTTGCGTAAACGTGAAGTCTGTCCTTCTTTACCACTGTAGCATTTAATGTGGTAAGTTCTTGATTAAGTATCGGTGCCTCTAAAGAACAGTTACCGCTTCTTGGATATTTTGCAAGTAATTCTTCTTTTACTTCTTTCTTTAAACCTTCTTGCAACCATGGGTTCCAACGATTGGCCAAGCTAACATGAATTTCAAGCTCTTTTTTATTTGTTGGAGGCTCTTCGCCAATGATTTGTAAAGTCTCGTCATCTAAATCAAAGGCTTCATCCTCTTTACTCTGATCTTGATTGATGTTTTGATTTTGTTCAGTTGGTGGATTTTCAACCTGAACCACCGACGAAGCAGGATCTTTATAAATGCTCGGTTGAGTGTCATTGTCTAGATAACCTGTAATTAATGAAATACTGATAACATAATGAAGTTATGCTGCAGACTCACGAAGAGTGAGAGCATTGTGAGCATGAGCGGGAGAACGAGCGAGCAAACGAGCGAGCAAACGAGCGAGTGAGCGAGCGATGATCGCTCTTTCCAGTGTCATTACCGGCGCCCGTGCTGCGATCCAGATAGTAACACTCGATCACTTCTGGTCTTGCCTAATGTGCAAGTTTACCACGTAAAAAAGCACTCGGAACACGTCTTATCTCTCGTATAAGATCGTCCGGTGAAACTTAGGTTATGTCTCGGCTCTCGTCCGAGCTCAACCTTGTAGCGTGCGATAGGATAGGATAGGTTATGTCTCGGCTCTCGTCCGAGCTCAACCCTCCGCGTATGACAGACTATGTCCCGGCTCTCGTCCGGGTTTAGTTTCGTTGAGATTTTATGAATCTTACCGAAGTCAATGCTGTCGTTGTCGTCGACATCTCTAGGGCTTTGCGGCAGCCGTGACTCGATTAGTTTTTCGAGGCTTTTAATTTTTTTCCATAATTGATCGTTTTCCTCTTCTCTGCTATGTGATCTTTTCCTATGCTTTCCCATTTTCAACCAAATCTAGGATTCAGCGGCTCTTAACACGTGCAGCTTGCTCGGCACAAAGAAAACGAATGAAGAAGAAGAATAGCTGGGGCCGCCACGGGACATAAATGGCGGAAAGTTTAAAAAATCTAGCTCTTAAGTCGTGGCTGGTTAGGCATGAAGTAGCGAGACTACCTTCGTAATCGCGAAGGGCGAGACACGAAGTATAATAGTAACATATCAAGGTATATTAAAAAATTAAAATAACTACTTTTATATTGTTAACGCAACTACAATTGTAATGAATAAAACTATTTTCTTGACATTTGTTTACTATGTATGTGGTAATAATAATTAGAAATAAGTAAAAAATAAATAATAAAAACAATTATAATCGTTTAAAAATAATTAAATAAAATTTTTGAGCAGTAAGTATGACTGTATTAATAGCACATTGGACAACATTTCTAACTTCAAATTTACTTTACGTATAGTAAAAAATTGAAAAAAGTAATTGTAAAAGTAATTATTTGCACAAAGTACATAGGACCATATTGTTAGTACGAACAATCTTATAGGTATAGTTGTATCAATTGTGAAAATGTTTTACTATAAATTATGATAATCACAACTATTAATATAATAATAGCTATTTTAATTTACATACATATCAAGATATGTATGTAAATTAAAATAGCTATTTTTATATTGTTAAGGCAACTACAATTATAATGAATATAATTATTTTCTTAACCATGCAATTATACTCACATATCTCACCTCCGTGAAGTTTAAAAAAAAATAGTAAGAAATTATTTAATAGCTGCAGCTCAAATGGCATCAGATTTCAACCTGAAATCGTTTGTAGTTGTTTGTAGTATAAGAGTTTTCATTCGTAGTTGATTGTAGTTTAAGAATTTTTGTTTGCAGTTGAAAAATAAATATGCTATCGGTTTAAAAAAGAACAGTAAGAAATTATTTAATAGCTACAGCTGAAATGGCATCAGATTTCAAACTGAAATCGTTTGTAGTTGTTTGTAGTTCAAGAATTTTTGTTCAAAGTTTAAAAATAAGAACGTTATCAATTTAAAAAAAAACAGTTGGGAATTATTTTATAACTACAGCACATATGGCATCACATTTCTATATAAAATCGTTTGTAGTTGTTTGTAGTGTAAGAGTTTTCGTTCGTAGTTGATTGTAGTTTAAGAATTTTTGTTTGCAATTGAAAAATAAATATGCTATCGTTTAAAAAAAAACAGTAAAAAATTATTTAATAGTTACAGCTGAAATGGCATCAGATTTCAATCTGAAATCGTTTGTAGTTGTTTGTAGTTCAAGAATTTCTGTTTAAAGTTTAAAAATAAGAACGTTATCAATTTAAAAAAAAACAGTTGGGAATCATTTTATAACTACAGCACAAATGGCATCACATTTCTATATAAAATTATTTGTAGTTGTTTGTAGTATCAAAATTTTTGTTTGTAGTTAAAAAATGTTTGTAATTGATTATTAAATAATAGCTGGGTATTAAATTACAATAAAAAAAAAATTACATCGTATCGTCATTAAAAATCGTTTGTAGTTGTTTGTAGTGTAAGAGTTTTCGTTCGTAGTTGATTGTAGTTTAAGAATTTTTGTTTGCAGTTGAAAAATAAATATGCTATAGGTTTAAAAAAATAACAGTAAGGAATTATTTAATAAGTGCAGCTCAAATGGCATCAAATTTCAGTCTGAAATCGTTTGTAATATTTTGTAGTTTAAGAATTTTTGTTTATAGTTTAAAAATAAGTATATTTTTGAATTTTTTAAATCAGTTATAAATTATTATGTAACAATAGCACAAATGGTATTACACTTTTATATAAAATTGTTTGTAAAAATTGTTTGCAATTTAAGAATTTTTTTGTAGGTTTAAAGTAAGCATGCTTAAAAATAGAAATTGTTGTATAAGTACATTTCAAATGTTGTAATTTTTCCGGCCTCACGTTTCTGATAATTGCATCCGCCGATTTGCAGATTACAATAAACCTCAGCTGAAAAATATTTTAAAATTACGTGCACAATGATCGTTTAATTTATGTAAACTTACGTGTAAAATAATCATTTTTAATGATGTAAGCTTGCATCTAAAGTGATCGTCCGATTGCAATTATTCATTATCCTATGTAGCAAATGAACTTTATATTCTTCATTGGAATATTTTGTATCTTTGAATTGGTTGCCTCTGGAACGTTGACTGAATCCTATTTGAGCAACAATTATTCGAGGTTATTTCACACGACAGGTTGTTTCAGTACATATATATATATATATATATATATATATATATATATATATATATATATATATATATGAACATGATATCATTAAATTAAATATATTAATTTTAATACATTTAATAATCAAAATTATACATCAATTTTTTATAAATGCATGCATTTGTAATACAAAGTTTATTTCTACAGTATTGTTGTAATCGCAAAAAAATTAGAACTTAAAAAATATAATAAAATCATGTATAAGAAATCAATTTATTGTATAATTTTTTTATTTAAAAATGTGACAAAAAATAAGTGCATTACATAATTATTTTTAATACTTTTTGTACAAGAACTCATCTTATGAAATAAAATAATTACTATATGTACTTTTTTGTTAGATAACATATACATTGTTTATTGCACATATTGTGTTTTTTGTTATTCATTTTCAACTTAAATATATTTAATACTTACAATTAGTAACATAAAAAAAATGTGATTAAGACCATTCCATGTTGTATTTTTGAATCATAATCGCATAAAAAAAAGTAACAAGTGTCAATTTTTTTTGTAATTACGAATATTTTTTAAACGAATATTATTATTATTATATACTTGAAATATTTTTTATTATATAAAATGTAAGTTAAAAAATCTGCTAGTCATATTATGATTTTTTTATGTAATCTTAAATAAGTTAAACACTAATATGAGTTGTATCAGACTTTACGTAAAAAAGAACAGGTATGCATCTTTTTTGTTTTGTTTTTTCCTGTTTATTAAGTTTACGTGGTTTTGCCGTGGGGGATAGACCGTCGTGAAGTTCCCGTGAACCAAACATTTTTCGATTTCTTAAAATTAATGCTCGATAGTGGGATATACCATTCTTATTTTTTGCTGCAATATATTCAATGGCAACTACTAATTTGTAAAAGTGTCTACCAAAGTACAAATTATCTGGTATATCTTCCAAAGAAAGTTCACGTTGGTACTTGAAAATCCTGATCTTTTGGCGAGAATAGTCCATTGTATGGCTTCAATATCAAGAAATAAATGAGATCCGTGATCAAAAACACATGTTTTTTCTTCATTGCATGTGTTACACGTTGGAGGCTTTTGTTGACAATATTGGTTTAGCGATTCTTGAAGTCCTTTTAGACCTTTTTTGTATAATGGGATCAAATCAATTTCTAATATTGATTTAATCCTCGTTTTTGTATCTTTACAAATATTGCAAATTTGATTCGTGGTAATGGAAAGTTCATCATGAAATAACTCGTTAATAATGTTGCTAACATTTGACTCACAATTCACAATATTGCCTTCAGGTTTCTTAAATTTTAACAATATTTCTGCACAAGTCTTATAAACATAACTAATTGCGCCTTTAGTTGACAGCATTTTAACAATATCAAATATTTTATTATTGGATTGATTCACGTATTCATTATACGGAGCCCAGTCTATATAACCAACTCTAATACAATGAATAATTGAATCAAAAGAACAAGTATTAGAGAACTTAAGTAACCCTGCATTCGTCTGGAGAGGAGGTTTGCTATTGCTATTTATCATAAGTGATATTTTTTTAATTGGTTTTGGACGTTTATGAAGATTTTCAATATCAGGATAATATTCAAAATATACAGATTTATGCTTTTTATTATTGATTAATCCTTTCCATTCATCTACTTTATTTAAATAAGAATTTTCATTATTTGAAGAAATATCCTGTAATACATTTGTAACTACAGTATGCTTATTATCTGGAGAATTCTTTAATTTAATCGATTGATTAATATTAGAATACGAATTATCGCGACTTGATGAAGATAATTCCTCTTTAGTTTCATTAATCAAAATTGTGTTTTTGTTAATTTGAACAATGGGAGATGTATCTGGAATTGACAAATGATTTACACTGTTCTTAAAAGAGTTTTTCCAGCTTGATTGTGCATAATTCACTAGTGAATTTTCAGTAATATTTTTGTTTAAGTTAGGCGATTCAGAAATTCGGCATTTCGCTGATATGTCTGTAAACTGTGCGTTGCTATTCTGACTCATATTAGTAGTTTCATCATTATTACTTCCTTCCTGTACACTATCATTGGTAGGTGGATTACTGACATGTTTGTTCGGTGCTAGCAAGTTCACTGTACCTTAGAGTTTTCAAATGCTGGACTACAACTTTATCAACCCTGAGTGTTTTCTTTTTCTGCAAAATATAATTTTTGATATCTTTAAAATATGCTTCACTGTGTGCCGAAGATGCTCTCTCAATTTCATCAATCTTATGATCCTCATTTCTACGGTAAAGTTTTGGCATAATATTAGTCCATAAAACAAATTGTTTTGATAATTTAACAAGCTTCTTTCCAAAATTGATACACATATATTTATTAGGAACTCCTTTAGACGTTATCCTGACTTTTCTTCTCAATGCTTTTTATGAAGTTAACAATAGAACGTCTGTTGTCATTTTCATAATCTTCATCAGTATCACAATTTAAATCACATATTTTTGCAAAAATGTCATCTTTGGAATCGTTTGGTTGCCAGGTATTAAGACCACTTTTCATAAATTTTAAAAGTGTTTCTCGTGATTTGAAGCAGAGATCTGTGTCATCATTTTCATTAATTTTAGGGGAATAAGCTACAATTAATACGGCAAGCAAAAAACTTTCAAATTCTTTGACATCTGTTTGAAGAGCTAATAATGCAGCACATCGTACAAAAAAATCTTTTATGTAAGGCTGATCCTTGGGAAAGCATGGCCATCGAGTAATCAATTTTATTAAATGAGCGACGTCGATGCGCAAAAGACACATTCTTTCCAGATATGTATTTGATGAAAATATTTGATAAAAGCATTTATTCAAATAATGTTGCAAACTGCACTGATTAAATGCCAACGAAGAAGCAATTAAAAGTGCCAGAGAATATTCCACAATAACTTCTTTTGGAATTTTAGCATCTGAGCGCAACCACTCTCGTATCCAATAGCATAATGTGTTTGCGATATGTTTTTGGGATATCATTTGAAATAATGGAAGTATTTTACCATTGTTGTACCATAACGTGTTACAGCTTGATACAAATAAATGACGTTCTTTGAACCATCAACTGTTGGTAGCGGTTTTGTTAAACTACCAGTTGCATCAATACTAATGCTACCTACTTTATCATTTTTTAAAAACAAGTTATATAATATAATTTGTTTCGGTAACCAATACATAATAAATGCTTTATAGAGACATATCTCTCAAATACTTCCCGCATATTCAGGTGAGTGTGCTAATTTAAAGAGGGAAAATAACGGATTTTCCCCGGATTTTAATCCTAGTTCTTTTTCATTTGTTTCTTGCATTACTTTACGTAAGACTTCCGATGAATATAAGTCAGCAGGTTCATTATCACCAAACTTCATCCGCTTCTGCGTAGCTTCACGTTGCCATAAGTAGGCTGACTTTCCTTTCAGCTCTTCAGCTATTTGTTTTCTTTTATCTCCTCGAAGTTGCCGTTTTTTCACGTGGACAATCCCCCGAGTATCCAGAGTAGATATGTGAAAATCAATTCCGTCAGCAGTTGGTTCAATATTAGACTGTACAGATTAATTTCTGTGTTACATTCAATACACTGTCCTCTGATAGTTAAAAATGGTCCCCCTGTGGTTCTATCAATTTTGGCGTTCTTGAAACTAAAGGCACATGGCAATTTAAGATTTTCATAAATCATATAATAAATTTTGTCACACCAACCGGGTTCTAAAACTTCGTATGTCCTTTCCTTTATATTTCTTTAATTGAACTCCTACTTTATCCCATTCTTTGCAGCTCAAATGAATATTTTGTCTCAAATCTTGTAAATTTTTATGATGTTCTTTTGGCACTTTTATTGACCAGTTAAAGTCATCTTTATTGCACTTCTTTTGTTTTTTTTAAATCTTTGGCATGTGTTCACCATGAATACGATATGACAAACCTGTTGTTGAATTCTTATTAATCGTTCCCCAATTTTGTGTAATGTATTGATATATGTAAACTTTGCTCATTTTATTGTTTGTTGCTTGAGATGCACCCTGCCAACTCCGATCGTTATACTGTAGATATTTGCCATCTTTTAAGAAGTACCAATTTTTAAAAATGTCATATAAATCATCACAGCTCAGATGTGGTCGTTTAGGCATGATAAAGTCTATGATAATAATGTTATACAGACTAGATCGAATTCAATTGATGCTTATGAAATTTAGATTGACTAGATCAAAACTACTAAATTAAAAGTATCCTATATCTAAAATTTTACATATGTACATATGTACATAACTAATCCTACATGCTAAGTTTTATAAAGTCGCTACATTTTTAAATGTAAAGAATCCGTAATAAAACTAATTTGATAACGAATCCATCCATCAATTCCATTCGATGTATATGTAGGATAATATGTAGTCTTCCTTTTTTATCTGTAAAAATTAACAGGAAGCTTGCAACAATGATTTTTCAATGATACAAACTTTTATTAATTATATTAAACTAATTATACTAAATTAATGATACTAAAATTGTACTATACTATACTATCTGAAAAAATATATATATTTTTGTCAAAAAAATGTATTTGTTCTAAGAAAGTATAAAAAAATTAATGCATTGTATCGATACATACAAATATTACATATTCTTTTATTGGAAAATAAATTTATTTGACAAGACATTTTTTTCTTTAGTGTGACAATAAATACTCTTATCTTAATTACAAATTTTAATATACTGAGTAATTCTTTTGAAAAACTGACTAGCGGAGAACTCAGAGACAGATGAGTGCAACGTATCCAATAATAACAATCTCAAAAATATACTGTAAAATAAAAAGTGAATAAAGAAAATAGAATTAATGACGAGTCACAGAGAAATTATCAATGAAATTTGAATGTTTTCGAAATAACATTTTTGCGGTGTTAACTCTTAAGTAACACCGTTAAAATACCTAGTTGTTATAATATTTAAAAGTTAATTATAAGTGTGTGTGAAGTTGACGTATAATTTCGTGGAAACTCACAAAATATTGAGAGTTCTGGCTTTATTTACAATAGCTCTATAGTTCCTAATAGATAAAACAAATAGTTCTGGCTTTTAAAGCGAAAAAATAGGACAAAGTGAGACGTCAGGTTCACGCAGCGTCTCAGTTTGTCCTGCGTCATTTTCTGGCAAATTTATACAACTATATTTATACAACCCTACAATTTGTGTAGGGTTTTAGAAGACCTATAGTTCTAGATGAGTTCTGGCATTTAACATAGTTTATTTAATTTTGATTTAAAATTATCGTAAAATAATTATATTTATAGGATTATCGAGAGTTCCGTGTACCAAAAAATATTTTTCCTACAGTTCTCAGTTAACGTATTAAAGCGCCTTCCAAAGAGTTCTAGTTGATTCCATTATTTATTAATTAATAAAAAATTATTAACTTCCAGAGAAAATATTCGCATAGGTGGGTGAAACGCTGGTCTATTCAAAAGTTCTGTGTACCAAAAAATATTTTTTTTATAGTTCGTAACGTATTAAAGCGCCTTCCGAAGGCGCTCACTTATATACGCGAATATACGTCTTCCACGGAAATTAATAATTTTTTATTAATTAATAAATAATGGAATCGACTAGAACTCTTTGGAAGGCGCTTTAATACGTTAAAAACTGCAGGAAAAATATTTTTTGATATACAAAACTCTCAATAATAAACAAGCGTCTCACCCATATACGCGAATATACGTCTTCCGCGGAAGTTAATAATTTTTTATTAATTAATAAATAATGGAATGGACTAAAACTCTTTGGAAGGCACTTTAATACGTTAAGAACTGTAGGGAAAATATTTTTTGATACATGGAACTCTCGATAATCCTATAAATATAATTATTTTACAATAATTTTAAATAAAAATTAAAAAAAAAACTATGTTAAATACCAGAACTCATCTAGAACTACAGGTCTTCTAAAATCCTACACGAATTGTGCCAGAAAATGACGCAGGACAAACTGAGACGCTGCGTAAACCTGGCCTGGCGTCTCACTTTGTCCTATGCATTTTTTTTGTTTCTAAGGCCAGAAGTATTGGTTTTATCTATTAAGAACTATAGAACTATTGTAAATGAAGCTCAAACTCTCAAAATTTCGTAAATTTCTACGAAATGATACGCCAACTTCACACACACATTATAGATTTGTATGAGCAAGATAACAAATAATACCGCGGTTTCGTTTGCGTCTTTATTTTTAATGTATTTATTTTCAATCGCTACATATGTATACTGAGGGTGCTATTACACGTATCCGACGACGACATTGTCGGACGTAGCGATTGGCTGCCGATGAGTACCTAAGTGGGGGACTTCCGTCGGATAGTTACTAAATTTTTGTCGGACTGAAGTCGGGCAGTAACGAACTTCATACGACAATTTTGAACGACGCGATAGTAAAAACTATACGCGTAAAAACATACGTAAAAATAGTAGATATGGCTACTGTTGACGTAAATAATGATATTTTATGTGCAATAGTGCAAACTGTACTGCGGAGGAGAATATTAGCGGCAGCAATAATATTAAATAAAAAAAGAAAATATAAGAAAAGAAGATATTGGGTATCCGACTATTTATGTCAACGAAAAATGAATGGTGCTTATTATATTACAATTCCGGAATTAAATTTTGATTTATTTGTCAATTATTGTCGGATGAACAGAATGCAATTCGAAGAATTACTTGCACTAATTGCACCATATATTGAAAAAGATACATTTATTCGAGAGCCCATTGATCCTGCGCAACGTCTATTGCTTACATTAAGGTAGAAATATACGAGCATATACGTATATTTTGTCATTTAAATTATAATTTTGACGCATTGTATCTTTTATAGATACTTAGCCTCTGGGGACAGCATGATGTCAATGAAGTATCAATATTATATTGCTCAACCTACCATATCAAAAATTATTAATGAAACATGTGATATATTATGGACTGTTTTAATGCCTATTGTACTAAAAATACCATCATATAATGAATGGAAAAAAATTGCTGAAGGATTTAAAATAAAGTGTGACTTCCCACATTGTTTAGGCGCCGTAGATGGTAAACACGTAATTGTACAGGTAATGTACCAGATGATTCATAAATTCTATCATTACGATTACGACAAATATTTGATTATTTATAAATAAATTTTTAGGCACCACCAAATGCTGGGTCTAGTTATTATAATTATAAGAGCGCACACAGCATCGTATTACTGGCTATTTGTGACAGTAATTATAAATTTATCTTAGTCGATATTGGTGCAGAAGGGCGTCAAAGTGATGGAGGTATATGGATAAGATCTAATATTGGTCAGGCATTTTCAAGAGGTAACATTGATATACCACCTCCAGATCGTATCTTTGAAGGACCCATTCTTCCATACGTATTAGTAGCGGACGAGGCTTTCCAGTTAACAAATAATGTAATGCGGCCTTTTCCTGGCAAAAGTTTAACAAAAGAGAGAAGAATTTTTAATTATCGACTAAGTAAAGCGCGTCGTATGGTAGAATGTACATTTGATGTTCTTGTTTCGCAGTGGAGAATATATAGGAGACCTATAAATACCTCATTAGAGACGGGTGAAAATATAGTGAAAGCTACAATAGTATTACATAATTTTCTTCGCCAAAATAACGATAATAATTCATTCATTACTTCTAATACAGAAAATAATATAGAGTCCTTTGAGATGAGAGCAGAAGCATTAGAAAATATTAATAACGTTGGTAGTAATACAAATACACGAGAAGCCTCCGAAATACGCAATAGTTTTACTCTTTATTTTAATACCATGGGTGCAATTCCATCGCAAGAAGCTATGATTTAATACTCATATTTTCTCTAATATTTTTGAATGGTTCTTGATATTTTCAAATCTTAAAAATTACAATTGCGTTTCTGTTCTTCTGACAATAATAGACAAATGAATCAAAATTTAATTCCGGAATTGTAATATAATAAGCACCACTCATTTTGCGTTGATATAAATAATCAGATACCCAATATCTTCTTTTGTTATTTTCTTTTTTTATCTAATATCATTGCTGCCAGTAACATTCTTCTCCGCAGTATAGTTTGCACTATTTAAGAAAACGTATAAATATCAAGTTAATTATATATGTTCCGTTGTAGACATGTGTCTTAGTATATACATTATGTATTATATAAGGTAATTTTTAAAACGACATAATATACATGTTTAGTTTATATTTATATGATTTTATTTTATTTTAGTTCTCAGATATAAATTTATTAACATATGCTTTTAGGGTATATTAAAATGTACAACATGGTTTCAAATGTAATACTTTATTTTGTACTCTTGTGTTCCTTCCAAACATCAGTCTTACTTTTTAATAATAAAACATGCGCATTATACAATATTTTTTAAATCTTCTAATATCACATGTAATGAGAATCACAGAATAAGCAGTAAAAGAAAATATATGATATTCTTACACTATTTTCAATACAAGAAAACTTCTAATCTAATTGATTAACTGTATGATCTTAAAATTTCTTATAAAATAATAGTATAATAAATAACATTTGTTATATACTTAAAAAAAAAACATTTTAGTTGAGATCGGATAATACATATAATAAAATAAAAATTATACGCTGTAAAGAGTAATAAGTAATAAAAGATTATCAAACATTGTTTAACAAAACAGTAAGTAAACTATAGATAGTTGTTTCGAAACTCATTTTCTTTTTGTGTTGTTAAGTTTAATAGTTTTAAGCTAAAATTAAAGCCATTTCCGGCATTTCATGTAATAAGTTACTTATAATATTTAGTATGTTATTTATATTATCAGCTGTATTTGAAAAATGATTTTTAGGTACTAACTGTTTTTCGGGAGTTTTCTCCGATGATACATTAACTTTGATCGGTTCTTTTATCATGGTTGCTATTTTTTCATATCATCCTTTTTACGTCGCTTTAACGGCCGAGTTTGTTCCTCAACTTCTATTATTTCATTTGTTGATGCACTATGTTCACTGCTCGGTATATTACTGGTAGTACTAAAATGCAATTTAGAATTTAAATATTAGTATTAATGTGGTTCACTCTATATGTAATATAAATAATTACAAATTATTATACACACACATATATATGTACATATATGTGTGTATATAATGTATGGAAAATAAAAAACAATTCCAAATAAAAGCTTATGTTGTTGCTCTACTATAAATTTTAATTTAAAATCGTATTTCGACATTTGTTAATATTTATTTTAATTTAAACAAAGTTTTAATCTATTAACCTGCAAAAATCCTGTGTGTCATTTAGAAACTCCATGTAACTGAACCACTTCCATTTGATAGCTTTTGAAGCAGCTGAACCACTCTTCTTTTTAAGCTGTTCGTTGCGAATACGCATATATGAATCTCTGAGATATCGCCATTTTTTTAAAGCAGAAAATGGTGTTAAAATACCTATAACACAAATTTATTAACATTTTAAAATAAAACTGATCAATTAATGTTTTAAATAGATAACAGCTAAATAGATTAATTTTACCATTTAATTCTTTTGAAATTTCTTCCCAGTGTGATGCTAACACTTCTCGAGATCTTTTGCTTACAGGTAATGTATGGTCCCATAATTCTCTTCTTTTTTGTGCTTCAGCTATAAGAATCTCCTCAATATCGTCTTGTGTCGCAGTTGTTCCTATCAATATACAATGTTAAAATCAGAAAATATGATAATGCATGTAAATATTCAATACTGTTTGTAAACAGTAACGTCCCAGGTAACAATGTCTCAAATAAAATTGTGATCAGATGTTATTGTGATGTTAAAATAATAACAAATAAGGTCACTTTGCTATCTGGGGTTAGTCTTAGAACGTTGAATATATTTACCTGGCACGTGATGCAAAGTTGATGCTGAAGAAGTTGATGGCGAACTTGAAGCTACAGTTGATTGTGAAGTTGATGGAGTCATTATTGTATTTTCTAAAAAATATAATATTTATAAATATATATCTATTGATTTCTTGAAATATGAATATATATAATAAAAATAATTATACATATAATATAAAAGAAATTGTGAACTTTTTAAGAATATAACACATGACTTATATTGCTTATAATTTACTCACCACGCTGTGGAACTAACTCTCCATTTTCGTTAATAAAAATATTTTGAGATGAGACAAAGCATTTATGACCCACAATTTCATTTTGTTGTAACACATCGTTACATACAGTGCATTTTGCTGGAAAATGAATCTGAAAACCGTTTTATTATTTATTTATTCAATGACAAAAGTTTGTTTCAATTAGCACACACGCAAATTATTTTGGATTATTTATGATAAGTAAAAATACTTACGATATTTTCTTTAGCCATCTTTAACAATTTTGTAACTATGCAAAATATGGACAACGGTGCAATATGATATATCAAACTGACTCGTTCGTAGAACTCAATAGAACTCGGCCCAACTCGGCCCACGGCTGTTTGCTGTTAAGACCCATATTACATGCGGCCGACAAAATTTCGTCGTACGGACTAACGCACGCGCAGTATTAGCCAATCGTCCGACAATGTCGTCATCGGATACGTGTAATAGCACCCTGATACTGCATTTATGTATCTTTAATGTTACCTGAGATTAGGAATCTCATTCTCGACGATCCGTGATAACGCTTTGGGGCCGTAATGAGTCAACTGGATTGCAATATTTTAACATAATAAATTTTTACTTTAAAATTTACGACAATGTTTTTACTTCACTTTGCAATAACGTATTGACTTCAATTTGCAGTAACGTATTAACTTCGCTTCACAACGTCTTAAATTAGGTTTGATTCACAAGAGAATTTGAGTGAGATATGATAGCCTCGATGTCCGTGTTCGCTTTATATCCAAAATTTTCAATCCGCCCTTGTTCTCTTATTGGTAAAAATTTTCATCGAGTGTCCAGCGCCAACGAATTAGGACAAATCGGCAAATCGGTGCGTCGGCGATTCGCGACAAACGCGGCGCCGGGACCAATATTACAAGCGCTGAAATCAAAGGAAGTCGGCGAATCGGCAGATTAGTGACTCGCGATAAACGCTGACGCCAGAATAAGTAACACAAGCGTCGAAATCAAAGAAAATCGGCAAACCGGCGGATCGGCGACTTGTGATGAACACGGATGCCGACTTATGATCGCAGGCGTCGAGGTCCGCTTCGCTTTATGTCGACAAGCAGCTCGCACATGATAAATTTAATACCGAGCTATTATATAAAAGTCAATTATTAGCATATTTTTTAAGTCCAAATAAAAATTTTACTACAAACAACTACAATTTTATATAAAAATGTGATGACATTTGTGCTTCAATTAAAAATTAATCCTTAAATGTTTTTTAAAAATCAATAATATACTTATTTTTAAATTATAAAAAAAATTCTTGAACTACAAACAACTACAAACGATATTAGATTGAAGTCTGATGCCATTCAAGCTGTAGCTATTAAATAATTTCTTACTGTTTTTTTTAAATCGATAGCATATTTATTTTTCAATTGCAAACAAAAATTCTTAAACTACAATCAACTACGAACGAAAACTCTTACACTACAAACAACTACAAACGATTTTATATAGAAATGTGATGCCATTTGTGCTGTAGTTATAAAATAATTCCCAACTGTTTTTTTAAAAATTGATAACGTTTTTATTTTTAAACTTTAAACAAAAATTCATGAACTACAAACAACTACAAACGATTTCGGGATGAAATCTGATGCCATTTGAGCTGTAGCTATTAAATAATTTCTTACTGTTTTTTTTTAAACCGATAGCATATTTATTTTTCAATTGCAAACAAAAATTCTTAAACTACAATCAACTACGAACAAAAACTCATACACTACAAATAACTACAAACGATTTTATATAGAAATGTGATGCCATTTGTGCTGTAGTTATAAAATAATTCCCAACTGGTTTTTTAAAAATTGATGACGTTCTTATTTTTAAACTTTGAACAAAAATTCTTGAACTACGAACAACTACAAACGATTTCAGATTGAAATCTGATGCCATTTCAGCTGTAGCTAGGGTTGCCAGATGTCCGGCATTTCCGGGATTGTCCCGGAATTTGTCAGCTGGTCCTGTGTCCAGTAATTAAAGTTTTTTGTCCCGGAAATGATATTTTTAATATGGTCACATGTAAAAATGATTCAAAGGGTCGTGCAGTAGCTCTGAGTTATCGGTATGTGTTGACATATTAGGCCGATAAGTTAGAGCTACTGCACGACCCTTTGGATCTTAAGCAGTGTACGCTGTTTTGTGTGTCTTCCTCCACTGCCGAAATCGGTAAGCCGCGCATGCGTACAAAGCATACAGTGTTGTAAGAGCATGTCTATGGTCCGTATTCATAGTCCAAGTTCAAGGCAGCGCTTAAGATCGTCTTGGCCAGACTATCTTATTCAATCAAGATCGTCTTAAGTCATAAGAATTCATAGTCGCCAAATAAGGTGACCTTCGACAGAGAGAAACCTGAGAGAGGCCATGCCGTCGATTTTTGTGTGACGCTTTCTCTAGGTCGTACAGTGACGCCAATGGATCCACATTTTCAGTCGGCGGAACTATATGGCTGGATCCACCTTTTTTCCCGCTCGATTGGTGTAGATCCACCTTTTCTTTACCGATCGATTGGTGCATGTCCGTGCTAGATCCGTGCTATGCGTAAAAGTGAGAGATGCGTTAGTTAGGCAAAGACGGACAATCGAACTCTGTCCGTCCTCTGTTTAGACCATCAGTTAGAGAGAGAGAAAGCATCGCAGTGGCAAACACGGAACAAGCGGCGATGTTATCTCTACGGATACCTTCCTCTCCACTCTCCTCTCGCCCATCTCGTTTTCCGCGCTACGCTATGGCCGTAAAATGCAGAAAGAGGATTTCGGACGATTTTTGGGCAGGGACGTAAAGGGGCCAGAAAGCGCCCACTTTTTACAAATGTTTCATATTTTCTTATAATGGTGTATACGCGCATGTATGATTTAAAAATGACAATACGCGCGTGTTTAATATTGTATAGTAAATAATAATATTAATGTAATAAAGATTAATATGGAATATATGGATACCTTTATTTTTTAATTCTAATTATTATATATATGTGTGTGTGTGTGTGTGTGTGTGTGTGTGTGTGTGTGTGTGTGTGTGCGCGCGCGCGTGCGTGCGTGCGTGCGTGCGTGTGTGTGTGTGTGTGTGTGTGTGTGTGTGTGTGTGTGTGTGTGTGTGTGTGTACTAACGGGAAAAAATGCGAGAGAGAGAGAGAGAGAGACATACAGACAGCAAGAGAATGAATGAATGGGCGTTTATTACTGTCCTAGGGCAAGCCCTCTAAGGACAGGCAGATACATAGCAAGAACAGATAAAGAAGAAAAGTGTCGACTTAAGACTAAATTATAAACATAAAAATAAAAAATAAAAATAAAAACAACTAAAGTAGAATAACGATGCATAGAATACAGATAAAGTATCGCAATAACAAAAATAGAGATAAAGACTAAGAAGTGCTCAGAACCGAAAATACATAACTATACGAAGATTGAATAGCAAGGAACAAACAATAAGTGAAAGAAAATAAATATGTATATTGCCGCAAAAGAAGAGAAAAACAAAAGAAAGTAATGATTAGGGAATATGCGTGGAACAAGGGAGAACAAAATAAGGTAGAGTAGCTTGAGAGATAAGCTTGAGAATTAAGGCGGAGGCTGGGACTGAGACGCACCACGCTGCTGCAAAAAATCGAAGAGGCCACGTCTGAAGGAGCGAGTAGACTCAGCGCTGCGAACCGCAATGGGGAGAGAGTTCCAGAAAGAGGGAGCGGTAAAGGCGAAGGAACGCTGGAATGTAGAGGTGCGGCAGGAGGGGATCGCTAGGTCCAGTGGGGAAGCTCTGGAGGCCGCTCTGGGTCTTGGACAGGGCAAGAGCAAGGAGGCTAAGTAGGGAGGGATGCCGGTACGGAGGATGGCAAAGATGAAGCAGCCGAAGAGGTAAAGTCTCCTGTCATCCGCCCGCAGCCAGCCAAGCTGGGAATAAAAATGTGAGACGTGATCATCCCAGCGGAGGTCGCAGATGAAGCGTACGCAGAAGTTCATCAGACGCCTGAGCTGAAGGCGATGCGACCCGGTGAGGTCTGTCAAGACGGCAGAGCAATAGTCAAAGATAGGGAAAATCAGAGAGGACACGAGGCGAACGCGCAGGGGACGTGAGAGGCAGTGCCGATAATATTTGAGGCGCCAGAGTACGCCATTCACGCGCTGGGACACAGACCTGACCTGCTCGTTCCAGCTAAGAGTGCTGGTGAAGATCAAGCCAAGATTGACCACCCGATCGGTGACCTCGATAGGAGTGCCGTTAATTTCCAAAACGATGTTGTTATTAGCAAGAATATTATTGACATAGCGAGCACTACCTAAGAGGATGGCCTTGGTTTTCATGGCGTTCAGGGTGAGTCGGTTGTTGCGAGCCCATTGCTCTATCGCGGAGATGTCCTCTCTGATCCTCCCAAGCGCGTATTCGAGATCGGCAGGAGAGAAGTCCAGGTAGATCTGCAGAGAGAGAGAGAAAGAGAGAAATGTTACATTTTAAAACATATATTAACTTTGTTTTATAGTAAAATGTGTACATTTATAATTGCAATATCAATAAAACAATTATGGAAATAAAATTAATTATTTTGTTTATTTTTGTAATCTTTATAGTGTATAATATTATACTTGTAGAAAAACATATACATTTAATACGATTAAAGACATATAAACAAAAATTACCATGTTTTATAATGTAATGCAGTTTTTTGATTGAACATAATTCTTGCTTTTCCTTTACTAATTAGAGAGTTGTTTACTTTAAAAATAAGATAAGTTTTCTGAATAAAAACTATTACAAAACTGAGAAAAATACTGTATCACATTTTGAAATATGAAATATTTTATTTAATATATTTCTGGTCGTTCTAAATCTAATTCTTCTCATACTTCTTTCTCCTTTCAAGCGAGCAAATTTTATGTTTACGTTTATCCGACAAAAAATTCGAGTTAGTCGACATTGTGTTTATGTATTGTTGGGCATTGTGTTGTGTATTGTGTGTGTATGTGTGTGTCGACGGGTAGATATAAAACATGTATGACTCACTCGTTCGAAAGATAGAAATGTATCATGTTTCGAAATGTAATGTAGTATTTTTCTTATTTCTGTAGTTGTTCTTATACAAAAAACATATTGTTTTCTAAGCTTCTAATTATTTAAAAAATGTAAGGAAAAGCAAGAATCTATTATGTTGTAACATTACGCCCCTCCGCCGTGCCGCCACTCAAGACCGACCAACCGTCGGACGCACCGCAGCCGAGCACGTGCATCTTACGTAAGACCCACGCGCGTACGATCGGCTTACGTAAGACCACCGCGTGCTACCGCGCGCGACCGACGCGTTACGCGCCGCGTTCCGAAAGCGCTCCCACTCTAGCCGGCCCGTCCGAGCGCGCTGATTGGTGCGTCCAGCCGCGCGGAACGATATATAAGCCGGCAGTGGGCAACGTACGAGAGATCCTTCCGAACAACCGATCTCCCCGGATCATCTCCAGCGCTGGGCATACTCGGCGCCTCCTAGCTCGGGGATTCTCGAGCACCTCCTCGGGAACGGGCATACTCGTTCCTGTCTTCCCGCGACGGGTAAAACCGTCGTCCCCGAGGCCGGGTATGCTCGGCCGGATCCGCTCCGACGCGCGACGGACATTCTCGTCGCGCGGACGATCCAATCCGCGGAAGCCATGCGACGGGCATTCTCGTCGCGCGGCCAATCAGACCGTTCAGCCGGACGACGGGTATTCTCGTGCGTCCGGTTAGGTCCAATCCGCATCCGTTGCACCGTGCGGCGGGAATTCTCACCGCACGGCTTATCCGTTCCGTTCAGCCGGACGACGGGCATTCTCGTCGTCCGGCTACTCCGACCAGACCGTTCCGAGTGTCCCCGGGAATTCTCGGGGACTGTCCGCGCCGACACCGTTCCTGTGTCCGCCTACCGTACCTCGTGGGGGAGTTTTCCCCGCGAGATGAGGCCGCCCAGGCCGACACCGGTGACGACCCTCGCGCAGCGCGAAACTGTCCGTCGCGCCGCGAGCCGTCGCATCCGAGACCGTAACCGGTCAACCGCACGGGCCAATCGCGCCCCGAGCACGGCATTAGAGTGGACCGCCGCGCGACCACTCTAAATACGGATACCATACGCATAGAGCGTAAACCGAATCCGTCCGTATATCGCACGACTCATCCGAGTCCGTACACTTCGATAACCGCGAGTCCGTTCTGATATCGCACGTTCCGCCGCGAGTTATGTATATATATATATATATATATATATATATATATATATGTTGTCGAACCGAGCAACCCCGATTGCTACCTCCGAGCGCAAAGCGCCTAGTCACTGTCCGTCCGTTTCCGGAATTTCTAAAGTCCGTTCCGTTTAGATATTAAGTACTCGTCAGTCGTTTACCTGGCCGTCGAGACCGTTTCTTCTAAGTGTTTAGATATTAAGTACCGCGCGAATACATTGTGACCGTTCTCTTGATTTCACGCGGGCCGACGACCGCGCAATTGAGTGCCGTAACACTATTCGAATACATTGTGATCGTTCTCTTGATTTCACGCGGGCCGACGACCGCGCAATTGAGTGCCGTAATACTATTCGAGGAGTTCAGTATTATCCGATAACGATATCGGAACTGTATGATTATTTTTGTATTAGACCAACGTCTCAAAATATATTTACACTATATCGTTTTCACTAACAAACCACGGCATTATCATTTTGACACGAACCCGGACATCCGGCGAGCACATCCGAGCATCCGATCCTGAACCAAATTTCCGTAACCGACACCGAGAAAGTACCAGCGTTACAATGTATATTTTTCTGAAATTACATTACATTGTGAAACATGAATAATTTTACTGTTACTTATTGCTTAATGTAAAAAAAAGTAATATTGTTTGTGCCTCACACACACACACACACACACACACACACACACACACACACACACACACACACACACACACACACACACACACACACACACACACACACACATCCACACATACATACATTCATTCATTCACTCTCACTTGCTCACTTAGCTAGTATTAATGTTTTTAAGCATAATTTTATTTTTTTTTTTTACATTATTAAAAGGACGATCAAGAAAGGAACCGCCAACATACTGCCGATGGCGACAACAACAACGACAGTGGATTTGACGGCGACGACGACGCCCTCGACGAGAAATCCAACGCCGACGACGGCGGTGGATCCAACGGCAACGACGTCGCCGTCGACGGGAAATCCAACGCCGACGACGGCAGTGGATTCAACGGTAACGACGTCGCCGTCGACGGGAAATCCAACGCCGGCGACGGCGGTGGATCCGACGGCAACGTCGACGCCGTCGACGGGAAATCCAACGCCGGCGACGGCGGTGGATCCGACGGCAACGTCGACGCCGTCGATGGTAAATCCAACGCCAACGACGGTAGTTGATCCAACGGCGACGACGACGCCGTCGGCGGCTAATCCAACGCCGACAATGACAACATTATGTAAGCAATTTTTAGAATATAATGTTAAATACAGTTTTAAATACAGTATTTTTTTTTAACATTTTAATATTATTGCTACTTTACATATTTTTTTATGTTTTTGTTTTAGAGAGAAGAACTTCAAGAATTAATAGCTAATGCAATCGCAGCAGCAAGAGGACGGGGAGGACAGGGAGGATGGCGAGGACGGGATCGACGGGGTGGACGGGGCGGACGAGGTGGACGGGGTGGACGTGGGACACGGGGACGAAAAAGAGGAGGAATTATTAACAATATATATCATTATTATCAATAAAATATTGTATTTCTGATATAATGTTTATTTATGTTTTAATCCTTTTTTCTTCCTTTCCTTATTTTTTTCAAATTAAAGAGAACCTTAAATAATAAAAAAGCATTCTTTTTATATGAATTTTATTTAATGCATTTACATTATTAAATTATAAATAAGTTAAGCAATAAACATTGTAAATCATTTTTTACTTGTGCTATAATTTTTATTTTTGCCACAATGAATTAATTTAAAATATAAATTTTATGAGTTGATAATATAATAAAAAATTTTAATTTTTTTTCACTTCATAAAATATTAATTTTATTGAGTAAAAAAAAAGTATTACAGCTTAAAACAACTTTAAATAAATTTTAATAACGTAACATGTAAAACATAAAATTTATAAATTATATACTTTTTTAATGTAATAAATTTTATAATAACAATAAAACATTAATTTTGTCAGTTATATATTAAATATTAAATGTACACAATAATATGCTGCAATAAAAAAATTAAATCAAATTTTTGTAAAAATTAATTTCAAACCAAGCATTGCAATTAAGTGCTTTACTCACTATTCCACATCGCTTGTCGAATCAATTTTATCGCTCAATACTGATACATAAATCTTGTAACGCATTTTTCCCTCAAATGCTTGACAGGCGTATCGTATTAATGTAATAATAAGGCTGAAGTATGATATATTAAAAGTCCATCTAAATTGAAAGTCCAATATATATTTTATGCGTTTACTATTATTTAAGTTAATATTATACAGTTATATGTGTAATAGAACATCTATGCTCGAGCATATGACATCACATTATTTGTAACTTTTTAATTGGTTTGTATTGCAGGAAATACTAAATTAGAAAAATGGTCTCCTAGCTCAATTCGACGTGCTGGATAATGCGAGGATCATTTCCATGAAGATTGCTTCACTAATACTGCCAAGAAAAATTTGAAGCGTAAGTCTGTACCAATTCCTTTTAATGAAAATGTATTTAATAAAAATGTACAAAATGAAAGTAGAGAAATAATACCAGCGAAACAAGTGCCTTTTTATAAAAAAACAAATATTAAAGAAATAGAATCAACGGAGATTGTTGCGTCAACATCATCGCCTATTTTTATTAACGATGATGTTACAATAGATAAACATCCATTACAACGATATCCAGTGCAATATGCAGCACCACATTTAAATTTTGATATTTCTAAGGAAGAGGAAGACATTACGGAATGGATGCACCTTGAGCCACCAATACATGAAAGTGGTCTCCCGTCTCCTCCATTAAATAAAAGTGTAACATATAAAAAAAATGAGCATCTCGAACTCTGTACACGTGAAAAAGTGTCTCTTTCATCGAATAAAAGTATAGAAGAGGAAGAAAATAATATTACAAAAATAAATAAATTATATTTTACAATTGATTGCTTGAAAACAGAAAACATGAAATTACGAAAGCAAATCAGACATTTAAAATATCGTTTACGTTGTACTGTACAAATACGTAAAATGCCAAAAAATAAGAAACAAAAAAAAAAGTTGTTAAGAACCTTGATAGATGAACAAAATCTACATCCTGTTGCAAAAGCCATGATACATTTGCAACTGCATACACCAAAAGCAAAATATAACGAAGAAGAAAAAAATTTGGCAAGGCAATTATATTATTATTCAGCTGCTGCTTTCTGTCGCCTAAGAAAAGCAGGCTGTAATTTTCCTGGACAGCGAACTATTAAAAGATGGCTGGAAGAATATAATGTACGATCAGGATTTTGTGATTTTATATTTCAAAAATTGAAAGAAAAGATTTTTCACCTACCAATGGAAGAAAGAGCGTGTGCTTTAAAATGGGATGAAATAGCCATAAAACCTTATGAAGAATATTCGTTGAAATTGGATGAAATAGAAGGCCTTGTCGATCTTGGATCTTTGGGAAGAACATCAGAAAGATCAAAGTGCGTATTTGTCTTTTGTCTAGATAGCTTAAATGCGGCAATGCTTGGCGACAGCCTTTAGCATATTTCCTCCCAGGATAATGCATGAAAGCAGAGGAAATAATAATGTTATTAAAAGAATGTCTAGACAAATTGAGCGAAACGGGTGCTGATGTGCAACTTGTTACATGGCATGTGATCAAGGCACGTGTAATCAAAGTGCTTATACTCAACTTGGTATTAACTCGGAAAATCCATTTTTTCTTTATAATGAAAAAAAATATAACGCATCGTTTGACTTTCCACATCTAATAAAAAGATTAGCAAGTTTCTTCAGAACACATACAAATTTGTATTGCGATGGCAAAGTTATTGCGTCATATGAGGATTTCGAAATGACTTGGTCTATCGATAATGCCACAAAAGGAGGTTCTAATTTATTATCTCATATAACAGAAGCACACATTCGTCCAAATAATTTTGAAGCAATGAATGTAAAAAAATCATTTCAGCTATTCAGCAATATTTTTTCTGCCGCGATAAAAACAGCCGGCCAGGAAAAAGAATTAAATACAATGACGTGGCAAGAAACAGCAAATTTTGCAGAGCGCTTAAATAAAGTTATTGATGCATGCAATTCTTATAGTCTCAATATTTCATTTGGCGGCAAATTTACACGACCATTATCCACTAAAAATCCAGATATTAAACATCTATTAATAGATTTTGTAGAATGGTGCTCAAAAAGGTCAAAGTCAGCAGAACGTATAAGTCAAATGCCTTGCTTTAAAGGCTTAGTCCTAACTATAAAAGCTATTCTTGCAGTTTATGAAAATCTTTCAAATAAATATGAAGGATTTGAGCTTGCGACAGGATTATGTAATCAAGACTCAGTAGAACATTTATTTTCAAAATTAAGACAACGTGGAAGATTTAATCCTAATCCAACGGCAAGAATGATCCGATTATCTATCAGACATATACTTTCCAGGGGATACATTCAGGCCAGTGATAAAGGCAATGTTCAATGTCCAGAAACTGAAACTCTTATAAATCAACCAAGTCAACTCGTGAAAAGAATTGAAAATTCAATGAATATTAATGCAGTAAATACGAGCAATACTGATGTAGAATATGATGAACCCGAAAGCGAATTGCTTACTGAAGATATGAATATTCTTCTTAAAGAATGTGATATCGAAGAAATCGAAAATATAAATCCACTTGACAGCAGTTATGACGAAAATGCTACCGCATTTTTTGCTGGATTTATAGCGCGACGAAGTATTGCAAAAAGCAATTGTGAACATTGTAGCGATGATATGATGAAACCTCCAATGGATGAATCAACAGCAAATGAGAAATATATCGAGAATATCCAAATGAAGATGAAGATGCTCCAACAGTGACGAAATTAATACGCCCGACAACTTTGTTTACGAATATAATGAAAACACAGTTAATGGCATTTAATCGTACCTGGCAACATTATTGGGAATCTACACAGATTCTTGAAAAGATTGTGATTGAATGTATATACGCAACAAATAAAATACATTCAGAGTGGCTAGATAAAAATCAAAAATGTTATAATCATCGGATACAAGCTTTAAAATACATGATTACTATAAAATTATATTCTCGTACGAGATATAAGTACAAAAATAAGTAATAAACCTTGTCACAAAAAAGTTAAAAGTAAATTTTTAAACCAGTAAAACATTAATTAATATTAATAAAGAAAAAAATAAAAGACAATAAAAATTATTGAAAACAAAAACTGAAGCTAAAAAAATAAATAATAATAAAGTACATTGTAATAAAAAGAGCATAATATAAAACATAAACAATTTAAAGAATAAGAAAGATAAATAAAATGACGTTCAACGTAGTGAACATATAGAAAAAAAATATTAAAAGTTTTTTCTTGATATTTTCTTTATTATTTTATGCATTTTGCAGTGTTGTCATTAAATGTATAAAAAATACTTACTACACTTATCATACACGATATCATGATATTACATTCATTATAAAAAATATTTACAAATTATGTTTTACTTTGCAATGAGAAAAAGATGCATGAATTTTTCAATTTCTTAGAAGATCGCAATCACAGTTGAAATAATTACATAAATCATTAACTAGCAGTTATCTCATCACGAAAAAAAGAAATAAAGGGTTCTTGTTAAAATAGCTCTCACATTTATTTCCTTTATCTTACTAACCAGGCGCATTTTGTAATTCGCGGTAGTTATACATCGACAGACCGATCTATAATCGGTAGTATGCCCGTACGGCGGCGCTTCGGTTCTGCGCAACCAGGAAAGGCGCTGAATGTCTCTCCCCCTTCTTTTCTTACTCTCTTGCGTGCGTTCACGCTAGCGTCACTTTCGTTGTATGTATATCCAACCGAAAGGTACATTATAATAAAACAGTGTTCAAGATACAAAGAAGGCGTTAGATCCATTCACCGCATCCACCCTGTCCAACAGGTTATGGGCCCAGGCGACGCAATCGGTGAATATCAGTATCTATAAACGAGAGAGTCAGCAAATCTAACCGATTCGAGAGCCGAGGCGCAGCAACGCCATCGTCCTTTCGCACGACACTGCACACGTGATCGAAGAATTTTTTTTTTACGCTCTCAGAAGCCTTCCAGTGATCTTTTCTATAAACGACACTTTGTGTGAATCCTCTTTATTACAATGGCAGACAGTACAATCGATCTGAAAAACATAACCAAATTCAACGGTACAAATTTCCAATTATGGAAATTCCAAATAAAGATCGTCCTCACGGCAAGCGGCTTGATGGACATCGCAGATGGAACGACCCCAAAACCCGAGCCTGCGACAGACAATTACGCAGCATGGAATACAAAGAATGCCAAGGCCATGTGCATTCTATCATCGGCGGTAGAATATTCGCAGCTCGAATATTTAGTCACGTGCGAGGACGCCGCCGAAATGTGGGCTAAACTCAGTTCCATCCACGAGCAAAAAAGTGCCACGAACAAGTTAACGCTAATGACAAAATTCCACGAATACAAGATGGCATCGGCCGACTCTGTCGCACAGCACGTTGCCAAAATAGAAAATATGGCTAGACAATTAAAGGACGTCGGTGAGGAACTATCCGAAGTCATGATTATGGCAAAAATTCTCGGCACCCTCCCACAAAAATTCAGTCCGTTGATAACCGCCTGGGATAGCGTCAGTCAGCCTAATCAAACCAAAGACAATCTCATAGAACGTCTCCTCATAGAGGAGAAACGTTTATCAAATTTCGAGGAAGCGACGACTGCCTTAGCCACGATCAAAATTCACAAGAAAAGCGGCGCTGCACACGCCAGCAGATCAAGGAAGGAAACGCAAACAACAAAAGACTCGAGGTACGAGAAAGAAGAAATCTCCTGCCGGTATTGTCGCAAACGAGGTCATCCAGAGAAGCGATGCTACAAGAAGCGCGACGACATCAGAAACAAAAGAGATAGCGACAACTCAGCGAAGGAGAAGGATGACAACACGGCCAATTTCGGTGCGTTCACGATATCCAATGACGACTTCGCGTCACGCATGCTCAAACACGATTCAAAGGAGGTATGGTTATTAGATAGCGGTGCTTCAAAGCACATGTGTTTCCGCCGCGAATGGTTCAGCGAATTAGACAATAGTTACCGCGAATCTGTAAGTCTCGGAGACAACTCGACATGCGAGGTAATGGGACGCGGTACGATTCATATTAAAATGTATGTCAACGGCAAGTGGCTTAACGGCAAAATGGATGATGTACTATACATACCATCATTACGCAAAAATCTTTTTTCAACCGGTATCTGTACTTCAAAAGGTTATATCTTAAAATTTGAATCGAACAATGTAAAAATTATTCGCGATAAATCAGTGATGGCTTGCGGAATCAAACAACATAATAATTTATTCCGATTATTAATTAAAGTCGACATCGTCAATGAAGCAAATGCAGTCTCAAGTAATAGTTTAAAAACTTGGCACGAACGATTAGGCCACATAAATTGTCAATCACTTCGCGAAATGATTAAGAAAAATTTAATTAACGGCGTTTCATTATCCAATAGTGATAAGTTCTTCTGTGAAAGCTGTCAATTCGGTAAGCAACATCGTTTACCATTCAAGTCCGAAAAGAGATTCCGTGACAGGAGAATAGGTGAATTTATCCATACGGACGTATGCGGTCCAATGTCCGAAGCATCTATCGGAGGCTCTAGATATTTTTTACTTTTCAAAGACGACAAGTCAAGTTTCCGTCGTATTTATTTTCTAACGTATAAAAGCGAAACTTTCGAAAAATTCAAAGAATTCGAAGAATTAATATTCAATAAATTCGGAACACGAATAAAGACCGTCAGAGCCGATAATGGTACCGAATTTTGCAACAACAATATGCGCAATTATTTTGCCCGTCACGGAATCACCCTTCAGACATCCGCTCCGTACACTCACGAGCAAAACGGTCGTTCAGAGAGGGAAATTAGGACAATTACAGAATGTGCCCGGACAATGCTACAAGCCAAAAATTTGCCCACGCGTTTTTGGGCTGAGGCAGTCAATACAGCCGTTTACATTTTAAATCGTTGCATCTCTTCACAAACGCGCGAGATCACTCCTTTCGAGTTATGGCACAAAGAAAAACCGAACTTATCACACATACGAAAATTCGGTAGCGACGCATTTGCGCATGTAACTAAGGAACATAGAAAGAAATGGGACCCCAAGTCCAAGAAATTAATTCTAGTAGGCTATGAAGGGGAATCTACTAACTGTCGGCTTTTCGATCCATTAACAAATAAAATTATTATAACAAGGGATGTAATAATTAACGAAAATTCGGATAACGATTCAAATATAAAATCTGACAATGCATCTATAAAAATTACATCTCAAGATGAAAATATTTTTGAACCTCTTCAAAATATACAGAATGACTCAACAGAGCCAATTAATGAAATTGACAACTCGGATCGAATTAAACCCGTCGCGAACACTTATAATTTAAGAAACCGACAGTCAGTTAAACCGCCAGAACGTTATGAGGCGAGCATTGCAATACTTGACGAACCAGCAACGTTTATCGAGGCAACTACAGGGGAAAACGCGATTCAATGGAAATCAGCAATTAAAAAGGAGCTTGAAGCTCACGAAAAGAATAACACGTGGACTTTAGTTTCTCCGCCTAAAGATTATAATATAATCGGATGCAAATGGGTATTCAAAATAAAAGAAAATCCCTCAGAAAATGTCATTCGTTTCAAGGCACGCCTATGTGCAAAAGGCTTTTCACAAAAAGCCGGGATAGACTTTACCGAAACTTTCTCCCCTGTAGTTCGCTACGACTCAATTCGTACGCTCCTGGCGGTTGCCGCGCATGAAAATTTAGAAATCGGTCAATTCGACATTAAAACAGCCTTCATTAACGGAATTCTAAACGAGGAAATTTATATGCGACTACCCGAAGGTATAGAAACAGACGATCACAATGTAGTATGCAAGTTGAACAAAGCCTTATACGGTCTCAAACAAGCAGCAAGATGCTGGAACAAACAGTTCGACGAATTTCTACAAAAATTTAACTTTCAACAAAGCAACGCCGATCAGTGTGTGTATCTTGGTCAATTCGAGAACGAAAAGGTATACCTTGCACTTTACGTGGACGATGGACTCATTCTAACCTCATCAAAAGACGTATTGAATAAAATTTTGCAAACCTTAAGTTCCGCTTTCGAAACGACCACAGGGAACGGGAAAACATTTATCGGAATGGAGATCGAGCGCGATCGACTGAATAACACTATTTTTATCCATCAGAAACATTATATTAATCGTCTGTTGGCGCGTTTTGGCATGTTCGACGCGAACCCTGTATCCATTCCTGCCGACCATAATGTAAATCTGCGATCCGCAGATACCGAGGATATGACTTGCTGTAACATACCATATCGTGAAGCTGTCGGAGCCTTACTGTTTTTAGCGTCCGTATCGAGGCCCGATATCTCTTACGCAGTCGGAATAGTCAGTAGATACTTAAATAATTACGACGCAACTCACTGGAACGCAGTGAAGCGTATTTTCAAATACTTACTGAAAACTCCAGAATTCGGCATTGTATACAATAATAGTGATAACAAATTTGCTATAAAGTTAACAGGCTATTGCGACTCCGATTATGCCGCGGATATTGACACACGCCGTTCGACCAGCGGGTTTATTTTTAAAATTACGAACGGTCCAGTCACTTGGAGTTCCAAGCGTCAAGCAACAGTAAGTCTCAGCACAACCGAAGCCGAGTATATCGTCGCAAGCATGGCGACCAAAGAGGCGATTTGGTTAAGAAAATTCCTGTCTGATATCGGACGTCCTTGTGACAATGCGACGACACTCATGATAGACAATCAAAGCGCAATAAAGCTTATCAAAAACGCAGAATTTCACAGTCGCACTAAACACATTGACGTGCGTTATCATTTTATCAGAGAAAAGCTCAAAAATCTCGATATCAATGTGGAATATATTTCCAGTCAAGACCAATTAGCGGATATTCTCACGAAAGGTCTACCACGAGATAGATTCAAATACTTGCGAAACAAAATCGGCATTATAGACCGACAGGACGCTTTAAACTCATAAACCATAGCCGATTTTTTTTGTTTGTTGTTCAATTATTAATACCATAAAATGTGCAAGCGGGGGGAGTGTTAAAATAGCTCTCACATTTATTTCCTTTATCTTACTAACCAGGCGCATTTTGTAATTCGCGGTAGTTATACATCGACAGACCGATCTATAATCGGTAGTATGCCCGTACGGCGGCGCTTCGGTTCTGCGCAACCAGGAAAGGCGCTGAATGTCTCTCCCCCTTCTTTTCTTACTCTCTTGCGTGCGTTCACGCTAGCGTCACTTTCGTTGTATGTATATCCAACCGAAAGGTACATTATAATAAAACAGTGTTCAAGATACAAAGAAGGCGTTAGATCCATTCACCGCATCCACCCTGTCCAACAGTTCTAATAAGATCATAAGAAATTGTAAAATCATGTATTTTTTTTTTTACTATCAATATAATACGAGATGCATATAATGATAATAAAATATTAATTTTTTAATGTATCATGTGCCATATATAGCACAAACTAAAAAAAAAATTTTTATTTAATATTTTAGCTTAATTTTTGTTGTATTTGCTCTTTTATCTAACAATTTTTTGGACAAAAAAAATTCATGCGGTTAAGAAAGTATAATTTAAATAAAAGTATATGTGTATGTGCATACACGGTATTCAGCAATTAGACAGGGCAAGGAACAATGAATACCGTATATTATGTATATAATACAAGTGATTTTGATCACTTTACTCAAAATAATATATGATGTCTCAAAATATACAAAAAAGGGAAAAGAGACATCAAAAAAATATAACTGATTTTTTCAGTTATTTATAGGAAATTGTATATCACATTTCCTCGTGATAAGATCTGCTATTTCAAGATTTATGTAATTATTTCAACTGTGATTGTGATCTTTACATTATGGTAATAAAAATGTACACACATATACATTCATATATCAATCTGTTACAGAATTTTCAATTCTCAGATACGTTGCACGCGTTAAAAGATTACATTTTATTTAATGTATCATTCATAAATATATCATAAATATAAAATTTAATTAAATATATTATTTAGTAATATTATTTTGAAAATAATTTTTTATTGTTATAATATATATATATATATTTTTATTTTATAATTCAAAGTTATGCTTTTAGGTCATTGAAGTGTCTTCTTTCAGGTGTGCAGATAAGAGGTGGGGTTTTTAGTTGGTAGGCAACCGAGATAAGACAGATTTGCAATAGATCTAACTGTTTCTCAGTCTCGGTTGAATCCAACACTCCCTCTTGGTACGGGCCAAGAGAAGTCTTTGGAAGATTTTCCCCATCTACGAAAAAAAAAAAAAAAAACATTTTTATAATAATTTTTTATGTGACATATATAATAATACCAAATTACAAAAATAAATAAAAATATTAATTTTATCACAATAATTGTTTTATTTATAACAATTTTTACAATGTACACATTTTATTGTAAAACAAAAAGCTAATGTATTAAAATCAAAAGTTTCTCTCTCTCTCTCTCTCTTTCTCTGCTGAAATTATAGGAGTACAGGATCTTTAACTATAGAACATACAAATATATAGAATTGGATATAGGTCAGGTTTTATAACAACAAATACAAGTGTCTGGCTTGGCAAATAATTATTATTAATAATGTCGCGACTAGTAATTAAGTATGATCATAAAATTAATTTACTACTGTTTTTATTTGCGAAACCGGGCACTAGTCTCATTTAAAATTTGTGGACAAACATTTTATTTGCTATATTTTTATTGATATAAACAAAAGTTTATTTATATTATACGGACAATTTTAATCTAAAAATTTCTATATTATTTCTATATTTTTTGAAAAATAAAAATTTTTTAATAAAAAAGGCCATTGTTAACAAAATTATTTATATTAATTTATATTTATTAACTAATTATTTATATTGATTAACAAAAGTATTATTGCGATCATTACAACATTGCGATCTTTACATCATTTATTTACAGCAACAAGTGAAGTATTGAAATTAAACACTTTTATTAAGATTTAATTTTTATTTTGCATACTTTAAAACATTTGTTGAAAATGCATTCTACGTTCTAAATAATATTTTTTTGTTAAATATAAATAATTCTTTTAGCAACAGCCTTTTTCCTTAAAAAAAAATTTCATTTTCAAATATTAGAGATAATATAAAAATTTTTGTTGCAACCGCCCGTATAATATAAATAAACTTCTGTTTGTAACAATAAAAATATAGCAAATAAAAAGTTTGTCCATAAATTTTAAATAAGACTATATAATGTCCGGTTTTGCAAAAAAAAAGTGAATTAATTTTATAGTCACACTTAATTGGTATAATAGTCACGACATCATCAGTAATAATTATATTTTTCAACCCAAACACTTGCATTATGTTGTAAAACCTGACCTATCCAATCCTATATTTGTATCTCCTACAGTAAAGATATTGTACTCCTATAATTTCAACAGAGAAAGAGAGAGAGAGAGAGAGAGAGAGAGAGAGAGATACTTTTGATTTTAATGCATTAGCTTCTTGTTTTACAATAAAATTAAATAATAAAATTTTTGTTCAACTTATTATGCTTTACCTGGTCACGAGCATTGGTTCACGAGTAATGAGACACTGTATATACATATATTCAAAATACGAGAACATTTCAAATTTGTTAATGTTTTATTATAACTGTGCATGATTTTTTTTATATGAGTATATATTATGACAGAAAAATATTACTGAAAAAATTTTTTTGCTATTCCAATTATTAAATAACATTATATATATATATATATATATATATATATATATATATATACAGGGTGTTTCAGACCACCCGTACACCCCTTTTCTCTTCGCAGGATTAGGACCAATCAAAAATATGTTCAGACGAAAGTTGTAGGGTTTCAAAAAATCTATTCAATGATCTTATCAGTTTGACCTTGGATGGCGTCGCCAAGGTCAGATCGAAATCACATTAAGTTTTTTAAATGGAACACCCTATTTTTGATTCCAGAATCTAATAGCTGGTGTCAAGACCTTTCCAAAACACTATAAGAATGTTTATTTTCGTTGACTACTTTCCGAGTTGTGCGGCTTGAAAGTTACACTACCGCCAGCATCAGCATTACTCAAGATGTACCATGTGGTGGTTACTTAGTCGGATTTAATCTTGTGTGTGGATGTGTGCATACGTGCATGCGTATGTGTATGGGGGAGGAAAAGGGAGTCAAAGTTTTATGTACTCTGCTTTTGTTTATTAACTGGATTGATTATGTTTGATGATCAATCATGTCCAGATTGACCGTATGCATTTTCCCGTGCTTAGCATTATCCAGAATGAACGACGTGGACGTGACGAGAATTTCATCCCATTGGGGTGCTTGATTCACGTGAGTCCCCTTGCCTCTCACGTTTGTGGTGCTTGATTCACGTGAGTCCCCTTGCCTCTCACGTTTGGGGTGCTTGATTCACGTGAGTCCCCTTGCCTCTCACGTTTGGGGTGCTTGATTCACGTGAGTCCCCTTGCCTCTCACGTTTGGGGTGCTTGATTCACGTGAGTCCCCTTGCCTGTCACGTTCGGGAATGAATGAGTGTATGTTTTGTTAAGCGACTAAATATTCAAAGTGAGCACCATTCTCTGCGATGCAAGCATCAACTCTATTTTGAAAATCATTGGTTGCTCGAAGAATTTCCTCGGCACGTAAGGATCGAATTGCTTCACTTATTCTACGAATCATATTATCCCTCGTAGTCGGACGTTCATGATAGACCAAGTTTTTTATCCTTCCCCAGAAATAATAATCAAGGACGGTGAGATCTGGTGATCGGGGTGGATAATTGATTGGACCGTATTTGCCTATCCACTTGTCGGGGAACATAGTATTTAATGCCGCACGAGCAATGCCTCTCGATGTATGAGACGGACATGCATCTTGTTGGAACCACATGTTCAGGCGCAATTGCAGAGGAATATTTTTTAGTAAGACAGGAAGATCTGTCATTATCAAGGCGGAATATCTATCACCGTTTAGATTTTCGTCAAAGAAAACAGGACCTATGATTTGACTTCCAATAATTCCATACCAAACATTGACTTTCCAAATGGTTTGATGATCTACTTCTCTCAACCAGTGAGGATTATTTTGTGCCCAATAACGAGAGTTCCAAGTATTAACAGATCCATCACTTTTAAGTGTACATTCGTCAGAAAATAAAATTTTCAAGTGGAAATCAAGTGGTTGCTGTCTTATAAAGTTGCAAAATACAAGTCTCTGTCTAATATCGTTATAATTCAACGCTTGATGAACAGACATTCTGTAAGGGTGAAATTTGTTATTTTTTAGAATGCGCCAAACACTGATTTTACTAACACCAGAATCTTGTTCTCGTCGTCTTAAAGAATCATAAGGGTTCAATTCTGTCGATTCAAGAATTTCCACTGTTCTTTCATCCATAATCGGACGACGAATTTGTGTACCTTTGTTATGTTGAGGCTGAACGACACCTTTAATTTTGATTCGTTTAGCCAAACGTGAAAAAACATTTCGCGAGTGAGGAGTCCGATTAGGATAACGTTCCCGCCACAATCTTTCCGCTGCAATGAATGTACCTCGACACTCACCTAAAATTAGCAGCATATCATATGCTTCTTCATTGGATTAGGACATGGCTAAATAAACCTAGACTAATAAAGAGGGTTAGGGATTTTTGTTGCGCGATTGATACTGATATGACGGTTATTGAAGACGTAGGTGACAAGTTTGAGAGAGTTATTGTCACTCGTGTTGAGTTGAGTCACAATAGCGTTGTGATGAATACATCTCTACTACATCCTATGCAAATAACAATATGTATAAAATCACGAGTTAGACATCGTTACGCAGAAAGCCGCGCTCGTTATTGCTCGTGTGCTACCGTTAAAGTAATAATGTAATTGCATAATATTATGACATACATATGTATGTGACTATCTACGGTCGCGACAGCTAACTTTCACGATTTTTCATGATCTGTTTTTGTTGGCCCGGCTCGCGTGTTTACTTTCTTTGTGTCGGCTGCACGGCTTTCTGCGTAACGCGTGATTTTATATTGTTATTTACATGGTGTTGGCGGTAGTGTAACTTTCAAGCCGCACAACTCGGAAAGTAGTCAACGAAAATAAACTTTCTTGTAGTGTTTTGGAAAGGTCTTGACACCAGCTATTAGATTCTGGAATCAAAAATAGGGTGTTTCATTTAAAAAACTTAATGTGATTTCGATCTGACCTTGGCGACGCCATCCAAGGTCAAACTGATAAGATCATTGAATAGATCTTCTGAAACCCTACAACTTTCGTCTGAACATATTTTTGATTGGTCCTAATCCTGCGAAGAGAAAAGGGGTGTACGGGTGGTCTGAAACACCCTGTATATATATATATATATATATATATATATATATATATATAAATATAAATTTTTATATATATATATATATATATAATCATAATATGTATTAATATAGAAAAAAAATATCGCGGAGTTATAATACAGCAAATATATAAAAGATGTACCATATCAGAAAGAAAATAATACTCTCATCAGGTATCCATATATTCCATATTAATCTTTATTACATTAATATTATTATTTACTATACAATATTAAACACGCGCGTATTTTTAAATCATACATGCGCGTATACACCATTATAAGAAAATATGAAACATTTGTAAAAAGTGGGCGCTTTCTGGCCTCTTTACGTCCCTGCCCAAAAATCGTCCGAAATCCTCTTTCTGCATTTTACGGCCAGAGCGTAGCGCGGAAAACGAGATGGGCGAGAGGAGAGTGGAGAGGAGGGTATCCGTAGAGATAACATCGCCGCTTGTTCCGTGTTTGCCACTGCGATGCTTTCTCTCTCTCTAACTGATGGTCTAAACAGAGGACGGACAGAGTTCGATTGTCCGTCTTTGCCTAACTAACGCATCTCTCACTTCTACGCATAGCACGGATCTAGCACGGACATGCACCAATCGATCGGTAAAGAAAATGTGGATCTACTACGGACATACACCAATCGAGCGGGAAAAAAGGTGGATCCAGCCATATAGTTCCGCCGACTGAAAATGTGGATCCATTGGCGCTGTACGACCTAGAGAAAGCGTTACACGAAAATCGACGGCATGGCCTCTCTCAGGTTTCTCTCTGGTAATACTATCTTATGTATTATTAAGCTATGATTTTAATTTTATTTGAACTGAAGAGCTAACGGAATCGACAGGTAATTGTTAAGTATTATTAATTAATATTAAATATTGCAAATGTACCAGGGATGGCCTTGAGTATTTCGCTCGAGCACAAGGAAATCCTTATGATAAGCATATTTACATTCGTACATATGGTCAATGCTTTCTGTCTCAATGTGACGCAATTAAATATCACACACGTGTCTTGTACACACTTGCTTGAATGATAAATTTACCTTTCAGAGGGACGGTTGTGAACATAAGCGAATATACGAATTTGTAAGAATTCTGCTTAATGCAGCTCAACTGGTCGCTGAATGTGTCAACATTGGTTTATCTTGAGCGCCTACTTGTGCAGAGAAAAAGCATAACCTCAGCCAACAGAAAGCAAATTATGCTGATGAAGGATACTTTATTGGCTATTTTATCAGGAAGTGTGAAATGTGGATTACTCTCAAATACTGAGAGACATCACAGTGTAAGTGTAGTATTACATTTTAAACTGTTTGGTATCAGTAATGGCACAGATCAGAAAAGACTATCCTGGATGTGGTACATTACTCAGTGCTTGAACAATAAATTTATCTTTCAAAGTGACAGTGTCTCAAAGGATTACGACAGACATAATCCGGAACATAAACGGAAATATAAATATATAAAAACTGTTTAGCACAGCTCAGCTAGTCGCTGAATGTGCCATCATTACGTTGATTTATCTTAAATGTGTAATTACTTATGCAAAAATAGATATAACAACTGCCAACTGGAAACGAATAGTGCTGGGAGCTATTTTATTGGTATCTACAGTTCGAAATGATCAGGCAGTGCTGAATGTGGATTATTGTCAAATATTGAAAGACATCACGGTGGAAGACATGTAAGTCTTTTCAATTCACTTAATGCACTTGTTTACTGTATGAAAATAGAACAAACTAAAAAATGCGAGAAATTTGGTTCTTTTTATTCAATAAATGGTTTATATGCTTATACGATAGATTGTAACGAAAGAAAAATTTTTTATGCCGCAAGTGTTTCTGTATATAATTCATTTGTAATAAATAAAATATGATTATGTTGCATTATAATAAACTAAAATTTTTCTTATAAATTTTATATAAATTGGAACATTTTTCAAACATACTCCGAAATATTCAGAAATTCTACATTTTCTCTTATAATTCTTCATACATGAAAATGATTTGTGAATTCTAAAATATTCTGAGATTTGTCATCCTATAATTTCTAAAAAATATTTTGAACTTTTTTATATTCATCATAAGTTATAAAATAAAAAATCTTTGAAATCTTAAAATGTTTTACATTCAACAGAGATAATAAATTTTGAGAAAAGATGTAAACCCTATGAAAAATGTTTGAATCCATAAAAAATCTGGGAAAGTTATAAAATAATACAGAAATTCTGAAAAATTATATTAAAATTTATGAGAAAAATTTTCACTAGAGCAAGCCTAAGGATTACTGATCGTGGACGTTTTCCAGCAAGAGATGCTGATAGCACAGTGTGATACAGTTAATTATTTCATCCTTGTTATTTATCAATTTTAAACAAGAATAAAATTATTTACTGTCTTACATTGTATCATCTGTCTCTTGCTGGAAAGCATCTTATGTAAGCTTAAATTTACAATAATAAAGCTGCATGTACACAGGACGAATCAAACGCGTTACGTGTGGCGAAGTAACCGATCATTCTTTTGCTCTCTTAATTTTTTTCGTAAAAGCAAAAAAATTGGCTATCTTACCACGCATAACGCGTTGACGTGTCTTGTACGTGTGCATTCAGGGTAAGTTTAAATCCGTTTGGAGCCATACATTTAATAAAAGATTATTAAAAGATAATTCTATTGTTTAATAATAATTACTTATTTGTAAAAAGTTATTAATAAATATAATTTTACTTATAGAATGTCATGCACTATGGAGAAATCTAATCTCCCTAGTAAAAATAAACATTATACGGCTTTAGAACGTAAAGTATTTTTGCAAATCCTCACTGATTACAAACATATAATTGAAATTAAAAAAAGCGATAGCACAACGCTAAAAGATAAAGATCTTGCGTGGAATGAAATATGCAATAAGTATAACCAATCCACTTTAATTTCTCAAGAGGTAAAGATAATAAATATAAATGTACATATATACATATATACAGGGTGCGAGAAAAGTTCTGGGACGGCGAAATATCTCGAAAACTAAGCATTTTAGGAAAAAGTGTTTCAGACAAAAGTTGTAGGGTTAAAAAGATCTATTTACTGATCTTATCAGTTTGACCTTGGATGGCGTCGCCAAGGTCAGATCGAAATTACATTAACTTTTTTAAATGGAACACCTAACTTTTTATTGCATATTCTTGTAGCTTATCTCGAGACCTTTTCAAAACATTACAAGAAAGTTTATTTTCGTTGAGTACTTTCCGAGTTGTGAGGCTTGAAAGCTACAGTGTACTGTAGTGTGGGTCCAGCCAGTTAAGGCAAGAGTGGCGCGTGGGTCCGACCAGTTAAGGCAAGTGTGGCGTGTGTCCGGCCAGTTAAGGCAAGTGTGGCGTGTGTCCGGCCAGTTAAGGCAAGAGTGGCTGGACCCACACTACAGTACACTGTAGCTTTCAAGCCTCACAACTCGGAAAGTACTCAACGAAAATAAACTTTCTTGTAATGTTTTGGATCTCGAGATAAGCTACAAGAATATGCAATAAAAAGTTAGGTGTTCCATTTAAAAAAGTTAATGTAATTTCGATCTGACCTTGGCGACGCCATCCAAGGTCAAACTGATAAGATCAGTAAATAGATCTTTATAAACCCTACAACTTTTGTCTGAAACACTTTTTCCTAAAATGCTTAGTTTTCGAGATATTTCGCCGTCCCGGAACTTTTCTCGCACCCTGTATATACATATATATATATATATATATATATAATATAAAATTGTAAAATATAAAATTTTGTTATAACAGAGGACTGTTACTCAGTTAAAAAAATTGTGGACTAATTTAAAACAGTCTCAGAGAGAAGCTTTAACACGGGAAAAGCAATCATACTTAGCAACTGGTGAAGGACCACCTGCAGTACAAATAGAAATTGATCCCGATATTTCTAACATTGCATCTAATCTTATGAAGACGGCACCCGTTTCATTTACGTCTAATATGTCTGATGCAGAAATCAATGGTATGCATTAATAATTCTACGGAAATACACCAAGAAGACAATAACTACTACATATACATACACTTATTGCCTTCCTGGTGCATTTTCATATGTGCATATGAAATATACTATAAGCATCTTTCCGCATATAATATATATTACGTGCATTATATGAAAAGATAATAGAGAAAGAATGCACTGGAAAGACGTTTATGATTGCTACTGTAGTAAACTTTCTAATATGATTGTTTTATTTGTATAATAAATATATTTCAGCTAATCGAGACTTAATGTTTGAAGTAATATCTACTGGTGATCAAACTATTGGATTCCGATAATGAAAACACGCTCAATATAGAAAAAGGTATTTAATATTACACTGTATTTTTGTTTTAGGCCAGCATAACATTTTTTATAAAAAATATAAACAATTAATATACATATATTATTATACTTCCGCACGTGTGTCATTTGTTTATATATTTTTTATAAAAATTTATAAAGTATATTTTATAATACGCATAACTGTATGTTACGTTTGCTGTTTAGGTTCCTTTAATCCTACAAAGGATGATACATTATATGGTGGAGAAAAACACACCGATGTGCAAAAGGAACACTCATCAAACATATTGGACGATGAAAAATTAAAACAGATACGTACTTTGAAACGAAAAAGGGACGCAATAGATGAAACCAAATTATCAAATACAGAAGAAATGTTACGTATGAAACGTATCAAACGAGTAATGGAACAAGATCAAAAACTAGCACATACTAAACAACAACACGAAACAAATATGAATAATATGAAAGAAAATCATTTTAAAAAAATTCATAATTTAGAACTGCAACACTTAAAACAGATGCAATCTTTGGAAATAGAAATAAAAAAAGCACAACTTAGAGCAATTAAATCCAAACAAATTAAAGAAAATATTGATACAGTTAGAATTTGAAATGTTAGATACATATATAAAATATGTATCTTGTCCATTTTGGTTTTTACATGTTCCATACCTAACTTTCTTATATATTATTAAAATACACATTTAATATGTTTTAAAAGGAGTTATACATCCCAGGTATTCAATTGACTTTACTTTTCGTTTTTATTATTTTTTGTTATTATGACGTCAGAATATCGTCAAATATCATTTAAGCTTATTATCTGGGATATATTTCATTAATATTTTTCATGTTAATTTTTTTGCTAATTTAGATTATTTTATGTTCTGTATTTTTTGCATATATTTTTTAATTTAAATATACTATACTTACATAATTAAGTTTATATGTATGCAATAATATACATATCACATAGATGTGTGTATTAAATCGGAAAAATTTTTAAATTGGCGTAGTTTATAAAAATAATTTACAAAAGTATATTTATGACGAAAGATGTTATGTTTAAAGAAAAAATAATTGCGTCGCTAAAGCCGCTTGTGATAAAATATTTATGACGAAAGATGTTATGTTTAAACGTTTGATGTTATGTTTAAACATTAGATGTTACGTTTAAACGTTAAATGTTATGTTTAAACGTTTGATTAAATCACCCAAGCTGTTTATGATTAAAAAAATGTTTAATTGTTTTTTTATAGAACAATTCTGTCTCGAATTCCATCGCAAATTCATAGATTGTGTAAAGTAGGCTTAAATAAATAAATTTTTTATTACAGATCAAGTAATTTATTTCAATCAAAAAATTTACATTTTTTTATCCTTAATCCATTAGAGTACATGTTTTTATTTCATTGAAATAATTTTCAGATAGAAAATTGCTGCTACATTTGTTGCATTTAAAAATTTTTTAACATCTTAAATGTAATAGAACAATATGTACTTTTTTCATAATTTTTTATATTATTTTAAAAATAGATGTAACACATCTTTAAGAATTAAACATATCGTTTAATTATAAAAAAAAACAAATAGCTATCTTATTCATAACAAATAGCTATCTCAATTTTAATGAATATAACGTGAAAACAATAAAACTTACACATATAAAGATATTATTTCGGTGTTATTCTTTAACATGCGATTTTCTATAATATAAAATATTTAATGTAATTATTTGTTTTAAAAGTCTTTACTAAAATATTACATATAAAAATATGTTAGCAAATAAAATTATTTTTATATTTCTAAAAGTAAAGTTCCATGTGGAAGAAATATTTAAATGATTGCTAACTAAAGTACTAAACTGCTATTGGCAACGTCATACTTCGCCATATTTCCGAAAGAGACTGCATGCATGTACAATATGTTAATAATAGAGCAGTATGTAGCTATGATCTAGTCATTCGTCTATCGGTCTATTCATCCATAATAGAAGCCAATATTCCTCTTCAAAATTTTTTAAGCAAGTTAATGTATGAGATCACTTTCAAATCTTTGCTTACAATACTCGGAGATTTTTTATAAATCCGGCCTTCGATAATTCTGCTTAAACTGCTTTTTAACACAAAACTTTAACTCATCGTAGTAGCATTCAGTTATTAGTTTTGATATCATAATGCTTTCTCCTCGATTTATTAGCAGGAAAAGGGAGATACTTTTGTCATCCAATTTTTAAATATTGTTGAGATACATTTATAGCTGAAGTTTATTTCCCCCCCCCCCTCTCTCTCGCGGAAGTTGAACCCGATACTTTGGAAACAGTTTTCGTACATTTCCTTGTCGATGTATATTCTGCTGTACATATATGTTTCCTACTGAACGTACAACAATGCATAATCCCTAAACTTCAATTAAGAAATATTAAATTTAGTTTAAGTAGTGCGTTAATTCAATGAAAAGTAAATAAGGAGCTAATTTTAAATTACATGTAAAACTTTTTCATAAAGTTTGTGAAAGCATATAAAGATGTCAAAAAACAATTGCGACTAAAGTGCATTCCTACGATCTTGGCAATAAACTTGACGTAAATCTGCCTTAAAGATAGAATTATTTGGCTGTGAATGAAACATGGAGTATATATATTTTAGTCATTGTCTGAGCATGAGGTAAATGTAACTGTGAAGAGATTTCTTTAATAGTTGTTTCGGCAACGGACTAATGGCTGTTATTTCTCTGTTAACGTATTTTACACGGAATGTTATTAATTCTGCAACGACATTGAAGAATCTCTCGTTCATAACAAGCGAATTGGCCATAGATGAATTCAATCAGTCCATCAGAATTCAGTTTCGACGTATTATATGATGCATTCAGAATCGAGAGTGGTTTCAAGCTGAAATGGAAAAATACTTTCAATCACCTTGGCGTGACATGGGCATGAGTGAAAAAAATACAAATAAAATATGAAATAGGAGATGCAAAATGTTCATTTTCTATAAAATTTTATATTGACATTTATTCTTTCATAGATACGTGTATACAGCACAATATATCAGGAGGCGCGGTCGCGTCTCGCGGTATTTTTTTTTTTTTTTTCATCATCAGCGTTAGCGTCATCATCAGCGTCAGCGAGAAAGACCAGCGCCTCTTTTACGCGAGTCAGCGAGTTCAAGCATAATGAGATTATCAGATCTCAGTAACGGCTGAACCGATCAAGTTCCGAGTAGTCTCAATCGATAGCTTGGGGAAAATTGCATAATAAAAGTGTTTTTATTTTTTCTCTCCGTGCCCTACGAGCGGAGATATCGCGACGCAAAGTCCAAATCTCGACGATTTACATTTAAGATACGTCATTATTATTATCGTCGCCAAGCGAATCTTGTCCAGTACATTTTTTCGACACGAGTAACGAGTGGCGCTCGTTACTACACTATATTAGAGTCCCTAGAAGTGGAGAGTCTGGACATTTCGGGGTTCCACGTGATTGGACTGCACCTAAAATGGCAGCACCAATACGGATCCTTATTTAATCCTCTTTAGCCAATGCGATAACAGCATACAACATGTTTATGTGCACACAATGATAAACATACACACACATAAGGTATACATATGTATACATATATGTACATACACTGACATATTCATCACCGACATTTTAGTGGCAGATGTCCAGACTCTCTACTTCTAGGGACTCTACACTATATCAACCCGTATGCAACCATGTGATGCATCACGATGGCCGCGAGTGTCGCGACAATGATTGTCGTGATATCATGGCTTTCCTAACCCGTAACCTGAACTGAATCGGCAATATATCTCGGTTTGCGGGACAGACGACATTTTTTTTGCCGATCGTCGCTAAGAGAAACTTGTATACGTTTTCGACACGGAGTGGTGCTCATTATAGCCGTTTTATGTGATTATGGGTGCGTTCCTTTTCATGCATAACATAACATGCGATTCACGCATAACATAACATGCGATGCATCATTTATCCTTGTTGTTTTTCAACTAACTAACGTTAAACGAGGATATATAATGCATTATGCACGTCATGCGCATCTCATGTGATGTGATGCATGTATATCGTATGGTACTATTTCTGTATTTTAAGAGAGAAATTTTTCTATGCTAACCCATGTGGTACTCTCTTTAATTCTATACAAAACCTAAGTGATTCTATTTCTGCATTTTCATTGAAAAATCTTCCTATTCCTAACCCAAGTAGTATTTACCAAAGTGGTACTATTTGTGTATTTTAACAGAAAAATTTTTCTATGCTAACCTATGTGGTAATTACGTTTAACTTTAAGTCTACAAAAGTATATTATTGCTTAACACTACAAAACGCGTGATATCAGTACAAAATTACCTTTTCAAAAAAAGGTAAAAAAAAGGCGGTATTTATGTGTGTGCGCGCACCTTATCTTTATTTTTACCTAAAAACACAAGTGATACTATTTCTGTATTTTAACAAAGAAATTTTTCTATGCTAACCCATGTGGTACTCTCTTCAATTTCTATACAAAACCTAAGTGATTGTATTTCTGCATTTTCATTGAAAAATCTTCCTATTTCTAACCCAAGTAGTATTTACTTAAAAATTCTTCCCAAAAAATGTATGAAATCTTTAAATTGCGCCATTTATAAAGAGAATATGTTGCTTTTTGAAATAACTGCTGTATTTACTTACTATTTCTAACCCAAGTAGTATTTACTTAAAAATAAATATTTTTTATTTATTTAATCCAACCTAAATGTATTCTTTCCAAAAAATGTATGAAATCTTTAAATTGCGCCATTTATAAAGAGAATATGTTGCTCTTTGAAATAATTGCTGTACTACTTTTAACAAATAAAATGCAAGTGATAGTATCTTTATTTTTTAAATAAAATCCAAGTGGTATTAATTCCTTTCTAAATAAAATTCGAGTGATACTATCTGTGTATTTCTATTGAAAAATTTTTCTGTTTTAACCTAAGTAGATGTACATAATTTTAAAAAGTTTCAAAGGAATATATAACATTTAATCTTAAAGAATTAAGGAAAAAACAGAAATGAGAAAGTTTTATTAAAATATAAAATTTTTTAACTACAAAAAATTGCCGCTGCTAGATAAGAAAAGCAATGAAAAGAATTGACATAAGAAAGAATGCGATAAATGTAACACTTGTAAGATATGCGTTATAAAATAAAGTAATTACGCGAAGTAAGTTAATGAGTAAATTTCTTCAACACTTGTTTCTTTTACAAGTAACATTGTAAATCATTATAATTTTTACAAGTAACATTGTAAATTATTATAATTATCTAAGTTACCATAACTATTATAATAAATATTTTACAACATTTTATTTAGATATTTAAACATCTAGCAGCGGCAATTTTTTGTAGTTAAAAAATTTTATATTTTAATAAAACTTTCTCATTTCTGTTTTTTCCTTAATTCTTTAAGATTAAATGTTATATATTCCTTTGAAATTTTTTAAAATTATGTACATCTACTTAGGTTAAAACAGAAAAATTTTTCAATAGAAATACACAGATAGTATCACTCGAATTTTATTTAGAAAGGAATTAATACCACTTGGATTTTATTTAAAAAATAAAGATACTATCACTTGCATTTTATTTGTTAAAAGTAGTACAGCAATTATTTCAAAGAGCAACATATTCTCTTTATAAATGGCGCAATTTAAAGATTTCATACATTTTTTGGAAAGAATACATTTAAGTTGTATTAAATTTAAGATATTTATTTTTAAGTAAATACAGCAGTTATTTCAAAGAGCAACATATTCTCTTTATAAATGGCGCAATTTAAAGATTTCATACATTTTTTGGGAAGAATGCATTTAGGTTGGATTAAATAAATAAAAAATGTTTATTTTTAAGTAAATACTACTTGGGTTAGAAATAGGAAGATTTTTCAATGAAAATGCAGAAATACAATCACTTAGGTTTTGTATAGATAAGTAAATACAGCAGTTATTTCAAACAGCAACATATTCTCTTTATAAATGGCGCAATTTAATGATTTCATACATTTTTTGGGAAGAATACATTTAGGTTGGATTAAATAAATAAAAAATATTTATTTTTAAGTAAATACTACTTGGGTTAGAAATAGTAAGTAAATACAGCAGTTATTTCAAAAAGCAACATATTCTCTTTATAAATGGCGCAATTTAAAGATTTCATACATTTTTTGGGAAGAATTTTTAAGTAAATACTACTTGGGTTAGAAATAGGAAGATTTTTCAATGAAAATGCAGAAATACAATCACTGAGGTTTTGTATAGAAATTAAAGAGAGTACCACATGGGTTAGCATAGAAAAATTTCTTTGTTAAAATACAGAAATAGTACCACTTGTGTTTTTAGGAAAAATTAAAGATAAGGTGCGCGCACACACAAAAATACCGCCTTTTTTTTATAGGTATAATACTTGAGTTCGCTGATTTTATAGTTTAACAGATTCAATGGAATATTCGGTCTGATCCGTTTAGCTCAATGTATGCAATGTTCTCATTGGATGATTCATAGGAAATATCACGGAAACAGCCGATTCATAAATAAGCGTTAGCTTGAGTATTGCTTCGCGAAGACAATCTTATATCAAATAAGCACAACTTGAGCAAGAACTTTTTTGCCAAGCTCGCCTCAAGTCATGACTATGAAATGTACTACTGTTGAGACGATCTTATTCGAATAAGACGATCTTCGCCAAGACGGTCTTAAATGCAGATTTGAGACTCGACTATGAATACCGGCCTATGATCTACGAGGTGTGTTCAAAAAGTATCGCGAATTTTGTGTTTTTTCAAAAATTATTTATTTATTCATGAATATCTATTTTGTCCCCTTCAAAGTAATCCCCATGAGATATTATACACTTGTGCCAACGGTTTTTCCAATCTTCGAAGCACTTCAAAAAATCATTTTTTTTTTATCTTGTTCAGCTCCTCCTTCGATGCCGTCTTTATCTCGTCAAGCGTAGCGTAACGTCGTCCTTTCATGGGCCTCTTCAGTTTAGGGAACAAGAAAAAGTCACAGGGGGCCAGATCTGGGGAATACGGTGGCTGCGGCATCATTAGTGTGTTGTTTTTGGCCAAAAAGTCGCGCACAAGCAACGATGTGTGAGCAGGGGCGTTATCGTGGTGCAAAAGCCAATTTTTGTTCTTCCACAAATCCGGGCGTTTCTGGCGGATTGCTTCGCGCAAATTGCGCATAACTTGCAGGTAATATTCCTTATTGACCGTTCTACCCTGTGGCAAGAACTCATGATGCACCACGCCCCTGCAATCGAAGAAAACTGTCAGCAAAACTTTCACATTCGACCGAACTTGGCGCGCTTTTTTCGGTCTTGGTTCGTGCGGCAGCTTCCATTGAGATGATTGAGCTTTGGTTTCCACGTCATAACCATAAACCCACGATTCGTCACCAGTTATGACCCTCTGGAGCAAATTTGGGTCGTCGCGGACAGAGTCCAACATCTCATTAGCAATGTTCATGCGATGCTGTTTTTGGTCGCAATTGAGCAATTTTGGTACGAATTTCGCGGCGACCCGTCTCATGCCCAAATCATTGATAAAAATCGAATGGCACGAGCCAATCGATATGTTTAGGTCCTCAGCAACTTCTCTAACGGTGATTCGACGATTGGCCAATACCATTTTCTCCACTTCATTAATTTTTTCGTCTGTTGTTGAAGTGCTCGGGCGTCCGGCACGCTCTTCGTCGTTCACATCTTCTCGGCCTTCTGAGAACATTTTGTACCACCGATAAACGTTGCTTCGGTCCAAGGTAGCTTCTCCGTATGCCACAGTCAACATTCGGAATGCATCCGCGCACTTAATTTCGTTTTTCACACAAAATTTGATACAGGTTCTTTGATCCATTTTTTTGAATAGGTAAAAATCGAAGACGATCCAAAACACGTGCAAGCAAAGCAGCTGTCAACAATTAAGTGAACATTCAAAATGGCCGAGCTTGTCGGCATAAGTGAGAGACATGAGTACCAACATAACGCCACAAAAAGATCGAAATTCGAATATACGTAACCCGCGAAAATTCAAAATTCGCGATACTTTTTGAACACACCTCGTATATCTATGGTCTAGAGATCTTATGTATATGGTCGTGTCCTCGTTCTGGCATCATTTTATGCAGTGCATCGTGATATTCCCCGTAGCCCGCTTGACCTCTGATCTCCGACCGCTACTCATTTGGCTTTTATTTTGTTAAATAACGCGGGACGTGCTTCTTTGATCTGCTTAACATGGAATCACAATATCCATCAACAAGTGAAAAAAGACTCACGGGGTTTAATAAAACATGGACAAGTGATCCCAATTTCAAGTATTGGATTGAAAAAAAGAATGAATTTACTGCTGTGTGCAAAATATGTAATTCTGATATTGCAATTCAATATGAAGGTCGCCGTGCACTCACAGTAAGTATAAATATATAACCTATAACTAAATGTATAACCTATAAATAAAAAAAAGCTTATTATATTATTATTTAACTTTTAGTTGCTAAGATTTTAAATTTCAGTCAAGTTATTAAAAAGATTTCTTTTATTTAACACAAATATTTATTCAATAACTATGAGACTATATTTTAGGTCCATGCAAGTTCTGTTAAACATAAGAAATTAGAATTAGAAAGGAAGACCACAAGATGTGCGGACAATTTTTTCATCAAAAAAACTTCAAAAGAGGAGACTTTGATCACAATTGCAGAAATAGCAGTTGTTTTCCATAATGTTAAGCACGGTTTGAGTTACAGTAGTTCGGACTGTCTTGTCAAAAATATTAACAAAATTATTCCAGATAGCCAAATTGATGCTAAAATGACATGTGGGCGCACTAAAGCTTCAGCAATTACACGAAGTGTTTTAGGTCCCTTTTTGCAGAAGAAAGTTATATCAGATTTGAAAGAAGTTTATTATTTTGCAGTAAGTTCAGATGCATCAAACGTAATATAAAAACATTTCCATATGCTGTTCAGTATTTTCATGAAAGAAATGGGATTTGCCAAAAAATATTAGATTTTTACGAAGATACTAACGAGACATCTCTTGACATATTTGAATGGCTTAAAAAAATAACTGTTGCTGCAAATCTGAAAATGGATCAAATCAGTGCTTACAGTGCAGATAATGCTTCTGTGAATTATGGCAAACACAATTCTGTTTATCAAAAGTTAAAAACCGAAAATAATCATGTTTTTATGGCAAACTGTTATTGTCACGTAATAAACAATTGTGTAAAATACGCAATAAAAGGCTTGGATATTGATGTAGAAAACATTGTCATTAAAATATACAATGAATTTAGTTCTTCAGCCTTAAAAACTAAAAAATTAAAAGATTGTTTTGAGTTCGCTCAAATTGAGTTTAAAGAACTGCTGCGTCATATTTCCACAAGATGGCTGTCACTTATGCCAGCTATAGACAGATTGATATATAGTTGGCCTGCAGTGAAACATTATTTTCTGGCTAAAGGTCCAGATAATTGCCATAAGGTGCTATGGGAATTTATTTCGAAAGATTACGACAATACTGACTTGAATTATGAAGAAGAGTGCACGAAGGAAACCATAAATGAATGCTATCTTTTTTTCTTGCAAAATTTGTTGCCTGAATTCAGCAAAGTAATATTGTTATTGGAAAGTGATAGCTGCACCATTATTGATATTGACAATATAATGCAAAATCTCCTGAACCAATTACAAAATCGATTAGATGATAATTTTTTTGGTAGTAAAGTCAGATATATCCTTAAAACCCTCACTGAAGATAGAAAAAATGAATTCATATTACAGGCGCATACATTTCTGCAAAGATCAATCACATACTTAAAAGAAAGATATGATTTTTGCCCAAATTCAGTCTACAACAAGTTTGGTTTCCTGTCTCTTAAATCAGATAAACTAAAATTGACATGGGACATACTATCTGAATTTCCTGCAATGTTGAAAATTGAAGATGCAGTTGACTTCGATTCTCTTTATTCAGACTTTACATGTCTCAAAACTGTATTTGACATTCTCTCAAAAAATTTGCCAAACGATAAAATTTGGACTCATTTCTTTCAAAATGATAATTATAAAGATTTCGTTAATCTGAAGAAAATAATTTCATTTGTTTTATCAATTCCGACTAGCAATGTTTTTTGTGAGAGAGTTTTTAGCCTACTTAACCATTTATGGACTAAAGAAAGAAATCGCATGTCCATAGATTTAGTTAAATCGGAATTACAGATTCGCATTAATTATGAAGAGTCTTGTTCAGACATTTTATCACTTTTGTTGAATAGTCCTGATGGTAATAAATTAATAAAATTAGGCAAGTCTAGTGATAAATACAAAATTTAGTCAAGAAGATATTAAAGTTTATTGCCAAATTAAATAAATAATTAGATTGAAAAAACCAAAACTTTCTTTTAAGTTATTTTTAATTTAATTTTGGTTAGAAACTTCGCACTATATGTGTGTAATGTAGTGACATTTTTGCCAAATATTTTATAATAGTATCTCTTTTTATAATATTTAAACTTTGGACCAAAGAATAGAATTAAGTTCGAGATTTTTTGTAAGATGATTTATTTTTCAAAGTTGATATGAATAGTACAAATAAAAAGTACAAATTATACTTTATGATGATAAATAAAAAAGATTTCATATAATAGTTTTTACTTTATTATTTCCTTTAAATAAATCATATACACCGTTATCAGGCGATTCAATAACTAGGATATGTAGTTTTCTTAAAGTTTTTTTTCTAAATAATGAGAGAAAAACTTTTAAAAGAGATATACATTTTAGTTTTTTAATTCGCTTTTCTATCTTAAAAAAAAGTTACTTCAGTTTAAAATTATTTTTAAAAAAGAGATTACAGTATACTATGATTTATGTGGAGACTACTGATACAAGAACAGGAGATTACTGATACAAGAACTCTTTAATAATAATTAATATCCGTTTTTCAACCATCGTCTCAAAGATGTCCCGGAAATATTGATATTAGATCTGGCAACCCTAGCTGTAGCTATTAAATAATTTCTTACTGTTTTTTTTTTTTAAACCGATAGCATATTTATTTTTCAATTGCAAACAAAAATTCTTAAACTACAATCAAGTACGAACGAAAACTCTTACACTACAAACAACTACAAACGATTTTATATAGAAATGTGATGCCATTTGTGCTGTAGTTATAAAATAATTCCCAACTGTTTTTTAAAAATTGATAACGTTCTTATTTTTAAACTTTGAACAAAAATTCTTGAACTACAAACAACTACAAACGATTTCAGATTGAAATCTGATGCCATTTCAGCTGTAGCTATTAAATAATTTTTTACTGTTTTTTAAAAACCAATAACATATTTATTTTTTAACTACAACAAACAAAATAATGTTTACTACAATCATCTACAGACAAAATCCTACAAGAAACACACTTTTAAATTTGATTTCGTAAAAGTCGGGTGCCAACTTCACGGAGGTACACATCTCACATACTTTTTTTCTCTGCGTATAGTAATACACAAAACCGTCACTAGATGGCTGCTATAGCGTTTTTTTTCTCGTAAGAAAGAAATCACATAAATGTTATAAAAGGCGGAGCATTAGGAGATTTTTTACCGATGAAAATATCGGTGTTAATATAGTAAAATAATTTTTTAAAGGAATTTCCTTAAAAATGAAATCAAGTGGAAGATGTTGTTGGAAATGGCAAAGAAACTAGTTTGCTATATATTGCTTCTTTATTTTCGACAAGAGTCTGTACAAGTCGTCGTGCAACAGAACACTGCGAGCTGTCGACGGTCACATTTCTACAGCACGACGTCGCCCATACAGCACAGAAACTTGCAGTTACATTGCAGAAAGATTGCAATATTGTAAATTGCACTGCAATATTCCTGCAATATTGTAGGCATTAGATATTGTAATATATAATAAATATTACGGTGCAAAATTGCAAAAATCTTGCAGCATTGTTGCAAACACTGAAAAATATTTTAATTAACTATTATTTGCATTTTATGACGCAACAGCCATTGATTTTCGAGAAATGAACTGATTTATTATATGTGGAATTATTCGCCGAAAATCCTGCGCAAAGTCTCTAGGGAAACTAATATGGTTCTCTTTAAGAACTCTAGTGAACTCTAATTCCGTGATCCATCTAACGACCATATCCACGTTGTCCGGCTGCACGTAATGAGTTTTGTGTTATTCGTTAGCCTCGTCGTTTTGGCAACAATTTCATATGGTTAATCAAACCTTTGCTGAACGTATTTTAAACCTATTTGTATTCAAAAATACTGAATATATATTTAGATAGAACAGCTAAGTAAAATTATTCTTATCCAAGCTCAATTATTTAGAGGTTATGTTGCATAATTCAGCATTTGAAGAACATTAATTCAACGTTTATTAGGCGATTGCAATAACTTTTTATATTTGATACTCTTTATTATTATAATAGTCCACTGTAAAATTGTTTAATTATTCAGCGTAATACATTGAATAAAATTTTTATATTACTACAAAATTGATAAGAAGCATTCTTTTCGACTGTATTTTAATAATTTTTATTGTGATTCTAAAGTTTGTACAATTTCTGCGTAAAATCAGCATTATTTTTATTAACCCTCCATGGCCCAATGTTTTTTAACTTATACTTTCTTAGCCAACCGAGTCACGTTACTGACCTGATTGCCTGGTGTTTTTGAAAGATTTTTAGGCTCTAAAGAATCTGAAAAATATTCTGGTACACTTTTCCAACGTTCTATAATACGATTTCACAATTATTTGACACAAAATGTTTTTCAACTTTTTTTATACGTGTCCAAATTTGAGACAGAATAATTCAAAATTGAAAATTCGTGACTAAACCACGGAGGATTAATAAAATTGCGAGACAATTTTGTATCTTATTAGCATTTAAATTATATTACAGTTCTTATTAATTTCTTCTTACAGACGGCCAGTTATATGGTGTAAATTCTTGCAAGATGTTCAATAATCTATGCTGTATTATTTGGTAAGTTTAATGAACTGTTTCTATGTCATATCTGATTTGGATTCCAGTTTCTTTTTTATTTCCTTTTTTCGTATTTGATATTAAATATAAATTCACATATTTAGAATATCTTATTTATGTCAGCTTTTATTGAACATTTAAAGAACATTTAAGTATTTTATAATCATTCAGATATTATGTATTTAGTTAAAGCTTTATTGTTTTCCAGCTTAAAATTTGTTACTGTAATATTGTAATATTTGTTACTGTAATATTGTAATATTGTAAATATTTGTACTATAGTATTTGTAAATAATCAAGTATGAATAATGCACGGAAAAGAAAACTGTTTCCATCTAAACGTCACATTAGACCAGGGTTGGCAGGAAAAGTCCAGTAAGTGGAAAAAACCATGGTAAATTCCGGATTTTACCATCCCGGACTTTATCCCATAAATTGGCAAATTGGAATAAACTGGCAAAAACTAAAAAAGTGGCTATTAAATAAAATATATTTATAGGCAAAAAAAATATTTTTGCTGTAATCTTATAATGAATCATATATATAATCTTATATATATTAATGAATTTATACAAACCAATAAAATAAACCAATAAAACCTTTCTAAATTAATATATGTAATTAAATGCGAAATAGTATTACCTATATATAATAGTAAATAATAGTAGTAATTAATAGTAATAATAGTAATAATAGAAAAAATTAAACAGTAAAATTAAAAATGTTTACCAATCATTAACGTCTTGGCGTTCGCCATTTAACATTTTATAACAAAAAACTAATTTATTTGTTACGTCAATTCCTAATCTATTTCAATTTTTGTTTTGGATAAAACTTAGATTGGAGAATACTCTCTCTATTGATGCTGAACTAGCCGGACAATTATGTAAATGTATGACAAAATTGACGAAATCATCGGGCAAATTATTTTTCTGTAATGCTTTCCACCATGTTCTGACATTCATATTTCTAGCTGTTTCGATAAAAAAAGATTTTGGAAATGGTTCAGCTTCTGCTTGAAAAGCGATAACTAATGGTAAAAAATTAGGTGATAGTTTTACCACATAATTCCGTGCAATTTCTTCTTGTTCTGTAGATAATTTTGTATCGTTATATTTATATTGCGGATGCAATAAATAAGCCAGCATATGTGCCGGTGTAACAGCTTCCGAAAATCTGTTTTTTAAAATATTTCTGTTTGGCTCCAATTCTTCAATGTTTAATAATGTTAGCCATAACTTGGTACTGTTCACTATATTACAGTCTTCAGCTTGGCACTAAAATTAAATTATAACAGACTAAAGTATTAAAAATATATACAATAGATTTATTATTTATTGTTCGTTATATTTTTAATAAGCATGTAAATAATATTTTATTATTTTTATAGGAAAATATTAGGAGTATAAATAAGTTTCCGCCGTCTTTATCAAAAATTGGGCATTTATTGTGAAAGAACGGTACCTAATGTTTTATTCAAAGTATTGTCCATCGCTAGCCACTACTTTTTCCCATCTTTCTGGCAGCATACGGATACCGCGTCGGAAGAATGCTTCATCTTTTGAAGCTATCCACAAATCGACCCAATTTTTTGTATCTTCATATGATGTGAAGTGTTGCTTAGACAGGCCATGCGCCATCGATCGAAACAGTTAGTAATCAGAAGGAGCAATGTCTGGTGAATACGGCGGGTGGGGTAAAACTTCCCAATTGAGTGTTTCCAGGTAGATTTTGACCGGCGCCGCAACATCCCAGATAACAATTTGTGACGGCTCACGTCACCCTCACAGCGTGATATCACGTATGCGTGCAACATCGCAGTCATATTGCCCTATCAATGTGATAGCGGCACGTGTGCGTGCATGGAAGGTGGCATTATGAAGTCATGCGTGAGAAGATATACGAGTGATCGAAAAGAATATTTTATATATTCTATCGTTGTGTATGATTGTATATTTATCATGGTGTATTTTTCATGGTGAGAATTTATATCACCCTCACGTGTGATACTCACACGTGCATGCACTAACGCAATCACTTTGCCTGCACAACGTGACGGAGTAAAAAATGACCAAAATATTAAATCGTCATGCATTTTACAATTTTATATAATGTTCTTATTAATATAACAATATATAAAAGATATATATTTTAGTATCATAGGAAACATTTTATATATGATTTTTTTGTAACTTTTATTGCTAATTAATCAGAAATTATAGGACAAATACAGTTTCTTTTTTACTAGAATTTTTAAATAATTTTCAATATGAAATTTATATATAACATACATAATTTATATATAATATAGTTTTATATTATATACACATAATACATATAATTTTTTATTTAATATATTAAATTATTTATCTATTTATTTATCTATTTTAAGTATTTTCAATTTTAATTATGAATTTAAAAATATTACGTATTATGTAATTTACAAAATTGTGCTTTCTTTTTTAACTTTTAAATTTTATCCCATTTTATTGTAAGGCAATATTACAATCCAGTTTCTAAGTTTAAACTTGCGCGCACGTTTATTCTGAACGCACCGCAGTGACTGTGAAAAAAAAGTTCCATTCGCCGGTTGGCTGCGTGTACAGTACATACATACACTGATTGTGCTTAGGATTTTACTCATGCAATCCTATTATAATTCGTTAAGTTAACTATATTGTAGAGTGGAAGGTTGAACAAGTCCGTACCAATTAAGAAAAAGAAGAAAGTGATTGGAGGGATAATTAAATCATTTGGAGGTATGTAGATACGTATTTATTATTGTATGTTCGGGTAAATGTTAAGATTACTCCCACCACCTCCGATTTTTAGGTTCATTCGACGCGTTTTTGCACAAAATGAACGAATCTGGCAGAAAAAAGTGTCGGACTGACCCGCGAATCGAGATATCAAGCGTTAAAGTTGACGACTTTTTAGGTTAGGATATCTAACCTAAAGTTTGACTACGAAGATATTCGATTCGCCAGTCAGATATTCGGAAGAAACGTATACTTGTAATGGTGCGGTCCCATGGACGATATTTTTCGCGTAACGCGTATCGCGTAACCAATCAGAGGCGTTACGCGTAAATAAATGTCCTACTGTTCCATGGCGCGTAAAAAATGGTCTGCGTACATGCGGAAACCAATCGTATTTCTATATTCTTCTAGCGCTCTATGATAAAATGCTAAATATCGCAATTCATTGGTTACGCTATTTATAAAAACGCACCATGGGACAGGTGGGTTAAGAAATTTGCGTATTGTTTCGCACATACACATCTATACAGTGTACTTGATACTATCCGCTTTGCTTGATACAAGACAAGCTCCTTAATTGTCAAAAATGAATTCAAACGAGATATTATTGTACATTTATGCATTTCGCCGGAAATATTTGAATACTTTATTTGATCAGTCAACTGTACATTTGAAATTAAAAAAATTAATAGCTATTTGGTTATTAATAAAAAAAAAGAGCGAAATCAACAAGCGGCCGTATGTCGTAAATTTTGGGTTCATCCGATATTTTCCTACGAAAATCGATTACGTCAAGGAGCAAGTGATAATCTTGTGAGAGAATTAAGATTTCACAATGACAGTCAATTTTTTAATTATTTTCGTATGAACGTGGAAATATATCAAGATTTATTAAATTCTGTGGGACCACTGATAGCAAAGCAAAATTGTGTCCGAATATCAATACCTGCAAACACTCGTTTGGAAATTTGCTTGCGCTATTTAGCTTCTGGTGATAGTATGAAATCACTTTCGTATGCATACAGAGTTGGACACAATACTATTTCCAAAATTATATCAGAAACTTGTAATGCTATTTGGACGTTGTTGAAAGATAAAGTTTTTCCATCATACTGTGAAGATACTTGGAAGAAAATTGCCAACGAATTTGAAAATCGATGGAATTTTCACAACTGCATAGGTGCTTTGGACGGAAAGCACATTATGATTCAGGTATTATTTAATTTTCAAAATATTATTTAAAAACAATTTCATATTTTAGACATTTTATTTTTCTGGTTATAGGCACCTCCACATAGTGGCTCCACATATTACAATTATAAACTTTTTCATAGTCTGGTTTTGCTCGCTGTTTGTGATGCAGAGTATTGTTTCACTTTCTTAGACATCGGAGCTGAAGGACGCCAAAGTGATGGTGGAGTATTTCGAAACAGCAACTTATATAAAGCACTCGAAGAAAATTTAATAAGAATACCACCACCAGATGTTATTGGAAATAATGGACCTGTGTTACCATATGTAATTGTGGCAGATGAGGCTTTTTCTCTAAAAACATACATGATGCGACCCTTTCCCCGTAGCCGACAACTCAAACGAAAAAAATATTTAATTACAGACTTAGTCGAGCAAGACGCGTTATAGAAAATGCATTTGGGATATTAGCAACAAGGTGGAGAATCTACAGAAAACCAATTATAGCGTCCATTTCTACTAGCAGAAAAATTATACAAGCAACATGTTGTTTACATAATTTTATTATAAAACATGAGGCGCAAAAACCCGTTGCACAACGAATTTATTCTATAATGCATTCTAACGACTGTGACGTTTCTGGAGGCCTTACAGACTTAGAAAATATTGGAAGCAATTTTCATTCGCAAAATGCAAGTGTAATAAGAAATGCATTTGCTGCATATTTCGAAGGCGATGGTTCAGTTGAATGGCAATGGGAGAAAATCTTACATAATGATTTCTAAAGAATATATTTATTTATTTTGCTGAATTGAAGATTATCAAATTCTTAAAAAATTTTACATTCTTGCACATATATAAAACTAATTTTTTTATGTATAAAACTTTAGCACTTTTTCCTGTATAAAAAAATAATTATTAAAAATAAATTTTAATTACATGTTTAATTTTCCATTTCATTCACAGCCATTGTAAGTAATTTTATTTGCAATCTAGCTCGTTTCTCATATGGCAGTCGTCGTAAAACTTCTCCGAGTGTTTGGAGAAACCCATCTACTGCATCCATTTGTTGAACGGGCGCCTTTAACACATCCAAAATAGCTGATTCTACAGCGGATGGCTGATCATCAACTTTTCACTCTATAATTAGAAATAATTACACATGTTTGATTTTTCACAAGAATAATATGATTCACAGTTTCATGTTACATACTTTTAGCGTTTGTCGAATTGGGTGTCGGAGTTCGAGATGGGCGATTTATAAGTGGAGTTCGCGGTCGAAATCTGGCATCATCATTATTATACATAGAATTATCAGCGTTTGTTGAATTAGGTGTCGGAGTTCGAGATGGATGATTAAGTGGAGTTTGCGGTCGAAATCTGGCATTATCGTTTTCCATAGAGTTGTTAGCATTTGTTGAATTAGGTGTCGGAGTTCGAGATGGATGATTAAGTGGAGTTTGCGGTCGAAATCTGGCATTATCGTTTTCCATGGAATTGTCAGATTCAGGTAACATACATACATCCGATAAATATCCAGAAGTAGCACTCTTTTCAGTGGCAGAAGACTGTGATAATGATAACGTACTTACTGTTCTGTAAAAAATATTAATTATTATGAGAGAATACAATATAAATTTACTCATTTCTTATTACTTACGTTTCCATTTGCAGAGTGTCATCCAAAGGTTTCATCAATTCAAAAAATCTGTAGGAACTCTTAACATTTTGTGACAATGCACCAGATCCACTAGGAACATATGCTTTCGACTTTTTTCTAGCTCTCACATAGCAGTCGCGATGATATTTCCATTTCTTTTGTAGTTCTTCAATTGACATAACACCTGTGGACAAAACAAACGGAGTTTAATCTTATTTTAAAGACATTCTTGTACAATGATTGGGAAATTTGTTATTAATGCTATATAGCTTCTGCTGATTTTAAAATTATATAATTATTGTATTATCTGTTGATAAACTTTATAATTATTACATTTAAATGGTATAATATTCTCAATAATTTAAAATATTGAAATAATATGTATTTCTTATATATTCATATAATATTCGTATGATATTATCAAGAGTTGACATATACCATAACCACTTTTTATTAATATTAAATAAATTTCAGGAATATTATTTAATAATAAATAATATTGTAGCACTTGTAGGGCATATTCTTAACATATATACCGTACCATTAAAGATATTTCTAATTTCTTCCCATAATGCATTTTTTTTCAATTTTAATCGCTCCCGTATATCAATCCTATGATCAAATAATGCTGGTCTTTCCATGACAGCCATTATTAAAAGTTCATCAATGTCATTATGGGCCGATGTTGATGGCTGTGGCTGCTCTTGATGCATCGTATTTCCGTTTCTTACTGCAAGGCAGACTTTTAATATTATTTCCTCAAAACACATTTTACCAAACATTATAAAGAAAAATTGTTTACCGATAGTAACAATTGAGTTTTGATCAACATTGAGTAGATCTTTAGTCTCATTGAAGTCTGCAAAGCACTGGTGTTCCCATAAATTTTGACAATGACTATTCAATTGCCATGTACAGTGTCCGCACTTCAGCTGCTAGAAAAAATACAATCATGTTCAGAAATCTTAATTAGCAAAGAATATTTATTGCCAGTTAATTATAAATAAAAAATTAATAATTGTGACATAACTCTTTGTTAGGTATGTGACCTTCGTTAGATATGTGATCTACAAATATAGAGGTCATATAACCTAATATCCGTGAAGGAGGTTTACGACGATATTTGATTTTGTCAATCTCAAAAAAGCGTGGTCTACAATATAGATTAAAGTAAATAATACTTACACGATTTGATGTATCCATTATTTTAATTTACGCCGAGAACCTAACCTCCTCAATGTATCAGCACACACACACACACACACACACACACACATCTATAATATCGCGTAATACGCCAAAAGTAGAATTCGGCGCAGCGTCTGGCGTAACGCGTACCGCGTAACACCTCTGATTGGTTACGCGATACGCGTTACGCGAAAAATATCGTCCATGGGACCGCACCATAAGTCGCGCTAATGGCGATGAAGTTTGTTATATCACGTTAATAATAATAATAATAATGTTATATACCGTAATAACAATAATAAAAAATATATATATAATTAGTGTACGTTTTTTAAGATAACCCTATGTATAATTTTAATATTTTTATTTATTATTTTATAATTTAACAATAAAATAAAATTCATATCGCTTGCATGCGTGTGGCACTCACGTGTGTAGACGATATGAATCTCAATTGGTGCACTCATATCAGATTCATGTCGACCGCATGCGTGCGGCATTCACACGTGCGGGCGATATGAGTCTCAAATGCGGACATATCTGCATGGTGCTGTGCAGACACACTGTGACAATTATTACGCACACGTGCGCGCACCGTGCACTCACTATGCAGGCATTTTGTTATCTGGGATGTGGACGAGCATTATCATGCAGAAGAATAACTTTGTCGTGTCTGGAGTAGTAGTGGGCACGTTTTTTCTTGAGTACTCGGCTCAATCTCATCAATTGTGTTCGGTAGAGAGCCTCAGTAATGGTTTCATTCGGTTTGAGCAACTCATAATACACGACACCAAGCTGATTCCACCAAATACACAACATGAGCTTTTTTCCATGAATGTTCGGCTTGGCTGTCGATGTTGAAGCATGGCCAGGTGGTCCCTATGATTCTTTTTTGGGTTATCGTAGTGGATCCATTTTTCATCACCAGTGACTATACGATGTAAAAAACCCTTTCGTTTATGCCTGGCAAGCAGCATTTCACATGTGAAAAATCGGCGTTCAACGTTTCTCGGCTTCAGTTCATATGGAACCCAGTTTCCTTGTTTTTGAATCATTCCCAATGATTTTAAGCGATGTGAAATTGTTGGTTGAGTCACTCCTAATGTAAGTGCAAGTGCTTCTTGCGTTTGGCACGAATCTTCATGTAATAATGTTTCCAATTCCGCGTCTTCGTACACTTTCGGCCTTCCGCTACGTTCTTTGTCTTCGACGTCAAATTCACCGTTCTTAAACTTGTGAAACCACTCACGGCAACTTCTCTCACTTAAGGCAGCCTCACCATATGCTTCTACAAGCAATCGATGCGGCTTGGCTGCAGATTTCTTCAAATTAAAGAAGTAAATCAAAAGCTCCCGCAAATGACGCTTATTCGGCTCAAAACTCGAAATTTTTGCACGAAAAAAGATATATGATGCTGATACAAAATTGCTAATATTTTAAGGGGGCATATACGTTTGTCGGTTTCAAAAAATCAATTTTTTTTTTAATGCATTTTTCGACAGTTTAAACCTTCAAGAATATTGTCCTAAAACCGTTTTTTGAAATTCCAATAAGTAAAAAAATTACAACGCGTTTTGTCGGGCAGTGCACAGGCGTGCGCTTGTCCTTTCTGAAGCGGCGCGCCGGTAGAAGGATCGGACTATTAGATAACGATTTCTTTTGTCTTAGATGGTGCTGTAAGCATTTCTTTGTTACGCATGCATCAAAAACGCGTTCTCTGATGCGCGTTTGTCGGGCCTAAAATAGGCTATTCATGCGCTTGTGTGAATCGTTGTTATGGTAACGATAACTCGACTTCGCCTCGTGCAGCAAACTTCACGCTCGTCATGAATAACATCCATTACACAGTTGCCGTTTGCTCACTTATTTGACATCGGTTGCGTGTTACGGACGTGATTATTGTTTCTCTTGTTTTGAGCACGATGAATAGACGTAAAAGTTCTCGAAAGTCACAGCAAGAAAACATGTTTCGAAAAGATTTTACACGCAAGCGAAAAATGCCACCCAATAAGTGGCAAGCCGAGAGTGAAACCGCAACGACAAAAAGTTCAGCGAAGAAACTGCAGAGACTCAGCGACGTACTTGTGCCTGAAGACGACAATTTAAATTATAGAATTTTGGACTTCAATTCGGTGTTTGCTGAAATTTCGCAGCATGTAAAGTGCAAACAATGTGGTGGTAACGTTAAATTTCAAACGGAAAGTACGCGAGGGCTGGGCTTCAAGATCTTGGTGTGGTGTGAAGATTGTCAGCCAACTAGAATTCTTTCATGCCCAAAAATTGGTTCGGCATACGGAATTAATCGTCGATTTGCTTTTACGATGCGGTGTTTAGGCCATGGATCAACCGGTGAACGCAAATTTTGCGGTTTAATGGACTTGCCTCCTCCCGTTGCTCAGAATACGCACGACAAAATCCAAAAAAATATTTGCACAGCATCTAAGGCGATCGCTGAGGTATCTATGCGAAACGCAGTTGAAGAAGAGCAATTACGAATGAGCTTGGAAGAAGAAAAAGAAAATGTTACGGAATTAGCTGTTTCGGGGGATGGAACGTGGCAGAAGCGCGGGTTTTCTTCTTTATTCGGCGTTTGCAGTCTTATCGGCGTGCATTCGAAAAAAATCATCGACGTCAATGTGAAATCGTCCTACTGCAAACAATGCGAAGTGTGGGCAAAGAAGAAAGGCACCGAGGAATACGACGAGTGGAAGAAAGAACACGGAGACAACTGCCACCTCAATCATCAAGGTTCAGCGGGAAAAATGGAAGTAGACGCCGTCGTAGAAATGTTCAAAAAATCGGAGGAACAGTACAACGTGAGATATATCAACTATATTGGTGACGGCGATTCGAAAACATATAAAGGTATTGTTGAATCCAAGCCATACGGGGAAAACGTGCAAATAAGAAAAAAAGAATGCATTGGTCATGTTCAGAAGCGAATGGGCACGCGACTTCGGCAAACCAAAAAAAATCACAAAGGCATTGGAGGTAAAAATAAGCTAACAGCAAAGATGATCGACAAACTCGCTCTCTACTATGGTCTTGCGATTCGAAGAAATTTTGATTCAGTAAAAAAAATGCGAGATGCGATATGGGCTACCTTTTATCATTATAGCTCGTCTACGAAAAATCCGCAACATCAACTTTGTCCCGAAGGCTCCGATTCGTGGTGCGAGTGGCAAAAATCAAAGGCTAACAATACTTTGCACGAATACAAGCAAAGTTATAAAACTTTACCCGATGACGTTTTAAATGCAATCCGTTCTATATATGAAGATTTGTCCAACAATAATTTGTTAGAGCACCAAAGATAATAAACAGCAGCGCTGAAGTCGTTCAAATAGCGACCTATATTGCTGTTTGTTTATTCAACGAAGGTACAACATCATTATTACAAATAATGAAGACAATGGGAATGAGGATTGGACGGAACGTGGTTCAATTCGCAGTACAGAGCGACTCCCAGCGATGTAACCAAGCGAACGTCCGGGCACAGCACGCGACGCGGGAAGCCCGTATAAGTCGCCGCCTCGCTAAAAATGATCAAATGGAGGCAAATCTTGAGCAGGAAGGTTCCTTGTATGGCCCAGGAATTGACGATGACGTGTAAGTTGAATAAATTCAGTTTTACAATGAAGTAAAGTTGTTCGAAAACTTTAAACGCGTTTTTCTTAAAACCATGTTTTCAAAGTCGGTTACAATGATAATTTGAAAACGGATCAACCGATTTGCTTTCTTTTTTTTTTATTTAAAGCTTATAAAATTCGCTTGTCGTTGTCGTATCTGATTTTTAAAATTCACATTTTTTCTATTTCCTTTTAAACAAACAAATAAAATTTTTTGTCGAAAATCGGCACTCTAACTTTAAAGATCGGCCATTTTGTTAAAAATTCAAATTTTAAAAATCGGATCGTCAACGACAAGAAAATTTACTCTCTTTTAAGATGCCGTTTTATTTTTGTGTTTCAGATAAACGGGCAAGGAGAAATCGTTGTAACCGCGGAATCATGTATGACGTGCACGGCTGACTACACGACAGTGAAGTGGGAGGATTTTCCAACAAAATTACTCTAATAAAATTTTTATGAGAATTACAAAAGATATACTTTATTATGCAAAAAGTACCATTATTATAATTTCTCTCTTGGTTCCAAAAAAAATTCATGAAAAATGCCTTTTTTTTGAGGCTCCAAACGTATATGCCCCCTTAAGGTTATGTTTTTGCCAGATGTCCAACCTTACGATATAACGTTTTACAACCGACAATTTCAACCATAACATACTAGTGGCGCCATTTTTTTGTGAAACGGCGGAAACTTATTTATACTCCTAATATATTTTTTAGATAGATAGAAATAGATTATTTTTAACGCCATGATGAGGTAAAAATGATCATTTTTGAAACTTTTCTAAAAAATCTGACGTGATAAAGCAATTTGCTTCAGCACGCAAAAATACAATGGGAAATGTTAACTTTTATTCAAACAACAGAAAAAAAAGTCTAAATACGGCGTCCTGTGTTATGAGAATCCATCACTTTCAACCCTTTATATCTCCGGAACCGCGCTTATGCTCATCTTCAAATTATTCTGAGATTAATATTTCATTATATAGTACTGTTTGGCATAAAAAAGTTTGAAATTCGAGATTCAAAAAATGGGCGAAAAAACAGGTTTTTTTACTGACCTTCTTTACTATAAATTTTAATAATTATTTGGATATTTGCAAGAAAATATTTACTTGCCATACCTAAATTACTAAATAAATATATATTTACATTTAGTAAATATTTTCTTGTAAATGTACAAAAAATATTTCTTAAAATTTAGTAACTTTTTTTCAATAAATCCTTTTTTAAAGTGTAAAATTGCACTAGTAGATTGCACTACTAAATGAGAAGGGACTAGGAATATCATCTGCAGCGTAGAGCTGAAAATTATTCTTTCTTTTTACAAATTTTCAAATATATTTTTGTCAACATGAGATTTAAATACTGTTCATTGATTTTCATCGTCAAAGCATTTTTTCGTATTGTCTTGAATGCCGATTTTAAGACACAAATTGAATTTACAGCAAAAGACGACAAACTGTTCCGTTTTTTTTTTGTTTTGTTTTAGTGTTGATTAAAATAGAAAATATTCTTTTTGGATCCGCATTAGAATGCGGAAGAGATCTAATTGCATTGAAGAGGAATTTTAAATTGGGAAATTTTGTATTATTATTTGCATCTCCATACTGCAAAATTTTGATCCACATTTCGTCAAAATTTTGTTTTGTCCGGTTTAATTTTTTTCGTTTCTGATAGATTGGAATGTAATAATAACAATTCCTTTCTTAAGTCATTTTTATCAAAACCGCTGATAGTGTCGGCTATAAAAAAATGTCACGTTCAACAACGTGTCAATGGGAATATCGAATATTGAACATGGTTGAAGGACCAATAGTTTTGATGAAAATGTATCCTCAACTATTGAAACTATTAAAAAAGTTCAATACATATTTCAGAAACAGCAAATATGCTTTTGTTTCTACACCATTAAAATAAGTATATATTCTGCACATTTTACTCTCTCAATCATAACCATTAAAGTTAAAAAATGTTTAATAGCGTCCCAAGGTTGAATAATTCTTTCTACGCATGCGTAGTGAGAGAGCCATCGTGTCAGATAATTTTAAGAGTTTGAATTCTCTCCTTGAAAACATTCTGACAAATCCCAATAAATAGATGATTGCTTGGAACTGCTATTAACGTAATTTACAATTTTTTTTACAAATTTGTCGCAAACTTCAGGTAATTTTTTACATGCAGTATGTGCAACTAATGCGGATGCGTGACACGAACACGTAAATGTCAATATATTTGTGCACACTGTTTCCAATTTTTTCTTAAATGACACACATTTTGCAGTTATAACGGATGCATTGTCACATGACAAAGCATGAATGTTTTCGAAAAGTATTTGGAAATTATTCATTTCCTTTTCAAATGCAATAAATATTTTTTCCGCGCTGCAATCTGATGCATCAAGATCAATTAGTTTTACTTATATGATTGAATTTGTAATTTATCGAGGTCTACATATATAACATGAAACGTCATCCATTTTTCATTCGTAATGTCTAACGATTCATCAATATAAATACAAAATTTATTTTTTTTTATGTTTTGTACCACACGATTTGTTTCAACTAGCCACAAACATTGGTAATTATTTTTGAACATTTTGTGCGGTCTATCTTCATGTCTTTTAAAACTTTGGGATCTTTTCCTACGTCTTGGAAAAATTGAAGTATTATTTGTGCAGTATCAAATGGAATATTTTTGTCATCAATTAATGCAACGTATCGAAGCTCCGCTGATTTTTTTCTATCTTTAAAAGACACAAATGGTTCGTCAAATTGCACATTTGATTCTATATTTGATTCCTTATCTTGTATATCATATATTTCGCATTTATCTTTATGTTGTTTGAAATCTGCGTGATGACAAATTTACGATAAACCATCTGCAAAAGTTTTATCGCAAATTGTATATAAAAGTGAATTTAAATCATGTTTGGATTCACATAGCCATGGCTTAAATTCTTCTATTTCTAACCATTGTCCTAAAAATACTCGTTGATGTTATGATTTTGGTTTCAAAATCATATCATCATTATCAACAAAAGTACTTTTTTCAATGTTTCTTTTATGACACGCAGATTCCGTATATTTTTATTGTATTTGATAATGGGCCGGACAAAAAATTTTTATTGCACACGATACAGTGAAACAGGCTATCATCTAAGGACACTTTTTGTATCCAAGATTTAGATATATCATTGCTAAACCAAGCTTTTACGAAGCTTTGTTTTACTTTTTTCTTATTATTTGTTTCCATATCTAACAAATGGAAATACAATTAAAAGTTTGATAGATGTAAAATTTAACAAACAGAAGTGACAGAATAAAGTGACGAAATAGCAAAGTATTAAAAAAATACCTGAATGCTTATCCTTATTATAATTAGAAGAAAAGAGTTGATGGTCACGGAACTGCGGAGAATTCCTTATTTATTAAGAGCACAAATAAAGATAAACACTCACTCGCAACTCACAAGACCATAAGATATTAAGTTAATGCTTAGTACCAAAATTATTTTGTAATCAACATCACGTATGTAATGAGAATCACTAACTGAGATATGATTACAAAAGATAAAACAAAGAACGTAATCTATTAGCATGTTTATGCTAATTTGTGTTGCGGAAACAAATGACATATCAATCTGCGATTCCGCATTTATTTAATGGGTAAAAGAGGCATTTGAGAAGAAGGTCTCGCAAAATGTCCAGTAAGTATTTTACTTTCATACATGTATGTCATATTTATAACAGTTAAATACACGATTTTGTAACTGTTTAAGAGCCGTATTTCGATTGAATGGTAATGAAATAATACGTTGAGCTTGGTAATAGTTAGCTTTCAGTTTATGCTAGCCTAACCTTTTGTTGAATGTAAAAAAATTGTATCTCATGTCTAATGGGGTCTAAAATATTTTTTTATGCATGACACTTTTCCGAATCTATAGTCGTTTCTTAGATTTCAAGATCAATGTGTCTTTGTTTTGTGTACTAGGTTTGTACGCAAGACAAAGACAAACTTGAGATCTCAGAAACATCTATAAATTTGAACTATTTTGTCTCATGACATGTAACATGTTCATGACAGTTTTTATTGTCTTTTTTGCAAGATACAGCTGAAATGGCGACGCTTCAAAAATCGGCTCGAAATGAGCAACTAACTTCGAGCACTGTCGCAGAGCAAAATATTCTATTAGAATTGCGATAAATAATCAGCAGCACATTTTCTCTGAATATCGTGTCGTATTTAAAAGTATAAAAAAAGTAACAGTTTATACTTATTTTTAAAATTACACATAATGGGACTCAAATATGATTAATTCTTACTGTTGTTAAAACTTGTATTCTTGTGCTTTAAAATGAGAGGTGTCAGTATGACATATTCGCGAAATTACATTATTTAACTTTTGGTCTTTTGCTATAAAAAATACTACAAATATTACAAAAAACAAAATACTTAATAATCGTGATCGCAAGTGTATAGCGTTGACGCCCACCACGGCGTAGTGCGGGAGCATGAGGGGGCGGTGCGGTACAGAGCTATTCTTTCCCTCGCCGCGCACCACTTACCGTCGTGGCGTCGCCTACAAGGGTCGCGATTCTACGGCTCATGCAAGCGACCGCTTGTCTCTTCGCGCGTTCTTATTCGGCCAAAAATTTGTCAGACGCTTAGATTTTGAAATATCAGCCGATTAAGTTAGCGTATCACGAGTCGAATATAGATGGTACGCAGGGGCGGCGCATTCACCGTTACGCGCGGGTGTGTCGTGAGATGCCTGCTGCGCTCAACTGATACAACACACAAGTCTTTCTCCCCCCCCCCCTCTCTCTCTCTCTCTCTCTCTCTATCACATCACAATGCTAGCTTTAACTTAAAAATGTAATTAATTTTCTTCTTAATTTTAATGATTTTAATAAGAAAAGTGCCAGGAAATTCTTTGTACAAGTACCAGCAAGTTTCCAACAACTTATCAGCATTATACTTATTACAAGTTATAAATGGGAATTGTTGCTCACATGTTGCTGTCATGTTGCTCGCAGATTGCTATAAACAATTTTTAAAATATAGTAATGGCAAGTTCTAAACACAACTTACCACAATATAATAACACAGATTGACTTCAATAATTTTTCTACATTTGCTCGACAATAAAACTCAGCATACTGATACTAAATTGACTAAAACATTTTTGTCGCATTAAATAAAAGGCAATGTAATAGCAATTAACAAGCAATTTAATCTGCGCGATGATTTGCTTTAGATTGAGTTATCACGTTTTGCTATTTGGGTAATTAATCATCGCTTTGAGTAACGATCACTGCAAATAATTATTAGTCATTCGGCGTGCGAAAATATGTCGATAAAACTCGTGTTTACGCGCGACAAACAGACAACACGTGTTTACTCGACAACAGGAAAGAGCCGATTGATTTTATGGGTTACGTTATGATCGAATATGAATGCGTGATTGGTCGAACAGAAGTTAGAACGCGGCAATTTAAAAGTAAAGTAGTGATTAATATTGATTTTAATAATAAAATTTATTGAAAAATATGTTTTTATTTATTTTATTAAAATTATTTTTTTATATCAAGAGATTCTACACTGAGAAAAAAAGTTATTGAATTTTAATAAATATTTGTTTGAATATTTGCAATGACACAATTTATTAAATGTAAATAAATATTTATTCAGTAAAAAAATGATAATTAAATTACATTAGTGATTTTTGTATTAAAGAAATATTTAATCTCCTCGTGATACAAGACTTGTTCACTAAATGGGTCAAATGCCAAGCGCTGCGAACCGCAAACGGCAAAAAGATACGGGAAGCCTTCGAAGATGTCGTCTTGTCGCGGTAGGGTACGCCGAAATTCTTACTGACGGATAACGGGACAGAGTTCGTAAACCAGACGTTGAGAGCTTTTGCGCGAAATTTCGGGATAACGCACACAACTGTCCCGTCGTACCACCCACAAACCAACCCCGTGGAGAGGGTAAACCGAGTATTGAAAACGATGATTATTGCGTTTCTCGATCGTGATCATGGCGACTGGGATCTCCATACCCACGACTTCTGTTTTGCGTATAACACTCGTCCATCGGAACCTCGCCTGCATTTTTAAATCTCGGTCGTGAAATAGAGCCAATTAACTCTTTGCATCGTCGTTGCCGCAACGCTGGCGAAGTAGCGTCGGGCGATACGGAGGATTGGTCGCAACGTATACAAAACTTACGAGCGTTGCATGCATGGGTATCGGAAAATCTTAAGCAAGCATACCAAAAACAAGCTAGGTATTACAATTAGCACCGGCGTGATAAAGTTTTTGGGATGGGAGAGCGAGCTCAAAACGAGTTTTGAAAAGATAGCACGTCCTATCGTCCGCGGCTCAAAACATCGCGGCGAAATTGTCACCAAAATGGACCATTTCAAGTTTCAAAAGCCCTTTTACCTGTCGTATACGAGCTTATCGACTTAGACGGAACCGCGGTGGGGAAGGCTCACATAAAAGATTTAAAAATCTACCACAGTCCTTAGAATGAGACATAGTTCAAAGTTTTTTTTTCTTCTTTCTGTCCCGTTTCGTCCCCCCCCCCCCTTACCGAATAGCTTGAGTACAATAGAATAGAGTGTCACACCATGGCGGAGGAGCGCTATTTGCGGCAGCGCCAGCAGTTTAGGCTGCAGCACCATTTATTGGGAGTATCCCGACTTTTGGCGCAAACTGCGGGCGCTCGAAAAGTTGCGTCCGCGAGACAACCCCAGGAGACGCGAGACGCCCCGAAGAGACCGGTGTGCGACACGTGACGTGAGGGTTCAAGCCACCTGGGGAGGATGTCACCGATGAGGCCAAGCCACCCAAACGAAGCCTACCCCCATCTAGGAGTCATTGCCGGCGAGCGAGCAACCGGCCCGACCGGAAGAGGCAAAACCGGCACCAACTAAAATCCTCCCGAAAGGCGCCGGTCTGGAGGAACCCGACTACCCGGTCTCCCCGGCCGGGTGTTGGAATTGCGGGTCCCGGATCCACCACTACTCCCGCTGCCCACAGCCGCGACAACGCGTGTTCTGTTACGCTTGCGTGTCTATAAAAGACTGCCCGCGCTGCGGCAGGGAGTGGGGCCCAGGCGGCGGCACGCCAAGGCCGCAAGTAGAAGACCGCACGGAAGCGACACGGAGCACCCCTGGCCGCGCCAGAGAATCACGATGGTTTTTCGCTTTTCATGGCGCCCGCGTGGAGTCCGTTTTTTTTTCTCTTTCCCCTCTCTCTTCTCTTTTCGTGTATGTTCGGGCAAGAACAGAATTGTATTTTTTTTTCTTTTTCTCTTTAATTTCTTTTTTTCTTTATTTTGCTTTGAGGAACCCATGTACGAGGGGATAAGAAATAAATAGGCCCAGTGTCGCGGCTGGTAGAAGCTGATTACTGTCTCACTTCAGTAATCATTCCTTCCCTCTACCTTGTTTTTTTTTCTTTTCTCACTGTTAAATTAGGCTAGGGCTAGGGATCACCGTTGTGAATGTCCAGTGTGAACGTCTGAGTGTGATCGTCGGGAAGGTATCGTCCCTCACTAAGAATGGCGCACGACTGAGCTGTGGGGTAGCGTCGGTCAGAAAGAGGTAATAAAGCCTCTTCTGCTGAGTACGGCGTCTTATTTCCGTGTTTCTTTTGATTTCTTTTGTGTCTGCTGCCGCCCCGTAACGAGGCGTTTGAGAGCTCGGTAGACTAATTATGGATTTCGTGTTTTAGTGCAGAACTGCGACTCGAGCGGGCGAGCAAAGTTAGAAGTCGTCAGGAATTTTTGACGAAACTTTAGAGTAGACATTGGAAGAGTGTTAAGCGTTTTCTGCGTTTTGGGCCACCAAACTGGATGCCGCGGACTGGGATGTGGGCACGCCGCGAGGGCGCCAGCTGTTTCTCCCGACCGGGCCCAGCGGAGGGCCACCCTTTTTGGCGTTTGGAGAGCCCGGAGACCGTCGGGCTGGTTGATCGGCAAAGGATAAGAACCAGGAGTATGGACACCCCTCTCTCGAGCCGGACCACTCAGAGGCTCTATTTCGTGGGCGATTTTTAGTGTAGGCAGCCGGACGCGGCTGAAATAATTATTGTACTTCCGACGATTGCAACCCGCCCCGCCCATCTCCCTCCCAGCTATCTCGAAACCACTTAGCTATTGACGTTCGTCGATAGCCAAGACTTCCTCGATCCTCCCCGGGAAAGGGGGAATTGTGACGTGACATCCTGTTCGGCTATCCGTCACAGGGATCGCAAGGTCCGGCCGAGGAGCGCACGCTGCAGCTCTACGTCCTCTCGGCTCGGAGACGGACATGTCGGCGTGTGCGCTAATAATTCCTCGTTTTTGTTTTGTGTGCTTGTGTTCGTCCGTTAATTGTAGCGACGTTTTGCAGATTGGCGACTAGCCAATCTTAATTCTGTACCAACGAAGTCTCACCCGGCTAGAAGACTGCTAGAAGAAAGACCTACCGCCACTCGGAATCTTACGGATCGCGCGCAGGTTCGCAGAAGCGCGCACGACAGGTGACCTCTCATCATTTAATTACGTTATCTCTTACCGTCGCTCCTGTACGCAACATATAAGGCCGCTGAAATTACAGGACGCAAAGAGGGAAGGTCAGACGTAGGGGACGTCGATACTCCACACAGATCATCACGTAGGAGACCCCGAACGAGGAGCTGCGAGAGAACGTTCCCGATTTGGTCCCGAGCGCGGGGACAGCAGACACCAAAGACTCCGTAGGGATGGCCGTCCGGCCTCGGGAAAACCACGGGAAGAGTCGCGAGCTGCCCGAAGACACCTACCTTGAATTGCGCGCCGCAGCGCGACAGCCTGATTAGAGGGTCGCGAGGACCGCGTTATAAGGCGGAACCAATGGCGCGGCGCGACGAACCCCCGTGCGAGGGGGCGAGAGATCCTGCGTGCCGCCTGCCGAATTTCCTCGTACTATCGATCACTTCGCTGTGGATCGTCGCCGGTATCTCACACCCACCGAGACGACGAGAACCGTCACCCAGAGACGAGCCATACCCTTGTTAGAGGACGAGCTCAGGAGAGCCGCCAGCGTCGTGGTGAGACGAACGAGACTTGTGTAAAGCCACCGATTTCGCCGGTCGGATGAATCGCGCGTGCGGTAGTTGCACTTAGAGTTCACGTTCGCCGTAAAATCTTTCGCCGGAATGGGAATACGTCTGTAATCGCGTGCTGTCCGCGTGCTTGGCCGCCGTACGCCTCATCCGATCAAGTCGCGTCTTGATTCTTTTCGGTTCCGTTTATTGAGAGCGTCGCCGACACCATAGCTAAGTCGCGCTAATTGTGTAATATTTTTTGTGTGTCGTCTGTAGTAGCGTTTGTATGTGTTTCTGCTTGGCGATCGCGTATTTCCGATCGCATATTTCGTACCGAATTGCCACCTAATTTTGCGTGAACTGAGAATGCGTGTGTAGAGTTTCGAGTGTGCACAGCGTATTGTCCGCCGCTAATTAGAATAGAATATTGACTCTCTCCGTTCGGTGAACTCGTACCGACGACCGCGTGGTATTTTCCGACCGCGCCCGGGTCGCAAGACATCGTCGCAGAACCTTGTGAGTAGTTAGATCTCGGAAATACATTGTTAATTTCTCTATTAAATTGAAGTGTTCTCTTTAAGTTCCCTCGCTCTCCTCTACCATCCCGCCCGCCGCGAACCACCCCCTCTGCCAATTCCGTGGCTGAGCTACCAGTTAAAAGACCCGTTGCCCGTGACAAAGTAGAGTATTTTCGCGTTTTCTCTTCCGGCATGAATCGGGGGATCGGTAACGTTTTGATCTAAGAGTGGTACGCTCGTTCGTGCTTGGCGCCCAATCGTACCGTCTAATTTCATGCGTTTGGTGTGCGCGACCTTACGAACATCTTGGCTACCTAACTAGCGTCACGAGCAATTAACGTAGTTGCACCACGTGAGTGAATGCGGTCGCAATATATATATATATATATATATATAATATATATATATATGTATATATATATATATATATATATATATATATATATATATATATATACAGGATGTCCGGGAACTAGGGAACTTACTGCTTTGACAACTTAAAGGAGATAAAAAGGGACAAAAAAGTTGTAACGGTACGCGATCTCGGTCGGTTCGGTGCGGTGCGGGAACTTCGGGATCGGACCGGATAAGGCTCGTCGGTTGGTCAGGTGTCCGTAATGATTATACCCAATGTAGCAAAAGATAGAGAATTGTTTATTAAAGCTATAATAATTACAAAAGAGTTGACAGAATGAATATGAGAGAAAAATAAAAGAGATACCGAAAATAAAAAAGATATCAAAAATAAAGAGATTATAAAAATACGGAGATATCAAAAATGAAGAGATAACAAAGATAAAGATAAAGATAAAGATAAAGAGAGCTCGTCGGTGTCCAGCCAATCGCCGGTATCGGATTGCGGCGGAATGACTTTAGAAAACTAAGGGCTTATTCACGCGGTTTACATTTAGACGACAGAACTTAAGTATCTATTTACAGATGTAGGATAACTACTCGGTGAGCTATGCGGGCTGTACGCCCGTACGGTCGGGGAGTCGCGGGGCGCGGCGGGAGTGACTAGCGCGGTGATGTAAGCGCGTGCGCAAGTGCGGATCGTTGTCGGCGCGGTCGCCGCCGCGATTCGCCTGAGCGCGCCCCGTGCAAGTGGGGCGCTCGATCGACAGGTTGCTTGTGCCCTGTCGATGACTAGGTTACGAGATTCGTCGGTTTGACAGTAAGGTATTCGAGGACGACGGTGATTGGTCGAGAATGCTCGGCCGGTGAGAATGACGAGAATGCTCGCCGAGGATCTCGGACGTGATTGGTCGAGAATGCTCGGTCGGTGATGATGACGAGAATGCTCGTCGAGGATATCTGAGTTGACTGGTCGAGGATACTCGGCCGGGGGTACCGACGGGAATGCCCGTCGAGGATACTGGAGTGCGATGAGAATGCTCGTCTTAAGGAAGCGATCGAGAATGCTCTGTCTGTGGACGGGTCGGATAGTCGGACGGATCTGCCTTGTGCGTTCCCACTGCCGGCTTATATATCCGAACGCGCGGCTGAGCAAGCCAATCCGCGCGCTCGGTCGGCTGAGCCGGAGTGGGAGCGTTACGGAACGCCACGATCGGCGCGCGTGTCGCCGCGTGGTCGCACGGTGAAGTTCGGTTCGTGCGCGCACGTGGTCCCCGGTTGCACTCGGCGTTCGTTGTTCGGTGGACGGAATGGAGGCGCACGGACGGTGGAGGGGCGTATCGTTACAAAGTCTTATACCATTTTGCGATATTGGCTATAATTATCGAATTATAAAATAAAACGTATGAGCCAACGTGCGGTGATGCCGCGCCATCGCGCCTAGCTCGTAGGCAAAAGCGCGCGGCGAGACAGATGACGCGTCGTTGTTTGAATTTGCACGGCGCGACGGTCTGAATTCGCCGCACCGCGTGTACATACACTGCAAAAAACAAATGTGTTATTTTAGCTAAAGCGTCTTCTTACACATTTGATAAATAAGTGGCGCGGCGTCACCGCACATTGGCTCATACGTTTTATTTTATAATTCGATAATTATTGCGAATATCGCAAAATGGTATAAAACTTTTTTGTCCCTTTTTATCTCCTTTAAGTTGTCAAAGCAGTAAGTTCCCTAGTTCCCGGACACCCTGTATATATGTATATACAGGGTGTCAGGTAACGATCGCCCGTGGTTTTGTGGATTGATAAATCAAGTAAAACTGAGTAGAAAAGTCCTTTACCACTTTTTAATATTTGCCATAGTTAACGAAATAAAAATTAATAAAGTCTGCGAATAAGCGCGTATCACCGCGCGCAAGGACCGCCCGCCGGTCGCCGAGACGTAGGCAGCCGCGGCTGTAGGCGCGGCGCTGTGCGGTGAGGAGGAAAAACAGCTACTGCTTTTCCTTCCTCACCGCACAGCGCCGCGGCTGCCTACGTCTCGGCGACCGGCGGGCGGTCCTTGCGCGCGGTGATACGCGCTTATTCGCAGACTTTATTAATTTTTATTTCGTTAACTATGGCAAATATTAAAAAATGGTAAAGGACTTTTCTGCTCAGTTTTACTTGATCTATCAATCCACGAAACCACGGGCGATCGTTACCTGACACCCTGTATAGTCATGAATAACGTACATAATATATAACATATAATACTATATAATAATATATTTATGGACAATGCATTTTCTAAACTTATAATTTCAAAGTTGCAAATCATCTTTCCATTTGATAAAGTAAAACGATTACTATATATAGATATATTAAAAATAAAGACTACGCATTATTTACGTGTTATATGAGCTTATTACGTTTAATGCAATAATTATATAATTTGAACATTTAGAACCCGAAAATAACAAAATAGATAAGAAATTGTATTGCTTTTTTAAAAAACAAAAAACGGTTATTTGAAAACGTTAAACCGATACATTATTACTATTCGGATAACAACAAACCAGCATTTTCAAACAGTGGCATCTCTCGTCAGCACAAACTTGAAATCAAGGTTAATCCTAAGGAGTTTACCAACGAACCAATCAATTCATCCTTACATGAAACATGAGATAAATGATTTATAAATTTATCGTCGACTCACATTCCAGCGGAAGTCAAAATATTATTGCAACTCGGGAAGAACTTTTCGTTACCTCAAACAGACAGAAATAAATTAATTCTCACATATATCAAGAATTTTGAAAGCAATCTAGAAAAAATTAACCCGGCATTACATTTAGATACGAGAAATTCTGCGATACCAATTTTTAACAATCTCTTGTCCTTTTCGCAAAAAAAGAATGACATCAATGATAGATTAAACTTTTTAACAAAATCTACAGTTAATTTTATCCGGAAGAATCTTCAGATTGTGTTCACGAGAGCTGACAAGGGTAACATCACTGTAGCCTTGGGCAACCAGGCATATAAAGAAAAAATGCTGGATATGCTACAAGACCAAAACACCTATGAAATTGTTAAAAGGGGTCCAACTAATACTATGATTAAGAATGTTTGCGGATTGCTAACGAGATGGAAAGATCGGAGCTTTATCACGTCCTCAACATATAAAAAGATTTTTTGCAGTGACGGCAACCTTCCAAGAGCGTACGGCCTTCCCAAAATTCACAAACCGTGATGTCCCCTGAGATTAATAATATCTTCAATTGATAGTCCCATGTATGCTCTAGCAACATGTCTACACAAAATTATATCCGACAATACTCCAGATGCCTTCAGCAAGGTTGAGAACAATTTCCAGCTAATCGAAAAGCTAAATAAAAAATTGGACGCTGATCACGTTTTAATTTCTCTAGACGTTGTATCACTATTCACGAACATCCCTGTTGAGTTGGCACTAAACAGTCTCTCAAATAGATGGCAACATCTTAAAAGTAAATGTAATATTCCTAAACACGAATTCTTACAAGCGGTAGAATTGGTGCTCAACTCTACATTCTTTACCTTTGATAATAACGTTTATAAACAAAAATTCGGCACACCAATGGGATCCCCTCTTTCCCCTATAATAGCCGATTTAGTGCAAGATCTGGAGACCAAGGCCCTGAAAAAAATCGGAATACGTTTACCGTTCTACTTCAGATATGTTGACGATATTGTGACAGCTGTCCTGAAAAATTTAATTGATTTTACCTTATCTTACCTTATTTTACCTTCAACTCATTTCACTCCCGTCTTCAATTCACAATGGAAATAGGGGGAGAAACTATCAACTTCTTAGATGTTACTATTAGCAAGGCATACATACAATAATACTATTTCATATTTAGAATTTGACTGGTATCACAAACCTACTTTTTCAGGTAGATACCTTAATTTTCTCTTCACAAAAAAACTGTCACAAAAAAAGGGACAATTATGGGAATGGTTGACAGAGCATTCTTATTATCGAACCCTAAATTCCATAAAAAGAACCTTGAGCTTATCATTAATATACTGTTACATAATGACTACCCTATAAAGTTTATCTTTAAGACTATTAATAGCCGGTTGAAATCACTTATTTATAAACATACTCACAAAAAACCAGAGAGCATGAATGATTCCACTGTAAGAGAAAAAACTCCGTTGTTATTATTACCATATATTCCCAATATTTCTGAAAAATTTCTATCTATCACGAAGAATCTAAATGTAAAACCGGCCTTTTTTAGTCTCAACAAATTAAACAGGTTTATTAAAGGACAGAAGGATACTCTCTCAATGAGTTCTATGAAAAATGTTGTATACAAAATTGCTTGTAAAGAATGCGATGCTTCATACATTAGCAAAACAAGCAGGAAACTGAAAACAAGAATAACGGAACATTGCAACAACATTAATTGAAACAATAGAAACCCCTCCGTTATTACTGAACATCGTATAGAGTTTAATTATAAGTTCAAATGGGAGAACATCAAAATCCTTGATTTTGAACGTTTCCTTGGAAAGCAACTAGTGTCCGAAATGTTGCACATTCAGATGCAAAAGAGTGGCTTGAACTCACAATCGGATACCAAATATTTACATTATGCGTATTTTTCTCTGTTAAAGAGACTGCGATCTTAGAGTACGAACCTTTCACGTGTCCGTTTACACTCAATTATTTATGTATTTAATTTATCTATGTATTTTTATGATCCGAATCTTTTGTATTTTTTAAATAATTATGTATTAATTTATCTACTCAATCCTTTCTGACCAACTCCATCAACGGACACATTTCTTCACTGTGGAATCACGTACTTATGTTTATATTCTCCACGACTTATATTCTCCTCCACTTATTGTTTTGAGTTGCTCGTCTATATCTTATTGAATAAATGTATCTCCGACCTGCTTTATGTACGCTTAACGACCAGTCGATTGGGAACCGCTCGATTGAAAACATCTTGTACTGACTGTGGTCTTCCCTAATTCCGTGCGATAATTACTATTGTCAAATGCCTTATCCATGGCTTCGCGAGTCGTCGTCGATTTTTAATGGTAAGTCACTCCAATCTACAACTCTTTAAAGTTACTATTACATAACATCAATTATAGGGTGATCAAAACTTCCCCTTATCACGTTTAAATAATTTTCACTTCGGAATCGGCAAACCGGTAGTGACAACCACATGGAATCGGCGATGGCTGGTGCACTGATTCGTTAAGAGGATAGGAGTGTTTACAAATTTCTGATTTAGGTACTCAAAATTTTTTGCTGATGATGACTCCAAAGAAAATTGAAACGTTCAAAGATTAATGTCGACTGATTAAATGATTCTCAGTCTATAAATGACTATTTATTTCCGCGCAAAATCAACCGCGCTGCACTCTCATTAGCCCTACGCATTATATTTTTATATTTTTTATATTTTTGTTTCGAGAGTCTTTATCATATTATATAATTTGTGTAATTACTAATGGTTATTAAGAGCTGTATTATGAGTACTGGTTTTTTTAAGAATTAAAAATTTTAATTAATACTTTTACGTTATATATGTTCTTTTTTAAATACTGTCTTCCATTTATGTATAAAGAAACTTTTTAAATATTGTCTTCTGTATTTATGTATGAAGGTGATGCTGAATACTCTTTGGAATCTTGGCTTATGACACCATTACCACATTATCCACAACAAAGTCGACAATTTCATTATAATGAAAAGTTATACAAAGCAAGAAGTATCGTGGAGAGATTTTTTGGAATTCTTAAGGGAACATGGAGATGTTTGTCTTATCAACGTGTACTGACATATGCTCCAGAAGTAGTAGGGCAGATTGTAAATGCATGCGCAGTTCTACATAACATGCATTTACATTATTGAATACTATTTGATATAGAAAATTTACAAAATGAATATGCAGAACCTGATGAGAGAAACAATGATGAAACAGAAATACAAGATGGAAATCCTCGTCGAGCACCTAGAGCGATAGCAAAACGGATAAAAAAACAAATTATGCGGGAGTGGTTTCCTAATTATAATTGTGCATGGAATAATGAAAGAATTGGATTACGAATAAAAAAATTAAAATGTATAACACAATGTATAACACAATTGTAAAAAAAGAACTATGTATTTCAAATAAAAAAACCAAAATGTATAAGACAACTGTCAAAAAAAAATTATATACACTGGGCAACAAAATTATCGCAACACTCATTTATATCAAAATTTCGCACAACTTCAAATAATCGTAACTTCGTTAAAAATTATCGTACTTGAAAAAATTTTTTTTTATTTTAAAGCTTACAGTCTCTACTTTAAGATGCATTTGGCCAATTTTGAATTTCTTCTTTCCTCCTTCCGCCGTCTTTTTAAAAGTAAAGACATGTTTTGTCTCCGAACATTTGCAAAGTTTGACGCACTCCACGGAGTAGGACGAATTTTTTTCGCAAATGTCACAATAATCATCGTAAAATTTGGACTTTTCGCTGCAAATTAAAAAAAAAAAGAGGTTCGTACGATTTTTTTTTGAGGAGTTAGGATGTATCAAAGTTATGTATGCATTTTGGTCAGTTACCGTCAGCATTAGCATTACCCGATGTGCACCACGGGGAGGTTGCTGGTCGGATTTCGCACATCGTGTGTGTGTGTGTGTGTGTGTGTGTGTGTGTAGTGTGTGTGTGTGTGTGTGTGTTACAGCAGAGATGAGGACCCCACGGTTCGTCACTTCCGCAGTATTTTATGACTCCAAACCCTCTCTGCTGTGTGTGTGTGTGTGTGTGTGTGTGTGTTACAGCAGAGATGAGGACCCCACGGTTCGTCACTTCCGCAGTATTTTATGACTCCAAACCCTCTCTGCTGTGTGTGTGTGTGTGTGCGCTCGCGCGTGCGCGTGTGTGTGTGTTGCATAAAAAATGTGGGTGCTCTCGCATTTAATATGAGGTATTCCCACCTCGTCTTCGAATGACTTCTTGTAAACGGTCATGCATATTAATGCATGACCTAATTGTGGCTTGAGGAATTTCGTGCCATATTTGCTGTAATATTGCTCCTAACTCCTGCAGATTTGTTGGTTGTCTCTCCACATCTCGCAATCTTCTTCCCATCATATCCCAGACATGTTCAATGGGATTCAAATCCGGGCTCATTGCTGGATGTGGTAACACCTCGATGTTGTCTTCTCTAGCTGACGTTATTCGTCTTCGACCTTGTCCTCTCCTTCGACGAACAACATCAAAACTCTAAACCGTAAACCTATTCTCATTACACTCAAGAAGCAAACGATAGTCGTACAACATCAAAACTCTAAACCGTAAACCTATTCCCATTACACTCAAGAAGCAAACGATAGTCGTAACAATGCCTCGTTTGAACGAAATTCAATGTGCGCAAATCATTGCTCTTTTGGAAGAAGGATTAAATCAAAGTTATGTTGCAAGGAGAATAGGTGTTCATCGATCCTCCATCTCTCGAGTTTGGGCTCGTTATCAAGAAACAGGCGGATTTCGTCGAAGGAGAGGACAAGGTCGAAGACGAATAACGTCAGCTAGAGAAGATCGCCGCATCATCAATGAGACAAATCGAAATCCAACAAGAATTGCACGAGTAATTGCAAATACAGTTCTTCCGCACAGACAAATTAGTGCTCAAACGATCAGGAGGCGTTTGCACGAAGGAAATTTGCGGTCGCGAGCTCGTGCTCGAGTGCCAATGTTATCTGTGGCTCATAGACGTGCTCGTTTGCAATATGCACGCACTTATCAGAATTGGATTCTGAGACAGTGGAACAATGTATTGTTCACTGACGAATCACGGTTTTGTCTTTTCCGTTCCGATGGAAGAGTACGTGTTTGGCGTCGTAATGGACAGCGTTTTGAAGAAAACTGCGTCGAGCCTGTTCGAGCGTTTGGTTGTGGCTCTGTCATGGTATGGGGTGGAATATCGATGCATGAACGCACAAATCTTGTCATCATACCACCTCCTGGATTGACAGGAGAACGTTATGTAGAAGAAATTTTGCGTCCTCACATAATACCCATGCGTCGTCAAATGGGGCGCAATTTTATTCTCATGCATGACAACGCTCGCCCACACACTGCCAGGATTGCTCTTAACTTCCTCGAACAAAACAACATCGAGGTGTTACCACATCCAGCAATGAGCCCGGATTTGAATCCCATTGAACATGTCTGGGATATGATGGGAAGAAGATTGCGAGATGTGGAGAGACAACCAACAAATCTGCAGGAGTTAGGAGCAATATTACAGCAAATATGGCACGAAATTCCTCAAGCCACAATTAGGTCATGCATTAATATGCATGACCGTTTACAAGAAGTCATTCGAAGACGAGGTGGGAATACCTCATATTAAATGCGAGAGCACCCACATTTTTTATGCAACACACACACACGCGCACGCGCGCGCGCGCACACACACACACACACACACACAGCAGAGAGGGTTTGGAGTCATAAAATACTGCGGAAGTGACGAACCGTGGGGTCCTCATCTCTGCTGTAACACACACACACACACACACACACACACGATGTGCGAAATCCGACCAGCAACCTCCCCGTGGTGCACATCGGGTAATGCTAATGCTGACGGTAACTGACCAAAATGCATACATAACTTTGATACATCCTAACTCCTCAAAAAAAAATCGTACGAACCTCTTTTTTTTTTAATTTGCAGCGAAAAGTCCAAATTTTACGATGATTATTGTGACATTTGCGAAAAAAATTCGTCCTACTCCGTGGAGTGCGTCAAACTTTGCAAATGTTCGGAGACAAAACATGTCTTTACTTTTAAAAAGACGGCGGAAGGAGGAAAGAAGAAATTTAAAATTGGCCAAATGCATCTTAAAGTAGAGACTTTAAGCTTTAAAATAAAAAAAAATTTTTTTAAGTACGATAATTTTTAACGAAGTTACGATTATATGAAGTTGTGCGAAATTTTGATATAAATGAGTGTTGCGATAATTTTGTTGCCCAGTGTATTTTGAATAAAAAAGTAAAATGTATGAGAAAAAAAATATATAAGATGTAACGATACGCCCCTTCACCATCCGCGCGCCTCCGTATCGTCCAACTAAACACCGAGCGTGGCGAGAAGCCACGTGCGCGTACAGCATAACCTTGCAACGCGATCACGGGCCGACACGCGCCTCGACCGTGGCGTTTCGCAACGCTCCTACGCCGGCTTGACCGGCCAAGCGCGCGGATTGGCGCACCCAATCGCGCGTTCAGATATATAAACCACCAGTGGAAACGCAGATTTCAGATTCCTCCGATTTTCCGACCTGTCCAAAAGGCGACCAAGCATTCTCGATCGCTCTCAGAGGACGAGCATTCTCGCTATCCTCGGCCAAGCATTCTCGACCAATCACCTCCGAAATCCTCGACAAGCATTCTCGTTACTATCACTGGCCAAGCATTCTCGACCACTCACCGCCGTTCTCGAGTGCCCTCGACGCCATCGGACTCCGTGTCGTTTTTGTAACCTAAACAAATTGACAGGGTATCTGCGCCCTGTCGATCGTGCGCTCTTTTGCAGAGGGCCCGCTTGAACAAATCGCGGAATTAAACTAAACCGCCACGTGTCTCGACATCGCCGACGAACACGCTCCCGTGAGCTCAATCACGACACCAAGTTCCGACTTCTCCGACCGAACGGACCAACAGTCCGCATAACCCGCCGTAGTATAAGGTACCTAGTTATCTCTCCGCTATTATACAATGCGGCAAAGACGAGGTACTGACCAAGGAGTGTCACCCCCGAGTGGGAAACAATTTACCGGTCAAGGACATGTCCGTTTCTGGGCCCGGATCCGCATAAACTACCGACCGCAACCACATGTCATGATGCTCATCGGATCACGCCGATTCTCGGCCTTCTTGGACACCGGGGCCGAGATCTCAATAATCAACTGCCGAGTCGCCGAGCACACCAAAACCATGCAAATCCGGCCTAAGGTCCAGAAAAAAACGATCCATTTGGTAGACGGTACCACCCCCACGATGCCAAGACGAGTCCGTCTCCCATTACACATAGTCAGACAGAGGCTGGAACATACCTTCCAGCGTCTCCCGTCCCTGGAATGAGCTGTTAATCGGTACAGATTTATAATCCGAGCTCGGCCTTACTATTCCGCCGCCGCCACCGACTCGAGCCCAAAGACCAGGAACAATGACCCATGCACTTGGTCACCGCCGGGATGACCGAACGGACGCCCCAGGAAGAGTGAAAGCTACAAGCTTTTTTCGCGACCGAACTCGCCAAGTTCGAACGAGTACAAGGACCTACTGACCAGGCCGTGCACCAGATACGGCTGAAGACCGACCGGCCGATCAAGTAAAGATACCGTTCACGGAACCCCGCAATGCAGCGGATTATTGTCAAGAAAATCCAGGCTGTGGAGACCGCCGGGGTGATCGAGCCCTCCACCAGTGCTTGAAGCGCCCCGGTGGTCATAGTCAAAAAGAAGGACGGTAGGCACCGTTTCTACATTGACTTTCGGAAAATCAACGAGGTGACGGGACGGGATGCCTACCAATTACCACACATTACACCCACGCTGGACAAACTGTGCGGGGCACGGTATTTCTCAACCTTAGACTTGAAAAAGAGATATTGGCAAATTTCCCTCACGCCGGAGAATCGCTCCGTCACCGCATTTACCGTACCGGGCCGGGGTCTAATGCAATTCACCGTTATGTCGTTCGGTTTACACTCCGCCCCGACTACTTTCCAGCGACTCCTCGACCAAATTCTATGACCAGAACTCAAACGACATATGTTTGTTTGTTTAAATGACGTCATCATCGCCAGCCCAACCTTCTCGGATTACCTAAAACACTTGGGCGAAGTGTTCCGCCGTCTACGGAAACCACGTCTGAAACTCAACCCGGACAAATGTCATTTTTGCCACACAAAATTGAAATACCTCGGACACATCGTGGATCGACAAGATGTCCGTACCGTTCCGGACAAGGTCCGTGCCGTCACGCAACCTTGACCAACATCTGGCAAATCCGCCAGTTCTTAGGATTAGCCTCGTGGTACCGACGGTTTACGTCGAATTTTGCGACCATCGCTACCCCTCTTACTAAACTCACGAGAAAAAATGCCTGCTGGCAATAGAGCCCAGAAGAAGAACGCTCATTTCAAGCACTCAAAGACGCAGTAACCACCGTGCCTATCCTCGCGTGCCCTGATTTTTCACGCCGGTTCTTCTTGCAAACAGACTCACCCACGGCCTCAGCGCCGTCCTGTCGCAGCACTTTGGGGACGGGGAGCGCGTCATAACGTACGCCAGTTATTCGCTGAAGGGAGCCGAAAAAAACTACAGCGCCACGGAGCTCGAGTGCCCGGCCGACGCACAGTGGGAATAAAGTACATTTTTTTATTCAAAATAACTTGTAGCCGACAAATCTTAATCGATTTTGATGTTTTTTTTTATTTAAAAGAAACTTATAGAATTTTGAAGAGAATTGTCAAATCCGATTTTTGGAAAAGATTTTCGATTTTTAAAAATAAACAAATATAACGAAAAAAATGACCATTTTTGCCTTCTAGTTTCTGATAAATAGTATGAAAATTTTTGCTATTGCCTACATCTCATAAAACAACATTAACCAAAGATGTTTTAATATTATACAATGAAGAAAAAACTTTTATAAACAAATAATTTGTTAAAAGTGCATATTGCGCCATTTTGACTAATTGAATGTCTTTTTAAAGTTATATTGTAAGTAATTTGTATCAAAGCTATATTAAAATAAAAAAAACTTGTCTTTTAACAATTTTTGTTAATTTTTTTTAATAAAAAATGAAATAAAAATTCTCATTTCTTATATTATTGATCTTATTTTTTTAACAAGGCTTTATCTTCAAGTAAAATAACTTTTTTCTTCCTCTTTTGCCAAAGATGAACTATTTTTGGATTAGTGGAAATCAATAATTTACGTCCAAGATCTTTATTAGTAGCTTCTCTACTACATTTTTGAGTGTTAAACTCTCAGAAGTGTTTAAAGATTTTGTTAGTTGCTTCTTGAGCTTTCTCTGGTAATTGTCCGTTAGGAAGGAAAGCTGATTTGATAATTTTGCTTCCGTGCAGAAGGATTTTGTGAACTGTTACTGGCATAGTACCAATCGTAGACAGTAATGTAAAGCTGTGCTGTTTTTAGGGAATAATCTCCAAATTTAACAGTGTCAATTGCCTCTCCCGAAGCCATTGCTTACAAAATCACGCCAAAATTATGAATCAACTATTTATTAACACCGGTAATTGCAGAAGTTAATTCCGGATCTCGGAAAAATCTTCTTGTTGTATTTCCCGTGTTTGAAGTTCCTGAACCATGTTTTGGAACATCAATAATAAATCTCATTTTATTAAAGAAATCTTTTTTTATCCGTTGTTTTGAAATTTGCATTTGCTCCTTCTGACTTTTTGTTTTCGCTTGCCAGTTACAGAATCCTAAGCGATAGCTTATATGCAGAATACATTCCATCATGCGGATCCACGCATGCAAAGTAGAAAGACCAAACTGAAAATTCTCTTTCTTTTCTGGTCTGTTTGCAAGATTCTGCAAATTATTCATTTGTGATGGTTTTGCATCACAAATGTAACATGTGGTAGCTGTAAAAGTTTCGGAATGAGCTTGACAAAATTTTCATCTACCATGGTTAAGGCGAACTCATGAATAACAGTTATTGTGCAACGAGTATCTGGCACTTTAATTTTTGTTGGAGCAATGTTTTTAATTTTTGCTTTCATCAATTCTATTTCAGATATAGTACGTTCCTTTGTTTCTGGTGCTTATTCAAACATAAGTAGCCTGCATAATTTAGATGACCCAGGATTTTTATTTTTCCAAATTATGAAAGATTCTGTACATTCTGGACAATTCATACAATTTGCTTGAAAACAAATTGTTTTCATACGCAATAGTACGATTAACATTATAAAAATACCTGCATCAGATTTTTTTGCTTTAGAAAATGTTTGATTGTAACGACTCTGATCAGATGCACCATCACAACCATATTTGTACAAACATTTTATTGCAACATTCTTTTGCTTAACTAAATCCAAAGGCAAAATATTTGCGATTGCTAAAGTACATCGTATGATAACATAAATCTTGTAATTCGACTCTAAAACTTGACTCTGTTATTTTCATATTTTCTTCAAGAGGGAGACACTCTCTTTCTTGATTTTTCCAGGTTTGAATAGAGAGGGAAAATGTCTGCGTTTTTTGCCTTTGCTTGAATGCGGATAGTCTCGTATTACTATTTTGAAAGTTTCATGTCTTCGGCTAATGCAACAGCTTCTTCTAAAGTAAATGGTATTATTTGTTCATTTGTGATTTCTTCAGTATCCTCAGTACTTTCAAGAATTAGATTTTTCATTTTCTCAGCTAATTTTTTTCTTCCAGTGGAACACAAATTATTTAGAAATGCGTTTTCAATTTCAATAGAAGAATAACTATTTATAAGTGAGAGGGTTTTTTTCCTTTTGGTTGACTTTGAACTGCTTTCAAAATCCACTGTTGGTTTTCTACCTACTTTTGCGCAATCGTGTTTCACGACGAAGTCTGAAGATAACCACTTTTCATTTAGTTTATTAAATTGTCTTAACTTATAAAACGCATTCTTCCATTTTTTTTCAGAAGAAGGAATAAAATATTGCACCAATTCGTCCTTCACTAAATTTTTTTGTTCATTATTTAAAGAGTTTGCCATACAAATGTGATCCACTAAGATATTTACGTCTTTACTGAGATTATTTATCAACAGATCGCTTAAAACTTTATTTTTTATTTTTAAAATGTCCATTTTTTCGAGAATAATACAATTAAACAATAATATATTTATATTTGTAATGATACGCCCACCGTCCGTGAGCTTCCGTTCCGACCACCGAACGACGAACGCCGAGCATAGTAGGGGACCACGTGCGCGCACGACCGAACTTCGCCGTGCGACGCGTGCGCCGACCGTGGCGTTCCACAACGCTCCCAATCCGGCTTGGCCGACCGAGCGCGCGAATTGACTTGCTCGGCCGCGCGTTCGGATATATAAGCCGGCAGTGGGAACGCACAAGGCAGATCCGTCCGACTATCCAACCCGTCCACAGACCGAGTATTCTCGATCGCTTCCTTAAGACGAGCATTCTCGTCGCACTGCGATATCCTCGACAGGCATTCCCGTCGATATCCTCGGCCGAGTATCCTCGAACAGTCGACTCCGATATCCTCGACGAGCATTCTCGTCTATGGCCTAGTTTACATCGTACACTTGATACGCGTATTAAGCATTATATTCGTATCAAATTCGTACTAAATTTTTAGTACTCACGATGTAAACGATGCCGGATCAAATTGGTACGAACGTATCAAGCAAGAGTATCGTACCAAACTGATATGCGTACCAAATGATACAAATGACGATGTAAACACTGAAACGTATTTTGTGCGGATTAGGCCTATTAAATATAACCTTAATTGACCGGTCTTATGATAAGTAATCTTATTTGGTCTCTCTGAAATATAACATATTAAAAAATGTCGTGTAAGAAACGTTAGTACGTTCGATGTAAACGAACCTGTATTAAAGCATTGGTGCGCACCAAACTTAATACGAGTACCAAAGTTTTAACGATGTAAACTAGGTCATTATCACCGGTCGAGTATTCTCGAGCAATCACGTCCGAGATCCTCGACGAGCATACTCGTCATTATCACCGATCGAACATTCTCGACCAATCACCGTCGCCCTCGAGTACCTTTACTATTATATATATATATATATAATATACACAATTATTTATACGTATAAGTTAGTAGGAAAATCTTAATTTTTCTACAACATTTATTAAATTATATGACGATAAAATCTTGCATAAAAATTTTAATCGGCAATTACGTAGGTGTATATAAAAAAATAGATGTGGAATTGACCTGTTGTTGAGACATTGATAACTGCCGATGTAATTTCAAAATATTTCAAAGTATTGACAAAGTATTGACAAAACTATGACGATATATATCGATATTTTTATCTTAATAGTATATTTACAAAATTAGAAAGAAATTGAAAAAATATATAGCTGTACTATGCATGGAACATTTATAAATATAATTAATCCATATACATGTTTACGAAAATCTTAATTATTTCTAAATTACAAAGTAGAACTATTGCAATATGAAATATATTACACATATTCAGCATGGTGACATGTTAAATAAAGAATCAAACGGTATCGAAATCATTATAAAATTATGAATAATTGCACTAAGATGATAATAAATTATTACAATTAGAAGCAGTTTTGTCAAAATAACATCTCAGGAATATTTGTCACACATGAAATAAGTCTGAAATCGTGATATAAATGTTTCACAATTATTTGAAAAATCATTTGATTCTTTAATTAAAATATTACCATGCTGAATGTGTAATATATCATACAGCAATATTTCTACCTCATAATTTATAAATAATTGTGCATTTTGATAAACATTTATTTGGATTAATTCTTTTACAAATGTTTTACGTTTAGCATAGCTATAAGTATCTTTCCTAATTATTCCTTTACAAATTTAATTTTGCAAATATATCACTAAAATAATGATTCGCATATCGTTATAGTTTTACCGAAATACTACTTCAAAATTAATTGAACAATTATCAATATTTTATAAAAGGTCAATTCTTCTACATCTATTTTTCTAAATGTACCTACATAATTGCTGATTACAATTTGTATGTAAGATTTCGTCATATAATTTCATAAATGTTGTCCTCTCGGGGAATATCGAGTCTCATCGCCATTTCGACAACTCCACTCAAATCACATATAGCTGTTACTATTGCTGTAACATGATTTTCAATCTCGAGATTCTTCAGTCGAATTCTGGCGCAGTATTCATTAACTTCGTACGGCAATGAAAATATGTTTAAAAAATTTAAGTCCACTCTTGGCCACCATGCGCGTTTTTATTTAACAAGTATGTAAATATATATATCATAAATATAACTGTTACTTAAATTATTTTTTTACTATAACCTGTTTTCTCACATTTACTTTATTTTATATAAATATTTATTTACTCAAACGTACATAGTGTTGCTCAACGGAAACCGCGAGAAGGTGGTGGTCTCTTCCGTCAGGAGGAAAATGTAAAAAATTCTTATCTATACTTAAAAGTAATACGATTTAGAAGCAATATTTGATCAGCTACATTGTTTTACAATATTAACTAGTCGCATAAAAAATGGAATTAGTTAACATTGCAAAATAATGTAACTGATTAAATATCACTTTCAAAATAAATTTTTTACATTTCCCTCAGTGTGTGTGTGTGTGTGTGTGTGTGTGTGTGTGTGTGTGTGTGTGTGTGTGTGTGTGTGTGTTTGCGTGTTTACATTGACACGCTCGTTCTTGTCGAACGATGTCCTTACGGACAAAATATTTTATACACTCTTTCGAGCGATGTCCTTACGGACAAAATATTCTACACACTCTTTCGAGCGATGTCCTTACGGACAAAATATTTTACACACTTTTTCGAGTGATGTCCTTACGGACAACTCAGATAGAACATAGCATTCAAAAAGACTGCAGGTTTATGTCACCAATACTGAGTTCATTTTGAAATGCCAAAAGAATTCTTTTCCTGACTTTTTTTTAGAAAAAGAATTCTTTTCGTATTTCAATATAAACTCAGTATTGGTGACATAAACCTGAACTCTTTTTTTAATCTTTTTGAATTCTTTGTGCTATCTGGGAAAATATTCTACACACTCTTTCGAGTGATGTCCTAACGGACAACCCAGATAGCACATAGCATTCAAAAAGACTGCAGGTTTATGTCACCAATACTGAGTTCATTTTGAAATGCCAAAAAAATTCTTTTCCTGACTTTTTTTTCGAAAAAGAATTCTTTTCGTATTTCAATATAAACTCAGTATTGGTGACATAAACCTGAACTCTTTTTTTAATCTTTTTGAATTCTTTGTGCTATCTGGGAAAGTATTCTACACACTCTTTCGAGTGATGTCCTAACGGACAACCCAGATAGCACATAGCATTCAAAAAGACTGCAGGTTTATGTCACCAATACTGAGTTCATTTTGAAATGCCAAAAGAATTCTTTTCCTGACTTTTTTTTAGAAAAAGAATTCTTTTCGTATTTCAATATAAACTCAGTATTGGTGACATAAACCTGAACTCTTTTTTAAATCTTTTTGAATTTTTTGTGCTATCTGGGAAAATATTCTACACACTCTTTCGAGCGATGTCCTTACGGACAAGATATTTTACACACTCTTTTCGAGCGATGTCCTTACGGACAAGAAAAAGAACTTTTATATTTTATTTTTAATTTTAATCTGCCCACGAGGGACCAGCAATATCATTAACATCCACTGTATGTAATGTTAAATTATTGTGGTCTATTTTAGCGCTACTTTCATATAATTTGTCTGGCGACATAAGAGATAAATCTTTTTCCGTTATTGTCATGTTCATGCAAGTTTCGTTTCTTGCTTTTAAGGACGACTTAATAACGCAAATGGCGTTAATGCTTGCCGACGACAGTTTATTACGTTTATTCGTTTTGATATCTGTTAAAAGCGAAAACATTCTTTCCGCATCGGCATTTGAATTAGGAAGACATCGAACAGCATTCAGAAGACTTTTTAAGGTTGGATATTTATCTTTATTATTAACGTCGTGACATTGCAAAATTTGTTTCCACATTTCGTCAAACGTTTTTATCGAAAGAGTTTGCTTTTCCTCATTTGTAAAGTCTGATGGCAAGGCAATCCATTCTTTCTTTAAATCTTCTTCTTCAAAACCACCGATCGTTTTGGCTACAAAAGAAACATCTTTAAATGATGTTTCTCTATCTGTATTATATAAAGTTATATGGTCGAAAAATATTTAACTTTGACAAAAATAAATTATTAATGGGTAACCTTTTGCGAATTTCTTCTGCAGCAGTCACATAAAACGACACACAATTCTCTCGAATTGTTGCAACATCGTTTTCGTGACCTTGCATTATTATTTCGTTTAGATATTCATCGCAATCGGATCCAAAAGTAATTTCATGTAACATTTTATGATTTTCTTTTTCAGAGAATACTATGTTCATAATGTTCTCTGTGAAAGATTTCATAAGTTCTTTTTTCAAAAAATGTTTGCAAATTTTAAAAAGAAATTGGACTGATTTGGAATGTAACATATGTATCCGCGTTTCTGTTGCTTGAAAGAATGCATTGAATGCATTAAATTCATTAAAAATATATTTTAAAAATAAAAAATACGCTTTTACATCGACTTTGCGCATTATAATCAATAATTCTTCTCCAGACTTACTTTTTTCACTGACAACTTGCTCAGTTAGAAAAAGTTCAATTGTATGCCAAGATTGCAGAAGTCTATCTACGCATTGATAATGGGAAAGCCAGCATGTCTCACATAATTTTTTTAATTTTAAATATCTATTTTCAAAACTAAAAGAAAATTCACGGAAAATAGCAGTACGTTTAGGACTGCTGTTAACATATTTAGCAATTTTTTTTAAAAAATCGTCACAAACATCTGGTATCTTATTACATGCAGCACAAGCTGCTAACGCTGTCGAATGTCAAGGACACGAAAACGTTATCAAATTTGGACATAATTCTTCTAATTTTTTTTTAAATGATTTTTGTTTCCCAGTCATAACAGACGCATTGTCGCATGACAAGGCAACAATATTTAAAAATGGTACCTCTAATCGCCACATTTCACATTTGAATGCGTTAATTAACTTTTCATGGCTAGAATCTTTGGCATCTATATCAATCAACTTTACTAACTGCGTGCGAATATCTAATTTATCAAAATCTACGTATCTTACGAGAAATGTCATCCATTTATCATTTGTAATGTCAGACGTCTCATCTATATATACGCAAAATTTTTGATTCTGAACGTTGTCCACGACACGTTCTCTCATCATTGGGTATACTGCATTTGTAATAACATTTCTGCATTTTGTACGACCCATTGTCATTTTTTTCAAGACATGGGGATCATCTGATAAATTTTGAAAAAATTCTGAAATGTGTTTTGCATTATCAAAAGAAATATTGAGAGTAGCAATTAATGTTGCATATCTCATTTCAGCTTCTTTTCTACGATCTTCAAATGGTAATTCGTTACTATATTCATTTATTGATATAAATGATTTTTCACTTAATTGTTTCTTTTCAAAATTTAAAAGTTTATCTAAATGTGTTTTGGATTCTGCGTGTCGTTCAATATGCGATAATCCACCTTATATACTTCCATATATATCGCAAATTGAACATAAAAATAAACTTTTATCATGTGCCACTTCGCGTAACCAACATTTATATTCATTAATTTCTAACCATTGTGGTTGAAATGTTTTATGTTTTTCTTGGGATGTTTTATCATTGTTATCTGATAATTTTTTAAGTTTATTTTTATGACCCACAGAATCCATATGTCTGGAAACATGTGCAGAAGAACATGACAAATTTTTGTTACATACAGTGCAATGATAGAGAGAATTATCAGACGGTACTCCGCGTATCCAAAATTTATATCGATCAGCAGCAAGACGTTGCGACTAAACAGATAACAATGAACATAGCGCATAGAAAAACAATTGAAGCATATTTCAGTGGTACCACATTCCGCCCGCCTTACTATTGTTGGTAAAAATGCACGTGGACGCGCGTTTATCGATGATCCGCGTCTCCACTGTCATTGTTTACGTTCCTGCGACAGCCAACAGCGACGGATAATGATATGGCAGGTTAGTTATAAATATTTTATTACTACTCAGTTAATGATAGATTCAATATTGATTCACTGATTAAGTAATTCTAGTAGACAGAGTTGTGCGTATAGTAATTTAGAGATGTATTATAATTCAGAAAATAAAAGAAATAATTCATGATAGAAAGGGTTATGTATACGTCTTGTCAACATTTATAACAAATCTTGTACTAGTAGATAAGCTATGTAAATTATTAGAAATTGAATAACAATACTGAAAGTTAGGACAAAATAAAATTAATATGTTCCAGACAGAAATAACTCTTCATGTCGAATGGATATCGATTTGATATAAAAATCATCGTTTTGACGTTGACTTCATAATCTTTTTTTGCTGAGATGTGGTTTTAATAGTGATAAAATACAAATATATAACATCCTAAAGAATTCCAAAAAAATTTTTTAAAATACAGGTTTTTGTCAATTCTGAGTTCATTTTCAGATGCAAAGATTCTGTTTCTGACTTTCTAGAAAAAAAATTCTGTGTGCATCTGAAAATGAACTCAAAATTTATGACATCGATTTGATGAAGATTTCTCTTTGGGGTATGTAATAATTTTATTGCGTTATAACTTTCTGTGTATTGTATTATTCAATTTATAATAATTTACATAACTTGCATTATCTACTTGTAGTATTATGTAAATTAAATGAATTATTTATATTTCAAACATAAGCTTTTATATTTTACGCACAAATCTTGTTTTTAGAATTACTACATAATATATTTATATATGTTTGTTATTTATTAATATTATATTTGTCTTCTTCAGAAAAACAAATAGTGCGCCAGGGATCTGCTGTGCTCCAGCAAAGGCTGGAGCAGATGGAAAATAGAATACAGGCCGTGCACATGATGCTGCAGGAGTTGCAGCAACAGCTGCAGCAACCGCAGCAGCAGATTGACCGCTTAGAACAAGCGGTCAATCTGCTGTTACAACGGCAAATGCCGCAACAACAGGAGCAACCACAGCAGGAGCAATCACTGCAGGAGCAATCGCTGCAGGAGCAACCGCTGCAGGAGCAACCGCTGCAGGAGCAACCGCTGCAGGAGCAATCCCAGCAGCAATTGCAACAGCAGCAAAATAATAGTAATAAAATATTTATATTTAAATGTATATATGCACACACACACACACGCACGCACGCACGCACGCACGCACGCACGCACGCACGCACGCACGCACGCACGCACGCACGCACGCACGCACGCACGCACGCACGCACGCACGCACGCACGCACGCACGCACGCACGCACGCACGCACGCACGCACGCACGCACACGCACGCACGCACGCACGCACGCACGCACGCACGCACGCACGCACACGCACACACGCACGCACACGCACGCACGCACGCGCACACACACACACACACACACACACACACGCGCATATGAAATGATTAATTTTACATCTATTTATATTTATTTCCAGTCCGTCGAAACGGACCAGAGCATGGGCGTTCCCGCGCCCGCTGGTACCGCCAACGCGGAATCCTCGGCGGCAGAGGCGGGAGAGGCAGAGGCGGGAGAGGAAGGGATGGACAGAGAAGAGGAAGGGGTGTAGGCGGTACAACAATTATATATAAATATTATAATACATATAATAAATAAATAAATATATTTAAAAAAATGTAAATGACTGTCCTTTTATTTTTATCCCGTTAACATACTTGTCCATAACATTATCGAAGGAGTGTATAAAATATTTTGTCTGTAAGGACATCGTTCGACAAGAACGAGCGTGTCAATGTAAACACGCAAACACACACACACACACACACACACACACACACACACACACACACACTGAGGGAAATGTAAAAAATTTATTTTGAAAGTGATATTTAATCAGTTACATTATTTTGCAATGTTAACTAATTCCATTTTTTATGCGACTAGTTAATATTGTAAAACAATGTAGCTGATGAAATATTGCTTCTAAATCGTATTACTTTTAAGTATAGATAAGAATTTTTTACATTTTCCTCCTGACGGAAGGAACCACCACCTTCTCGCGGTTTCCGTTGAGCAACACTATGTACGTTTGAGTAAATAAATATTTATATAAAATAAAGTAAATGTGAGAAAACAGGTTATAGTAAAAAAATAATTTAAGTAACAGTTATATTTATGATATATATATTTACATACTTGTTAAATAAAAACGCGCATGGTGGCCAAGAGTGGACTTAAATTTTTTAAACATATTTTCATTGCCGTACGAAGTTAATGAATACTGCGCCAGAATTCGACTGAAGAATCTCGAGATTGAAAATCATGTTACAGCAATAGTAACAGCTATATGTGATTTGAGTGGAGTTGTCGAAATGGCGATGAGACTGGATATTCCCCGAGAGGACAACATTTATGAAATTATATGACAAAATCTTGCATACAAATTGTAATCAGCAATTATGTAGGTACATTTAGAAAAATAGATGTAGAAGAATTGACCTTTTATAAAATATTGATAATTGTTCAATTAATTTTGAAGTAGTATTTCGGTAAAACTATAACGATATGCGAATCATTATTTTAGTGATATATTTGCAAAATTAAATTTGTAAAGGAATAATTAGGAAAGATACTTATAGCTATGCTAAACGTAAAACATTTGTAAAAGAATTAATCCAAATAAATGTTTATCAAAATGCACAATTATTTATAAATTATGAGGTAGAAATATTGCTGTATGATATATTACACATTCAGCATGGTAATATTTTAATTAAAGAATCAAATGATTTTTCAAATAATTGTGAAACATTTATATCACGATTTCAGACTTATTTCATGTGTGACAAATATTCCTGAGATGTTATTTTGACAAAACTGCTTCTAATTGTAATAATTTATTATCATCTTAGTGCAATTATTCATAATTTTATAATGATTTCGATACCGTTTGATTCTTTATTTAACATGTCACCATGCTGAATATGTGTAATATATTTCATATTGCAATAGTTCTACATTGTAATTTAGAAATAATTAAGATTTTCGTAAACATGTATATGGATTAATTATATTTATAAATGTTCCATGCATAGTACAGCTATATATTTTTTCAATTTCTTTCTAATTTTGTAAATATACTATTAAGATAAAAATATCGATATATATCGTCATAGTTTTGTCAATACTTTGTCAATACTTTGTCAATACTTTGAAATATTTTGAAATTACATCGGCAGTTATCAATGTCTCAATAACAGGTCAATTCCACATCTATTATTTTATATACACCTACGTAATTGCCGATTAAAATTTTTATGCAAGATTTTATCGTCATATAATTTAATAAATGTTGTAGAAAAATTAAGATTTTCCTACTAACTTATACGTATAAATAATTGTGTATATTATATATATATGTTGCGCGCGCGCTCGCGCGCTCGACTCTGCGCCCGAAAATCGGAATTCGTAGCTGAAAGCAAAGCTATGCCTGTAACAAAAAAGAAAGAGAACGCTCGAGACAGAAGAGGATACAGTGAGAAGGAGAAGAACCGCTCGAGAAAGAAAGAGACAGGAAGACCTCCCCAGTCCCCACTCGTCGCCTTGGCTGCTCGACCGTCGAGCCTCGACGACGCACGCCGAATCAGCCGAATGCCGAGGAGTGGGGAGAGTAGGTCTGTTCCTTCTGGCTGCTGGTGCTGTCCGTGTGCTGCAAATCGGCGCCTCAACGGCATCACTGCGCCCCACTTGCACGGGGCGCGCTCGGGCGAATCGCGGAGGCGACCGCGCCGGCAACAATCCGCACTTGCGCACGCACTTACACCACCGCGTTAGCCAATCCCGCCACGCCCCGCGACTCCCCGACCGTACGGGCGAACAGCCCGCATTACTCACTGCGTAGTATCCGACTAAACACTAGTTTAGCCTAAGCATGTAAACAAGTAGTTAAGTTTTTTTTGTTTAAGTATAAATCGTGAATAAGCCTTTAGTCTCCGAAGTCACTCCGCCGCGCGACTAGCAATCCGATTACCAGCGATTGGCTGGACGCCGACGAGCTCTCTTTGTTATAGTAGGAGAGCCGACTGCACAAAGCCCTCCCTCATCGAACATCCGGCTAAATTTTATTCGAATAGATAGCTTTTTTAGTGGTTAACCCTGTGCCGGGTTTTATATGCCCTGAAACTTGACCGAAGTGTTAAAAAAAGGGCCACTTCCGGTATGGTTTTTTGAGATAAAACCCCCTTAAAGAACATCCGGCTGAAACTTGTGCCAATCGATTCAGGATGTCAAGCACTTTGATAAAAAAATATGCTGCCACCCCTCACCTTGACAGGAACCATGGCAGCAACCCTTAAACGTGACATATTTTCCTACCGTACCTCCCTCACAGAACATCCGATTTTTTTTTTTTTTTGAAATGTAGCTCGAACATTCCTGAACATAAAAAAACAATGCTGCCATCGCTGGCCTTGACCAAAAATTTTTGTGCCACCCGTAAGTCGCGCGACTTTTGGCTGCCAATTTGTAACGGGTCAATACTTCTCTCACAGAACATACGGGTAATCTCTTGCCATGTATTTAAATAGAAAATAAGACAATCTTTGACGAGAACGATCTTAAGAACCGACTATGAATACCGTCCATACTAGCGCGAAAATTCCCATCGAATATTTTGTGGAAAAAATGGTTTGTGATAAACAAGCTGCGCGTACATTGGTAGAGGTATGGAATGAAACAAGGTAAGTTCATATAACATTCACGTATTTTTATTTCTTTATTCTTATTCTTATTTTTTTGTATTTAAAATCTTAAAAGTAGGATATAAAAGATAAATATAAATCACGAGAATTTTTTTAATCGCTATTGCTGTTGGAACTATCGACAGTATAGTCCTTATCGTCACTATCATTATGCTCTATGACTAATTATGCTCTTATGCTCTATGCTCTATGGAGATTCAACTCTTAATGGAGTTGGATCTCCGTGGAACCATAGTAGCGTAAGCTTATCGTTAACGACAATCCATCCACATTCTTCTGACTTGAATTTGACGCAGGTTTGTAGCATCTAGCCACATCGCATTAATGTAAATAGTGCAAAGAATTTTTTGTTTTAACGTTTTCCAACATGATGGAATGACATTTGACTTGAAACCTTTAACTTTTGTCAGAAAGTGCTCTTGTGTTCTGATAAACAAGCTGCGCGTACATTGGTAGAGATGCGGAATAAAACAAGGTAGGTTCATATAACATTCATTTGTTTGTTTGGTCTGCGGCGTTACACGGTCACACTCGTGTTGAGACGTCGTCACATTAAAAATTTTACAGAGCGGATCGTTGTAATATTTACTCATCGCAAAATTTTTTAATCATGAAGAGGTGTTTTGTTTGTGGTGCATGCGAGGACGTTATTGATTTCACCACTGATACATTGCAACGGTGTTTGAATATACGTAATAGCTTTTAGGAGAGGCAAAAACTTTAAATATGGTGACTTGGAACTTTCTCGTGAAACGGCCAGCGAATTCGGTTACCATGTTGCGTGTTACAGGAAACTTAATATCCTGAAGCAAAAATATAAAGCAGAATTCGATGCAGCGTATCCGACTGAGAAAGTAAGTATACGAAAATAGAATATTAATATTTAATTGTTTTTTTTTATTAAATTTAAAATTTATTTGCTTTATTTAAATTTATTTCCCTTATGACTGGGAGAAAACTAAAAATTTATCATGATGTCCCTGAGACGCTATATTTCAAGTGACTAATCGTGAATCTAAAAAAATGCGCGATTTTTTATAATAAAATAATACTATTTTATTGTAAGAATGATACGACTTCGTCTCCGGCCGGTAATACCGAAGGACAACTACAGCGAGTCGTGGATGTACAGGAAGATATGTCGAGTACATTTCAGCAGAGAACTTTACTTGCACACCTTTCACGCGATTGCACGCCAGAACCGTCTAACGCGTCAGAGGTATTAGAAAAATATATTCTTTGGAAGCCAGAAAACGTGTGTATTTATAGAGTACTACTTTTTGTGCTTAAAACATGTTTTGAGTTTTTGCATACATAACGCTCGTTTAAAATATCATACATTGATTTTCAAGATCTACTCTATAAAGAACTTTTATTCAAAGTAATTCATGAAGAACTTTCTTTTTTAACTATTCCATGCATTTTTTTAAAATTATTGCATAATTTAATTTGATTAAAATATACCATAAATTAATTTGTAAAAATAACTACACATGAAGTACTTTATAAACGGTCATACTTTAGTATCAAAAGGATGGAAATCCTCGCATGCAATATACACAAAAAATAATTATTTTTTGCCATCCCCAGGTATCGTTTGTCACGTCCACGCCAAAGATTAAGGAGATGACAGCTTCATTGACATCGTCCACTTCTACTGCTCAAGACGAGCAAATGGCAGATGAACCAATGGCCTCTTGCTCTCATTCCTCAAGAGACACGCAAAGGATTCAGCAGCAAATTGAGGCACCGTCGACAGCTTTTCCTCGCCCCGGTGGTACGCCGAAAGTATGCATTTTTTGTAAGGTAGTTATAAAAAGAGTAGGTGTAAAGAGAGTTGCTACGAGAACATCACATTCTGTCGATCTGATAAATAAGATTAAGAAATACGTGGAAGGGTTGCAAGACACGCGACTATGTAATGAACTACAAACTTGAGATGTAGTCTGTTATCATTCACTTTGCATATTAAATTATCAAAAGTCATATGAGAAGGCAATTGAGAATAAAGATGCAAGTACTTGGCAAGAAATAAGGGATATCCACAAATCTGCTTTTGAGTCCCTTTCTTTTTTCATACGCGAAGAAATTCTCAAGAAAGAAAGAGTCTTCTATCTGCACGATTTATATATAAAATATAGGGCTTTATTATTGGAAGTGTCCGACAATAAATATCGTAAAGACGACTTCTCAAATTATAGACCGGAGCACTTGCAAACTAAAATATTGCAAAATTTTGGTGACGTACTTACAGTAGAAATGTCTAGCGGGCTTTGCAATAAAAAAATCGTGTACAGTCACGAAATTGATATCAGTAAATTGCTGAATGAATCGGTTATAAACGAAAATGCTGAAGAAACTAAATTACAGGACTTAGCATATGAAATCAGGAATTCTGTAAAAAATATTGAAAAAAATCCATTACCAGATAAACTGCGGGTCGAAGATATTATTAGCGGGGAATGTCATATTCCAGAGATGTTATTCCAGTTTGTCTGTAATCTAGTTCAAGGGCCGGACTGTCGTAGGAAGAACACAAATGACGATTATATTAAAATAAAATCTCTGTGCCAGGACATCATTTACACTATAACGAAGGGTAGAGTTAAGCCTGCGAAACATTTAATGTTAGGTTTGGCTATGAAATCTTTAACAAGTAGTAGGAAAGCGCTCACGATTCTAAATAAATACGGCCATACAGTTTCGTATACTTCTGCGGAAGAGCTGGAAACCGAGCTAACGTACACTGCTTATTCCGAAAATCAACTTATTCCGCCCGGAATAGATGTTACAGACAAGCTTTGCACTCATGTAGCGTTTGATAATTATGATCGTTTTGTCGATACATCCAGTGGTAAAGACACGTTACACGACACGGTCGGAATTATATATCAGTTTCCTAAAGATGACGTTATTGCGCCTTCATCACCTCCACAAGCACTTGAGACAGAAACGGACAGTGAAATTTCTTGTGACAGTTTTTCTGAACGGAGGCCTCTTCGCAAAAGGCGCCGATTTGAAGAAATTCCTCACGATACGGTTGCGTACTACAAAAAACCTGGCAAAGCGATAGCATTGTTGCTTCTTGAAAGTATCACTGAAATTCAAAATGACTGTAACAGCACGAAAAAGAATGCTATAATCAAAGACTTAATTTGGGCAATGTCATTATCGCAAATTACTTCTGTTCCAATGTGGATGGGCTATAATTGCAAAACAATGTTAGACAGCAGCAAAAAACAAAAACTTCATTACTTACCTCCTATAAATTTATCTCCAACGTCATATTCCGTTGTGCATCAAACTATGACTCTTGCAGCGAATATCGCAAAGCAATGTAAGCAAGATACTATTGTTGTTACGTACGATCTGGCCATAACTAAAAAGGCTATGGAAATTCAGTGTACTGATAGTCCCGTTTTTGACCAACTTTTCGTTAATTTGGGTGCATTTCACATGCAAATGGCGTACTTCAAAGCCATTGGCAAGTACATCGACTCGTGCGGCCTCGTTGACATCCTAGGACAGTGTGATATTCTTGCACCCGGTTCAGTAAACGGTTTTATAGAGAGCAAACACTTCAATAGATGTAAGAGGATACATCCTCTTATATCTGGAGCACTGCAAATATTGCATTTTGAACGTTTTTTGTCAGAAATCGATATGTGCCCTGAAACATTGACGGAAGACTTGGAAACCGTTCTGAACAATCCCACAGACCCTCGCTCGTCTCCTAGCTTGCCATCTTCATTAAATGAGGTTCTAAACAAGTATAAACATTTTCGCTCTTTGACCTTGTCTGGCGTTCACGGAAAAACTGCACAATTTTATATGCAGTACATCGAATATATTAATCTCTTTTTCCGATTTTCAAGGAGTATAAGGACAAGTGATTTCGAACTGTACATCAATTCTATATTTGACATAGCAAATGTATTTTTCACATTCAATCAACCAAACTATGCGAGATGGAGTCTTAAATATTTGAGCAACCTCATAAATCTTAAAATTAGTGATTCTCCTTTGCTAGAAGAATTCAGGCGCGGGGCTTTTGGGATCAAAAGAACCAACGGGAATTTGGCCCGAGCTCCTGTCGATCTCACTCTCGAACAGACCATTAATGCAGACGCTGCAAATTCTTTAACCGGAATTTCTCATTTTACTAGTTCTATCTCAGCAAGGCAACGTTGGGCTTTCAGTCATAGTTTGCGAACGAGAATCATTTCGCTGTTGTCGGAAGAAATTGATATTACACCCAAAGATGACGTCGCGCACTCACTTGAAAGAAGTAGGATCAAAAAAGATAGGAAACAACTTGATAAACTTGTCTCTACTGTCAAGCAAAATTTCAATCCCTTTGATCCGGATATTGATGTTAATGAATTATTTAATATCTCAACAGGCAGAGCAGCGTCTTTCTCGGTAGCAAGTTTTTTATTGAATAGCAACTCCATCGGACAATCCCAAAAAATCCAATTCATTAAACAATGCAATGAGAGCACAGAGCGATTTGACAAACCGATCTCGCGCAATTCTATACTCAATTTCACGTTTGATTGTGCCAAGAAAACCCAAAAAAGTCGGGACGGTAGCAAACAGGCCCTCATAAAAATGGAAAGAGATATGTTTGGGCAACTTTTAGCAGTAGCTCTTGAGAAGAAAATTGATTTGGAATTATGCTTTAGATACCCCTTATCTGCCGCGCCGCCAGCTTTGTGCCAATACACTGGTGAGATGTACAAAACCGACAAGTCCGCCTTAGCAAAACACCTAAAGTCGAAAATTGAATCATCAAGACCAAACAATATTGACGTTGATGTAATCGATGGGTTTTATTTTTTATATCTCCTCGGTCAAAATATCTCGCAAACCTTCGATAAAATAGCAGAATTGATTTTGAGAAAAATTTGTAACACAGATGCATCCGAAATACATCTTATTTTTGACATGTATATAACTCCGTCAATTAAAGATAGCGAACGACATAAAAGACAAGAACAGGACATTCCTTATGCTATTAAAGGACCCGCACAAACCAGACCAACTGATTTCCACAAAAGTTTAAAAAATTATAGATTTAAAGATGCAATAGTTCTTTTTTTATCAGAGTATTGGGAAAACAACGCGATGGCTTCAATTATTTTAAATAAAAAAGTTTTTATAACCATCCAAGAAAGGTGTTTTTCGTTTGTCGCTGTGGACGGCCGCGTGATAAAAAAAGAGGAAACAGATTACACATGCCACCACGAAGAGGCGGATACGCGTGTCATTTTCCACATTGGTAAATTGAAAAACCATTCAAATATAATGATTAAAGCTTCCGACACTGATATTCTCATAATTTTATTAGGCAACATGCACAAATTTTCGCATTTGCACATATGGATGTCAAGTACAACGCCCAGGAAAAATGACCCAAATTGCATCAGTTGCACAAATTTGGCGAACGTTCTTGGGGCACAGGTTTGTCGCGCTTTGCCAGCTTTTCACGCGTACACAGGATGCGATTACACGGCTGCATTCCATCGAATAGGAAAAATCAGACCGTTTCAATTGCTAACAAAAAATATAAAGTATCAGACACTTTTTGCTGCTTTGAACGACCCTATAAATATTTATGACGACGAGAAAATAGAGACGATCCAAGAGTACACTTGTCTGATGTACAATATAAAAAATTGCATAAGTGTCGACGCAGCGAGGTTTCAGATATTCCAAAAAATATACTCGAAAAATATGAACAAAGAGCACTTTCTGACAAAAGTTAAAGGTTTCGAGTCAAATATCATTCCACCATGTTGGAAAACATTAAAACAAAAAATTCTTCGCACTATTTATATTAATGCGATGTGGCTAGATGCTACAAGCGAGACCTGCGTTAAATTTAAGTCAGAAGAATGTGGATGGATTATCTTTAACGATAAACTTACGCCACTATGGTTCCATGGAGATCCAACTCCATTAAGAGTTGAAGATATACTAGTTATAGAGCACAATGATAGTGACGACGAGGACTATACTGTCGATAGTTCCGACAGCGATAGTGATTAAAAAAAATTCTCGTGATTTATATTTATGGAAATATTAATCGACTCTACTGGCCCTGGCTGAGGTAATATTTTTTGCCCTAAATTTAATTATTTAAATGATATATCAGTATCAAAGATTACATGCCGATAATCGAACCAAATCGTGGTCGTATTGTCTTGGCGATTATAATGGCCAATAGAGTCGATTAATATTTCCATTGTTGTTTATCATTTAACTGGCGAAGTAAAAGTAATTTATTCCATTTATATTTATGTTTTATATCCTACTTTTAAGATTTTAAATACAAAAAAATAAGAATAAGAATAAAGAAATAAAAATACGTGAATGTTATATGAACTTACCTTGTTTCATTCCATACCTCTACCAATGTACGCGCAGCTTGTTTATCACAAACTATTTTTTCCACAAAATATTCGATGGGAATTTTCGCGCTAGTATGGACGGTATTCATAGTCGGTTCTTAAGATCGTTCTCGTCAAAGATTGTCTTATTTTCTATTTAAATACATGGCAAGAGATTACCCGTATGTTCTGTGAGAGAAGTATTGACCCGTTACAAATTGGCAGCCAAAAGTCGCGCGACTTACGGGTGGCACAAAAATTTTTGGTCAAGGCCAGCGATGGCAGCATTGTTTTTTTATGTTCAGGAATGTTCGAGCTACATTTAAAAAAAAAAAAAAAAAAAATCGGATGTTCTGTGAGGGAGGTACGGTACGAAAATATGTCACGTTTAAGGGTTGCTGCCATGGTTCCTGTCAAGGTGAGGGGTGGCAGCATATTTTTTTATCAAAGTGCTTGACATCCTGAATCGATTGGCACAAGTTTCAGCCGGATGTTCTTTAAGGGGGTTTCATCTCAAAAAATCATACCGGAAGTGGCCCTTTTTTTAACACTTCGGTCAAGTTTCAGGGCATATAAAACCCGGCACAGGGTTAACCACTAAAAAAGCTATCTATTCGAATAAAATTTAGCCGGATGTTCGATGAGGGAGGGTTTTGTGCAGCCGGCTCTTGGACTATTAACTCTTTTTCGCAATTATTATTTTGCCACAACTACCACTCATGTTCTAAATAAATCATTCTCTATTTTATCTACTGGAAACACTGGGTATAATCATTACGGACTCCTGACCAACCGACGAACCTTATCCGGACCGATCCCGGAATTCCCGCACCGCACCGCACCGCACCATCACACCGAAACCGCGTACCGTTACATATTCATACACGCACATCAACTAAAAACTAATTATTTACAGTTCAAAACCAAAAGTAATACAGAATAAAGAAAAATAAAAAAAGAAACAAAACGAAAACTACATATGATGCCTATCTAGTATGCATAAACATAACACGAAAGGAAGCAGATAATAGAATAGTGGTCTTTTAGTGGGCAACTTCGTATCAATGTGATCGTCATTTGTTCTTCCTCGTAGTAACAAAGAAGAAACGAAACGAAAATTTCTAAAAAAAAAGTCTTTGGCAAAAGAGAAAGAAAAAAGTTATTTTACTTGATCCTGAAGCTGTAGCCTTGTTAAAAAAATAAAATTAATAAGGTAAGAAATGAGAATTTTACTTTTTTTAAACTTTTTATTAAAAGAAATTAACAAAAATTGTTGAAAGACAAGTTTTTCTTATTATAACATAGCTTTAATATAAATTACTTACGATATAACTTCAAAAAGACATTTAATTAGTCAAAATAGCGGAATATGCACTTTTAACAAATTATTTGTTTATAAAAATTATTTTCTTTATTGTATGATATTAAAATATCTTCGATTAATATTGCTTAATGAGATGTAGGCAATAGCAAGAATTTTCAAACTATTTATCAGAAACTAGAAGGCCGAATAGCAAAAATAGTCATTTTTTTCGTTATATTTGTTTATTTACAAAAAAATCAAAAATCTTTTCCAAAAATTGGACAATTCTCTTCGGAATTTTATAAGCTTTCTTTAAAAAAACAAAACGTCAAAATCAATTAAGATTTGTCGGCTACAAGTTATTTTGAATCAAAAAATTACTTTTTTCCCACTGTGCATCGGGCCGTTTCCCATAAAACTGTCGCGAAACAAAACCGGCAAAGCATACTTATGCATTTTTATATGCTTTGCAACTAAGGCTACCCATCTGGAAATAGTCAGTGATTTAACCACTACATCATTTCTCAATGCGTTCAAACGATTTATCACTTGGCGGTTGTTATGTACAATTATTTTCGGATAACGGCACTTCATAGGTGTGAACAATGAACTCAAAGCACTTGCGAATATGATAGATCAAGAACGTCAGAATATTGAACGATTTTTAGCGAATCAAGCAATTCAGTGGCGTTTCATACCGGCGCACTCATCTCATATGGGTGGGCTGTGGGAAACTACCGTAAAATCCGCAAAAACACATTTAAAGCGAGTTATTGGCAACAATCTATTAACATTCAAAAAACTTACTACTTTATTTACTCAGATTGAAGCGGTGCTAAATTCCCGCCTACTATGTCCAATACCGAACGATTCTCAGGATTTTGAAGTACTCACTCCTGGGCATTTCATTGTCGGTGAGCCGCTAAATACTTTCCCAGAGCCCGACTTAACAGACGTGCCTACAAACCGGTTGACCCGTTTCCAATTATTGTCGCAAATGAGACACAATTTTTGGAAGCGATGGTCAAAAGAGTACCTCACGCAACTCCAAAATAGATATAAGTGGCAGAAACCTAATTACAATAATATCAAAGTCGGAGCGTTAATTTTATTAAAGGATAAGAATCTTCCACCTTTAAAATGGTGCATGGCTTGCATCACAGAAACCTATGTCAGAAGCAATGGCTATGTCCGCGTGGTCAGTTTAAAAACATCCAGTGGGATAACTAAACGCGCTATCCATCACATCTGCGTACTCCCTATTGAAACAGATTCAACTCATCTGTTTGAGGGATAATCTTAGCCCTCAAACAGAATTAAAAGGTCAAGCCTTCCAAGGCCGGCGAGATGGTTGCGCTATGCGCATCGGTACAGTGGATGGCGCTACTATATCGGGAGAGAGCGTGCTCACATAGAAAGCGTTACTACATTAGTTACAGTTTTTGTAAGATGGAAGGCGGATGTAATCCGCAGCAAAGAATGAGAAAATAAAGATTGTAGAAAGAAAGGTATCTTACACGTATCTGAAAATTCGCTTCTGCACCACCGAAAAGCCCCCAAAAATATCTTTTATAAAAAAATGGCAGTTGTCTCACATTACATACACTGCAAGTAGAAGAAAAATCGATAATAGTGACTAATATGTGTGCATTTGACAGTTTATGTCAAAGTCTTTTAATAGCATGTTATGACATTCAAGATATACAAACATTTATCGAAAAAAAGCAACATTAATTCCAATTTTTAATATGATAATCAATATTTTAAAAACGGTATCGACACTCCGGGAGTACTCGGAGCTCCTTGGCTGGGTGTTCTCGGCTTCCTTATACCGGGTGTACTCGGTTTCCTGAAAACCCCTGACACCGGGTGTTCTCGGTTATTCGCACTCCTGATACCGGGCGTACTCGATTTCCCGAACACTTCTGACACCGGGCGTTCTCGGTTATCCGCACTCCTGTGCCGGGCGTTCTCGGTTACCTGTTTCTTTACCTGTTACTTGTTCTGTAATTTTGATTTTTAATTTTTGTTTTACCTATTTTCAGAGCAAATTTAAAATAATTCCACCTGGTCGGCGACGACGCGTTTATCCGGAGTTCCAACTTCCTTGCCGGACTTTCCTCGGATTTCCTCCGTCCCGAGCTTCCCGTCCGAACAAGCGCCCTCCTAGCGAAGCGAGCGTATCTTGACCCCTTCCTCAGGCAAGCGTTAGTTATTAAGTCGCGTTAGCATTAAGTCCGCGTTTTCTTATAATATTTTTGTAACCGAGCGTTAGTTTGTAAGATCTGCGATTTTGTTTCTTTATTCATTTCCGAGCGTTATTTTGTACAAACCACTTCACCGTGTTAAAATTTCTGTTCAAACGATATTAGTTATCTAAAAATCATTGACACCGCGTACGATAATATTTAGTTTTAAGTTTCTGCGAGTAAAACATGTACCGTAGGACACGAGTCCTAAAGGTGTCGACTTCCTCTCTTTATAATAAATTTTATTTATGTATCACGGAGTGTGGGAAGATACTTATTTAAAATAAATATTTTTGTTAATTTCTTTACAAATCGGAGTTCCTTCTTTTCTCGATCCTAGCACCGGCGAGCTAATCCACGACCGCGAGAAAAGTCGTATCGTTACAATTTTTTAAATAGTATCCTTTTAGTTAATAAGATACTTTTTCTATATACTGTCACACCGTTTCCGCGTAACCGGTGAGAACGGCATCAAATAAATGCTAACGATTACAAATTAATGATTGTCAACGCTCGCCACAATTATCTCGCGTCGTCCAAGCGGCTGCTCTCGATATCACGATATGGACACGAAATAAACGTTTTACAAGTTGGGCGTCAGACGCGCCAGGAAAAGTCTCTTACGCTAAATTCGGTAGCGGTCGGAAATAGGCGAAAAATTCAACGCAGATTAATAACAAAAATAATCAGATCATTTATTCATCGGTGCGTAATAATGGTTACATGGGCAACAGTCTACTCGTTGTCAGTCCGGCGCTTGAAGACGAATCAAATTATTAATAAGGCGACGAAAGGAGTAAAACCGAACCCAAAAAGAGAACTAAACTTACGCGGAATTTCAATATTGCTTCCTTACAGGCGTTCGGGCGGACGTGCGTGCCCGCGGGTATAATATAAAGTTATTATAAATTTTTATTATAATTTTCTCAAATACCTAAAAAATGAAATTTTGATGAGCAACAAAAAATCAATTATAAAAATAGTTTTAACATTTATTCGGCAGATCTATTAGAAACATGATATCCAAAAATTATTTGCATACCTTTAACTGTTTAAAAGTTATAAGTACTTGAATTTTGGAAAAAATGAGTTTTTGCAATGAGTGTAATGTGAGATTGATATATGTTTTGCAAAATGTAATATATAAATGACACATTTAAAGCAATAAAAAATTATAAAAAATATTTCTGTGATATACTTTAAATGTTAAAAAGCATTATATTTACTTAAGTACTTGCTCATAATTTTTTTGTATTAATTCTATGTTTTTTATATTAAAATCTTATGCTTATACTGAAAAGTAAATTTATTTGCTTTGCAATTTATTTGCTTTTTTTGTGAGCATTGTGAATCAATACGTATATAATTTTGTTTTTCTAAATATGAAAGATAATATGATATTGTGTTAAGCATGTACACAAAAGTTAATATTTTAAATATTGAACTGACAATGAGACCAGTTTTTATGGCTCAATCTTTTCACAAAAAGTTTCAAAAAATAGAAATGTGATGAGAACATTATTCTTGAAATCTAAATAATATATACTGTTTATTATAAATATTGCTTGCTGCTTAATTACTATTTATTAATAATATGACACTCTTATCTTTTGAAGTATGTAACTTTATTGTTATTTATGATATTAATATATAACTTTTTTATTTTTTAGGTATAACTTTATAATAATTAAAGTAAAAAATTTATTATTATAAGTTATAAATGGGAATTGTTACTTACGTGTTGCTATCATGTTGCTCACAGATTGTTATAAATAATTTTCGAACTATAAAAATGGTTTTATATTTATAACACAAATGACTTGTTATGACCTCTTTCATTACATGATGTGACTTTAGATACCAAATTTATACATATTTTACGGTATATATTACATTTAATTACATTATTTAAAAGCCATATTTAAGACCTTTAAGTTAGATTAAGAATTAAAAAATTAATATTTAACATAACTCTCAAATTTACATATAGAATATATGTATATCTGTAAAAATCATTACTACCTCTAAAAATAAAATTTTACTTTTATAAAAACTATATAAACATTAATGACCAGTAACTATCCTATAATAGTGTCTTTTGTAGACATAGTATCTTTAGTATACATGACTTTTCATAAATACGGTGTTTTTTATAGACCTAGTATTTAATTTTTGTGATATTTTTCATAAGTACTGTTTTGTGCAGACATAATATTTTTTAGAGACAGTATCTTTTGTAGACGTAGTGTCTTGTATACGTGTTTAGTATACGTGATATTTTTCATAAAAATATGGTGTAAGCATAGTATTATGTGTTGATGTATTAATTTTTACAAGCGTGTCTTATGTAGACATAATATTTTTCAGAGACACAATATCTTTCGTAGACATAGTGTTTTTACTATACATATTTTTCATAAATATGGTGTCCTTTGTAGACATGGTATTTTGTGTAGATGTAATATTTTTTACAGATGTAGTGTCTTGTGCAGATATAGTATCTTTAACAGACAAGGTGTTTTATATAGATGTAATATTTTTCATAGATACAATATCTTTTTCAAATATTGGCAGATGTAATACTTTTTATAAATATCCCACATAGCAGTGATATCACAGCAATATCACTTTTTCATTGCAATATTACACATGAAATATTGAAGAAATATCACGAAATATTACTGTGATATCATAGTAATTAGTACAGGCAAATTAAGCCGAAAATCGTCAAATAAACAAAAAAATTGCGAAGTGGCTGTAACTTTCTATACTCATAAACAAACACATTCTTTTGAAAAATCCGATGAGTCCCGAGCATTAAATGTTGTGCTCGACCCGAAATCCAGGTATAAAGACCCGGGCGCTCTCCTCCTCAACGACGTAACGGTCTCCGGCAGTCGACCAAATGCTTGCATACTGGTTAGTTGTCTTTTAAACAGTGTGCGTCTAGTATCGTATGTTGTAAGATATTTCGGTTGAGCAGTATTAGAAAAACTTGACAATCAACAATTATTATTGTGCATTTTAAACATTCTGTGGGTGGGTTTGTATGTGCATGAACACTTTTCAATATGACTGAAAACAATGAGTGTTTTATTTGTGAAAAACCCATTTTGGATGATGCTGTAACGGTTGGTCTAGAAGCCATACAAACTTTAAGAAGTTGCAGCAAAGAACGAGGAGATGGCAAACACCAGTTACTCAGCGAAAGTGATTCGATAGTTGTCCATAGAAATTGTAGGAAAGATTATACAAGACCAAGCAATGTGAAAGTGGCGAAGAAGAAATTTTTTGATGATGAAGCATCTACGTCAAAATTGTCACCAACAAAAAAAAAATTAAGATCTCAATCATCATTTGATTTGAAAAGTACATGCTTTTTTTGTACGGAAAAAATAGATGAAGCTTTTCAAGAAAAACAGAAAAAATTACCGGTAAGCAGAAGAATGTCAATCACTACTGTCGACAATGTAAGTACCCAAAATAGTATTATAAAACACGCTAATGAGAGAAATGACAAATGGGGAAGAGATGTCAAGGGGCGTGTAAGTAACGCAATAGATTTGGTCGCAGAAAAAGCTGTATACCACGATAAATGCTACCGAGAATTCTTTCGAGTAAAACGAGAGAAAAGTATCAAGTCTGGGCGCCCCTTGTCAGAAGACGTAACATCTGCTATGGAAACGATTTATAATTATTTAGAAAATAGCGACGATTGTCAATTCTCATTACACGAGTTAATAAATCAAATCGAAGGTTATGTACCGCATGAAACAACTATAAAATATAAATTGAAAGAAAAATATGGAGATGACATAATTATAACAGTGAACCGTAAACAAACTCCCACTGTCTGCTTCCGAAATATTGGACATGCTATTTTAAGTGACAATTGGTATGATTCACGAAAAGTCGGTGAAGTTGAAGAAAAACTCAGAATTGTTAAAAAAGCAGCTGAAATCATAAAATCTGACATCGTTGATTGTATTTATGAGAACAAATCTTATCCTCAGAGCACCGAATTTTTGAGTAACATTGAAGACAACGTTCCTGATTCCCTAATGTTTTTTTTGGAAAAAGTCATCATGAATAAACGAAAATCTAATTCGCAGTTACTAAAAAAAAAATGTGTTACAATAGGACATTCTATAATATCTGCAGTTAAGCCCCGTTCTTTTAATTCACCTTTACAACTAAGTATTGCGTCATTTATTTATAAAAAGATGGGTTCCAAAAATTTAGTGCAAATGCTATCCAAGCTGGGCATTTGCTCCAGTTATAATGACGTGCAAATCCTCGAAGCATCACTAATAATGGCTCCACCAGAAGTAATTGAGCCTAGAGCATTCTGCCAATTTGTTTTTGATAACTGCGATTTCAACGTTAATTCAATTGATGGTTACAATACGTTCCATAACATGGCTGGTATTAAATGCATAACCCCGGCTACCTCGATAACATACTCTTCAGATGTAATTGAGCGACGCGAAAAGTTAAAGAAGTCTGCAATTGTCGATAAAAAAGGTATTGTTGAACTTCGTGTGTTTGAAAAAAAAGACGGAATGGGATTGAAGAACCTTCTTTTTGAGAATTTAGATGATCTGTTTCCTTCAAAAAAATACGACGAAGTTCCAAGTGTGTATGATGTATTGTGGATATGCGGAAAATAGAAAACATTCGAAAATATTGCTGGATGGCAAGGATATATGGAAACAATCACGTCTACTGAATCTTTTGATCAGACGAAAATACAGTTATTGCCGTTTATAATAGCTCCACCAAGTGATTACAACACCGTTTACACGTCCCTAATGATGGCTGTTGAAAAATCCAAGGAACTGCAAATTCAGACCACGTTTGTCACGTTTGATCAACCCTTGTACATGACTGCTGTTGACATAGTGCTTTCCGCGGAGCCGGACTCTGAATTAAGTAATGTTATAATCAGACTTGGAGGATTTCATTTGGTAATGTCATTTTTAGGCTGCATTGGTTTTATAATGAAGGGTAGTGGATTGAAAGAATTACTGAGTACTATCTACGCACCCAATTCAGTTGACAAAATGTTAACAGGACATGCTTATGCTCGAGCTATTAGAGGGCATTTATTAGTGCAATTGTCTCTTGCAAAATGTGTATTAAATGATATAAATTTCAACGACGAAGAATGTAATGTTATCGCAGATATATTTTTGAATTTCGGAGACAACCCTCCAGTAAGAAAAACGGTCGAAGAAATAGATTTACTACACAACATTACGAAGAAATTCAAACAACAGTTGGAAAAAGTGGAAGAGAATAGTCCTACTGCAAAGTTGTGGGTACAGTACTTCAATATGGTAACCTTGCTGAAAAAATTCATCGAAGCTGAAAGGACTGGAGACTGGGAAAAACACCTGTACACCATAAAGTTAATGATCCCTTATTTCCACGCTAGTGGGCATTTCCCATACGCAAAATCTTGTCAAATTTATCTGCAGAGCGTGGCAAACTTGAAAGAGAAAATGGACATATCTGAGTATAACAAATTTGTTACAAACGGATACTTTACGATAAGGCGCAAAGACAAATTTTTTTGGAACCTGGACTGATATGTGTATTGAACAAACTGCCAACAAAGTTTTCAAAGTGAAAGGTGGCGTAATCTATCGAGGGTTTACAAATGATATCCTCACAGCTCACGTTGTTGCTGGCCTTACTCTTCACAACATTTGTGAAGCATTGGAAGAATTTTGTGGCAGCAATAGTGGCACGACTGAGCAACACGTTGAGTCAAGAGAATCTCGCATAAAAAGAAATGATGCTGATGTCGAAAAACTTGATAACTTGGCTAACCACACACAGCCCTTTCATTATTGGCGAAGAAATAATGTCTCTTAGCTCCGGAATAGTAGGCGACAAAAAGATAAATTGCCATAAAGCAAAGCAAATTGGCGAACAGTGTATAGCAGGAATCATTGGAAAGCTGTTTAAAGATATCAAACTGAAACGGTCTAACACAGTTTTATCTCTTGCAACAGTCAATGCTGCAGTAAAAGTTCATGATAAATTAGTTGCAATTGATCCTTTGATACTTTTCCAAAGAATGTTAATAGCCAAAAAACACGATGATGATCTCGCGGAATTTTTCAAATATGAACTTGCTTCGTACCCACTTTCAATGTTCAATGATACAACCGGAATGAGGAAGACTAAAAAGTCTGCTGTTTATGACATGTTTCATTGATCTTGAAGAAAATTTGCCGAGCTCCAATGACATTTATGTGATTGATGGTGGATTTTTATTGCATCGGGTAATATGGCAGACAAATCAAACATATGGACAAATATGTGCTACGTACGTAAACTATGTAGAAAACAAAATTGGGAAAAATGCCGTAATCGTATTTGATGGCTACGAAAATGACTCGAGTATCAAAAAAGCTGAGCAGCATCGACGATACCTGCATAGCCAATGTGTAGAAATTATTTTCGATGAAAGTATGACGTGTACTGTCAATCAAAATAAATTTTTGTCAAACGATAAAAATAAAATCAGATTAATTTCATTGTTAACGAAATTTCTCCAAAATAAAAAATTCGTGGTAAAACAAGCGATAGATGATGCGGATACACTTATTGTTAAAACCGCAATAGAAATGTCGAATAATGGTCGAACATTTGTAGTCGGCGAGGACGTTGATCTACTTATTCTCTTGATCGCATTATCACCAGAAAATAAAGATATATTTCTCATGAAACCAGGCACAGGCAAAATCAACAGGACAATTTTTTCATCGTCAGAAATCCAAAAATCGTACCAGCATATAAAAGATACAATCTTACTGGCCCATGCCTTCAGTGGTTGTGATACAACGTCTAGTATATTTCAGAAGGGAAAATTACAAATTTTCAAACTCCTGCAAAAAGAATTTCGATTGGCTAATGTCGTGAAAACTTTCAATGACGAAAATTCAACCCAATCAGAAGTAAGAGATGCTGGTGAAACTGTTTTTTTGATGGTATACGGTGCAAAGAAATTTCGAAATCTTTCGCTTGATTCATACAGATTTGACCAATTTAAAAATTCGCTGCAAAAACAAAAATCAAGGCTTGAATTATTACCACCAACATCAGAGGCAGCTGCACAACATTCATCACGAGTTTTCTACCAAATTCAGTTATGGCTTGGCAATAACAAAAATCCGGAACAGTGGGGATGGAAGAAAATCAACGGTTCGTTGCAACCTATTACAACACTCCTTCAGCCAGCACCAGAATCGATACTACAACTTATCTCCTGCAACTCTACATCTGATTGTTCTTCGAGATGTGGGTGCAGAAAAGTAGGGTTAAGATGCTCGGAAATTTGTAGACATTGTCAAAGAATGCAGTGCCTCAATGCATACATGGAGCCAATTTGCGAAAATCTTGACGACTCCGATACAGATTCAGTACACGAGCATGCGGGCAAAGAATTAGAAGATATCTTTTACGAGGCAGATGCTACCGACTCCGATTTTTTTTAGGTATAAAAGATATGCATGCAATATAATATAATATTTCAATCTACTTAAAAATCGTCACTTATGCAATTAATGTGTATTTTTTTACAGAATATTCACATCTAGAATATCACACCTCGTGAAGCAGTTCTATTAAGAAAATAAATGTACAATTGGATGAAAATGTTTATCACAATCGAATAAAGTATCAAAAGTAATCGAAACAGACCTCGAAACGACCTCGAAAACCTCAGAGTACGAAATTTCAATTTATAACTTTTTATATTTTTTGAAAAATTAAATTTATTTAAATATTTTTCAATTTTGTTTGTTTATTTCAACAATATTATTAACAGAAACAAAATTATGGTACTGTATCTTATTATTTTAGATCTTAGGATGCTAAATTTACCAAACTTGTCAATATTGATAGTGATTTACATGAAAAAAATCACCAAATTATATTATTTCTTATTATTTTAGATCTTAGGATGCTAAATTTACCAAACTTGTCGATATTCATAGTGATTTACATGAAAAAAAATCACAAAATTATCAGGAGGCGCGGTCGCGTCTCGCGGTATTTTTTTTTTTCCATCATCATCAGCGTCAGCGTCATCATCAGCGTCAGCGTCATCATCAGCGTCAGCGTCAGCGAGAAAGACGAGCGCCTCTTTTACGCGAGTCAGCGAGTTCAAGCATAATGAGATTATCAGATCTCAGTAACGGCTGAACCGATCAAGTTCCGAGTAGTCTCAATCGATAGCTTGGGGAAAATTGCATAATAAAAGTGTTTTTATTTTTTCTCTTCGTGCCCTACGAGCGGAGATATCGCGACGCAAAGTCCAAATCTCGACGATTTACATTTAAGATACGTCATTATTATTATCGTCGCCAAGCGAATCTTGTCCAGTACATTTTTTCGACACGAGTAACGAGTGGCGCTCGTTACTACACTATATTAGAGTCCCTAGAAGTGGAGAGTCTGGACATTTCGGGGTTCCACGTGATTGGACTGCACCTAAAATGGCAGCACCAATACAGATCCTTATTTAATCCTCTTTAGCCAATGCGATAACAGCATACAACACGTTTATGTGCACACATTGATAAACATACACACACATAAGGTATACATATGCATACATATATGTTATGTACATACACTGACATATTCATCACCGACATTTTAGGGGCAGATGTCCAGACTCTCAACTTCTAGGGACTCTACACTATATCAGCCCGCATGCAACCATGTGATGCATCACAATGGCCGCGAGTGTCACGACAATGATTGCCGTGATATCATGGCTTTCCTAATCTGTAACCTGAACTGAATCGGCAATATATCTCGGTTTGCGGGGCAGACGACATTTTCTTTTTGCCGATCGTCGCTAAGAGAAACTTGGGTACGTTTTCGACACGGAGTGGTGCTCATTATAGCCGTTTTATGTGATTATGGGTGCGTTCTTTTTCATGCATAACATAACATGCGATTCACGCATAACATAACATGCGATGCATCATTTATCCTTGTTGTTTTTCAACTAACTAACGTTAAACGAGGATATATAATGCATTATGCACGTCATGCGCATCTCATGTGATGTGATGCATGTATATCGTATGACCGCATTCATGATTGCCGATTTGACAGATTATCTAACCTCAAAAGTCATCAACAACAATATCTCGCTTCGCGAAGCAGAGTGACACTTTTCCTGCTACATTCGTCCGTTTCGTATAAAAACGCGTCGAATCAGCCTGATTTCATCAATATCGAAGGTAAGTCACACATCAATCAATAATTTATCTGTATTTAACAATATATATTTTGCTTGCATTACTTCTCCTACAATATGATAAATATCATAAACATATACTGTGTGAGATTTTTCTTTCTGACTAAAAATTTGTTTTAATTATAAACAATTACAAATAATATAATAATTCTTGATTATAAATAACATTTAGATTGTACATAATTTGATTGCTTCAATGATGAGTGTCTGTTCTTGTCTGTTGCAGTGTTGTGTTTAATTAATCTATCATCTACTACTTGCACCGCCATTCGATCCCAACACCTGAGCAGTATCCTTCACGCATTTTGTTTATAATGGGAGTACACATACGAGTGATAGCATTTAATTCAATATCAATATTATAACTTAGCGGGCTATAAGTGTGATTGATGACTTCTATATATTATGAATTTTGTTGCAGCGACACTGGAAAGTTGATCTTCAAGCCCACACAACCCTCTTTTCCCCATGAGATTTAGAGTATTCGCAACCTCTTGATATTTTGAAAACTTTGAGTTCTAGTAAGTTGTGCACATGTGATCTTTTTATAATATATATAAAATATTTGATTTATATAATTGTCTGAATATTACAATATTTTGTGAATTTTTTAAAGCTCTTACGATTAATAAAAATTCAATTTACAGAGCATAACTGAAAAAATATATATAATTAATGTGCATTACTTTTGTGTAATAAAAAAAAGATTCGTTGAGCATCAACATCGAATTTGTAAAAATTATTTCATTTGTCAAGAAGCAAAAAATTGAATTTTTTTAAATGAGCAGTTTATAAAACTGAAGAATATTACTGTTGTTATAGAAAGATAGAAATAGAGGATTGTAGAAAATTAGAAAATGCTACCTAATGATAACGTTGAATTTTTTATAATAAAAATTTATGGGTTTTTGATATAAACATGTATATATATCACATAGTTTTTACATATATGTCCAAGTATCTAGATGAGTCACTACTCATATCAATTTTGCAGCAAAAGAATTTGGAGGATGGAGGTAACGAGAAATTGAAGGCACACCTAACAGAACAGATGTATGAAAATCTTGGAATGGTAATGGTTTTTACAATGGTCAGTGCAGCTCAAGAATGGCTGAACGTACAGTGGGACAAGATAAACCTGAGGAGAGAGGAGACTGCGGCACAAAAACTGAAGGAGGAAAAGGATGGAGAAGGGGTAAGACTAGTTTTCCTCATTGTTCTTTTGAGATTTAAAGACTCTAATAAGTAATTACATAAAATACAGTCTGTTATGTAGTTATCACATTTCTAAAATAAGAAAAACGATGAAATTAGATTTCTCTTTAATTTTACTTTTCCAGAAAATTAGGAACACTTAGTATCTTATTATCACAGTTACTTTTTTATTTGTGTTTAAAATTTTATTTGTGTTTAAAATATTGAATTTATTTGTGTCTAGAATATTGAAAACACGGGCTAAGACGTTCGAAATATATTCATTCCCCCAGACGACAATCGTAATGGTTTTATAGACTATTTGAGAGAACTCTCGTAACTGTCGAACCTTTTTCAAGCTGGAAAGAGAACTTTGATGAAGAAATGGGCTACACGAAACGGAAAGAATTAGCGGATAGCGAGGGCAAAAAGTTAACAGGCAGGGTATTATTTTTTATTTTACATAAAACTATTCTTTCTTTTAAATTTTATTAATAACAAAATCAATATTTATCAATATTATAAAGATATAACAAATTCTTTATTGGTAAATTTTTTCATTAAAAGAAATATATGAAGATATATACAGATGTAAAGAAAAAGTAACAAGACTTCTTTTTATTTGTTGAAAGCTGGAGAACTTTTTAAAATCTGACTTTTATTCTATCTATAAGATATTCTATATTGATATTTTGCGTATCAACTTTGGTGACATAGGTGATGCTGTAAAAGTAGAATGAGACAGTTTGGTCCAAAACCTAGACGATGATGAGGACTATCCAGACGATGATGAGGACGACCCAGACTATGATTCAAATATCTCGGATGATAGTGCCTAAACAAGCTTGATTCAGTAGCCATCAAAGTGATACGTGGAACAAATTAAATTTAAGGAATTTACTGAATTATTACAAAGGGAAAAAGAAAAATGAGTAAAATGTATATCGCATTCTCGCGAAAAAAATAATGATAAAGATGGAAAATAATTCTTGTTTAGGGAGAAAAGAAAATTGTATTGTTTCTTATATTTTTTATATGTTATCTATATGTTATTTATATGTTAATTATCTATATGTTATTTAAATGTTAATTTTATTGTTTCTATGTTTCTTATATGCTATCTTATATTTTTCGGCAATGCCGATTATGCGGTCGCATTTCTGAGATTTAAACTTATTAAAAAATGTTAGGATAGGTTAGGTTAAAGAAAGTGTTAAAAAATACATTTTATATATTTATTTTTACTGATATTTTAATATTTTTAATAATAATTATAAACATTTACAACTTTTTGGCCCCTACGCCCTCCTCCACCCCATCCTCTTCCACCCCGTCCTCTACCGCCCCATCCTCTTCCGCCCCGTCCTCTTCCGCCCCGTCCTCTTCCGCCCCGTCCTCTTCCGCCCCGTCCTCTTCCGCCCCGTCGCCCTGCTTTCTTCCAGCGAGCTGTAAGAATTTTTTATATTACGGTAAATAATTGATAAAATTTAATTTAATATTATAAGACTATATATATATAATAATCTATAACCTACGTTTGGTTTCTGCGGCCGATGGTGCGGCCGGCGGTGCAGCTGGCGGTGCAGCCGGTGGTGCAGCCGGTGGTGCGGCCAAAGGTGCGACCAAAGGTGCGGCCAATGGTGCGGTTGGCGGTGCGGCCGGTGGTGCGGCCGGTGGTGCGGCCGGCCGTGCGGCCCAAGATGCGGCCAGCGGTGCGGCCGAAGGTGCGGCCGAAGGTGCGGCCGAAGGTGCGGCCGAAGGTGCGGCCGAAGGTGCGGCCGGCGGTGCGGCCGAAGGTGCGGCCGGCGGTGCGGCCGGTGGTGCGGCCGGAGGTGCAGCCGGTGGTGCAGTTGGCGGTGCGGCCGGTGGTGCGGCTGGCGGTGCGGCTGGCGGTGCGGCCGGCAGTTCTTCATCAATTTCTATCAAATCTTGTGCAGCCCTCATAGCTGCTTTATACATTTGGTCGTTGTCGTTGGACGAAATGTCTGACATCTGTAAAAAATGTATTTATTATTTATTATAAATTATCGCTTTTATTTGTAAAGCGAGGTGAAAAACTTACGCCTATATTAGAAGTTGGTGAACTTTCGCGATTTGATTGACATGTACAATACAACATCAACGAGAGGCGCGGTTACATTTATTTAAAATCGATTCGCGAGTCGAGCGCCTCCTGAGATCATCGATCGATTGACAATCATGACCGTGGTGGGGATAGAAATATAGATAAGGGGGAAGCCCATTCTTGCATAGCTGCACAACCATGGCTGTGTTCCGATATAACTGCCAGTACTGGCAGTGGTGAAAAATCCGTTCCGTTATTGGTACGCAGCGCACTGCGACAGCATCTAGTAACATCAATGACGTCATGAATGGTAGCCAAATACTACTTGGGTTAGAAATAGGAAGATTTTTCAATGAAAATGCAGAAATACAATCACTTAGGTTTTGTATAGAAATTAAAGAGAGTACCACATGGGTTAGCATAGAAAAATTTCTTTGTTAAAATACAGATACTATTTACATGTGGGTCTCTGAGAGACCCGTTGTACTGCAAAAGGTTAAGCGTGGCCACTCCAGCACACCCTTTATGGCTAGGGACTCCTTGGTTTCTTGAAATATATACATTTTCAAAGGTCTATACCAAGTTATAGCCACTTCGCAATTTTTTTGTTTATTTTGGACAATTTGCCTGGACTAAATATCAAAATATCCGCGAAAACGCATCACAGTAATATTACTGTGATATTTCACAACATTTCTGTGATGTTTATGTGATATTTAAATGATATTGCAAAGAATTAAATAAATGAATTATTTTAATTTTTTTTATTTTTATTGTTATTCTTAATATTATTTTCATATTGTTACATGTAATATATATTAGACACAGAAAAAAATAATTATATTTATTAAAACAGAATACAATAATGTAAACGTAATAAGCGTTTAATTTACAAACAAATATCTCTTGTGTGCTTTTTCATTTTTGTTAAAAAATGATTTAATTTGAATTATAATTTTAATTTATGTTCAAGATTAAATAACAATACAAAATATTATTTGCATGTAAAAATATAAAATTTTATGTGGAACAGCGTTCCACACGCACCTCGCATTGGGAAAAAAATCAGAGCGAGTATTCGTCTCCAAACAACAAGTAACGATTTTCCTTAAAATCTCATTGAAGTGTGCGATAATGAGTCGGCCGCAGTAGCGTCTAGATATAACACCTGTGGCTGCACTTGACTCATGAGAAGGTCTTCAGCGGCGCGGTCACTTAGCGGTGGTGCCAGCACTCACTTGTTTGCGTGGAGTCTTATACACACAGCGGGACTGCAAAGCGGCTGTGCACATGCTCACTTGTTTCGTCGTATGTTGTAACGGTCGGTGACCGAGCCGCAACATTATATACATACACATAATTAATGAACATTGTAAAATACTTAATTAATGATGGAATATATATAATCATATTTTTTAATAGAATTGAAAAAAAGTGAAATTTAAAGAAAAATTTGTTAGAAATTTAATATTTTAATTAACTTGAAAAACCTTTTACTGTGGTGTATAATAGTCTAATCAATATTAATGAATAAACTATTTTACAAAATAATGTACCAAGCAATAAATATTAAATGATGTAAAAATGAATATTTTTTTAAAAACTTCTAAATATACCTTAAAATATTTATTGTCAAGTGAATAATAAATGTGTATTGACAAAACTTTTTGTAAACATTTTCTATAAAAAAAATTCTTATGATAAAAATTTTTTAAAATTAAAATCGATTTTTGTGCTTCTGTAAAAATTATAAATGGCAATAAGACAAATACAAAAGTTTTTCTATAATTTTTTAATAAAATTATTATTGATCGAGTTGTAAAGCAATAATTAAATTTATAGATTACATAGAAGAGTGTACATTATAGTTTATATATACAGTTTAAGGGATAAACTAAGTAAATATCTAAACTAATAATAAAGTTAATTAATTTTTTTTCTTAACTTTCACTTTCATTCCACGAAAAGGCAAAGACATAATTATTTTATTTGTAAGTTGATTTTTTCTATAGGATACCAAAATTACCAAGAATATTATAGATACTGAAAATATCGAAATTAATCAAAGAGATAGTGACGTTGCATTAATAAGACATAATAAAAACGTCATTTAAAATTACCTTGTTTTTTAGGTTTAATATTGCAACAATATATTGCAATGATATCACTGGAATATTTTTATGTTATTATCATTGTGTAATATCACAGTAACATTTCTGTGATATTCCTGTGATATCAGTGGAATATTTCAATGTCATTATCACTATGTAATATCACAGTAATATTTCTGTGATATTTCACAGTAATATATAATATTTCTATGATATTGCAATATTTCTGTGATATCACAGAAATATTACGTGCTATGTGGGATGTTTTTCACTGTTATAGTGTCTAACAGCTATGATATTTATAATATTATTCTTTTTTATTTTATTATACATTTTTTGTTTTTCAAGACGAACTTAATATTGTTTTTTTGTTTCATATCTTTGTGCATGTTTTTTATATGCGCATTTTCTTCTACATTTTATTATGTCTGAAGATAGAACTTGTTTTAAAAAATCACAAGTGGAATCTTGTGGAAAATATTTAATAATACTGCCTCAAATATTTTCATTAAATATTGTCTTATTATGGAATGTTCATATTTTATTGTGCTTGGTTTTAAACCAAATAATTATACATTAGGAAATTTAATTGCGTTTTTATTAAATGTTAATAATAGACATAATTTTTTCAAATATATTTCATGATAAGTATGTAATTGTTTGCGATTTAAAGAATCATAAATATACATGTATATTGTTTTATTATTCTAATAATTGCACATCCAATAACCATATGCTGATGTGTTGCTATATAAAATTTATGTGCTTTGAATGTACTTTTTTACTCATGTAATTATATTTTTTTATTATTAATTTTAATCTGGCTATGTCAGTGATTTAATTTTTAACTTTTCTATATTTTTATTTAAAAGTTTCTTTGATATAATATTTTTCTATCTGTATAAAGAAAAAGTCAGTTTGAATTATATTACTTTAAAAAGAATATATAGAGGAGAAAAGGGTATTATGGTTATCCCTATGATCTCCATCATTAGATGACGTATTCTAACAATTGCTTATAGAGTTATTCATTTAGTAGCTCGCCGTTTTTTAGTAATGTTAATATGACAATACATAGTAAATGACAATTGTTATAAGGCATTTTTACTTTTGAGCATTTCTAAACTTTTTCAAGGTTCACCTTTAAACCTTTAATTATTTATACTTTCTCATTATTCTTAAACTTGAGTGTATTATCGCACGAATGTATATACACTTGAGTGTTTTTTTTATTATTTACCTTTTTATTCAGTTATACACATTTTGAGTTATACAAAGTTAAAACAATAACATGGAATTTCATTAATATGGTCTTTTAAGCGAAATTTTTATATTGAAATATTTCTTCGATAAATCGATCGTCATTCTAGAGAGAAGTATTTAGAAACATTAAAAACATTATTTTTGCGGGAGCTTGTTGTTTAATGTTAAACAGGGATAAAATAATATTTTTAACTAAATTTCTAATGATATTTTTAAAGTTACTGAACGCAAGAAAATTCTATATTAGGTGTTACGTCCGCCGGTTCGTGAACTTGCGTCGTAATGGTTTTAATGTTGGCCGCTGTCACCAGTTGTAATGATTTTGGGTGATATGCCCATCCTCATGAGAACAATTAATTTATTTGTTTAAACTATTTTCTTTTATAAAGAGTTTTGCTTGTATGAGTGTTTGATTAAAAGGTGGCATTTTTACGTTACGTGGAAGAGGGTGCGTGGTACAGAAAGTGAAAAAGAAAGTGCTAGAATTTGTCTCAATTTACAACTTTTTATTACTTATAAGATAGGCGTTGTTCTTACAACGGTAGTTCTTCTAATGGTTTACCTTGTATGCGCCACAATAAGAAATAGTCAAAATAATTGTAAAAAAAAAAAGGAAAAAGAATTTTGGTCAGAAGAAAATAGGAAAGAAAAAAGAAAGAATATGTAGGAAGGAGAGAGTGGCTTACGACGCCTCCGGTTTGTCGATGATCTTATGGAGATCTCGAGGAGACCTTAAGATCGCCATGCCGGATGGAAGAATTCGCAGCGAGCAAGTTACTCTTTCTATTTTTTTTATGAGTGATTTTCCCTGTTTGGTTGGGGAGCTGTCTGTGAGGGAGTGTCGTGGTCTTGCGACTAGATTGAGAGGGAGAGGTCTTGTGGGCTTCCTTAGCGGCACAAAATTAGAGAGGGGCCGCTGTCTTCCGAAAATCGGTTATGTATCGTAGCCATGGACTTAGGAATAGAGGGTGCGTAACCTACGGTGCATAACCTACAGGGGAGAAGCACGTTTGCGGCGAGGGGAGGGGCGCCATGTTGGTTTCAAAGATCGCACACATATAAAACATGAACAGCGTGTGTGTGAAATCAACAGTACAGAATAATAAAGTTTAAAATTTTGTTAATCTTTTACATTAAACTTTTCTTTAATTATTTCATAATATATAATACATTTAACAATGTAATAAGCTAGTATAACAAACATACTAAATAATATTTTACATATAAAAACAAACTAAAAAATGAACTCTGAAAAAATAAACATAAACTTTGGAGATCTTTTTCAGAAATTATTAAATTAATAATTCTATAGACTCTCAACAAAAAATATTAGGAGTATAAATAAGTTTCCGCCGTTTCACAAAAAATGGCGCCACTAGTATGTTATGGTTGAAATTGTCTGTTGTAAAACGTTATATCGTAAGGTTGGACAACAACATAACCTTAAAATATTAGCGATTTTGTATCAGCATCATATATCTTTTTTCGTGCAAAAATGTCGAGTTTTGAGTCGAATAAGCGTCATTTGCGGGAGCTTTTGATTTACTTTTTTAATTTGAAGAAATCTGCAGCCCAGGCGCATCGATTGCTTGTAGAAGCATATGGTGAGGCTGCCTTAAGTGAGAGAAGTTGCCGTGAGTGGTTTCACAAGTTTAAGAATGGTGAATTTGACGTCGAAGACAAAGAACGTAGCGGAAGGCCGAAAATGTACGAAGACGCGGAATTAGAAACATTATTAGATGAAGATTTGTGCCAAAAGCAAGAAGCACTTGCACTTACATTAGGAGTAACTCAACCAGCAATTTCACATCGCTTAAAATCATTGAGAATGATTCAAAAACAAGGAAACTGGGTTCCATATGAACTGAATCCGAGAAACGTTGAACGCCGATTTTTCACATGTGAAATGCTGCTCGCCAGGCATAAACGAAAGGGTTTTTTGCATCGTATAGTCACTGGTGATGAGAAATGGATCCACTACGATAACTCAAAGAAGAAGAAATCATGGGAACTACCTGGCCATGCTTCAAAATCGACAGCCAAGCCGAACATTCATGGAAAAAAGCTCATGTTGTGTATTTGGTGGGATCAGTTTGGTGTCGTGTATTATAAGTTGCTCAAACCGAATGAAACCATTACTGGGGCTCTCTACCGAACACAAATGATGAGATTGAGCCGAGTACTCAAGGAAAAACGTGCCCACTTCTACTCCAGACACGACAAAGTTATTCTTCTGCATGATAATGCTCGTCCACATGTTGCGGCGCCGGTCAAAACCTACCTGGAAACACTCAATTGGGAAGTTTTACCCCACCCGCCGTATTCACCAGACATTGCTCCTTCTGATTACTACCTGTTTCGATCGATGGCGCATGGCCTGTCTGAGCAACACTTCACATCATATGAAGATACAAAAAGTTGGGTCGATTTGGATAGCTTCAAAAGATGAAGCATTCTTCCGAAGCGGTATCCGTATGCTGCCAGAAAGATGAGAAAAAGTAGTGGCTAGCGATGGACAATACTTCGAATAAAACATTAGGTACCGTTCTTTCACAATAAATGCCCAATTTTTTATAAAAAACAGCGGAAACTTATTTATACTCTTAATAATTTAAATATATTTACCATAAACATTTATTGATACTTATGCTGAATTAATTTAGTAAACTTTTGTCTATCACTAATGCTTTTATCGACAGTTTTAGAGCAAATATAATGTAATCTAATTTTGATGAATTTTTTAATTATAGCTTCGGTAAGATAAATTGAATGGGATTCTAAAGTGTTTTGATCATTATTATGATCTTTTAAACTTGAAAAAAGTAAACTACAACTTATTAATGACCTTTTTACAAGATTCATTAAAAACTGATCCTAAAATTTTTTTAATAAAAACTTTCCACCACTTTCATGAAGACACATTTTTATTATTTTTTCAGTTTTTGTACAAATAAAAATTACATCAGACGATGGATAAATTAAAAATCCTCTACTTTTTATTGAAATTAAAGATGAATTTGATGATGTAGAACTTTCTAAAGCTTTTAAGCAATATTCACATTTTATTTTTTTCTGTAAAGATCGAACAACAAAACCTGCTATGTAAGAAATAATTGTTTCAGCAACTTCTGATACAGTACATGGATGTGTTACATATGAGTGTGTGTCAAAATTCTGAATTAATATTGATAATCTTTCTGTATCCCTATTAATGTTTTTGTCAATTATGCTTCCATCTTCTTTGTTATTTGTTTCAGCTAAGACATGTTTGATTGATGGCGTGGTCATATTAATTACATTCACCGGATCTATTTTTGATGTTATATGTAATATAGAAATATTTTTTTGAGGTGTACAATTATCTGTATTATCTGTGCAAAGTTCAAGATGTACTAAAATTTTTTTAAACATACCAACAAATTGACGAACTGTAGGATTATTGTTACAACCATTATGTGCTCTTACTATATACAACCAAAAAGCAATTCTATGTGATCTTGACTCACTTTGTAAAATGGTATATATTTTAAAACTTTTTCATTTTCACATAATTCACGATATAGATGCTGGATACTATGAATATAAATTAAAAATCCAACAAACCACATCTTTCTTTTAGTAAAAATAAGTTATTCTGGTTTTTGTTTCCAAATTAAGAATATAATTTTCACATTCGAGTAATTTTGCAAAAATAGTTTTGTTATGATTTTGTTAGTTTTTTAAAATTGTAACGAACCGCCTTTCCGCTCCCCCCTCGGACCGTCCATCGTTCCGGGCTGTCCGGCCGAACAACCGCCGGACAGCAGAAACCTGGCGCATAGCGCCGAAAATATACTCCGACACCGGCGTAGCGCGCGTTGACGCATCCGCACGTGAGGTCTGCGTGACAGATCTCCGCGCGCACGCGCTCGACCGGAGTGGTGACCGCCGGACCGATCTCGAGCAGCGGGGAGACCCCCACCGACTCCGTACCGTTCCGTACCCCCGCACCGTCCCTGCTCACGAGATTCGGGTATATAAGCGTCGCCGCTCCGAGAGTCGAGCGGTCTTCTTCTCCGTCCTCTCTCCGATCCGGAAGAAGCCCATCCTAGCGCTCACTTGGGAGTTAAGAGCCTTAGCTTCCGCCAAGCAGTCTTGGCAAGAGCCTTCCGCTAATCCCGATACCGCCGATAGAAACGGGCTCAAGTACATCTTGGGCTCCACCAGGAGATCCTGGTCGGCGATTCCCGATCCGCCGTCCTCACTACGGTATCGACTCACGACCTGGGGTGTGGAGTTCCGCGCCTCTACCAAGGGCTCTTGGCGTGAGTCGATCACCACCGCCGAACATCGCGGTATTAACCGCTCGCGACGGGAATCCCCGCTCCGCGTACACTCGCACCGAGCGCGCGTCACTTACGGCCGTGGCCACGGCCTTCAGCAAGGCCACGGTCTGCGCGCGTCAACACCGGCTTCGAGTTCTCGGAAAACTCGAGGCCGGAATTCCGCGAACTCAGCCGCGACAATAGCGCGATTCAGACACCGCGGAAAAACCGACCATTGTTAATACCGTTCGTTCCGTCCGCGCGTTCCGTTTTCTCGTCCGTCCGTCCGCGCGTAGCCTTTAAGTTTGTGTTGCGTCCGTCCGAGCGTCACCGCCATCCGTCCGTCCGCGCGTCGTGGCCAAGCCACTCCCTTTGTACAGAACCAACGCGAAATAAACGTACTTTTGTATTCAACACCTAAAGCAACTAAGTCTAGTTTCTCTTGGCGACCTCCCTCCGCGCCCTTGTCCGTCCGCAATCACGCACCGCCCCGTGCGCGGAAAAAGACGGGTCGTTACAAAATGTGAGCTTTGTAAACTGTTACTATGCATAATATCAAAAAGATCATTAAATAAATTTATAAAGCGGATTGTAGCAATGTTACCTTTAAATGAAGAAATATTCATATTTTTTAAAACTGTTATTGAATCGGCAACACTATTACTAAATAATTGAGCTGCAAGTCGAACTTTCATTTTCTGCTTTCGATAATTTAAATGTTTACTGCGTAACTTATTTGCTAAATGAAGTCCTTCCTTTTCCTGAATAGTGTGTAGTTGTTCGAAGTATTTCCATGATACTTCCCCATCTTCTGCAATAATAGTACGAAAATCGCCTAAACAATTTTGTACTAATTTTAACATATGTGATGGATCCAACAATATGAAGACCTTCTTTTCAGTGACAGGATGTAGAAAATATGTCTGCAAATTGTTATTTTGATATTCTTTATCAATATGAAAACCAGTTTACTGTTTCATGATAGACATATTTACAGAAGCACCATCAAATGTTAAAGAAATTACAGAAATTCCAAATGCATGTAGCAACTCTAAGCTTTTTAAAATAAGCAATTTTTTGTATCAGCTTTTAATGAATCTATAAAAAAGTAACTGTTCGCGTATCGCCTCGGTCCAGTGATAACCTTCCTGGACGTAGACAGCTTAAGCGAAAGTACAGAGGGTATCTTAGAGGCACGCACTGCAGTTACTGATAAACGCACTTTATTTCATTTCAACACAGCGCTCAGGGATCTCCGTGCTTACGGAATACTAAAGCTCGGTACAATATAAGAATCGCACTCGCCGACAGAGTCAAAGCGGATCGCGGTCGCTAGTCGCGTGCTTACCGTCGGCACAGTCGTCGAACGAGAGAGCCCGTCGACCAAAATTTGAACGAAAAGGTAATCTCCGCCTCCGCGTCTCCCCGTCGCCCCCAGCTCCTCGATCCACCGAGAACGACGACGACGGCCGGGGAAGCAGACAGCGCCGTACGAATACGCCGGAATCGGGCGGCGCTTCAATTCGCTCAAATAACGAACATGCCGCCCGCCTCGTCCGGCTGACGAAATACGAACTGGCTTGACTAAGGTGTAAACCAAAAAATAAATGAACAACTACTCTAGATTACCGATTAATAACGTGAACAAAGAAAAAATAATGGGAGATCAGATACAACTAAACTAAAGATTAAAGAGCTATTAAAAAACGTCCCCTGCGAAGAGCGCTCGTCAGTGCAACGTAGCGTCAGGTGGCTTGGTCAAGCCCCCTGAGAGAGCGCCGATCCGTGATGAGTGGAAGAGGACAGATCTTGGTGATCGGCCGTGTCAGCTCGGTCGCCGCCGTGCGGACCGTCACCACGCGCACGCATCCGTCCGGTCCCGGAAAGACTCGTGTAACCCGAGCCAATGGCCACTTAGCAGGCCGCAGCAGCTCGTCCCTCACCAAGACCATCATGCCCGGCGTGAGGTTGGTCCGCTCTCGGGTCCATTTGGAGCGCTGCTGCAACAGATGCAGATACTCCTCGTGCCACCGCCTCCAAAAGGATTCCTTGATTGCGGAGATCAACCGCCAGCGCGATGTGGGATGAAGATCGGACTCGGGGACCTCCGTTATATTCCCGAGCGCCTCACCCACCAGGAAGTGGCCAGGCGTCAACGCCACCAGATCCGCCGCGTCCGTGCTCAATGGACTTAGCGGTCTTGAATTGAGACAGGCCTCAATCTGACACAGCAGTGTCGCCGTCTCCTCATAGGTCAGGGCATGATCCCCGATGACGCGGCGCAGGTGATGCTTGACCGAACGAACTCCCGCTTCCCAGAGTCCCCCAAAGTGAGGAGCCTGAGGTGGAATGAACCTCCATTCGGTCCCGTCGTTGGCCAGCACCTCGCCGGCCTCCTTATAGAATTCAGAGGCGGCCCGAAATCTAGCCCTCAGTTCAGCGTCAGCTCCTCGAAAGTTGGTGGCATTATCGCTAAGCAGCAGGCGACAACGACCCCGACGCGCTGTGAATCGACGGAACGCCGCAATGAAAGCCGACGCCGACAGGTCCGACACGGCCTCCAGGTGAACCGCTCAGGTCGCTAGACAAACAAAGAGACAGATATAGCCCTTGCTAGAGATGTTTCCTCGTCCCTTGTGAGCCCGGATACGCAGGGGACCGGCGTAGTCGACTCCCGCCGATACAAAGGGCCTGGAGGGACGCACGCGTTCGGGTGGCAGCTGGCCCATCCTCTGTTGTGCCGTTTCCGCACGGAAACGGGCACAGCGCACGCACTCTCGGGCGATCCTTCGCACTCGAGTGGCCACCCCCACGACCCAGAACCGGCGGAGGAGATAGCTCCGCATGAGTTGAGGGCCCCCATGCAAGGTAGTGGTGTGCGCGTTGCGAAGGACCAGCTCGGTGAGAGGACCCTCCTTTGGAAGAATCAGAGGGTGCTTCTCCGGGAAGGGCAGCTGAGCGGATTGAAGTCTACCGCCCACTCGCAAGGATCCATCCTTGTCCAGGAACGGACTCAAGGCTCGCAGCGACGAACCGGTCGGCAGCGGGCTGCCCGCCGTAAGCGCCTCCATGTCCCCCGGAAACTCTCTTCTCTGCGCCAGTCTCACCAACCTAGACAGACTAGCCTCCAACTCAGCGCTCGTCAAGAACCCGTCTTGCTTGTGTATGCCTCGGGCGCTCCGATAAAGTCGGCAGCAATACGCCACTACGCGTACAAGCCGCGTCAGCGACGAGAATCTCTCCTCGAGGAGGTCCTCCTTATTTCCTGGAGCGGCTAAATGCACCGCCCTTCTTTCCTCTTCTTCTTGGCGAGTGGCAAGGTCACCCATCGCGGGCCATGCGGCGGGCGGTCCCCGCAGCCACTCAGGACCCCTCCACCACAGGTCCAGTCCAAGGAGCTCCGAGACCGGAATCCCCCTGGTTGCCAGGTCCGCTGGATTGGAAGTCGTGGGGACATGCCTCCATCGCTCGCCCGGCACAAGATTTTGCACCTCCGTCACTCGATGCGCTACAAATGGTCGCCAGCGCGACGCATGAGAGCGCAACCAGCACAGGACGACCCTCGCATCTGTCCAGGCCACGATCGGTGCATCCTCCATGTCCAGCTCGCGCGCCACCCGGCGGAGCAGCCGTGCCATCAGGACAGCTCCGCAGAGATCCAAGCGGGCACGCTCTGCGTCTTGACGGGAGCCACCTTGGCTCTGGCCGTCAGCAAGGTCACCCTTACCCGGCCGTCTCGTCTGGTGACCCGAGCGTAGACCGCCGCCGCGTAGGCTCTCTCCGGTGCATCGGAGAACCCATGGAGCTCCACCTCGTCCCCCCGGTCACGCTGCAGCCAGCGCGGGACTCTCAAAGCCGACAGTCCCGGCAGGGAAGCAGTGAAGACTCTCCAAGCGTCCACCAACTCGAGGGGAAGCGGGTCGTCCCAGTCGTGGCCGGCAAGCCACAGATCCTGCATGAAGACCCGGGCGAATATTAGAACAGGCGCGACCCACCCCAGCGGGTCAAACAATCGAGCCGCGTCAGACAGGACCGTTCGCTTCGTGGTGGTTTCGTGTTGCTGGGATACTGTCACACGGACTGACAGTGCGTCTTCATCAGGATGCCACACTATCCCGAGAGCGCTTACTGCGTCAAAGGCTGGCAGCAATGCCTCCTCCGGCGACGCCCGCGGGAGAAGCTCCCGCGTGTTCGAGACCCACTTGTCCAGCGAGAACCCTCCAGCCTGCAGCAGTGCCACTAGCTGGCGCTGGACCTCCCAGGTCGCCGACAGATCGCTTCCTCCAGCTAAGATGTCGTCGACATAAGAATGTCGCAACAAGGCCGTCGCTCCCAGTGGAAAACGCGCAGCCTCGTCGTTGGCCAACTGCTGCAGCGTGCGTATAGCCAGGAATTGCGCCGCGGTTGTACCGTAAGTCACCGCCCGGAGCTGGAACTCTCGAACTCGCTCCGTTGGGTCGGCACGCCAGAGTATCCTCTGCAAGTCCATGTCTGCCGGGTTTACTCGGATCTGCCAGAACATCTTAACTATATCGGCCATGAATCCGACCTTGAACCCTCGCCATCGAGTCAGGATGACCCATAGGTCGGACTGTAATCGAGGACCTGGTAACAAACAGTCATTCAGCGAATAACCAGATGTTTTAAAGGATGCATTAAAAACCACGCATATTTTCCCTGTGGCCTCTCCAGCCTTGAAGACTGCGTGGTGAGGCAAGTAGTAAGACACCGACCGGGAAGGAGCATCAGCCAGTACGGGATTCATATGATCCAGCGCTAGGAACTCCACCATAAAGTCGATGTATCGTTTCTGCAGCTCGGGCTTCCTCGCCAAGCGGCGCTCCGAGCTGAGCAGCATAGACAGCGCGGCCGAGCGTGACTCGCCCAGTCGCTTAAGTCGATCCGGACGACAGGGCAGCCGTACAACGTATCGGCTCGACGCGTCCCGAAAGTGCGTCCGTCGGAAGTGCTCCTCCGCTTGATCCTCATCCGGAGTCGGAACGCGCTGAGCGGCAACCTCTTCGAGCTCCCATAGTCGCTTAAGAGCTGTTGTGAGCTCATCAACGGGCTGTGCCAGCAGCACCGACACCGTGTGCGTAGCGACCGCAGCTTTCTCCCCGGAATCCACTGCGCCGGTCAGAATCCAGCCAAAGGCGGAGAGGTGCGCCGAAGGCGAGCCCAGTTCACCTTGCCGAATGTCAAGTCGCATCACTTGTCGGTAAACGTCGGCGCTGAGTACAACGTCCACCGCAGCCGGCGTCGCAAAGTCCGGGTCGGCCAACGGAAGATTCGTCAAGTGCGGCTACGCACGCGCAACAACGCGTTGAGGCGGCAGCAGATCGGTCAATCACCGGAGCACGAATGCCTCCGTCTCGAGGCGGAACGCGGCATCTGTTCGGGACCTTATGCCAAGCGTTACAGCGGTAGCAGCCTCCCCGGTTCGCGTACCCTGCAGACCGGATACCGCAACCCGGACACGGCGACGCGGCGCGCGTAGCATTTGGGCTGCACTCTCTGTTATAAAGGAGGCCTCTGACCCTGTATCAAGCAGAGCCCGCACCCGCAGTTGCCTTCCAGACGGTCCCTCAAGCAGAACCTGTGCCGTGGTCAGCAGGACGGTTCTTCTGCTAGTAGCGGCGGTCGAGCCCACGCTTGCTGTCAAGGAGTTAGCGTCGGCGACAGTCCTCCGTCCCTCGTGGTTGGTCCCTGGTGGTGCCTCCGGACTGCCCGAAACCAAGCCCATGCAGGGTAGTGTGGTGATTCGCGCCACACACCAAGCAACGACCCCTGGCCGGGCAAGAATCCGCCCGATGCCCAGGTTTCACGCAGTTCAAACACGCGCCAAGTTTTTTCACCTGTTCTGCGCGTTGAGCAACAGGCAATGCCTTGTATTTGGGACAGAACGTCAGTGCGTGCGCACCCGAGCAGAGAGAGCACGTCTTCGCCTTTGTTTTCGGAGTCACGGTTGTGTTGCATGCAACGCGCGTGGCCTTAGCTGCGGACTTCGCACCCGCACCCGGTCCTCCTCGCGGAAGGGGGGCGTCCACCCTAGCCGCCTCCAGAGCGCGCACCCGGTTCTCTAGGTAGACCTGTAATTGCCGAAACGTCGGAAAGTCGCGCGAGTCCAAGAGTGACGTCTCCCAGTACATCCGTGTCGTGGCGTCCCACTTGCTAACGAGCAAGTGGACGAACCAATCATCCCACGCCTCGACCGGTCGCTCCAATGAGACGAACGCCCGCCGCGCTTGGTTGAGCACGCCCAGCAATCGTTTGATTTCCCCAGCTGAAGATTTAATGGCGGCCGGGCAAGAAATCAAATGGCGCATGTGAGCACAGAGCAGGACTCGCGGATTGTCATAGCGCATCACTAAATCCTGCCACGCCCCATCATAAGCGCTGTCAAGGGAACGCCTGCGACGACCTCCGCTGCTTCACCGGTCAGGCACCCCATCAAGTACTGAAGCTTCTGCACCTTAGGAACGCCCGTGACGTCATGAACGAGCGAGCGAAATAAATTTCGAAAACCCTCCCACTCGAGTTGATCGCCGGAGAATTTCGGCAGCTCCAGCTTCGGAAGCTGCATCTGTTTAAGTACCGGCGCGACCGCCGTAGAGCTCGGCCCAGGGCGCTCCTCCACCTCTACAATTCCCGCTCTGCTTAGCTAAACGAAAAGATCATTAAGCCTACTACGCATATCAAAATACTCCTCTTCCGTTTTGGTGAAGTAGTCGTCCTTGACGTAATTCGTTTTGTCAGCTTCGGGATCGGCTGCGATTTCAAAGTGCACGTCCTGATAACGCTTCCAGTAATCATCGAGGCGCGCCAGCCGGCTCGAGACTTCATACGCCGTGATTTTGGCTTGTCCTAATTTTTGCAGGTTTATCCACATGCGGGAGATGTATCCCGCCAGGACAACTTGTTGTTTGATCGTTCGATCTAACATCGTGATGAGCACGGCGAGCTCAACTTGGAGTCAGACACCGCGCGCGTGATTCCGACCAAGCTAGTCGTTGCGATCACGCGGTGAGACCACGCGATCCCGACGCTCGAGCGAGCGCGCCTCGCGGCTTGAGTAACACGGACGAAAGGTACTGCTGCCGCGTGAATCACGACTCCGTCGCATGCTACCACGTGTTCCACGCGCGGGCACTCCGAGACTTCGTGATCGCGGAAAAGTAACGCAGCGGAAAGAATTGCTCGCGCCAGCGGAACGCGAGCAAAAATTGTTAACTTGCACTATGAAAGTATCCCCGGATTCAAGTTGGATCCGGCTCGAAGGACCAAATGTTCGCGTATCGCCTCGGTCCAGTGATAACCTTCCTGGACGTAGACGGCTTAAGCGAAAGTACAGAAGGTATCTTAGAGGCACGCACTGCAGTTACTGATAAACGCACTTTATTTCATTTCAACACAGCGCTCAGGGATCTCCGTGCTTACGGAATACTAAAGCTCGGTACAATATAAGAATCGCACTCGCCGACAGAGTCAAAGCGGATCGCGGTCGCTAGTCGCGTGCTTACCGTGGCACAGTCGTCGAACGAGAGAGCCCGTCGACCAAAATTTGAACGAAAAGATCTCCGCCTCCGCGTCTCCCCGTCGCCCCCAGCTCGATCCACCGAGAACGACGACGACGGCCGGGGAAGCAGACAGCGCCGTACGAATACGCCGGAATCGGGCGGCGCTTCAATTCGCTCAAATAACGAACATGCCGCCCGCCGTTTTTTTTTTTTTTTTACTGTATATGCAATATATTTGAATTGTGCGTAACTAAAACCACACGATGAGCCGCTGACAACGCAAATCACCTTCCTGTTGACTACAAAAGAATGCGGAGTTTATTTTAACCTTGACAGAGATCGAGATAAATCAGATTTAGAAGTTATAACCGTTCTGATGATGGAGAGTCATGACGAAAATCCCTTTGAAGAAAGATGCCGATTCGAAGAAGGATTCATTAATTAACGGATTATTTCGTAACAGTCTAGTAATGCGATATTCTGTAGCTTAGATATAAAAAAGAGGAATAGTGTTAACGCATGTTATCACTACAATTAATTCATGGCTATATAATAGTTTTAAGGTCTATCCTCCAGTGGATATGTAGCTATTTTGGATAAAGCTTTAGACATTGCAGATTGTTCTGCCCCCATTAATTCAGTCATACTTAATACATCAGGATGATATTGATATATATAACATATTATTAAATAAATATGGCTCATCTCTGCATATTTAAGTTGTTTGAATATTACAGCAAATATATTTCTATATTTCTGATTGCATTGATGCTAGTCGTCTATATAATGAAAATAATCTGGTTCTTATTTGATGTTTTGAGGATATTGCAGTATTAAATGCAAGGCAAGCTTCAAGATCTGGTGCATTAATGGACTCCACATTCATTTTTATTGCAAGTACTTGACTGAAACTTCTCCACCTATTATAAAACCATTTTGGTATTGAATGATGAACAAGTCTTTTGGCAACTAATAGTAACATACTAAGTGCAACTGTTTTAACAGATCCTAAACTTTCATCAAAGTTCATAATTGACATTCTTATTTTTAAAGAACCCAAATCATAAAGAATTCCCTTTCAATCACCTCTACAGTTTCTAATACGTTTGGTTCTAATGTGATGTTATATTCTGAACATGCTCTTATTAATCCTGATTGTAATATATCATCATTAGATATAAATGCAGACATTATAGTTAAAACTGATGATATAAGAAGATTATAATCAGGATTAGGCCCCTTAATCTCAGGATCATCATATATAGGAGTAAGCCCAATCGCACATAACATTGCTGTTGTTCTAGTATCAAGGATTAATGTTTCATGAGGACAACAGTGTCCAATAATATTTCTTGCATACTGTCTCCCAGAAGCAGGGAGTTCTCTAGTGGATCCAATTGTACCCCTATTTTGAATTTGATCAATGACATTTCTAATTTCTGATAGAAAGTAGGTTTGATGTTCCTGTGGCAATTTGGTTAACTCTCTTTTTCTTCTAGAAGAAATAGGGATATGTTTAGATGCCATGATGATAATTCTTTGATTACAGGTAACCAAACGGAATTTTCCATGATCCATTCATGCACACAACAGTAAAAACCAAAACCTGTTTAGCTAATTTGTTAGGATCATCAATAGTAATATGTTTCTCCATACCAAAGTCTACCATGCCATACACCTTTGAGCCCACTCGTTCAACTTCACTTTTTATATCCATTTCATCAAATATGACAACTCCGAACAAAGGATAATTAACAGCTTTACAACGTTCTTTAATTGATTTTAAAGCTTCCGAATTGAAACCGGGATTTCCATTTATGGAAGTTTACCATTTATATAAGGTTTTTGGATGAGGTAAAATGCAATCAAATTTTTTTCTAACTAATCATAAGCTTTCGGACTATAATAATTTAAAGTTAATGCAAATAATCTTAATTCGGGGCTGTATTGTCTATTAATTTTATTGTTATTAGATTTTAAAACTGTTCTTTTTAAAAAATCTTTATTAGACTTACCTATTTGTTCTAAAACATCTAAGTAATTCTTATCTAATTTTGATTTTAAAGATACCATAACAGTATCAAAATCTGCTTTAGATTTTTGTTTGATTTTGCGTTTCAAACATTTAATGGTTTGTTGTGATTTTTGTTTATATTCTTCCAACGAAGCTTTCAAAAATTTGATTGCGTTATCTTTGTCATCTTGCAAATGTTCAGAACTAACAGATGTTGAACGATGAACTTTTAAATTTGAATTTTCAGATAAATTTATTGGAGAAGAACCCCTATCAATAAAAGTCTTTTCCTCGAGTCTTACACTGCAATCTTGAAATTTATCTAAATAGTATATTACACTACAAGAGCCGAAAGTTGAATTTTCGGCCCTGCGTAGGGTTGCACAAGACCAAGACAAGACGATATTTTGTAAAAATATCGTATTGGTCTTGAAAATTTTCAAACATTTCAATCTTGTCTTGGTCTTGTCTTGGTCTTGTAACAAAAATCTCGTCTTGTCTTGTTGTCTTGATTTTATTAACAGTCCTTATTGAAAATATATACTAAAAATAATATTTAACATAATCTTTATAACATAATTTAAGAGATAATTATTTTATTTAATTTAAATAAATTTAATAAATTTAACAAATTTAAAATTAAATAAGTTTAGCAAATTTCTCGCAGAATGATACGTCTCTCTACGTCGTCGAAAGAGGGCAATGCGTTCGTGCAGCTGCGCCGCTGCCGCGCTGCCGTTGCCGTTACCAGTTACCACTACTCATGTTACATAGGAGCGACGGCGTAGCACGCCAAGCACGCAAAGAGGTTAGCTTATTCGCACCAGTTCGGACGTGTTCTATCGTGCAGCTTTGATTGAAAAGATGAAACGCAGTAAATCTAGTAAAGATTCAGATTCAAAAAGAGTTAAACAAAGTACCTCTGCTAGACATGCGGATGCAGACATTTCCGAAAGTGATATCGAAAGCATAGATACGGAAAATAGTGAAAATACGGAACAAGCCGAACAAGTAACTGTTAAATGCAATTACAAGTCTTATTTTAAATATGAAATAAAAAACAATTGCAAGGATGGTATATGCTTATTATGTGCAAAAGAAAACATAAATAAGAGAATAAAAATGAAAAACAGTAATACTACTGGATTAAAAAAACGCTTAGAAAGAAGCCATAAAAAAGTATATCAAGAGTTATTTTTATCAAAAACTATGAAAGATAAAATATTGTCGGAAAAACGAAAAACTATAGATGTATTATTAAACGTAAGTACTAAAATTAAATTTTATAAATTATGTATAAAATAATTTTAATCTACTATTTTTACATTATGTCGAAGTATACTGTGATAAAAGATAAAAGAATGTATAAATGCCAGAGCTAATGTACATGCAAATTATTTTATTTGTCCTATATTTTGGATAAGTTGAACAGATCGATACTATAAAAATTTAAAATTTTAAATATTTTATATATATATATATATATTATCATCGAGATTTTTATAGCTTTTTATATGTATGTTTAGATAATCTTATGTATACTTCTTCTTGCCTTTTTTATTATACATGATGCATCTTTCTTTCTCACACATTTCTTTACAATATTTGCAATTAATTTTATCAATTTTAGTCTATCGTTTTTGTAAATAAATATACATCTTTTTACAAGAAATTATGTTTAAATTTTTAATATTTCGATTATAAACGCATTTTTAATGCCTAAATTTTGCTTTTGAAATTATTGCTGATATCAACAATAATATTATATAAATTGTTTTATCCAAAATATAGAACAAAATTTAAATAATCACGTTGTTTGGGATAGAATGCTCGTTTCATGGCTAGCTTATAAAAGACTTCCATTCACATTTTTCGATGATGATATGACGGAAAATTTTTTTCGAAAAATAAATCCTAATACATATATGCCTAAAAGAAATTCTATGAAAGAAAAAGTTATGGATGAATATTACAAAACGAAGGCTAATCTGAAAAAAATATTAAATGAAAATGACAGTAAATTTTCTTTTACAATTGATGGCTGGACTGCACAAAATTTCCAATCATATTATGGAATTACTGTACATTTTATAGATAACAATTGGAAATTTCAATCATTAACATTAGATTTTGTTCCATCAAATGGAAAGCATAGTGGCAAAGATATTGCTAATTTTTTTTTAGTATAATTAAAGATTATGGTATACAAAAGAAAGTGCAAGGCATAACATTAGATAATGCTGCTGCAAACACAACATTTATTCAAGAACTTAGTGTATTAATGCATAATGAACATATAGCTTTTGATATAGAAGACCAGCATTTTCGATGTTTTGCACATATTATTAATTTAGCAGTACAAGATGTTTTGAAATTAATAAATATCGATATTAAACAAGATCAAAATAATTTATATTCAGGTCCAAGCGACTATAATGATAGCGAAAATGAATGTGAAAATGAGTCAAGTGACGATGAAATAAATGAAAATGTTATGTTTTCTCGGACAATAAATAATATTAGAAATACTTGCAAAAAAATACGTCAATCTGAACAATTAACTATTCGATTGAAGTTATTTTGTGATGCTGTCAATATTAAATTTATAAAGCCTATGTTAGATGTAAAAACACGATGGGATAGCACATATGATATGCTACATACAGCTATAATATTAAAACCAGCATTGGTTATGTTGTGGGATAATTGTTCCAACTTAACAGATTTAAAAGTTGCTGAAACAGAATGGATTATTTTGGAAAAAATTGTACTATTTTTAAAACAATTTAAATATGTTTCTAAAATATTATCAAGTGATTTAGACGTGACATTACCCACCGTTGTTTTAGCATTTAATATGCTTGTTGATAAAATTGAATCAATAATATTTAATTTGAATAACAAATTAGATAGAAATATACAAGATGAAACTCTACTTCTTGCAGTTCAAGCTGGACGAGACAAATTATTAAAGCATTATCGTAAATGCAATTGGATTTATTGTATTTCTTTAATTTTAGATCCAAGACATAAAACTGAAGGGTTTGATGTAACAGCATGGGGCAAAGATCTTAAAGATTCTTCGATATCAAAATTTGAGGACATTTATAAAAAAATTTATTATGTAGAAATTTCAGATATAGTAGTCGATAACATTCAAGATATAACATTAGAACATGATCCTGAAGATGAAGATTTAATAGATATAAATACCATCTATAAAAAAACACCTATTAAAGCATCTATTTCATGGAAAACAGAAATTAATAATTATCTGCAGATTCCGAGAGAATGTGCAGATGTAAATATTTTGGAATGGTGGAAACGTCATACTCAGATTTATCCGATATTATCAAAAATGGCTCGAGACATTTTAAGTTCAACTGCATCATCTGTTCCAGTAGAACGAATATTTTCAATAGGAGCTTTGACTATGACTAAAAATAGAAATAGGTTACAAAGCAAATCTTTAAGAGCACTAATGTGCATCAATTCATGGGTTAAATGTTCTTTGAAATCAAAAATTTGCGAATTTCAAATTTAAAAATTTAAAAACTTTATATTTTTTTATATTAAGAGTTATAAAAACTTTATATTATATTATGATTTATAAAAACTATATTATATTATGAGTTATAAAAACTTTATATTGTATTAAAATGTTAATACTTCATATTTTCTATAAAAACAAACTTTATATTATGTTACAACTTATAAACACTTTATATTGTATTAAATATTCCTAAATATGTTAACATAAATGTTTTTTTTTCTTTTAAATAAACAATTTTAGGTCTATATAATATATGTAGTAATTTTTTCCTTATCTTTTATAAATATTTTAGCTTTTTTAAAAAACCAATATTCTTGACAAGACCAAGATTCTTGACAGTTTAGTCTCGATATTGTCTTGAAAATTAATTTTCAATCTTGTCTTGGTCTCGTCTCGAAATTCGAGACAAGACAAGACAATATCAAGACTAGTCTTGGTATCTCGTGCAACCCTAGCCCTGCGCGTCATGCGCCGAGGCGAAGCCGAGGGCATCATGACGCGCAAGACCGAGATTTCAACTTTTGGCCCGCGTAGTGTATACGATTTTTCTTCATAGCCGGTCGAAAGTACGTTATTAATTTTATTTTTTTTCACTTTAAATGTTGATGAGCATGTTTTTGATGCCTGCCCCCGACATTTGCGGCACGAGCGAAGCGAGTGCTGCTGGTCGGGGGGGCAGGCATAAAATACATTCGAAGAGTCAAGTCCTGTCATATCTTTTAAAAATAAATTAATTCCATTTTATCAAAGATGTCTTTATTTTCTTTAGTTTAACAAATTATATTAATTATAATAAAATTTATAAAACAAAACATATTATAACCTAAAAACTCTTATTGCGTTTTTTTTTATCGTTTTCATTTTCATTTGAATTATCACAATTATTAATGAAATTTCCATAAAAAACACAGTTTTCAAACTTAATATTAGAGCAGTTAGAAATAATATCTTCAGTAAATATACAGTTTTGAAAATTCATAATTTGATTATTAAAATTTAAATTTGTAGATAAGCATTCTGATGATAGTTTACCAGTATGAGTATTAGTTTCATAATGTTTTTTCATTTTTAACGGTGGTTCATTTTCTTGTTTTTTAACAAAGAGTGATGGAATTGGTGGTAATGACATAAAATGAGTTGAAGGTAATGGTTTATTAGATTCTGTTAGTACTTTTCTTTTTGTCTGTGTTGTAACCGAGGTTATTGGAGGTTTTGTTGTTGTTAACTGATTTAATTTATCAATTGCTACTAGATCATCTTCACTTATTATAAAATCATCAGAAAAATCATCGGAATTATCATTTTGTTCAGTAGATTTCAAATTTTTATTTGCAGTTATTGTGCCACTAGAATAATTTTTACTAGTCGATGGTTGTGGATTCAGATGATAATTAGATACAGTAGCATTAGTAATACGTTCATAAATTTTTTCTCTATTTTTTAACGAATTTTCGACGTAACCTGTAAATAATTAAATCATTTATAGGTAAGATATTTAAGATAAAAATGTGTAGTATCTGAATAGTTAACAGAGTATTAAATTTTTATGTATTTATACAACTAGTAAATGATAGGAAATATCTATAATTTAATTAAATAAATAAAAAACTAACCTTGTGCTATTGTAAGTGACTTCCATCCACCTAGTTGTTTAAGCATGGTAGTGCTTGCTCCTGAGTTGGATAAAAGCGTAGCACCCGTTCTACGAAAGCAATGACCGATGTACTGTTTTGGATTTTCTAAATTAAGGTATGCAGCTATAATTTGAGGTGTCTCCCCAATTTTATTCTTGCCAATAACCTGACGTTGACACTTCCATTTATGATACTGGATAAAAAATCTATCAGTAAATTGATCTTTAGGCCTCAGTGACATGTACTGAGTAACTTTCTTATAAAAAAGGTCTCCAATAATAAATTGTCGAGGCATGTCATTTTTTGATTTATGAATAGAAACAAGATACTTATTACCGTTGTTTTCTACATCTTGAATTTTAAGTTTCGTAAGTTCATCACATCTAAGAGCTCCACATATGCCAAAGATTAAAATAACCTGCAATTATTATAGTAAATCGATTTACATGTCATGATGAATTAATTAATTATTATTAATTAAAGTATGCATTAAAAAAATGAAACATTAAGCAATAAATAAAAATTAATATAAATACTAACCTTTGAAGCTAAGTAAACATAGTCTGGTGCATTATTAATAAATTTTAAAATTTCATCCCATTTCAAGACCGAGGACTTTTTCGGTTTGTATCCTTTAGAGTTATTTTTGACTAAAGCTTTCAAGTTAAGAAAATTATTTATGTTAACATTGTCTCTTGTATTTAATGTACTTTTTAAAATTGACCAAACACTCCATATAGTTGACGGCTTTAATTTTTTAGATAGTTCCTTAAAATACACAATCAAATTATTTTCTGCAGAGTTTGACAGTAAAGTTTTGTGTTCTATCTGCCACTTTTTATACGTGTCGTAAACAAGATTGTATCGATCGACAGATTTCTTTGGTAACGTATCTGTATTTATTATCAATCGCGCTTCTGCATCGAAATTTCGTATAACATCTTCCTCGTCTACGGATTCATCAGATGACGTATTGTTCATTTTTGCTGGGTTGTTGAATTGACTTTAATAATACTTGAATATTAAATTAACTGACGACAGCACAATATTGATAATGATTTTTAAGGTTAGAGGTAGCAACAGTAATGACAGCGGTTAACAATTTGTTGTAGGGACAGAAGAAATAGTTCCTAGTTACGAGTATAAATGCGCATGAGAAATTCTTTTTCTCCCGGCGTTATAGAGGGCGCGCGTGTACTTCTCACAGGGAGTAAATGTTAAACTTTTGTCCCTGCTATTAGGGACGAAAGTGCGTACTTTCGACCGAGGTATGAAGAAAAATAATATAACATATTAATATTCAAAAGTTTTAAAATATATATAATATTTTATAAATAAAGTTAGATAATTATATAAAAATTCGAACAAACCAGTTAACAAAGATTCTTTTGTTGCAGTTAATTCTCCAGTAGATTCATCAAGAAATATTTCATCTGTGGAAGTACTTGGTTTTTGAAAATTATTGTCATTCTGATTTCCTGTATTTAATTTTTTTATGATATGTGTATCAACTGATGAAAATGAGGTTTCTAAATATGAAGGTTGGTCTGAATTATAATCAATAGAAGAAAATGATACATTTAAATAATTCTGTTGATTTTCAATGTTTTCTTGTTCTCTATTGTGTGTGTCATCGACAAAAGCTTGTACACCCAAGGACTTTGATTTTGTCCACGGGGAAATTTTCCAAACTGAGAAGTCACCACTTTCTACATACTCGCAGTTTGCGATTAATGTAACGACTAGAACTTATTGGTCGTTATGTTAATCATGAACTGTAAGTATGTAGAAAGATAGCGACTTCTTAGTTTGAAAAATTTCCCCATGGACACAATCAAAGTCCTTAGGTGTACTTAAAGAAATAAAAGAAATTATTAATAAAAAGCACAATTAATATCAACTAAACTAGAATATTATAATATTTCATACACAAGGCACAGCGTTTTCACGTAAAAAAATTTTATTTAATGTCCTGTTTATATCTTCTTCTTTAAAATGTAAAGAACAAATTGTTGCATATTTTTTCAAGTTAATATGTTCACTTAATCCAATATTTTTAAGACATAATGCTCTTCTATTTACATCTTTTGATAACCTGTTGACAATAAGAAATAGTAGTACTTATTATAACTTTAATATTTTTTAAAATAAATATAGTATCAACAGACACATACATTAATAGTATCAACAAAGAGTATAGTATTTTTTTATATTAATAAAAATAAAATATCACATGTTAATAAAATTAATGAAATTTTTTACCTGTGAAAACTAATTTTTATATTTTGTTCCAATCCTTTTTGAAATTTATTTTTACATTTATCTAAAGAATTTGTCGTGAAACATTCTGGTACTATGCATTTTACCATTTTTATTTTAAAAAAATGAATTAACGTTGATGAATGATACGAATGAGTTTAAGTATCTAACCTAACTTTGTAGCTGTCACACTAACACAGCGCAAGCGGAATGTGTCAATGACACATATCTATGTATAAGTTTTTTGAAACCAAGATGGCGGAGAACGGTTTCCCCTGCATGCCTGAGAGAACACCCCCTCTTGCCTACAGTAGGGCTTTATGCTTCGTCCCTCTCTTCCTAAGTCCGTAGTCGTAGCCTTTGAGCCGTGCGTTCCAGGAGGGAGCGGGGGTAGGGTTCTGGTTCCTGCCTAAAAGTGGTAGGAGTGTCTATTGGGAGGTTGAGCCCCTGCTCTCGTTCTCCTGACAAAAATACGGAGAGATTGAAACTCCCGAAAAGGTCAACTCGTTCTTTAACCCCTTTAGAAAGGCGCGTTATCCGGCTTTTTTCCCTCGGTGGGTTTTCTGATCTATCGTTTTCTAACAGACAACATTTTCTTTTAAAGTTAGTTTGAAGGCTTGCTACTAATAATTAAGAATTGTACTTCTTAACGTTCCTCTGTGATTTAGACGGAAAAAAGAGAGAGTGTGTGTGTGCGTGTAGATGTAAGTGTGCTCGAAAATGGACTCTGAATTTTTTCTTCTAGAAAGAAAAGAAAAAAATGATAGAGAAGAAAAATAAAGAGATTTATAAATCAAAGTAGAAATTCCATTGAGGATTGGAGACGCTCTGCCCCTGCCTTTATTTTTGAGGAAAGTAATGTTTTTGAGAAGAGAGCGGGTTTATGGGATCGAAGCTGCGGAGGCGCTATTTGAGCGGAAGCTCAGAAGCGCGCATCCGTGTCTCGTTTTAAGATGGAATTTTTTTCCACTCTTGAACAGGGCTTAAGGAGGCGCTGTTTGAATGGCGGTTCATTCAGTGCACAACCTGGCCGTTGTATACGACATTGATACTAGAAGGGATTTTAAGTGCTTTGCGGGAGGGTAAAGACAAGAGGAGAGACATTTTAGAAATCCTTAATGGAAGTTTGTAGTTAATTATTGACCCACCTGTTATCTTGTCAGCGATCTGCAGTTTGGGAGGCTGCCCTGGTTTGCGCATTCACCGATTGTTGACTCGACATAAGTGATCTGATTTCCGATTTCGCGTCGTATTTATACCGTCTGATTGTAGACGAGGGATATCAGGGAGGAGATGTTCCCGATGTTTTCTGTTAGGTTTTCAATATAGGTAAGCCCTTCAACGGTCACGCGCCTTCCGCGTGCCGCGCGGCTCGCGAGTTAAGAGGGAATCACGTATGAGATCAAGAATTAATTTCGATACTTTAAAATTCAATATAAAATATAATTTCCAAAGGATTTTTAAATTGAGTGCGCAGAACTGTAGTGCTGATTTTTCTGAGTTGTTACATAGCAAGAGAATTAGAATTTTTCAACGCGAACTATTTTTTTATCGATCTTGAATTTTAAGAAGACTCTAGCAGTTTTAATTTTTATAGGATTTTAATATAGTGCGAACAGAGCGCAAGCTGAGAGCGAGTGTAATAGATTTTTAGATTGAAACCCATAAGTTTATTAATGCTACTATTCTTAATTGTCCCGTGAAGATAGACGGAATTATCATACGAGAGTCGCGAGGAGCGCACGCTCGCGCGCACCGGTACCGCGACAAAATTTATTCCGAGATCCTTTAAATATTTATGTAGGTTACAATTCTTGAGTTATCTTAATTTTGATTTGACAGGATAGTAGTGACGATTTTTCTGAATTGTTACGTCAGTGAAAAATTTGAATTTTAATATTGCTTCTGGGTGAAACCGATTTTTATACTTGGGACGTCTATAACGCTTTCAGTTTTCTCGTTTTTTTTAATTCCGCGTGCATAGTAGAATAGTGGAGTAGGCGCTCTACAAAAGTGCGTGTTGAAGTTTGCAATTTTATTATTCCTACTATGAGGAAACTATTTTTTTGGTGCCTGAATAAATCTTAAGACTCGGTGCGCGCGGGCGCTTGCCGACGTTCGCTGAGGTCGTGAGGTGTGGGGCAGTCACGCGATCGAGCGCTGCGTGACGCGTTGATCTTCTTTGATTTTTTCCGGTTTGTGGTTTTAAGATATTTAAATGCGATAAACGCAATATAATAGCCAAAGGTACACGCAACAAGTTACTAGGTTAAAAATTACGAATTTGTAGTTGCTTCTGGGCAGAACTATTTTCTCTTGCGTTTAAGAAAATAGTTAAGATCGGACCGCGCGAGCTTGGAGACGCAGATGAGAACCGCGAGGCACGGGGAGACCGCGCGCAAGCGTTTGTGAATCGCATTCCGCGCATTATTTCCGATTTAATCAAATTTATATTTCAAATAGTGATCTCAGGTTTGCATGTACGGCGCGATAGCACCCAGTACACGCGATCACAGGTTTATTATTTTATTATTATTTTTACTGAAAAGTGTTATAAAATTTGGGCAGTTATGCGTTACTACTATAATTTTAGATTTGAAGTGATTATTTATGTTACATTATCTTTATATGTCAAAATTTGTTTCTGTAATTTTTTTCTAGAAGGTTTAATTATTTTAAAATTTACGTTAACAAATGTATGCGGATGGTGCGTAATGTTAAGGAAAAATTTTAGGCATCAGACGTAACATAGGAAAATTCTAAACAATAGAAAATTAAAAATACGTAATTTTGTAAGATAACAAGATACTGTGTTTCTTCTAAACTAAATAACTTTTTTAAATTATTCTTATAGATAGCCACAACCACTTTTTTTCTGCCACCGATTATGCAGAGCATTAGATTTTTATAAATTACGTCCTAAATAATAAATATCTCATTACTTTGAGCCTAGAATCAAAAATGATTTAATAAAATGAAAATGGGTGCCATATTACCCTCTTCTCCTCTACGCATCTTTACTTCCACGTGGCCACTGCTTATGTAAAGTTATTTCATCACTGACATAAATCCATTCTGATTTATTTTTTTCCCGACTCTTAACATATTTGTATAATGTCCGTATTGTACATTATTTCCAAAATGAAATATAGCACTGTATATTCTATATAATTTTTCTCCAATAGATATTTTAGCAGAAGGTACACTTTATTATTGTACTTGGTAATTTTTGAAATATTTTTGTTATTACATAAAAATAGCATTAATAGTAATATAATTATACGCTTAGCAAAGTGGAAAATATGTTTAAGTTTTAATTGAGTAGTTGTATTATGTTACGTCCCGACCGAGCGCGGTCGCCGTTGAGCGGAATACGCGCGTTTCGGCGAAACTGGCTGTTTCGAAGCCTAAGCTTCGGGGGCTCCACAGCCCAGGAGCGGATCGCGTGGCCGGATTTACCGGCGGACGGGCCCGATTTTCCACGACCGATGGCCTAGTGAGGGGAGTTTTATAACTTTAGAAGGGGTGCCGCGAGAGCGCGAGTATGGTGGCGTCGGAATCGTTCCAGGGGTTTGGATACGCGTTATGTGACATGCTTTGTTGGGCGTTGCGACTTAGCTTTAGTATGGCGGTTGCTGTTGAAACTGTTGCCTTGGTAGCCGCTCCGGTCAGGTGATGATCGTCTTCGTCCTTCCCGGCTGTCCGGTTGTCCTCGGGCCTCGATAGTAATGCTTCTATTTATGCACTACACTCGCGTCGCGGTGTTGCATGCATGGAAGCGGAGGAGGTTAAGCGTGGTGATTAAGCGAAAAGCATTTGTGCATAAACTACTCTTTTATTACTACGATATAAGGCACAATTTAAACTACGATTACATTGAAATTAAGCTTACAGTAAAAATAACGATGGATTTAGAGTTAGACTTAGAATTAGAATTAGAATTGGAATTAGGATGTGTTTCGATTTAGGATTTGAGTTAGAGTTTGAATTCGAATTAAAATTAAGATTGGAATTAGAGTGACTTGTTTGGATTAGCGCGAACTAGTAGCTCAGGGGAACTCGGTCGCTACAATTGCGACACGGAACCGTCCTGGCCACACTAGCCCTGATCTCTACTCTCGAGTTCGAACTGCGCTGCGTCGCGGGCTGCATCTCTATTTATACGATTTTGAGACAAAGCTCTGAAAAAAGCGCGGCAAGTCGGTACCCTTAGTGGGGGTTGCTGCTGATGCAACCACCACTCAGATTTCTTAAATGAGAAAACTCAAGTTCAAGTGCCGTGCGAGCGGACTTCTCCGCCGCGACCATCCGGCACTGAGAAATATCAGGGAAATGTCAGTTCACGATTTTATGACTTTAACGGTCGCGCGACAGATTTCTCTGTCACGGTGTCTTTCAAGTGCCGTGCGAGCGGACTTCTCCGCCGCGACCATCCGGCGCTGGAAAATGTTGGATTGAGATTTTATTACTTTTCGAGTGTCGTAGGCGCAGTTTTCCTCTAGCAACCTTCCGTCACTGGAAAATGTTAAATATGATTTTACGACTTACTGGCCGTGCGTGCAGATCGCTCTGCCGCGACTATCCGGCGCTGGGAAATGTTAAATAGACATTAGTCTATGATTTTATGGCTTACTGGCCGTGCGTGCAGATCATTCTGCCGCGACTATCCGGCGCTGGAAAATGTTAAGAACAGGATGCGACCTGACAGTTAGATTTGTTAGCGAATGCCGGCTTGCCCGTCTGTTTTATACCGGTGTCGAAAAAATTTATACTCGCAACGTCGCGGACGTGACAATTACAATTCTCACAAAATCCTTCAACGGATGACCAACGTGAAAAATTGATTTTTATTAAATTTTTCAAATCTATACTTTGTGATGAAAATGTAGGAATTATAAGTGTTCCTATTAAATATTGTTCTAGTTTTGTTTTTGTATAATTACATTTTACAATAAATAGTAGTACAGAGATCGTGTCCTATAATATTTTTGAGAATTGTAACTTTTTCACAAAGTATTACTAAAAATTCTGCAGCATCTTGTTGCATATTAAGTGAAAATGATTCTCCAGAGAGTGTCTAATATTTGTAGAATTTAAAATATCTTTGCTACTGATATAATCATTAATTAAATTTTTTATTGTATTTGTATCATTATATTTTAGTAATAGTTTTTTAATAATATAATTATGTATTAAACACTATACAACTGCGTTTGCATAACAAAACACATTGTCTATGTTTGAAAAATCTTTTATCGGTAATGATCTATATTCAGCAGACTTTGATTCCTCTTGGATCTGATTAATAAGAGATGTAACTGGTAATGACAATAATTGATCTTTAATTTTATTATATTGATTTTTTTGTATATTAATATTTTATACGTTTGCACAGTATAATTTTCTTAAGCGATTATATTCAACAATTGCTAATTCGTTAGCTTTAATAGATGTTGGATCAAAATTTATCAAATGTAATCCTTCAATGAATGTAAGACGTGATAAAGCCACGTTTGACCGCAACTAAATATAGAATTTCCTATGTCAATAACAGCTGATTTGACTTTTATGAATAGTTATTCCATAACTAAGTGTTATAGAGAATTGTTGTCGTATAACGTATGCTTTATCCATTATATGAAACTTTATATTAGTACGTTTTATGTCATGTTGTTTTCCGTTTGGTAAAGTAATTGTTAATGTTTCTATATTATTATCTGTATCACGTGAAATTTGTCTTTACTTATTCTCTTTATGTTGCATTTCGTTGTGTTTTTACCAGATCATGTTCCGAAAACGATATCTATTAACAGTCCTCGAGATTATCATTTAGACTCCGGCGTTCCTGACATACCCCCGAATTTTGTAAGCGGATGTCACATTTTCATACTCGGTAAGAGATTTTTATTTGTCAACTTTAATGCGTTAATTTGTGATGAGATTTGTAATCTTAATGTAATTTATAATGCTTGTTGTTATAGAATCTAAGTTCTTGTACTGAAGAAGACCGCTAATTAAAGGTCGAAACGTTCATTTATTTGGCATTTGTTTTTGGCGCACAACGCCCAGTACGGCTCCTTAGCTCGTTTTGTTTAACTAAAATAATTTAGAACTTTAATTTTTATTTATTATTAATAAAAATAACAAATATTAATACATACCCGTATGTATAATTGATGTAATTTCTAAACCATCGCAATCAAGAGGCGCGGTCGCGTCTCGCGGTATTTTTTTTCATCATCATATTCTTCATCATATCAGCGAGAGAGACCAGCCTCTTTTACGCGAGTCAGCGAGTTCAACCTAACGAGATTATTCAGATCTCAGTAACGGCTGAACCGATCAAGTTCTGAGTAGTCTCAATCGATAGCTTGGGGAAAATTGCATAATAAAAGTGTTTTTATTTTTTCTCTCCGTGCCGTACGTGCGGATATATTGCGACGCAAAGTCCAAATCTTGACGTTTTAGATGTAAGAAATGTCGTCGTCGTCAACGACCATCAAATCTTGTCCAGTACATCTTTTCGACACGAGTACCGAGTGGCGCTCGTTATTAGCCGTTCTATCATCACGTGGGGCAACATGTGACCGTTCCCATGAGCATCATGGCCGTATACAATGTGTATACATGTAGTTGAAGGTGACAGGTTTCCTAACCTATCGCGTGGACAACCGTGCACGCTCGTGTCTCTGCCGACGGAATGAGATAGGAGGTTCGGACCAGGATGTAAAAAAGTTTGAAATCTCTTTCGATTATTTATCTATCAATTTTATTTATTTTTATCAAGAGGTTATTATATAGTTTGCATTTATCATAATATTTGGTTAGCAACAATAAAAGGTAAAATTTTGACATCCCTCCTCTTCCTCCTCCTCCTCTACCACCTTCTCTTCTTCGTTCTTCACGCCCTTTTCCCCGTCCTCCACCCCACTGCCGACGGAATAAGATAGGAGGTTCGGACCAGGATGTAAAAAAGTTTGAAATCTCTTTCGATTATTTATCTATCAATTTTATTTTTATCAAAAGGTTATTATAGTTTACATTTAAAATCATATTTGGTTAGCAACAATTTTATCAAAAGGTTATTATAGTTAACATTTAAAATCAAATTTAGTTAGCAACAATAAAAAGTAAAATTTTACTGTCCTCCTCCTCCTCCTCTACCACCTCCTCTTCCTCGGTATCCACGCCCTCTTCCTCGTCCTCCACCCCACTGCCACCTTCCTCTTCCTCTTCCTCGGCGTCGGCCCGCTCTTTCCCATCGAGCTGTAATTTTTAAAATAAAGAATAAATATTTATAAAAAATTTGATATTTATGTGTAAATAAAATTTAACATAGCACTGTATCAGTTACCTTTTTTTCCCTCTCCGGTTGCGGCTAACGCCGGTTGCAACGATGGTTCGGACGGCAATGACGGGGGGGGCAGTGCCTGCGTCGGGACTGGCGCGGGCGGTACCTGGACCTGGACCGGAACTGGCGCGGGCGGTACCTGGACCGGAACTGGCGGCGGCGCCTGGACCGGAACTGGCGGCGGCTCCTGAACCAGAACTGGCGGCGCCTGCGACTGGTGGTTGAACCTTTGACGGGGCAGAGGCAGGCGATGGCTGAGACGGGGCAGGGGCAGGCGGTGCCTGCGACGGAGTCGGGATCGGCAGTACGGGTGGTGGTGGCGGTGGCAGAGGTTCCCCATTTAACTCTCTGGCAGCCTCTACCACCGTCTTTAGCATGACATCCTCGTTAATCATGTTGTTTCCGATCCGATATCTGTAAAAAACGAATGTAATTATTAACATTTTATCTACAATACAATTATCTCTTTTATTTGTAAAGAGATATTTGTAGTATGCAGTAAGTATATCGAATTATAATTAAAATAAAATTTTACGCACCCTGATTCAATCAGTTCTCCATGGTGAAGAGCAGTGAAGAGGTTAATCGTAATTATATAACCATAGACATGGGATAGGTGGAAATAGAGATGGTGCGTGCAAAACTCGGAAAACACGCCCCCTTTTTCGCGTCGAGGTACCGTTCAGTCCCCAGGTCTGCCAACTACGAAAAACTAAATGTTTAATGATATTAGGTTGCTACAACTGTTTTGATTGCATCTTTGGCTGTGTTCCGAAATTTAATGTACGTACTGAAAATCTATAGTTTACATTAGGCCTGTTCGTGTTGCTGCCCTTTTTGAATTAATTTCTTTGTCGTCTCTCTCTTTCTTACGATCGAATATATATTTATCTCATCTCGAGTGCAAAAATTTTTGGGGATTTCAAGCAACTCGAACAAACCTATTACGTATACTATTGCCCGGTTTATGCTTCGGTCTTAAGAGTTGGCAACGTTGAGTGCCATAAGAACGTTTATGCTTCCCTAGTCTTTAAAGCATAAACGTTCTTATGGCACTCAACGTTGCCAACTCTTAAGACCGAAGCATAAACCGGGCAATAGTATACGTAATGTAAACTATAGAGATTTTCAGTACGTACATTAAATTTCGGAACACAGCCAAAGATGCAATCAAAACAGTTGTAGCAACCTGATATCATTAAACATTTAGTTTTTCGTAGTTGGCAGACCTGGGGACTGAACGGTACCTCGACGCGAAAAAGGGGGCGTGTTTTCCGAGTTTTGCACGCACCATCTCTATTTCCACCTATCCCATGTCTATGGTTATATAATTACGATTAACCTCTTCACTGCTCTTCACCATGGAGAACTGATTGAATCAGGGTGCGTAAAATTTTATTTTAATTATAATTCGATATACTTACTGCATACTACAAATATCTCTTTACAAATAAAAGTGATAATTGTATTGTAGATAAAATGTTAATAATTACATTCGTTTTTTACAGATATCTGATCGGAAACAACATGATTAACGAGGATGTCATGCTAAAGACGGTGGTAGAGGCTGCCAGGGAGTTAAATGGGGAACCTCTGCCACCGCCACCACCACCCGTACTGCCGATCTCGACTCCGTCGCAGGCACCGCCTGCCCCTGCCCAATTTCAGCCATCGCCTGCCTCTGCCCCGTCAAAGGTTCAACCACCAGTCCAGGCGCCGCCAGTTCCGGTCCAGGCGCCGCCGCCAGTTCCGGTCCAGGTACCGCCCGCGCCAGTTCCGGTCCAGGTCCAGGTACCGCCCGCGCCAGTCCCGACGCAGGCACTGCCCCCCCCGTCATTGCCGTCCGAACCATCGTTGCAACCGGCGTTAGCCGCAACCGGAGAGGGAAAAAAAGGTAAGTGATACAGTGCTATGTTAAATTTTATTTACACATAAATATCAAATTTTTTATAAATATTTATTCTTTATTTTAAAAATTACAGCTCGATGGGAAAGAGTGGGCCGACGCCGAGGAAGAGGAAGAGGAAGGTGGCAGTGGGGTGGAGGACGAGGAAGAGGGCGTGGATACCGAGGAAGAGGAGGTGGTAGAGGAGGAGGAGGAGGACAGTAAAATTTTACTTTTTATTGTTGCTAACTAAATTTGATTTTAAATGTTAACTATAATAACCTTTTGATAAAATTGTTGCTAACCAAATATGATTTTAAATGTAAACTATAATAACCTTTTGATAAAAATAAAATTGATAGATAAATAATCGAAAGAGATTTCAAACTTTTTTACATCCTGGTCCGAACCTCCTATCTTATTCCGTCGGCAGTGGGGTGGAGGAAAAGGGCGTGAAGAACGAAGAAGAGAAGGTGGTAGAGGAGAAGGAGGAGGAGGAGGGATGTCAAAATTTTACCTTTTATTGTTGCTAACCAAATATTATGATAAATGCAAACTATATAATAACCACTTGATAAAAATAAATAAAATTGATAGATAAATAATCGAAAGAGATTTCAAACTTTTTTACATCCTGGTCCGAACCTCCTATCTCATTCCGTCGGTAGAGACACGAGCGTGCACGGTTGTCCACGCGATAGGTTAGGAAACCTGTCACCTTAAGCTATCAACTACATGTATACACATTGTATACGGCCATGATGCTCATGGGAACGGTTACATGTTGCCCCACGTGATTAGATGGATCAAGCGGTGGGATCGCGTTTCGCGCCAACTAGTACGTAGCTATGCAAGTGTGTTTCTCGCTATTTGTGGCCACGTTTGATATCTCATTTCGCGGGGCAGAGCAATAAAATATCAAGATTTCTGCAAGATAACATCGGAGGTAAGAACATTATTCTGTTTTTAATTACAAGAGAGACTGCGTTTCTTTACACATATGACAGTTTTTCTAACCTGAACCTGAACCTGAATGTAAACAGTTAATTAAAATTTTGGTTTGCAGGACAGAACGACACTTTTTTTGCCGTTGTGCATAAACGTGTCGATTTTTGACCTAAATTCATTTGTATTGGAGGTGAGTCATATATCTAATATATTTAATATAATATTTGGCTTGCTTTATTTCTTGTATAGGGTCGTTGCACCAGTCGCTGAACAGTCGCCAATAAATGACTGTTTAGAAAAACTATTAAAATAATAAGACTTGAAAATAATGAACTTCAAAATTATTTGATAATGTTGAAATCTAATTTTCATGGAGATTTTATTAAAATGTAATTTTTTATTTGATTTGTTTATTGAATGGCTCAATTTATTATTTGTTTATTGACTGGTGCAGTGTCATTATATGAAAACGCTATGAATGCAAAGCGAAAGAGATAGTATATAAAAGGTGCGTATATATGTACAAGTTGTTTTCTATTATAATGTTTCAGTTTTAAACACTGATTATATTTTAATACTAAAACAAAATTATTTTGACATTATCATATTTTTATTTTACATTATCATTTGTATTAAATATTAAATAGATAATAGAAAATAATGAATTTTTAAAAATTGTTTATGTACACACATGCTGTTTAAGACATACGTTATAAAGTTTTATGGTAGTCTACAAGAAAAAACAACAATAATATATGTTCAGATGCATTGGTGTACTGTTTGTATGGTATGTATCATTTATATTTATTTTAAAATGTATTAGGTTGGCAACTAAGTTCCTGCCGTTTATATATATATATATATATATATATATACCTATATAAAAACGGCGGGAACTTAGTTGCCAACCTAATATTTGGTTCTTATTATTATATTGCAGCAAAGAAAATTTATTCCATAAAGCCAGCATAATGCATTCGTAAAATGGACAAATTTGAATGCCAAATATTTTCTGTATAAAAAACCATAGACAAAACCTACATATTATGAATCAACTGCATTTATTGACCACTATAAAATTGTATAACATATGTCTCAGAAGAGACAGCATATGTGTACAGTCATGTTCATTATAGTTGCGACACTTTTTCTTCGATGGTTTTTGGAATGTAGACTTGCTCATCGAGCGGCGAACGTAATTGGTTGGATGTACAAGTAAGAACCAATCACGTTCTCAGCTCTCGTTATAGTTGCGCGTTCAGAAACGCATCGAAGACAAAGTGTCGCAACTATAATGAACACGACTGATAAATTTAATTAAAACAGATTAATTTTTTATAAAAAAAAACCTGAAATTGTAAAGTAGTCTAAAAATCCCGTACAAAGATCTCTTGCAATATTTTATTATATACTATAAAGTGTCTCATGTAGTATATTCAGGGTTGGGTAGTAACTAGTTAAAGAGTTAAAAGTTAATTAATAAAGTTAAAAGTTAATAACTTCTAATTTAACTTAGTTAATTTTTAATGATTTAATTTTTAACTTTAACTAGTTATTTTTGAAACACATTAACTTGAATTCATTAACTTTTTTCCCAAGTTAAAAATTTATCTATGTATAAGAAAAAATTGTAAGAGAAAAATACATTTCCATATGAAAAATAAGATTTCTTTATTAGATTATATAAACTTAATTTGCAAATAAAATATTAAGTTTGTTTGTTGATCCATATTATTATTGTTTTGAGTAATTTAACTTTAAAAAATTACAATTTTGTAATTTAATATAAATAATGTTTTTCAAAATTAATTTCTAATTTAACTGAAGTTAATTTACCTTTAACGTAACTTTTAACTAGTTAGTTTTTTGTTCATGTAACTTTTAATGTAACTAAATTTATTTTATAAACCATTAACTCTAACTTAACTTAGTTAAAAAAATGTATTATCTTACCCAACCCTGAGTATATTAATTGCAAAATTATCTTTGTTAAAAAAAGGTAAAAGCGCTATTTGTGTGTGTGCGCGCGCTTCAAATTTTTATGGTTTCTGCATAACTCAAATGGTACTATCTTTGTTTCAATAAAAAAATTTTCCTGTCAACCTATGCCGTATTACGTTTAACTTTGATCCTTTGCGTCACAGTGTAGCCCTGGGAGCTACATGTACCATCTAAGGTTATTAGATCAAAAATCAATTATTTCATGTATTCCTTTAGCATATTTGATATTGCTGGATTGCTGAAGTTTTCTTTAACTAATAAAATAAGTTTTAGAATAATTTTGAATAAATAATTTGTTAATAAATGAAATATTAAAGCGAAAAATTGCTGTTTTTATAAATTAATTTAACAAATTCAAAAATATTCTTCTATTATATATATTTAACAAAATATTTAACGAAAAATCAATGTTTTGTCCTGAGGGATTGAACCTGAAACCTCCAGCATACTAGTCATGTATTTTTCCATTCTAACACTTATCAATTATGTATAATTGCCATTATAGGTGAGAAATACATAATAAAAAGTATAAAGTTTTATAGAACAAGTTTCTGATTAATTATCAATGTTATCATACAAGAATTCTACATAGTAAAATAAGAAATAAAACATCTAAAATTTTTCACTAAAATGCAATGCAAGAAATCTCGTTATATTTTAAAATATCTAATTAGTATTAATATTTTCAATTTAAAGTAATGTAATTTATACAGTTTTAAAGGTTTATACAGTTTTAAAGGATTGCATAATAAGAAACTGAATGAGGAATTCAAATATATTTGACAATAAATCTAGATCTAGATTATAACTAAAATCCAAGCGATAGTATCTTTGTACAAAAAAATTTTGAGAGCACTGGTAGTTCTATTGAGATTTTGGGATAGCCTCCGATGAGTTCTATCAAAAATCTTTGACAAAAAACTGTAGAATTAAAAACGAAAACGGACGATCGCAAATGTCAACAACTTTGTAGGTTTGATGTGTGAAAAATTCTTTAAGGGTTCTGGGAGTTTTGTTGGGTTTGTTCGGATAGCCTCCGATGAGTTCTATCAAAAATTCTTATGACAAAAATCTGTAGGATTGAAAATGAGAATATTACGGATGATCTTTATATTGTCGACTTTATATTTTTAAATATAAAAAATTTTTGTATTCTGGTTGAACAAGTGAAATAATCTCTACATTGCAGTGTGAATAAGTAGAAATCGTAATATATTTTATTAAATTACATAACTGGGTGTTTATGGTTTACGAAATAGTTGTTCATCCATCCATAATGTAATTATAACACAGAAAAGGATGATGTAATACTGTTGGCAAAAGAAGGGAAGATGAGAAAGATGATAAGAAGAATGAAAAAATGTATGGAAAGGAATAAGCTGACAGTCAATGTGAACGAAAGTAAAATAATGAGATTCAGAAGAGAAGGAGGAAGAAGTAAGGAAAGTAATATAATGCTATATGGGGCGGAGATATGGGTTGGGAAGAGAGGGAAAAGGTGGTGGAAAAGATACAAGAAAAATACATAAAATGGACACTAGGACTTGATTGGAGGACATCAGGGTACAGGCTAAGAGATAAAGTTAAATGGGATGAAGAAAAATTGGTACATACAAGGAAGCGGGAGTGAGTTAGTGAGATGTCTAATGGAGATAAGAAAAGGAAAGTTAGGTGAAAAATCAAGGAAGAAAGAAGAAACATTTTTTGAAGAAAGAGGATTTGCAGTAGGAGAGAAAATTTAGAAAAGAAAAAGAGGGATAGTGATATAAAGAAAGAATACAGGAAAGAGATAAAGCAATACAGATGTAAGAAAGGGAGGTAAATTCACTAAACTGCGCGCCAAATAGATTTTCGGTTATATAAGTCTCACTTCTATGGAAAGTTGATGTGATAAAAGTAAAAATGAACAATAAGCAAATGTTCTATGAAAATATGAAATGATTTGTCTCTGATTGAATGGTATCTTGATTGAATTGCACTGTTGTTTTGATTGAATCAAGAATATAATTAAGAAGTCAAGAATATTAAAAAAATTAGATATTTATTTATAAATTTGTTGCATAAAATTTTGTCTAATTTATATTTTAAAATCAATGTTTAGGGGTTTTTGATGTCGCTGATTACGAATCTGATGTTAAAATTTTTTATATTTACTAGAAAATAGCAATCTTACTGTAATAGTTATTGCTTTATTTTATATATTTTATATTATATATGTAAATGTTAAATAATATTTTATAATTTTATATTATATATGTAAACGTTAAATAATAATAATAAACCTGTACATTATTAATAATGTAATTAAAATAGTTTTAGATTTTCTGGTTTTCATTGATTTTTGATTTTCATTGATTGATAGGTAAGTATTTATATTTCTGTTTTTCTTTTTTTCTTTCTCTTTTTCTTTTTCTCTCTATTCTTTCTTTTTCTTTCTTTCTTTCTTTTTTTTTTGAAAGGTGTCAAGGATATACTTATTGTGGGTTCTTAAAAATTTGCGACTGTATCCCGATATACGACTGCATTGTATCTCTAAAAATCGGCGGCTGTGTGCTATTAAAAGATCTTGATATTATTGTGCTTCTAAAAATTGGCTGCTGTGCGCCTCTAAAAATCGGCTGCTGTGCGCCTCTATTAAAAAATCGGCTGCTGTGCGCCTCTACTCAAAAATCGGCTGCTGTGCGCCTCTACTCAAAAATCGGCTGCTGTGCGCCTCTAAAAATCGGCTGCTGTGCGCCTCTACTCAAAAATCGGCTGCTGTGCGCCTCTACTCAAAAATCGGCTGCTGTGCGCCTCTAAAAATCGGCTGCTGTGCGCCTCTACTAAAAAATCGGCTGCTGTGCGCCTCTACTCAAAATTCGGCTGCTGTGCGTCTCTACTCAAAAATCGGCTGCTGTGCGCCTCTAAAAATCGGCTGCTGTGCGCTGATACAAGATTATAGTGTGCTTTTGGAAATTGGCTGCTGTGCGCTGATACAAGACTATTGTTTTTAATAAAAATGTCTATGAAAACAAGAAATATTACTTTAATGCCTGCCGATAAAGATATAATTATCCGAGGTGAATGGCTTACGGACAGTCATATAGATCATTTTCATCGACTTTTAGCAAGTTATTCGGATTATAGACCTGTTGAAACATTCCGAATACAATTATTAGATACAATACAACCTGTGTCAAAAGATACAAAACATATACAAATATTACATAGTTCGTCAAGTTTATTAGATGGACATTGGGTATGTAGTTTTTACGATAGAAAGAATATATTTATATATGATTCTTTAAATAATAAAACATTGCACAAACAACATAAACAATTTTTGGAAAGATTGTTTCCAACGTATGACTTTGAAAACAATCCTGTAAAATTTCCTAATGTGCAACAACAGCCGAACTGCAATGATTGTGGTGTATATGCCATAGCTTTTGCAATTTCATTATTACTTAACATTAAACCAGAAAAAGTACGTTATGAGCATATGTTAATGCGTCTACATTTGTTAAAAATTCTCGAAAAAAATGTAATTGAGCATTTCCCCCAAGATTCACAATATGGCGTTCCACAAGAAATACTTCCCTTAGCAGCAATAAGAGCAACAGATGCTCTTGTTGAACGCACAATTTATTTGTCTCAGAAGAATTCTTTTAAGAACCAATTAAATAAAGTTGTAAATAATTGCGGAAGTAAACGTCATATAGAGGCTGTAGATAATTATTGCGTTGAAAAGCGACTTCAATACGCACCGGATGTAGAAAATAATGTTATTTTTAATAATATGTCGGTAAAGACAAAAGATTGTATTACTTTGGCACCTGCTGAAAGAAATATTATTGAACAAGGTGAATGGCTTAATTGCACACATATGGAACATTTCAATCAACTTGTAGCAAGTTGTTCAAATTATACGCCAGTCGGTACGTGGCTAATACAAGTACCAGATAGAATACCAGCTGTATCAAAAGACACAAAACATATACAAATATTACACAGTTCAGATGGACATTGGGTATGTAGCTTTTATGATAGAAAAAATATATTAATATATGACTCTTTAAATAACGAAACATTGCATAAGCAACATAAGCAATTTTTGGAAAGATTATTTCCAACGTATGATTTTGAAAGAAATCCTGTTAAATTTCCTAATGTGCAACAACAACCGAACGGCAGTGATTGTGGTGTCTTTGCCATAGCTTTTGCAATTTCGTTATTATTTAACATTAAACCTGAAAAAGTACGCTATGAACATAAGTTAATGCGTCCACATTTGTTAAAAGTTTTTGAAACAAATGTAATTGAGCATTTCCCCCAAGATCCACAATATGACGTTCTTCAAAAAGTATTTCCCTTGACAGTGATAAGAGCAAGAGAGATTGACGCCCTTGCTAAACGTACACAGCGTCAATGTGAGACAGAGCAACAGAAATCGTCTCGATTAAAGAAACTTCGTGACATTTATTCATCTCAAAATACCAAAAATAATTGCGCAAAAAAACGTCATTTAGAGGAACAGGATGTAGATAATCGCGCTAAAAAGCGGCTTCGATACGCACAAGATGTAGAAAATATTTGTGCTAAGCAGCGGTATCGATATAAAAAGGACTTAATAAATAATCAAGCTACAAAGCGGCACCGATATAGAAAAGACTTAGTAAATAATCGAAGTAAGAAGCGGTATCGGTATAAAAAAGACTTGACAAATAATCGAGCTAAGAAGCGGCGCCGGTATGAAAATAACAAAGAAAAATATTGCTTTAATAAGCGACAATGTTATTCTAAACGTTCTCAGCATGAACGAGATAGACGAATAAAATATTCTAATCGCAAGTGGTTGTACAATAAACGTTATTACGAGAAAAAGAAGTCAAAATCCAGTTTCGACCAAAAAAATATTGGTTCCAATATTATTAAAAAATATAACAAGTTTTGGTCAAAAAATTATATACAAATGCGTAAATGTGTGATAATAGCAGATATTGTCAAAAAAATAGATATAAAAAATCATATTGAAAGACAGTTGGAAGCTGAAAAAATTGTAAGTTCGTCTATGCATATTAGACATAGATATATTGGCGATATGCGTAAAATATTAACCAAACTTAGAAAGAAGGCAAAAGTGCATTTGACTCTCGTCGCTGAAAATTGTTCAACAATTGACGATAAGTTAAGTGCGTTATGTGGTATATCGAGACATACAGCTACGTCTGAAAATTATTTTTCTGTATACGCTAAACTGTATATGCGACTTGATTCATCGGAAACTTCATCAGAACAAAAGATAACAAACGTGAAGGGACAAGTTACAAATGAACTTATTCCAACGGTAACTTTACCGGAACCCTTGATAATGAACGTGGAGGGTCAAGTTACAAATGTATTACCTTTAATTCAAGCACAAGCAAAAAAAGCATGGGCAAAAAAAGCATGGTCCTGCAATACTTTTTGTCAAATTGATTCATGTACAATTGACCGATGTCAAAAATTTTTTGAAGAAATGGAACATTGCACTTTAAAGAAAATACCACAATTCTTAAATAAAATTCATCAGAAGTGTACTGTAAACGCTTCGACTGAAAAGTCGGGTCATACACACGCTTGTTACATGAATGCAACTCTTTGCAAAGCGATGTCTCTTCCCATTCAGTTATTATCATCTCATTTTCCAAAAGTAAGAAATATTAGACGTATGATTTATAAAATGTCAGGATTCTATAAAAAGGTGATAGAGCTTGACAACGCTTTAACTTCTGCCGACGTAGATGCATTAAATAAAATTATAACTTTGGCAAAAGAACAAGTAAATGTGTACAAACATCATCAGACTTCAACTCATTTGAGTGATGATGATATTATTTCTAAATATAACAAAGCATTTAAAGCGTTGACTAAACGTAAAATGGATACACCTCGATATATTTGTGCTTCATGTGAGAGGCTTTGTTACAAAAGAAGTGTCTCTAAAATTAGCAAGGTTAAAGCACAATTAGATATTCCAGTTTGGAGAGATTTAATGGCGCATTTAAGAAATCAGAATATTGACGCGCAATACATATGTAATTACTGCGAAGGAAAATTTCGTAACGCACTGATGCCTGCGTATTGTATTTTAAATAATCTATGTATACAAGATGTTCCCGAAGTAATATCATCTCTTAACACATTTGAAAAAATGCTTGTACAGAGAGCTAAGGCATTTCAAACTGTTGTTAAAATAGGAAATGTCATGAATAATAAAAAGTTGCCTCTCAGACAAATGGTACAGAAAGTAAAAGGTAGAACGTTCCATTTACCATTACCTTTACAAAAAACAATGGACAAAATATGTTCGAATAGTGATCCAATAAATAAAAATTTTGAAATATACATTTTAATCAGAGGTATTCCGACAAAATCCAAAGTTATTTGGGAAGAAATGGTAAATATTAAAAAAGTATTTGATGCTTTAACGTGGTTAAAACGTTACAATCCTGTGTACAAACATATTATACTGCCAGATACATACGAAGGATTATGTTCAGAAAAAGATATAAAATTTTTTGAAATAAAAGAGACGGAAGATGATAGTGAATCTCTTTTGGATGGAGATAATATATTGAATCCGAAAATTGAAACACAAGAAGCAGAAAATAATGCGGAAGTAAATACTGTTGTAAATAATCAGGGTAAAGCAATGTTAACTCAGATTACTGATAACAATGATGGTTATTACGAGCAGTATACTATTCACCCTTTGTATGAAAAGAAATCGCGTGAAAGTGCTGCTGCGTTATATCAAATGTTAAAAATTGAAGATTCACCCTTGGATAATCGTGAAAAATCTTTAGATCTGTTGTGTTTCCCAGATTTATATCCTTTTGGTGTTAATGGACAACATGAAACTAGACAGATTAAACTTCATGATCACGAATTTATTAAATGTCGTTTGACATCTAAACACCCTCAATACAGATTAAATCAACAGTACTTATTTTATTTATTTAATAACGCAAATAATCGTCAATTGAGTCGTGGTATTTACCATAAACTCAATGTAACTAATTTGCGAGATCAGTATACGGCTGTGCAATATTTAGAAGCAATGCACAAAGAATTATTAGAATCTAACTTGAGCACGATATTCTCCACTCTGAGAAATACGGAACAGTACTGGCGTAAACCACGAAGTGATTTAAATTGTATGATACAACATTACGGACCAGCGACATGGTTTGTAACATTGAGTCCTGGCGAATGGGAGTGGAATGATTTAGGTGAATATATTCGTGAAGTAAATGGATGGCATAATGATTCGTCTTGTATCAGTGTTCTCGTTGCCAAAGATCCCGTGTCAACATCGAGATTTCTCGATAATAAATTTTGGGCGATGCTTGATTTTATTTGTTCCGAAGATCATCCAATCGGAGAAGTTACACATTACTTTTGGCGGCGAGAATATCAAGGCAGAGGCATCCAACACTTTCATCTGTTAATTTGGATAAAAGATGCTCCAATTATTGGTAAATCATCTATTGAAGATGTTGCCAAATTTATTTTACAACACGTAAGTTGTAAAACGCCGGATAAAAATATTTCTCCAACATTGTATAAACGAGTCAATACGTATCAATTACACAAACATAACAATTATTGTCTTCGTTCTAAGAAAATGGGGCGTAAAGTTATTCGTGTATGTCGTTTTGGTTTTCCTCGTGTTATTACGGAAACGTTAATCATGAAAGACGTTGTAAGTTCGATAGCAGGTAGAAAAAAGTTAAAGCATAGAAGTAGGCTTTATGATCTTCCTCGAACAGACAATGAAGTTAATGTAAATGATTATAATCCTGTTGTTCTTACTGCGTGGGAAGGAAATATGGATATACAATTTGTTGGTGAAAACTCAACGTTGCTTACTTGGTACGTTACTAAGTATGTAAGTAAAGCAAGCAAGTGTGAATTATCTGAAAATATCCTTGAGAGTAAAGATCAGAAAAATAAATCAGTGGCGAGTTGTCTCTGGAACGTTGGTTTACGATTCTTAAATCATAGAGAATGTGGAGCTCTTGAAGCTGCCGATACATTGCTAGGCATTTCTTTATACGGAACTGATCCAGCAACGACTATTAAATGGCTAGATGTTAATAAAATACGATACAGAAGAGTCAAAAGTTGTAAGGAAGTTCAAGCTCTTGATGGAGAATCGAAAGACATATTTTGTCCATCTATGATAGACAATCATTATCCGAATAGACCGAAGGAATTTGAATCTATGTCTTTATATGAATTTGCACAATGGCATGATATTACGAAAATCAAACCAAAAAGTAAAAATATTACATTTTACAAGATAGATAATGTTTATTATCTTAAACGACGACAGCGTGCATATCTTATTAATCATTATAGATATGATGTCAATACTAGGCCGGAAGATTATTTCCTTGCATTACTTCTTATGTTTCAACCATGGCGGAAAATAGAAGAGCTTAAAAATGTTTGTGATACTTATGCGGAATCATTTCACACTGTAAAATTACATCTCGTCGAGGCATTGCAGTATCACGAAAGAATGGAGGAATTGAAAAAAGCATTCGAAACTGCGAAGGAATTAGTTCAACAACAATTAGACGAAAAGCAACAGCATGTGACTCAGGATGATCCTGATAACCCGATAGGTGTTCAAAATGTTCAAGCTGGTGAGGCAATGCAAGATCTTGGTAATAAATATAACGAAGAGGTCGATATGTCTCAAATGATTTCAAAACTGAATGTAGACCAAAAAAGAGTATTTGATAGAGTCACTAGTACTGTAATGTCAAATGAAAAATCGTTACTACGATTATACGTTAGTGGAGAAGGAGGTACTGGTAAAAGTTTCTTAATTAAAACTATTAAATGTTGGATAAAACAAAATCTCAACAAGGATACTGCTATAGCGGCACCTACCGGTATAGCAGCGCTTAATGTAGATGGTTTGACAGTACATAGATTGCTTCAATTACCTGTTAAACATGGTCATACTCCCAAGTATAAACAATTAGCTGATCATGTATTGAAAGTTTTACGAGCAGATCTTAAAGATGTCGTCCTTCTTATAATTGACAAAGTATCAATGATATCTAATTTGACTTTATTGTATATACATCTACGATTATGTGAAATATTCGATACTACTGATTGTGATGATGGCTGGTTTGGTCAAAAGAATATTCTTTTATTTGGAGATTTGCTTCAATTACCTCCTGTACACGAAGAACCTGCCTTTGTCAAATTATCGAATGAAAAAATTCAAAAGTTTCTTGGTTCCTTAAATGCTGTTAATTTATGGACTACTTTATTCGAGTATGATGAATTAACGATCAATATGCGTCAACAAGGAGACGTATCTTATCGTGAATTACTCTCGAGAATTCGTATTGGTTTATCGACGAATGCTGATTGTAACATTCTTGAAAAAAGAAAATTATCTTTTAAAGGAGAATCTTTCGAAGCAAGATTAAACGAAATATGTGATTTTATTGAAAATTTGCCTTCTGATACCGTTTGTTTATTACCTACTTGTCATATGTGTGACGTTCTTAACACTGCGATGTTAAGTCGTATTGCTTCAAAAGAAATATTATTAATTGCTGAAGATGAGATTGACTGTATTCCATATATAAAGAAAAAAGTTAAAAAGGTATTGTCGAATATTGATGAAGATACAAGTAGAACAGCTGGCCTTTTCAAACAAATTTCAATTAAAATTGGAGCGAAAGTTATGATAAGACGCAATATCGATGCTAGTTTGGGCCTTGTAAATGGTACAATTGCTACAGTTATTTCAGTTGTACAGGATACGTCAACTGATTATATTGAAGGGGTCAAACTTCTTTTGCCATCTGGTTCAGAATATTTAATTGAAAGACTGAATGTCAAGTTTCCAGTCATGGATGGAGCATATGTTATTAGAAAACAATTTCCATTAACTCTGAGTTATGGTATCACCATTCATAAAAGTCAAGGTTTAAGTTTACAAAATGCCATTATGGACATAGGTAACTCAGTATTTAGTTGGGGTCAGACTTATGTTGCTTTATCCCGAGTAACGTCTTTAGATGGATTGCATTTGATTAATTATGACCCTTCGTCGGTAGTAGCCAGTGAAGAAGCGATTGTCGAATATAATCGTTTAAAAAAGTTAAATAAACCAGAAGCAAAAATTATTAATGTATCGAAAGAACGTTACCGTAAAGTTAAAGATGTACTATGGACATTAGGGAAAACAATTATTTCCGTTCAACAATCAGCTCAAAAACAAGTTGAACAGAGTTTTGGTAATTGGATTATACATGGTTTCGAAAATACTGACAAAATTTCGTGCTATGCGAATGCTTCATTGCAATGTATATTCCATTTAAATATTATTAGAAAACAATTGTTTAATTTTGATAATTTGGATGTTTTAAGTACATTAGCGCATCGATATGAAAACGGAATGCGCAATTTGAATACCTGTACAATACGAAAAGATTTAGGAGACTATTTTTCGACTGATACTAAACGAGATGCGTTTGATTTTCTTAACGCTCTTTGTACAAAATACGATTTTATAAAAAATTTGGTAGAGCATCAAATTATTTCTACTAGTCGATGTAAAATATGTAGTTACGTAAATGCTAATAATTATAATCAGGTGATCCTTTCAATTCCTATTAGCAATGTGAAGAAAAAAAGTATTAATCTTAATGATTTACTGAATATTTCATTTTTACGTTTGTCTGATTCTGAGAAATCGTGTGAACGTTGTGGAGAAAATATGTCAATTAAGAATGAAATAACATCGACCAAACAGATATTTATTATCCGTTTAATTTTATTTTCATTACAAAACGGTGTATTAGAGAAGGTACCACAAAAATTGAATTTAACTGCTGTTCCGACAAGTAAAATATTAATATCTGGTCAAGAGTTTAAAATTATGAATGCTGTATTTCATCACGGTTCATGTATCCAAAACGGTCACTTTACAAGTATGTGTAGAGAAGGATCATCTGGTAAATGGTTTGAAAGTGATGATATGCATGTTACAAAAAAGCAATGGCCTAGGGGTGCTAAAGATATTTATATATTATTTTTAGAAAAAGTTGGTAGTAAATAAACTAATCAGTACAAAATTACCTTTTCAAAAAAAGGTAAAAAAAAGGCGGTATTTATGTGTGTGCGCGCACCTTATCTTTAATTTTTCCTAAAAACACAAGTGGTGCTATTTCTGTATTTTAACAGAGAAATTTTTCTATGCTAACCCATGTGGTACTCTCTTTAATTCTATACAAAACCTAAGTGATTCTATTTCTGCATTTTCATTGAAAAATCTTCCTATTCCTAACTCAAGTAGTATTTACCCAAGTGGTACTATTTTTGTATTTTAACAGAAAAATTTTTCTATGCTAACCTATGTGGTAATTACGTTTAACTTTAAGTCTACAAAAGTATATTATTGCTTAACACTACAAAACGCGTGATATCAGTACAAAATTACCTTTTTAAAAAAAGGTAAAAAAAAGGCGGTATTTTTGTGTGTGCGCGCACCTTATCTCTAATTTTCCCTAAAAACACAAGTGGTACTATTTCTGTATTTTAACAGAGAAATTTTTATATGCTAACCCATGTGGTACTCTCTTTAATTACTATACAAAACCTAAGTGATTCTATTTCTGCATTTTCATTGAAAAATCTTCCTATTTCTAACCCAAGTAGTATTTACTTAAAAATAAATATTTTAAATTTAATCCAACCTAAATGTATTCTTCCCAAAAAATGTATGAAATCTTTAAATTGCGCTATTTATAAAGAGAATATGTTGCTCTTTGAAATAACTGCTGTATTTACTTAAAAATAAATATCTTACATTTAATCGAACCTAAATGTATTCTTTCCAAAAAATGTATGAAATCTTTAAATTGCGCCATTTATAAAGAGATTATGTTGCTCTTTGAAATAACTGCTGTATTTACTTAAAAATAAATATCTTAAATTTAATCCAACCTAAATGTATTCTTCCCAAAAAATGTATGAAATCTTTAAATTGCGCCATTTATAAAGAGAATATGTTGCTCTTTGAAATAACTGCTGTATTTACTTAAAAATAAAAATCTTCAATTTAATCCAACCTAAATGTATTCTTTCCAAAAAATGTATGAAATCTTTAAATTGCGCCATTTATAAAGAGAATATGTTGCTCTTTGAAATAACTGCTGTATTTACTTAAAAATAAAAATCTTCAATTTAATCCAACCTAAATGTATTCTTTCCAAAAAATGTATGAAATCTTTAAATTGCGCCATTTATAAAGAGAATATGTTGCTCTTTGAAATAATTGCTGTACTACTTTTAACAAATCAAATGCAAGTGATAGTATCTTTATTTTTTAAATAAAATCCAAGTGGTATCTTTAATTCCTTTCTAAATAAAATTCAAGTGATACTATCTGTGTATTTCTATTAAAAAATTTTTCTGTTTTAACCTAAGTAGATGTACTTAATTTTAAAAAGTTTTAAAGAAATATATAACATTTAATCTTAAAGAATTAAGGAAAAAACAGAAATGAGAAAGTTTTATTAAAATATAAAATTTTTAAACTACAAAAAATTGCCGCTGCTAGATGTCTAAATATCTAAATAAAATGTTGTAAAATATTTATTAAAATAGTTACTTGATAACTTAGATAATTATAATGATTTACAATGTTACTTGTAAAAATTATAATGATTTACAATGTTACTTGTAAAAGAAACAAGTGTTAAAGAAATTTAATCTTTAACTTACTTCGCGTAATTACTTTATTTTGTAACGCATATCTTACAAGTGTTACATTTATCGCATTCTTTCTTATGTCAATTCTTTTTATTGCTTTTCTTATCTAGCAGCGGCAATTTTTTGTAGTTTAAAAATTTTATATTTTAATAAAACTTTCTCATTTCTGTTTTTTCCTTAATTCTTTAAGATTAAATGTTATATATTTCTTTAAAACTTTTTAAAATTAAGTACATCTACTTAGGTTAAAACAGAAAAATTTTTTAATAGAAATACACAGATAGTATCACTTGAATTTTATTTAGAAAGGAATTAAAGATACCACTTGGATTTTATTTAAAAAATAAAGATACTATCACTTGCATTTGATTTGTTAAAAGTAGTACAGCAATTATTTCAAAGAGCAACATATTCTCTTTATAAATGGCGCAATTTAAAGATTTCATACATTTTTTGGAAAGAATACATTTAGGTTCGATTAAATGTAAGATATTTATTTTTAAGTAAATACAGCAGTTATTTCAAAGAGCAACATATTCTCTTTATAAATAGCGCAATTTAAAGATTTCATACATTTTTTGGGAAGAATACATTTAGGTTGGATTAAATTTAAAATATTTATTTTTAAGTAAATACTACTTGGGTTAGAAATAGGAAGATTTTTCAATGAAAATGCAGAAATAGAATCACTTAGGTTTTGTATAGTAATTAAAAAGAGTACCACATGGGTTAGCATATAAAAATTTCTCTGTTAAAATACAGAAATAGTACCACTTGTGTTTTTAGGGAAAATTAGAGATAAGGTGCGCGCACACACAAAAATACCGCCTTTTTTTTTACCTTTTTTTGAAAATTTGTTTTACAGCAACCTTGTGGTTGTAAAGTAATACTTTTGTTCTAACTGTACAAAATCCTTCCGAATTAATGTATCAATTTCAATATTTAGTATTGGAAGTATTTTCATTCTTTTTGGACAAAGTTTGGAACATTTGGATACTTCTCGAGAAGTTGGATATTCTGCTAATAATTTATTACATAAAAAGCCAACTGTTACTTGACAATCTATTAATATGCAATTATTTGATAAAGTGCTACCTGAAAATATCTTCATTAGAATTTCGGCACGTAATCTATAAGATAATTTATGTACACCGTTAGATACCATATCACTTATTAATTTTAAAAAGACGTTATTACATTCTTTATTAATTAAATCTTTGACTTTATCTTTATCAAGATATGCAGCCATAAAGAGTTGCAAAATATTGTTGAAAGCGCATGTATTCTTAAAAGAGTATTTTGTTTTCTCAAATGTAACTGCTTTAATATTTAAATTTTTACCATTTTTAATAATAGGTATTTTACGTATATTTTTATATGCAATAAAAATTCATTTTCGATATTCTTTCCTTATAAATATCAGCCTTTAGATTGAGATTCTGTTACCGCAATACCCCGCCAATCTTCCACTTTTCTCGATGCAATTATATTTTAAACATCTGTTCTTTCGGAATTTTTACATATCCTTTTCTGTCCATATCCTTCTTCTCCTATTGAAACAAAACAAGCATCAAGTGCATGTACATTTTTCCGACATATATAGCAGACATGTACACCGCTTGGTGGTCCATTTTTGCATGCTGGGCATTTATTTTCTATATTTTTGTCAACATCATCCGTTGTAGTGATAATATTTCTGTTGTTTATTGGTTGTTTATTGGTTTTATCACATCTTCTGCATTTTTTGTTCTTGTCCCAAAAATTAATATTGGTTAATTTTATACGACCACTTATAAATAAAATATGTTTTGTAACAAATTCATCTATTCTCATTGGTGTTTGTTCCGTTTTCAAAAAAAATGTTTTTTATAATATTGAAATCACTCTCTACTGAAGCGCTACTGGTTGGAATTCTTCCATATCCAAATTTGTCTCTGCATATACACGACCACATGAGTATCAATTTTATATCTTTCAAAAGACGATCTGCAATTACTGGCATGTAATAGGCATTTTCACGATTTTCTTCATTTTCAGAGATCATTTGTTGTATTTCATTATCAATATCTTCTGCCCGTTGACTCCACTTATTATCGTCGCTATCTTCATTATAAACATCGAATTGTTTTATTTTAAATCATTCTATGGGCATTTCTTTATTTGAAGATGTTAATAAGTTCTTCATCTTTATTTTATGTATTTCGCATACTGTTTTTTCATCATTTGTTGTCATGCTTTCTGTTTCACTTCTTGCTATAATTAATAGTCCTTTTACTATTTCTTTTGCTGTATTAATGCTGCGACTTAAAATTAATTGTCTTAATAGTTACAAATAAAGTGCTTTTACGCGTGGTCATACATCTTTCAAAAAATTTCCATACGTTTTAATAAAATGTGCCACATCTACGCGTATATAACATGTAGGCAAATTGTCTTCTTTACATGAATCAGAATATTCTTCGAGAGTAAAATATCCTGTGAAACATCGTACTGCTGTTAATAATGCACGACTGGCATCACGTACTATTTCGTGTGGACGAGGTGCACCCGATCGAATTCACTCCATCAACCAATACTGGATTGCATTTGTATGATGACTTTCTGAAAGCATTTGACATACTGGAAAGAGACCGCTTGTCTTTGAATGAATAACACAATTATACAAAAAAATTGTGTTTTGATTTAGTTTTAGTGTTTAGTTCGGATCTTCTAATTTTTTTCACAATACTTCCTGTTGCATCTATACATATATAAACAAGATGTTTCATCTGATACATATGTCCAATATGCATATAATTGATGATTGGACCAATAATGTGTATAAAAAGAATTCCATCCAATTCTGTGTATTATATGTCTTAATGATCCTAATTGCAATAAATATAGCGCTTTCAATGGATCCTTGTTCATTTTTCTGAACAATATCATATTTTGCTACTCTCAAAACATCAGTACTGTATAAATGTGGCGGTTCTTTATCATCACCCTCTTGCATTAATTTCTTTGCCATTTCTATCCTATATTTTGATGCACTTGTTTCTTGTAATTGGTCAATAACTGTTTGTCTTACAGGTTTCCTTAAGTACCGTTTTCCGCAACGTCCTTGACCTTCAGTATAAGTGCATTTTAATTTGGTAACTAGTTCTTCAGAATTATTAATTGCACAATTAATAGTAGATCCACATTTACGGATACCGCATGCATATCCGGATTTTGCATGATTCAATAATTTATGGCGTTTAAAATTAAATGCACAAGATATTTTAGTGGTTTCCCATATTTTTTCATTGAAGATATGCTGCCATAATCCAAGTTACAATATAGCATATTCTCGATAAGATATAGGACGGTTTATCTCTGTTCTATGATATTTTTTATATATAATCATTGACGTAAAATCTTCTTTAGGTATACTGGTAAACCTTTACAAAAGGGGAGCAGCCTCTGACGACCTTGACCTTGACATATGTTATCAATGGGAAGGTACTAAGTGACATACAAAAGGTTTTAAGTAATGCTCACGTCTTATTAAAAAAATACCATTACAAAAAGAAACAGTTTTTTTTATTTATTTCAGAAAATATTCATTTTACAAAAAAATGTGTCAAACAAAAAATGAAGCTCGTGATAAGCTTTATAAAAAAAGTTATATGCATATTTTATCTAACTTTAATACTGTAGTTGTTATAGTAGAAAAACTGTTTTAAAATAATTTTTTTTTAGTTTGAGTAGTTTTGCGTGAAATGTAGATGCTTGGGCGGGAGAGGGGCTCTGCCGGGGCCTTTCCCGCACCCCCTCCCCGTTTTTTTTTTAACCCAACCTAATCCTGATCGTATTTTAGTTGTAATTTGGTCAAGTTTATCTAATTGACCATGTTGCGATATTTGATTTAAAATTATGGACCACCCTTTCCCGCATCCACCACGTTATTAGTGGACTCATTGAGACGGGGTGGATTAGGTTAGAAAAAATACGGGGAGGGGATGCAGAGGGAGGGGCGGAGCCCCTCCACCGCCCACGCGTTCTCTGTATAACATGTAAAAATTTGAATTTGTAAGAATTTTTTTATAAATGGTTTTTTGATTATAACTCCTAAAGTATTGAAGTTAGGTAAAATATGTATAGAACCTTATTTGTAGAGCTTATCACAAACTTTATTTTTATTTAACACATTTTTATGTAAAATGAACATTTTCTGAAATAATTAAAAAAAACTTTTTTTTTCTCTGATAATATTTTTTTAATAAGATGTGAGCATTACTTAAAACCTTTTGTATGTCAGTCAGGACCGTCGAGAGGTCACATCGGGCCCCAAGGTAGTTTTTGCCAACGGGCCCCCTGAGTATTTTAAAAAATATGTAGTAATATCAAAATATTGTAAAACTAGCTTACGAATTACCGTTTTATTACATTTGTATTCAGGTAATAAAAATTTTTAGACGTTTTCACAGATATTTATTTTAAATTTGAACGCATGAATTAAACAATGTTAAACTTAACAAGACTAGGTAAAATTTACTTAAGTCTAAATTAATTAAATTTGTTTAACAAAGCTTTGCGTGCTTTTCGTTCTGTAAATGTAGAAATGATGGAATCAAAATTGAGTTCACGCGATAACAACGGTTCTAGCGCTAATGTGCCTAAATTTGTTAGGCGATTTTGATCCATTGTAGATCGGAGAAAATTTTTTATTTGTGCAAGAAGGCTGAAGGAACGTTCAGCTTCGGCAACGGTAATTGGAATAGTGCAGTAAATTCTCAACGCGATGCATATGTTTGGAAAAAGCACTTCAATATTCAACTCTTGAAGTTTATTTAATAGCTTAAATGGTGAAAGAGAATAAGCGTCAATATTAGTATCGTGAATAGTGCAATTTCCTCGATTAATTCATTAGATACATCGGCATTATAATGTTGACAAAATGATTCTGCTTGAATTTTTAGTTCGTCCCTATCTAGTGACCGACATTTCCAAAATATACTAAATCTGTTGTTCAATTCGTTTATAGCATCAAATCGTCTAGTCAAATTTCTGATCAAGCAATCTATTATTACATAAAAAACTGTTTAAAATGAGTCTCTAGATCTGAATCTGATTCTTTGTCGATAGATTCATCAAACTGTCGCTTCCTCATTTTACGTCTTTTTTCCTCGAATGTGACTGAAATTCCAGTATTAGCAGCAACTAACTTACATTCTGCCAAAATCGATGTCCATTGATTTCTCAATGCTTGTAGATCTTTAAGTAGACTTTTTATATTATTTACTTCTACATCTAATGTAGAATCTCTAGCCTGTAAGATAGTACTTTGATAGTTTATTGTAGTTAAAACTTTCAGCCAAATCGAGGCTAAAAGCGTGCATTCAAAGGACTCCATGTATGTTTTTATGCCTTTAATATCGAACCTAGTTTCAGAAGTAAGATTTAGCGTCTCAATTTCAATAATAGCTTCAGTAACTCCAGGAATGTAAGCTGCAAAAGGTTTTACACATTCTACCCGAGCAGACCAACGAGTTTAAGATAGACTGTGTAATGAACAGCCTATCTTTTTTTGTAAAATTTCCCATCTTTGAGGGCTAGAACTAAATATATTAAATAACTTTTGTATAATTCCAAAAAATGTTAGAACTTGTGGGCAGCACTTAGCCGCGTGAACGCCACATAAATTTAAAGTGTGACAACCGCAAGGTGAAAAAATAGCAAATGGGTTGTTGTTCAGAATTTCTCGTTGCGCTCCTTCGTATTGTCCTCTCATGTTACTCCCATTGTCATATCCTTGTCCACGACATTCTACAAGAGGAATTTGGTGTTTTCTCGGTGTGTCTTGAATGAGCTCTGCAATTGCTTTTCCAGTTTTTTTGTTACAGTCGGCAAACTCTAAAAAACGTTCTTGAATTTTATATCGATGCGAGTCCTCATTCAATAAAACATATCGTAAAATGAAAACCGTTTGTTCCATGTGTGTCGAATCTGGTGTTGCGTCGACGATGATCGAATAATATTTCTCTCTTTCTCTTCTTTTTAAGATTACCTGGCGAACGTGGCTTGCACAACAATCAATAAATTCATTTTGTGATTCTGGAGACAAATAATGAACTTGTAGGCGTTTATGAATTTTCTAAGATTCTTTTACTTTTTCCAAGTGATCATGCATTATTGTATCGTAATGGCTAATCAACTGTAGAGAACCTAAGAAGTTGCCATTTTTTGGATCGCCGATTAATTCATTGCTGCCCCTAAAAGCCAATCCTCTCTCTCCAAGATATAATACCACGTCCAGAATTCTTTGCAGGATTGCTATCCATGTTTTGGCTTCATTTTTAATACTCTCTACAAGTTGTAAATCAACCGACATATGCTTATGAATTCTTAACTCAAATTGCCGCCAATCAACATAACATGCCTTATGACTGTGAGAATTCTCGTGATTTGGTATTTTTTCGTACAGCTTTTTCCACAGTTTTTCATTTGAATAACCGGAACATGTTGCTAGCACAGATCGCTGATTATCGGGAAGTTTACTAAAAACCCGACACGGAAAACAAAATAAAGCATTCTTGATTTTGCTCCAAACAAGCTAATCCCTCTTTACTTTTTCACCATTCGCTAAAGAAGCCTCGAAAATTTTTGTTGGAAAGTGATTACCATTAATATCTCTAGGAAATTGTTGAGGATTTAATTTAGGACCGTGAAAAACTGCATCTTCTATTTGGACCCCGGACATTTGAATCGAGTTTATTTTACCAATATCAATTTTATTTACGGTATTATTTATGGCATTAACTTCACAATCATTTTTTTCGCATATTGGTAAATTTTCAATCTCCACTTCTGCGGCTTCTGCAATAAAGTTATTCGAATTACTTTTGTCTCCTAAATCAGTCTCCTTTTGAACTTGTTGATCCATATGTTTATCATGTTTATCGTTATTGTTTAAATTATTTGTTTCTTCACAATCATTTCTTTCCGAACGTGTTGGTCTTCATGTTTATCATTTGATATAAATCCCAAAGAAGTTAGTGATTTCTGTCCCTTTTTGGCATTAAGATCCCTGGCTTGTTTTTCTTTTCTTTTTTGAGATCCAGATTTATGTTTATAATCCATTTTAAATTACCCATATATTATCAGTCTTTATTAATAGAAAACCTAAAATGGAAAACCCGAAATGGAAGGAAACATAAGGTATTTGTTTATATTTAAATATAAATTGTAAAAACATTTTTTCTACTTTTCTTCAGTGTACAACCGAGTATTATTCTAAACATATATGAAATATGTCCTTTATTTATATAACATCGCAAAGATTGCGATAAAAAGATCGCGACATAACCGAGATTTCGTATTACTACATACAAACAACAGGAGTTTGTGTGACCTGTGACCTACCTGTTACCTGTGACAAAAAATATAGTATGCGTACGATCCATATACTACGAACGCAAACGCCTTAAAATTTCGACGACGGACGACAATGCAGCTCGAATCGAGTTGCATGTAAACAAATGAACTAACCTCTCAGTATATTACTTTCCGCGTATCCTTGATGTCATAGGTAATAGACAAACAAAAATTAAATAAGAATCATTGAAAGATAAATCTTCTCTCTCGAATATATCAATGTCATAATTATTTGCTTACTGAAATAAGAAACTACTGATCAATTAATTATCAACGTGGACACGTACGTCCTATGTATGCGACGATGTTGCAGAATATAAACACAATAAATTAAAAATGAATATTGAAAAATTCTCAAACGAGACAATTTAAACTCAAATGTTGATCGTATCCAGATGATATGCAACAGAAACGTTATCCCATGTCAGTGTGAACCATTTTTATCGACAGTGTCGCAAAATGGATGTGATTTTAGTTCATATTCCGGCCAGAATGGATATGCGTCGTTAGTGCGCCGGGAATTTTAGCGTTATAAAAAAAAGGCCGCCGTGGCCGCTCTCAGGTTCCTCTCTGCCCATGTACGAGGTGTGTTCAAAAAGTATCGCGAATTTTGTGTTTTTTCAAAAATTATTTATTTATTCATGAATATCTATTTTGTCCCCTTCAAAGTAATCCCCATGAGATATTATACACTTGTGCCAACGGTTTTTCCAATCTTCGAAGCACTTCAAAAAATCATTTTTTTTTATCTTGTTCAGCTCCTCCTTCGATGCCGTCTTTATCTCGTCAAGCGTAGCGTAACGTCGTCCTTTCATGGGCCTCTTCAGTTTAGGGAACAAGAAAAAGTCACAGGGGGCCAGATCTGGGGAATACGGTGGCTGCGGCATCATTAGTGTGTTGTTTTTGGCCAAAAAGTCGCGCACAAGCAACGATGTGTGAGCAGGGGCGTTATCGTAGTGCAAAAGCCAATTTTTGTTCTTCCACAAATCCGGGCGTTTCTGGCGGATTGCTTTGCGCAAATTGCGCATAACTTGCAGGTAATATTCCTTATTGACCGTTCTACCCTGTGGCAAGAACTCATGATGCACCACGCCCCTGCAATCGAAGAAAACTGTCAGCAAAACTTTCACATTCGACCGAACTTGGCGCGCTTTTTTCGGTCTTGGTTCGTGCGGCAGCTTCCATTGAGATGATTGAGCTTTGGTTTCCACGTCATAACCATAAACCCACGATTCGTCACCAGTTATGACCCTCTGGAGCAAATTTGGGTCGTCGCGGACAGAGTCCAACATCTCATTAGCAATGTTCATGCGATGCTGTTTTTGGTCGCAATTGAGCAATTTTGGTACGAATTTCGCGGCGATCCGTCTCATGCCCAAATCATTGATAAAAATCGAATGGCACGAGCCAATCGATATGTTTAGGTCCTCAGCAACTTCTCTAACGGTGATTCGACGATTGGCCAATACCATTTTCTCCACTTCATTAATTTTTTCGTCTGTTGTTGAAGTGCTCGGGCGTCCGGCACGCTCTTCGTCGTTCACATCTTCTCGGCCTTCTGAGAACATTTTGTACCACCGATAAACGTTGCTTCGGTCCAAGGTAGCTTCTCCGTATGCCACAGTCAACATTCGGAATGCATCCGCGCACTTAATTTCGTTTTTCACACAAAATTTGATACAGGTTCTTTGATCCATTTTTTTGAATAGGTAAAAATCGAAGACGATCCAAAACACGTGCAAGCAAAGCAGCTGTCAACAATTAAGTGAACATTCAAAATGGCCGAGCTTGTCGGCATAAGTGAGAGACATGAGTACCAACATAACGCCACAAAAAGATCGAAATTCGAATATACGTAACCCGCGAAAATTCAAAATTCGCGATACTTTTTGAACACACCTCGTATACCCAGAAACGCATTTCTCTTTGAGGTCGATACCAGAATTATATATATACGTTCGTCGGTAAAGAACTTTTTTATCGACACCAATTCCAAGTCGATCTCTTTGTTACTTCCCCGCTAATTTTTTATGACAAGTCATCGCTGAGATGACTAAATCCCTCCGGGCCCCGGGGTAAATACCCCGGCTGACTCCCCCCACCCCATCCCCGTCAACGGGTCTGATGTCACTCAGTACATTTCTATTGATAACATATGTCAAGGTCAAGGTCGTCAGAAATTGCTCCCTTTTTGTAAAATTTTACACTTATAATTATTGAAATTGATATACCTACATTACTTAAACGTGCATTTGAATTACTTAATATTGTATCAAACATTAAAATAATATTTATCCCTTATTCTAAATTTATTGCATGTTACATATGTATATAATGCAATGGGAGTCATAATATTATTCAATTCCGATCCAATTTTAATCCAAATGGAATGACTTTTAGAAATTATCCGACCATCTTTCTTGACAATTTCATCTTTGTATTTCAATAAAATTTCTGTCAAAGCATTTTTGTTAGGCCTATCTGGTCTTTCTACACGTGACATCTTAAAATACTTCACACTATACTCTTCTTCTTTTTCTTCTTTATTAGCCGATTAGATTTTTGACTCCCCTGATGGAATCGCAGTATCACGATTAACAAACTTCAAGGTCCAGTCCGTTGGCCTTCAGACTGGTCGTATTATCCACCTTTCCTTATTCTGGGAGTTCCGCACTATACTCCATGGATAACACATAAATGAACGCAAGCATTCGATCTCTACACTACGTGTACAGCGTCTGACAATTGAGAAAACTTTCCGAAAATCGGTGGCTTACAAAACAAACTAATATCGATACGCAGACAGCGACGATACTAAGACTATCGAGCGACGAGACTCAATCATAAAAACAGTACGGCGCCGCAAATTCCCGTTCCATGTGTAGTGCGGCGCAAGACAAAGGGTCTTGCGACGAGACGCAGTCATAATGACAATACAGTGTATAATTCCAATAAAAATAATACATACATTTTCATATATTTATTATTTTCATCACAAATATGCACCTAATTTTTTAAGATGATTCTTCTGGTGAGCCGCGCGCGCGACCTATGTTTAAGTTCGTATTTCTACCAAACCGAACGAGCACCTAATTTGGTGATTTGATATCTCTAAGCAATATTATTACACACACGCACGCACGCACGCACGCACGCACGCACACACACATATATACAGGGTGTCCCAGAAAGCTCGCATCCCATTTTAAGAGCGGATTCTTTGGAAAATTCTAAGAAGAAAATCCTAATACAAAAATGTCGAGGGTATAATGGTTTTCAAATTATTCGCGATTAAAATTTACTGAGCTGACATTTCGCGGGCTCAGGCATGGTGACATGACAAAGGTACCACAAGGGTACCTCTTGACATTAAGGTTGTCATATAAATACGCAATGACATTTATATTAAGAAATTACTACTATAGGAAACATATTTGTACATTACATATGCACAATTAATGTTTTCAACAAAATATCAATTTAATAACAAGATGTTACGATAGCCGTTGGGTCAGCTGTCAAAATAAGTTCATGTTCATATGATAAGAACTTTTATGGTAACATATCGATAATGGTAACATATCGATAATTTATTTACATTTTCAACTATTAAAAATGTAAATCGGTAATTTAATTGATATAAACGCGATAATGTCAAATAAACATAATTTGATATGTCTGAATTCTACTTTATCAACATATTCAATCTTTTTCATATTATTACATAAATTATCGATATTATCGGTATGTTACCATAAAAGTTCTTATCACATGAACATGATAATGAATTTATTTTGACAGCTGACCCAACGGCTATCGTAATATCTTGTTATTAAATTGATATTTTGTTGAAAACATTAATTGTGCATATGTAATGTACAAATAAGTTTTCTAAGTAGTAATTTCTTAATATAAATGTCATTGCGTATTTATATGACAACCTCAATGTCAAGAGGTACCCTTGTGGTACCTTTGTCATGTCACCATGCCTGAGCGCGCGAAATGTCAGCTCAGTGATTCGTAAACTTTAATCGCAAATAATTTGAAAACCGTTATACCCTCGACATTTTTGTAGTAGGATTTTCTTCTTAGAATTTTCCAAAGAATCCGCTCTTAAAATGGGATGCGAGCTTTCTGGGACACCCTGTATATGGTATATATATTGTTGTGCCCGTTCGGCCAAGCTTGAGAAGCTGGCCGAAAAAAGATTTATCGATCAGACAGAAGAAGCACGGCCGACTTTTGTTTCTGTTTTTCAGGACGCGGAGCCGTCAAGAGTTATTCTGTATAATTACGCTCTAATATTATTATATAAAGTTCTACGATTAAAGCTTGAGTTCTTTTTGTAAAGAGTTTTTATTCATTTGGTGTCGCGCGTTTGAGTGTCCTAGCGCGAGTGAAGTGTGTGCTTGTACCGTCAAGTACAACAATATATATTGTAACGGTGTTTTACGTACCTGACACAAGGTTCAGTCGACCGCTCACGGCGAATCTCATGACCTCTCTCTTTTTATCTTCCTCAAATAATTCTTAGCGTACGGAATTGGGCGCCAGGCATGAGAGAACGTGCCTCTCTTTCGGTTTACTAATTTCTCAAAGTTATGTTAACGCTAATTGCCGTGAGCGGGGCGATACGACCGTCCGGCAGCTTCCTGCTAAGTCGGTAGTGGCGCGGGGGGGTGTCGGTGCGGGCAGGTGATTGAGAGAGCGAAGGAAAATCGCAGAATAATGAGGCGAGAATTAACAAAGAAAATAACAACGTGTATTTCGAATTGTTGGGTTAGTAGATTACAAGACCTCGCACGCGTTTCACCCGCGTGCGGAATGCAGCACAAATTCACGGAATGTTACTCGAGGCGACTCAGTACTCGCACGGCATCGCGGGACAGTCCCCAGCGTGACGTTTAATCTCTTTGGCGAGATAATCGCCACAGAAGAAGGTGCACACGCTAGTCGAAGGGTCTCGTGATTTCTCTTACCGCTACTACCGTGACCAAGCTACGCTCGACCCGCGAAATCAGACAAGACTCACACACGCACACTTACACGAACTTACAATACAACGACGGCTTGGCTGTGGCAATACAGGCGCGAATACCGGAACTAAAGAAACTGGGTTAATGCGGCGGAATCGGGCGAGCAACGGCGCGGTTGTAACAACGGCGACGCTTACGATTTTACGCGTGAATACAAGTAGACTCTACTTAATCCGGCCAGCCGCGGCGTCACTCGTCCTCGATCGCAAAATCGATGACTTTACAATACGCGCGTTACGCTCGTCTCACCCTTCGGCGCGGCACGGAACCTCTCTTCTGCGTCCTCTCGTTACTGAGCCTCTGCTGGTTGACTCTCCGGCTCGGGACACGCTCACAGCACAAGTGAGCATCGATCCTCGATCCTGCGGGAGGCCCGCGGTGTCGCGCCCCACTTATCGCCACCGCCGCTTCCGCATTGGCTGTTATCAGGCGGCTAGATCCTGGCGGTGTGCGCATTATTCTATCGTTCTGCGCTTCTGATGTTGATAGCGCGCGAGGCCCAAATTCGGCAGATGATTCTCGGCCTCCCCGGGAACTGATATTGGCCGGCCTTATCTCCGATGGCGGATGGCCGCCGCCTCAGGCCCGTGATGCCTCCTCTGCACGGTTCTTGGTCTCGCCTCATGCTCGTTTTCGCTTTTCCGTTTCGCACAACTCCCACCGGCGGAATCGTAACTCTGCCGTTCCTGAAAAAGTAACATCTGACAGGCAAGGTTTTTGTTCGGCGGCGAATGAAAAGGGCAGTGTGAGCGATACAACCTGCGAGCCCCCGTGTCTCATGGTGCTCCGTAAATCCCTCGGCGATGTTCCTGGGTTCTTGTTTCCTTCTCGGCGCCTCTGGGTGGACGATACGTTTTATACGTACAAAATGTTTTCCCGCAGTCACCGTCTCCCTCCTCGACGGACCTATTGCTCACTCAAAATCAACAGTGGACGCAGGGACAGTACAAAGATGAACACACACATAAACGATCACGCCAACGGAACTGCGCCTGCCTCCGAGCCGGAAGGACGCAGCATCCATGTCGCGCTTTGCGGTCAGGCCATACGGCCCTTATGACGGACAACGAACGCAAGTTGCACCGTCACTATATATATATATATATATATATATATATATATATATATATATATATATATATATATATATATAAGCGAGGTGTGATCAAAAAGTAAGGTGACTTTTTGAATTTCGCGCGCTCTGTACACTCTAATTTCAAAATTTTTTTTTGTGTTGGTACACTCGTCACAATCATATGTTCACAGTTTTGACTATATAGCATGTGTAATTTTTATGTGAGAGGCATAAATGTTAGACTCGTGTTTGCGTGCTCGGCGATTTTTTGCTGTTGAAAATAATGGAGCAGAGAGTTTGTATTAATTTTTGTGTAAAAAATGGTATTAAGTGTTCAAAAACTCTTGAAATGTTGACAGTGGCGTACGGTGAGTCAACTTTGAGCAAAAAAAATGTTTATAAATGGTATAAGTTATTCCAAGAGAGCCGAGAAAATGTTAACGATGAACCTCGCTCTGGACGCCCCAGCACGTCAAAAACCGACGAAAATGTTCAGGAAGTGAAAGAAATTGTGTTGAAAAATCGTCGAATCACGATTAGAGAAATAGCTTATGATCTTAACATATCGTTTGGCTTATGCCAATCAATTTTAACGGATGTTTTGGGTATGACACGTGTGTCAGCGAAATTCGTTCCTAAACTGCTTAATTTTGATCAGAAGCAGCGTCGCATGAACATCGCCCAAGACATGTTGAACGACGTCAACGATGACCCTGATCTGCTCAAAAGGGTTATAACTGGTGACGAAACATGGGTATATGGTTATGACGTCGAAACCAAAACCCAATCATTCCAGTGGAAGAGTCCAGGAGAACCAAGACCGAAAAAGGCACGCCAAGTTCGTTCGAATGTGAAGGTTTTGCTCACAGTTTTCTTTGATTTCCATGGCGTTGTGCATCAAGAATTCCTACCATAAGGTCGTACGGTAAACAAGGAGTATTACCTTGAGGTTATGTGGCGTTTGCGTGAATCAATAAGAAAAAAAACGTTCGGAAGTGTGGAAAGAAAATTCATGGATTCTGCACCATGATAATGCACCTGCGCACACGTCGTTACTAGTGAGTACTTTTTTGGCCAAAAACAATACTATCATCATGCCTCAGCCACCGTATTCACCAGACTTGGCCCCCTGCGACTTTTTCCTCTTCCCAAAATTGAAAAGGCCTATGAAAGGACGAAGATTTGCGACGATTGAGGAGATTAAGGCTGCATCGCTGGAGGAGCTCAAGGCAATACCCAAAAGTGCATTTCAGAAATGTTTTGACGACTGGAAAAAGCGCTGACACAAATGCATTGTATCAGAGGGGGATTATTTTGAAGGGGATAACATAATTTTGGATGAATAAATGAATATTTTTTTATAAAAATGAAAAGTCACCTTACTTTTTAATCACACCTCGTATATATACAGGGTGTTTCAGACCACCCGTACACCCCTTTTCTCTTCGCAGGATTAGGACCAATCAAAAATATGTTCAGACGAAAGTTGTAGGGTTTCAAAAGATCTATTCAATGATCTTATCAGTTTGACCTTGGATGGCGTCGCCAAGGTCAGATCGAAATCACATTAAGTTTTTTAAATGGAACACCCTATTTTTGATTCCAGAATCTAATAGCTGGTGTCAAGACCTTTCCAAAACACTATAAGAATGTTTATTTTCGTTGACTACTTTCCGAGTTGTGCGGCTTGAAAGTTACACTACCGCCAGCATCAGCATTACTCAAGATGTACCATGTGGTGGTTACTTAGTCGGATTTAATCTTGTGTGTGGGTGTGTGCATACGTGCATGCGTATGTGTATGGGGGAGGAAAAGGGGAGTCAAAGTTTTATGTACTCTGCTTTTGTTTATTAACTGGATTGATTATGTTTGATGATCAATCATGTCCAGATTGACTGTATGCATTTTCCCGTGCTTAGCATTATCCAGAATGAACGACGTGGACGTGACGAGAATTTCATCCCATTGGGGTGCTTGATTCACGTGAGTCCCCTTGCCTCTCACGTTTGGGGTGCTTGATTCACGTGAGTCCCCTTGCCTCTCACGTTTGGGGTGCTTGATTCACGTGAGTCCCCTTGCCTCTCACGTTTGGGGTGCTTGATTCACGTGAGTCCCCTTGCCTCTCACGTTTGGGGTGCTTGATTCACGTGAGTCCCCTTGCCTCTCACGTTTGGGGTGCTTGATTCACGTGAGTCCCCTTGCCTCTCACGTTTGGGGTGCTTGATTCACGTGAGTCCCCTTGCCTGTCACGTTCGGGAATGAATGAGTGTATGTTTTGTTAAGCGACTAAATATTCAAAGTGAGCACCATTCTCTGCGATGCAAGCATCAACTCTATTTTGAAAATCATTGGTTGCTCGAAGAATTTCCTCGGCACGTAAGGATCGAATTGCTTCACTTATTCTACGAATCATATTATCCCTCGTAGTCGGACGTTCATGATAGACCAAGTTTTTTATCCTTCCCCAGAAATAATAATCAAGGACGGTGAGATCTGGTGATCGGGGTGGATAATTGATTGGACCGTATTTGCCTATCCACTTGTCGGGGAACATAGTATTTAATGCCGCACGAGCAATGCCTCTCGATGTATGAGACGGACATGCATCTTGTTGGAACCACATGTTCAGGCGCAATTGCAGAGGAATATTTTTTAGTAAGACAGGAAGATCTGTCATTATCAAGGCGGAATATCTATCACCGTTTAGATTTTCGTCAAAGAAAACAGGACCTATGATTTGACTTCCAATAATTCCATACCAAACATTGACTTTCCAAATGGTTTGATGATCTACTTCTCTCAACCAGTGAGGATTATTTTGTGCCCAATAACGAGAGTTCCAAGTATTAACAGATCCATCACTTTTAAGTGTACATTCGTCAGAAAATAAAATTTTCAAGTGGAAATCAAGTGGTTGCTGTCTTATAAAGTTGCAAAATACAAGTCTCTGTCTAATATCGTTATAATTCAACGCTTGATGAACAGACATTCTGTAAGGGTGAAATTTGTTATTTTTTAGATTGCGCCAAACACTGATTTTACTAACACCAGAATCTTGTTCTCGTCGTCTTAAAGAATCATAAGGGTTCAATTCTGTCGATTCAAGAATTTCCACTGTTCTTTCATCCATAATCGGACGACGAATTTGTGTACCTTTGTTATGTTGAGGCTGAACGACACCTTTAATTTTGATTCGTTTAGCCAAACGTGAAAAAACATTTCGCGAGTGAGGAGTCCGATCAGGATAACGTTCCCGCCACAATCTTTCCGCTGCAATGAATGTACCTCGACACTCACCTAAAATTAGCAGCATATCATATGCTTCTTCATTGGATTAGGACATGGCTAAATAAACCTAGACTAATAAAGAGGGTTAGGGATTTTTGTTGCGCGATTGATACTGATATGACGGTTATTGAAGACGTAGGTGACAAGTTTGAGAGAGTTATTGTCACTCGTGTTGAGTTGAGTCACAATAGCGTTGTGGTGAATACATCTCTACTACATCCTATGCAAATAACAATATGTATAAAATCACGAGTTAGACATCGTTACGCAGAAAGCCGCGCTCGTTATTGCTCGTGTGCTACCGTTAAAGTAATAATGTAATTACATAATATTATGACATACATATGTATGTGACTATCTACGGTCGCGACAGCTAACTTTCACGATTTTTCATGATCTGTTTTTGTTGGCCCGGCTCGCGTGTTTACTTTCTTTGTGTCGGCTGCACGGCTTTCTGCGTAACGCGTGATTTTATATTGTTATTTACATGGTGTTGGCGGTAGTGTAACTTTCAAGCCGCACAACTCGGAAAGTAGTCAACGAAAATAAACTTTCTTGTAGTGTTTTGGAAAGGTCTTGACACCAGCTATTAGATTCTGGAATCAAAAATAGGGTGTTTCATTTAAAAAACTTAATGTGATTTCGATCTGACCTTGGCGACGCCATCCAAGGTCAAACTGATAAGATCATTGAATAGATCTTCTGAAACCCTACAACTTTCGTCTGAACATATTTTTGATTGGTCCTAATCCTGCGAAGAGAAAAGGGGTGTACGGGTGGTCTGAAACACCCTGTATATATATATATATATATATATATATATATATATATAGGTCGGAACTGATAATATAACATATTAAGAACTCTAGAACTCTTCGAGAACTATAGAATTTCAGAATCAAAAACTATCTTTTTGAAATTTGAAGTGCAAACAAAAAAATTAAAAATTTTTTTAAAAATATTTAATGACCAGAACTATAGTTTAAACTTATTGAGAACTCTAGAACTCTTCGAGAACTATAGAATTCTATTGTCAAAATCTATTTTTTCAAAACTTGAGGTGCCACGTAAAGTTGGCACTTCATATTTTTAAATTATTATTTTTAATGTTATTTTGGCGGAACTATTGTTATAAACTATCAGGAACTCTTAAGACTACTAAATGTGCAAATAAAACTTGCATAAAAACTTGCGGTGCAGACAAATGAGGTACTAACTTTACAAAAACCAGAACAAAGAGGGCCATGAAATAAAATTAATAAAAAACTTACGGTGCAGACAAATGAGGTACTAACTTCACAGAAACCAGAACAAAGAGGGCCATGAAATAAAATTGATAATAAATTAAATTTTATCGCTATTCTCTGCTATATTCAGTTCAAATATCGATACATCTAGAGAACCTATAATAAGAGAGTCAACAATTTGTCACGTGATCCAAGTTGCGCTGATTGGTTTGAAACGCGATAAATCAAATGAATCCAGATAAGCTATTGTTTTTTAGTAATTTAGTGATTGTTATTGTGTCGCTTAGTCCTCAGATGATCTCAATATGTATGTTGTTTAGATAGAAGTTGTTTAGATATAGCTCTCCACCTATTCTTCAAAAAATCGTGTTTTCTATCTGACAACACTACTTCAATGCTCTGTTCATTAAACCAGTGTTTGCAACGATCTGCACATTTTGGGTCGATTCCTGAAGCGACGCCCATTGCTTCCCTTACTACTGCTCGGCAGAGCGCCTGCCGCGTATTCGCGAGCTCAACTTTTGAGCGGCGAGCGGTAGTGGGGAAAGCAGTGGGCGTCGCTTCAAGAATCGACCCGAAATGTACAGATCGTTGCAAGCACTGCATTAAATATTTGAAGGATTGAATCGCGACTGATGCGCGCCACAAAAAGTAATATTAATGTTTATCTCATGTTGTACCGTTTTTTACCGTTTAAAAATAATTTTAACACTGTCTGTTGACTGATTAGACTTCAACTTTGATTCGATAAACGAATTTCTTTTTTTTCGTATTTATGTTATTGTGAAAACAGGTAAAATATATTATTAAATAATATAAATCTTATAAACACATTTATACATTTCAGGTCAAGTTGATAAACTATTATTTTTTAATTTACTTTCTATTTTTAATCTAAAATGTCCAAGCAATTATCGGGTGCACAAAAAAGAAAATTAAACAAACAAAAATTAGAAGTAACTAAATCATTATCCCAACAATTTGTTAAATGGCTAAGAAAAGAAGACGAAAAGCCTGCGCAAGAGACCAAACCTAGTACGGTTTTAAAAGATTCTTAACGACATATATATCTTTATCAAGCATTTTTATGATTTTATCTTTGTAATTCTAGAAATTGCCATTTCATAACAAAGAAAGTGCGTATGCAAGACATCTATCTTATTCTATTTTACGTAAGATGTTAATAGAATAAAATAGATGTTCCGCAAACGTATTTTCTTTCTCAATCATAAATTGTCATTTACAGAAATCACGTCATAGATAGAATGCCTGATCTACGTATATATATCATTCATAATTATATTATATTGTAATTAACATCTATTATTTTAATAGATGATAATGTATGGGAAAACAAGGACACTGCACAAGAGGGGAAATCTATTGTTTCACAAGATACCATACACTTGCATACTAATATTTTAAAGGACAATGATACAGAGGAGAAGCCTACACAGAACACTGCTTCACAAGTCAACAATGTCGTATTAAATTTATGCTCTATTATTTCAAACGACGATAATAATTCAAAAGAAATACTGCTAAATTACAACAATCCATATTCTTGGCCTGCTCTTACAAAAACATTAATATATTCCCTTGTTAAACATGACCCAGATCAAGGAAACAACATAAACTTGAATACCTTAGTATCAGACAATTTAGGGCAAAAATTTACAAAGAATTGGTTTTATATTAAACAAACTGTAACAACGCATGCAGGGAGCATACGTTATTCCCGGTGAACACCAGTCGGAGGCCGCTGTTCGGCTTTAAAAAACAGAAGGCGCTTGCGCCTACCTAAACGTTGCCACAGTGACGTCGCTGCTAACGGCCGAGGACGGCCGTTAGCACGAGGCAGACCCGTGCACGATACAAGACCACGCGCACGCGCAACACCGACCAGCCGCAGGACGAAATCCCCGCAGGAAGCGCGTCTGTACCATCAGCCGCGGAGGAATAAAATCCCGAGATAAAATCTCGAGGAAGAGCGAGCGCACACGGAAACGAGCGAGCGCGCGAGCCGGGAGATATCAAAGGCCTCCGCTTGCGCACTCAGCATCCATTCCGCCACCTCGACTCCGACCCGAAACTCCTCTGGCCGAACAAGCGGTAAAGGTTCTTTGCCGCTGTCGAGGTACTCGACAGAGCCGGCGTTCGAAAGAACGTAGCTTCCGTCTACAAACCACCCCGGAGACCAAACGACGGTAAAGGTTCTTTGCCGCCACCAAGGTACTTGGTGGCTCCGGGCGGTCCCAGCCAGAACAAGCCCCGCGACTTCGCGCCGGCTATTAAGCCGAGGAACGAAAGACACGCGCTCCGTGCACGAGTTGTCAGGCATTTAAACGCCGTACCGAGCCGACTCACGCGTTCGCGCCGTCGGCGCGCCTCGCGCCCCGCCGCATACCAGCGCGATCGCACCTCGAAGCTCGATCAGCCGAAATTCGCAGAAAGCCGACCCCGCTTCTTGAAATCACGAGATTCCCGCTCGGCCCCGCGGCCAAGGCTGTTTGTAAATAGTTTGTATATAGTTTGTATATAGTCCGCCGTTCCCAGTTATTGTACTCTTTTCTGCACGTCGTTTTCAATAAACACCGCGATCTCTAAATGTAAATGTACTGTGTCACACTGCGTCATTGTATTACCGCGAATTACACTTGTACCGAAGTATAAATCCGTCAATCCGCGCTCGTCGTCGTTTCTCTCAATCACGGCAGCGCAGCTCGAATTGTACCGCGTACACGACTTTACAATAAACTTATACGCAGCCCGACAAACCAACGTTTATTTTTTTCTTTCTCGCCTCGAACCTATTGCGTTAACCGAACCGCGAGCTAAACCCGCGCACAGCAAAAACGGAATACCGGTTGTTACAAAACTAATGGAGAATTAATTGAAAGAAAGTGGATGTTATATTCTATTAATCAAAGTGCAATATTTTGTTTTCCTTGTATGCTTTTTGGACACAAATCTCATAATCTTTCAAATCCAAAAAAAGGATTCAATAATTGGAAACACCTTCATCCTGTTATTCCCCAACACGAGAACTCCTCTCAGCATCGCAACAATTATGTAAGATGGAAAGTGATGGAAAAAAATATAAGATCAGAAAATTCGATCGATGATTATTTAATGAATTTAATTAACAAGGAAAAAATGATACGGCGTGAAATATTAAAAATAATAATAGATGCTATTCTATTCTACGGTAAAAATAATATTGCACTTAGAGATTTAAATGAAAAAATTGATAACCCAAACTGCAGAATTTTTTTAAATTTAATTGAATTTGCTAGTCATTATAACATTACTTTACAAGAACATATTGAACAACATAAAAGAGGTTCCGTTTCATATTTTTCACTCATTATTCAAAATGAAATAATAAAATTGATTAGCGATAAAATTACAAATGAAATCATACGCAGGATTAAAAAAGTAAAGTATTTTACAATTTTATTTAACTGCACTCCTGATGATTCAAGGAAAAAACAAATAAGTCAAATAATGAGATACATCCTTGTTGACTCTAATGGTAAGATGGTCGAAAAAAGTTTTATTGGCTTCATTCACATGAAAAAACAGGAGGTTTAATAACTGAAATTTTAAATATATTAAAAGCCAATAAATTAGATATTTATGATGTCAGAGGACAAGGATATGACAAACATGGCTGGCAAATATAAAGAAGTACAAGCACGTATTTTGGAAATTAATAATGTAGCTTTATTTGTACCTTGCGCAGCTCATAAATTAAATTTAATTGTTGTCCACGCTGCAAGTATAACGCCAGAAATGATCACTTTTGTTGGTACAGTGCAGAAATTATTTAATTTCTTCTCATCTTCAACAATACGATGGGAAATTTTAATGAAATCTTTAAAATTGTCACTCAAAAGTTCTTCTGATACAAGATTGTTTCGCACTTATAACGACTATTTGGCGATAGCCAATCGAGAAACATGATATTGCTGTCGAAAGTAGGTTACATATGACTTGTTAAAACAAAGACGTGGGGGAAAAACTAAAGATATAAATAGAGCGCTCTCGCTCTCGTTCTCGCTTATCCTCACAAATCATATAAACACTCCGCTGCTGTAAGAGACTGGTACACCACATCTGTACGACTTTGTATTTGACGAGCGGTCAAAGCTGGATTGTCGAAATAAATCCTGGTACAAGGAACGGAATATTTTATTATTCGACCGGTGGATTCCACGTGTCGAGTACCTATCCCACGGTGCATCCCGTTAGCAATCAAACGTTGAGACAAGAACGCGTCGGCTTACAACCGACGAACAAGTTCTTCAAATCATTATCAAACATTGGTCCTTCGAGCCGGATTACTCCGGAGGTGACATCCAGCTAAGCGGAAGCACGACCGATTCGCAACACAGTGCAGAGCAGTGAGAGTGTCAATCATGTATCAGAGCAGCGATCAAGGCAACGCGATGGACGTGGAGGCGCGGTGGTGACGGTTGGCTGCCGGATAGCACACACGGAGACCACGTTCTGGTGAGCGGCATCCCGAGTGGCGGCGCAGAGCACCGGGCGGATGAGGAGAAGTGAACGGAAAACTGGGTAAGCTGTTACATAGCTGCACCAACCATTTTATTGCGCATACAATTGTAACGTAGGAAACATTGTTTAAATTATATTGCGGATAGATTAATCATGGTGTGTCGTCGTTTGCGGATCTCGATTTATTGCGTAATTATCGTGCCAGTGATAAAATGCCGCTCGATCGCAGTCTCGGTCCGAGCGGTGTGGTCGCGACAGCGCTCAACGCGGCGACGCCGGACTTGTCGTCGTTAAGAAGACAGCGCGGGACAATAAAGGGATCGTGCACGCGCCCTTCGTAAATGGCGTGAGTAGCGATATCCGGGCGCAGCTGGACGAGAGGCGCGCGCGTCTGGATGCGTTATACATAGATTATTGCAAGGTGCAATCGCAATTGGAAGCGCTAGATGAGAGCGAGGTGGAAGACATAATTGCGTTTGAAGATGTAATATATTCGCTATGCGCGAAATTGCAATAATTGCTACAGGCGGACGAATACCGATCGAATACGCGAGCTTCCACGCCGAGATTGACACGTGCCGAGAGTGAGTCCGCAGCGCACGTGCGATTGCCAAAATTAAATCTCCCAACGTTTTCGGGAAAATATGAGGAATGGTTTCCGTTTCGAAACATTTTTACATCGGTGATACATAACAACAAATCTCTAAGCGACATACAGAGATTTCAATATTTACGGGCGTCGCTGACGGACAAAGCTCTCGACATCGTAAAAACATTAGAGATATCGGACAGCAACTATGACCTTGCGTGGAACATATTAAAGGACCGTTACGATAACAAGCGGTTAATTGTGCAAACTCACATAAAAGCGATATTCGAACTGCCGGTTGTCAAGGAAAATGCAGGTGACATTCGGCAATTGACAGACGGGATGTTAACGCACATACGCGCGTTGAACGTTGAATACGTTGGATTGCAACGCCGACAAGTTGGACGCGTTATTAATTCATATAATCACGTCTAAATTGGACAATATAACATCGCGAGAATGGCATGCGTCGCTACAGGGAATTGAATTACCCACGTTCGTGGAATTGACCGACTTTCTTGCGCGCCGCACGCAATGGTTGAGAGGGGAAAGTGCGCGTATTGCGAGGGCGCACATTTAATTTACTACTGCAAAAATTTCTTGACACTTTCGATAAGCCGACGCATAGGCGAGATGCGCGGCAGAAAAACATGCCTAAATTGCTTACGCAGTCGCGATCATGTGGCGGCTGAGTGTCCATCAAGCGGCTGCAGGACATGTAAGCAGAAACATAACACTCTGCTACATCTCTCTAAGGAGAGGAAGGGGATCAGTGACCCGCAGGTTGGCGGTTTAGCGTCGAACTGTTCGTCTTCGGCCGCGGCTGACTCGGCCTCCGTAGTGGCTCATGGCGCAATCGGAGGGGTGAGCGCGGACGCGTTCCTCCCGACGGCGCAAACGGTTCGCGCGTTACGTGCCGTGCGCTGTTGGATTCGGGATCTTAGGCAAACTTCATTACGCGCAAATGCTTGGAGACATTAAAATTGAATACGCGTCGGGTAAATATATCAATATTGGGCATGGGCGGCGCGATGTCCGTCTCGAACCGAGTAACGCGAATTGCGGTCGCGTCTGAGCTCGTTCGAGATCGAATTTGATTGCTTCGTAACCGAAAAAATTATCGACAGAATTCGCCTCGGCGAGTACGCTGAGGCGTCAAGCGTTCAGGCTGCCGTCCGGCATTGATCTGGCGGACCCGAAATTTTACGTGTCATCAAATATCGATTTGCTGATCAGTATCGACTTGTTCTGGTGGCTGCTATGCGTGGGCCAAATTCAGGCGACGTCCGAGCATCCCATAATTCAGAAGACGCACAAATTCTTTAAATCATTATCAAATGAAGGTGGTCATCAAAGGCCAATGCAATAAAATCGCTATTACAATTATCCGAAGTGAAGAAAGGATTGGAAACAATTGCAAATGATTTATCAAATCCGGAAGCTGTATCAAATGCAAAAAATTCACTAGTATCAATTAATTACAGATTTATATGTACTCTTTTTGTATGGAATAAAATTCTACAATGCATTAAACGAACAAATAAAGCATTACAACGGAAAGATATATCCCATGCAACTAAATTAATTCAAGGATTATGTGGTACTATACAAAGATTACGAGAAACAAATTTCGAACAAATTTTCCTAGAAACAAAAAATTTGGCTGAAATAATGGACATAGAAATTGGATTTCCTGAAACACGGAAGAAAAAAGTCAAGAATATAAAAATAGATGAAGCACCTGATAAAGAAAGTAACATGTCATCCGAAAAAAATATTTAAAATGCAAATATATAATGTTTTGTATGTTATTAATAACATATAATGTTATTAATGTATGTTAATTTAGCATTCGTTATAAATTATGGCGTGATTAAGTTGATGCCGGTGAAAGGTGATTAAGCTGCAAAGCGCGGAATTAAGCCAGCGAAAATAAGGGGTCCCGGTTGAAAAGAAGGGGTTATTTGACATGCTTTTTAGTGGGGGCGTCGTGACTTAGTTTTCGGCAAAGGCTGTTGGCATTGGTGCTCCCGTCGTAGACTGCGCGGGTTCCGAGATGGAGCTTCCTCTCGTTCTGTGTCGGCTGGAATGGGCTGTTCTTGATCACTGACCACTACACGTGAAGGATTGCATGCGTGGAAGTGGTTGTAGGTGAGCGCGTGAATTAAACAGGCGATAGCTTTACATTTATACACTACTATTTATTGGCAAACAAACAAAAGCATATGTCACTTAACAGTAAATGATCTAAAGCACTAAGCTAAGCTATAAGCAAGGCCCTAGACTTATCAAAGAGCAAAATTGATTAGGATTAGACTTAGGATTAGGATTTACTTGAAATTGGAATTATGATTGATTCAAGATTAAGTAGAACTAAGATTAGAATTGGAATTAGAATTGGATTTAGTAATGGAATTAGCGTGTACGATTTAGCGCGAACTGATGGGCTCGGACAGAACTTGGTCGCGGGTACTGCGACACGGAACTGTCTTAGCTAAATTGCTGAGTTTGAACTGCCCGAAGCGTAAGCTGCATCCTTATTTATACGATTTTTAGACAAAGCTTGAGAAAAAGGGCGGCAAGTCAGTACTCCTAATGGGGGTTGCTGCTGATGCAACCACCACTCGGATTTCTTCAATGAGGAAACTCAAATTTATGGATCTCAAGTGCCGTGCGAGCGGATTTCTCCGCCGCGACTATCCGGCACTAAAAAATGTCAAAAGGAATGTCAGTTCACGATTTTGTGACTTTAACGGTCGCGCAGACAGATTTCTCTGTCGCGGTAGCTTTCAAGTGCCGTGCGAACGGACTTCTCCGCCGCGACCATCCGGCGCTGGAAAATGTTGAATTAACATGAGTCTATGATTTTATTACTTTCAAGTGTCGTGGGCACAGCTTCTCTCTAGCAACCTTCCGTCACTAGAAAATGTTAAGTATGATCTTACGACTTACTGGCCGTGCGTGCAGATCATTCTGCCGCGACCATCCGGCGCTGAAAAATGTTAGATTGACATTGGTCTATGATTTTACGACTTACTGGCCGTGCGTGCAGATTACTCTGTCGCAACTCTCCGGCACTGGAAAATGTTAAGAACGCAACTTGACAGTTAAATTTGTTGTTACCGAATGCCGACTTGCCGGTTTGCGCAATATCGATGTCGAAAAAATATAACCGCAGCGTCGCGGACGTGACAGTATGTACATGAATATTATTGTATATATATTTTTTATGTATTCCAAATTATTTTTATAAACAATTTAAACAATTATTACATTATATTATAGTATATTTGTTCATTACTATTTTTTTTTTTTTTTTTTTTTTTGAAAAATTAGGGTGCCCAAAAATAAAACCTTGTCCAGGGCATATGAAAAGCTAGTTACGGCTCTGCCGCAGTATCACTTCATATCATGCTTTCTCTCTCGATCGTCAAGCGAGAAGTATGTATTAAGTATGTACCAACGTACAAACGTACGTTTGTATTATAAATGTACAAACGTACAAACGTACGTTTGTATTATAAATGTACAAACGTACATTTACACAGGGGCGTCGTGTACGACACCCACATACACACATGTGAACATAATTATAATAAGCAAGACACGCACTCGCACACACGTGTGCGAATGTATGCATATGTCAACGAGAACGGACGATGGACGGGTAGTGCGGCGCGATTAAAACAAAAGATGAGTCTCCATCAATTCAAGGGATTTGCACCTCGGGATTGCCTGTTACCAGGCAGACGTGCGTCTCGGGATTCCTTGTCATCAAACGCACGTCTTTCCATTAAAAATAATTGCAATCCAATATCAGTTTCTTTTGTCCCGAATCCGCGTCTCGGCTTCATTACGTCCTCGACCGCAGAGCTGAGCAGACGAGTAATTACGTGCTCTTGAATTTATAAATTATCGCGAGTGCAACATCACGCAAGCCATTCGCTGTCCCTTTAAAGTTAAAATCAATTACTGATCAAGACGTGGGATAATCGCGTAATCGCGTCGCATCGCTCCACGGCGTCGTCCTCGTAGACTCAGGGCGGCTGCCCCTTAACGCTGCCGAGACTGAGAAAACGCGTTATTATAAAGACGTGCACGCGAGTGATTCTCCGCGGTCGAGAAAGCGACACGCTCACAAAGTTATCGTATTCACAATTCAGCGACTCAAGGCAGTGGCCCCACGGCGACGTTCTCACGGACTCAGGACTACTGCCTCTCGGCGTTGTCGCGTTGAATACGCCCTTCTGGACACACGCGTGCTCCTCCAATCGTTTCGCAGTACGTGGTGAATACACGTGCAAATTGTATCAATTTAATTGAACTCTGCAATTATAAAATAAAACGTTCAAAGAAATACAGTGTGTGAAATTTAAGTGTTTTCCACTGAACAGTATGCGTTACCGTAGTGCGCTCCACTACTTTTTTCCCGTTTCCCAATTTCCTTTGCGCTACTAAGAGATATGTACATACGTGCGCGGCTTTGCGTGTGTGCGGCAGTAGAACGCCGAGCGCTAAGGGACATTTATGCCGATGCGTGTATATACAAAACCAAACTTGCAAGCCAAAATTTCTCGTCGACCATCGTCTTGATAGAGAGTAAGACAGAGAGTAAATAAAAAAGAATAAAGGCTTTCAGTTTTGCCTGCATTCGAAGCTTTAGAATCTATTATTTTTTGTTTATTTTTTGTCTTGCTTTATTGAGGCGGCGGAAAGATGATAGCAATTTGGCTCACGAGTCGGGTTTTGCACAGGACTGATATTTAAAAAATGTATTTAATAACTTTTGTAAAAATACTACAGGCATCAAGATTCGCTCTGACTGAAAAATGGCACTTTTAATTTTTTATTTAGTTATCATATATCAGTGTGATACCCTACTTATTATTGTATTACTTTTTAAAATCAATAACGCACGCACGCACACAAACATAAAAACATTATTATTATTATTGAAAAATAATACAAGTGTACAATACAAGTGTATAACATAATGATATAAGAGAAGGAATCAATTACGGAAGCATGTGAAGCGTACTACTTCGTAGAAAATTCGTAAATCAATAATTTTTGAGAGTTCTGCCTTTATTTTTAATAGTTTTATAATTCCTGATAGTGGGTGCTTTCCAACAAGAGACACAGGCGACACTGTGTAACATAGTGTCTATATTGGTGCTTTCCAACTATGACACAGAGAGACACAGAGCGACACTGCAAAACACAGCTCAATCTTAAGTTTGGCCGTGTCAGCCATCAATAGTGCCAACACATTGGGCAAATAAATTATTTTTTCAAGTGTGGTACTGGTACATTTTAGTCATGTTCAGTTATGTTTTGTTGCCTTAACATACAAAATTAAAATTATAGTTTGAACTTTTCGTTTCTTTACATACTACATTTTTAAATTAGCACAATGGACTTATATTTTTACTAAAAATGTTTCGTGTTCGAAAATAACGTACCAGACCCACAATTCTTAGATGGTAATCAATATTCATTATTTTTATTTAAAGAATTGTAAGCCTAAGAAACAATGCATTTGTTGATTATTCCTTATTTATGCGTATTTCATCGGATTAATTTGCATGTTTATTCTTTTGTCGGCATTGTAAAGAAGTTATTCCTACGTTGGATAATGTAAAATTCCTTCTTTAACGGGTCTGGATTTTCTACGGATAGATTTCTGATTCAATTCGAATCTATGTTTTTTACAAAGTCAGTCTTTTACGCACTCTAGTGACCGTGTTTGGTAACTTATCTGTTCCAATTAGACTACACAACTGTGTTACACTGTGTCTCTCTGTGTGACACTGTGTCACACTATGGCACTCTTGTTGGAAAGCACCCAGTATAAACAAATAGTTTGGGACATTAAAGAAAGAAAAACATAATTACATAATATAACGACAAAATGAGATGCTAGGTTTACACAGCTTCAATCTTAGTCCTGCAAAAGTTTCATGTATAATTTTTGTTTGGTTTTGAAAGATTTATAGTTCTATATTAATTATAGAAAGACTTTTGGCAATAATAATATTTTTTTTAATTTTTAATTATTTTTACTGTTTTCATGAAAACGAAAATAAGATCCAGAACGGTTTTCCCAAATTCTGTGCATTAGAAAATGCATCTAATGTATTGAATGTATTTAATATTTAAAGAGTTACAAATATTAATTAATATTATTAATTGTTAACCCGTTGTGGTTACACCTCCAAAAAATAACGTAATGGTTACACTGAGTCCAGTTGACCCGACGCAAAAAAAACAGTTGCCATTTGCGTTCCTTTTGATGAATCGACTCAAATCCTTCACGAAAATGAAGTTTAAGACTTCTTCTTCGTAATCAAATCGTTTATGTATCCTTTATTAAATTTTTTAATATTGAAACGACACAAGGAAAAAAAATTTTGAAAAATATGCAATTTTGTACTAAAAAATTCCTGAAAATTCTAATTTTTGAGTAAAATCAAAGTTATTACCGGGGTTCTACTCCAGAAGTAGTATACTTTTAAGGAAAAAATAGTATTATATTGATCTTTTCAAAAAGTATATTTATTTTGAAGATTGAAGTTGGTAATTGTAATGAAAATCACGAAATGACATAAATCAATGTTGAAGGAGTAAAATAATGTGAAGAAATTTTTTTTGTGTCAAAAACTATATGTTTTGATAATTCTTACATACTATGAGTAAAAGAATGAATAAAAATTGAAAAATCAGTCATGTCCTGCACAATCAACACAGAAATACGCCCGATGTTCGTCGCACATTGATGTTTTGTCTTCCTGTCCCTGCCTGTCTTGCAGATGCCACATCGTTTTCGGCGTGTCAATTCAACTCGTTCTTCTGCACGTGGCTCTGCATTCTGCTTCAAAATGGTATTGATACCTATTTGTATAGAGGCCCGAAGACACTGCTCCATAATACGTCGCTGTAAGTGCGGCGTCACGAGATGCATCGTAATTTTATTCAGGCATTCTTTAGCTGACAGTCTTGTATTGACACGATTATTTATCAATTGGCATTTCTTTAAAATGTGTACGTCACATTCCATTTCGTATTCAGAATATTCATTGCTGTCAGAGTCAATATCGTACTCCTCAGACTCTTGTGATTCTTCCGAAACATGATCTTCTATCTCGGAATTATTTTCATCCAAAATTTCTTCCATTTCGTCATCATTTTGAAGCAATTCAATTGTCGAGCGTGGTCGTAAATTGTACGGCATCTATATGAACGTTATTAAAATTATTTTCTGGCCACAACAAAAAATATAACACTCTATGCACTGATACTTACGTTGTTAAATACACTTTAATCACCACTAGAAATTGTTTATAAAAACAATTTTTCCTCACTTTTGCCACGTTATGGTTACACTGGGTCTACCTGACCCAGGCGAAAAACACGTCCGCAGAGACCAATGTCTACCGACACAATGACGCCGCGCAGGATTACGCAAACCGTTCGAGGTTGTTGTCGTACCTTCAGGCAACAACCGATGGCACCACAGATTCCATTTTCAATCGTATTTTGGAAGCTACAGCAACTTAAAAATGGCCTTGGGTCATCTAGACCCAGTGTAACCACAACGGGTTAAACAAAATATTTTTATCGTCTAAAAAAGACATATCCATGAAAACATAATAAGGTGAGATTTTCAGATTTCGAGAGTTCGGTGCATTATAATTAAAAATTATACGCAACATTAAAAATAATTCTCACATAGTTCCGCAAGCATTTAACTATCTTTCAAAGAATTTCGATGGTGAACATTATCAATTATTTATTAAAAAATTTCTTCCGTCCGAGAAAAACCAATCTACAAGAATATTAGTGAGACACTGGCCGATTTTTGAAAGTTTTGTGATATTCTTCAAGTAATTCTAAATGCAAATTAATACTTTCCAAACAGTTTTGATAATAATAATTTTTGTTTACTTTTAAAAAAGAGCTATAATTCAAAAACACTGAATTTTTGTGTATCTAGACCAACGTCTCAGCCTTACACTCGAAAATTAGGCTCTTTTGAATAATAATTTTTATAAAATAAACAAATTGTTTATATCATCAGAATTCTTTTGAAAGCATTAAGATATTTTTAGAATTACATAATGATTATCACAGAACCATCACAACTGTCAAAAGTCTGTCAGCATCTGACTCATATACTGGAAAATTAGGTTTTTTTGAAAGATAAAATTTTTTTAAAAATAAACAAATTGTTTTTATTATCAGAATTCTTTGGAAAGCATTAAAAATAAAGCCAGAACTCTAAAAAATTAATGATCCACGAATTTCTTCAACATATAATATAATTGAAGACACTAACCTTTTAATCCAACCTCTCTTTGTTGAAAGTCTACGACAACATAGTGGCAAACATTTATTATTGTATGTTTATACACACGCACGCACGCACGCACACACAATACACTTCACTGTATACACTGTAAAATGCAACACGTTTTTGAGGTTAAATTAAAACTATTGTTTTTAATTTTTGGAGCTTTTTTTTTGTTGAGAGAAAGAGAAAGAGAGAGAGAGAATTAAAACAACGACATGTATCGCAACATCTAGGAACTAATCTAACTGCTCTTTTGACTCTTTCCACCGATATCACACGCAAGAGTGAAGCATATACGAAGCATACACAAAATTTTCACTTTCGTAAATCTTTTTTATAAAGCACCTAAACTCATTTCTGAAAGCACAATACTGTTCTATGATGTTCACTCTACAACGGATGATGCTTGTTTTATACCTGCAAAGTGTGAAAATTTTATACAGAGAAGATATTTCTACGAGTCAAAGCCAGACAGCAACAACAAAACTGTAATTTTCCAATTTTTTTCGTTTTTCTTGTAAAATTGTTTCATTCGTTGTATATACTTTAATTGTGGAAAAGGATTTTTGTATCTGTAAATGCAATTAGAAAAACAGAGTCAGCAAAAATTACCGCTTTCAGTCGGTAAAAAAAAACGGCTTTAGCATCCCCTTAATCGAGACTGGTCAAAACGCCGAACGCAAACGGCGTAAGCTAGAAAACTTCTAGGAGAGAGAATTGCCAACTGGGATCATGTGACCGACTCTGTAATTAGCTGGTGGAAATGTGCAAATTTTGCATTGCGACGTCAATGTGTTGACAGGCTTCGTCGCGAGAAACGGTGGTTCCGCGTGATGCGTGCCGGCCAATGCATTGACGTTGCAATGCAAAATTTGCACATTTTCGCCAGCCAATCACAGAGTCGGTTACGTGACCCCAGTTGGCAATTCTCTCTCCTAAGGATTCTCTAGCGTGAGCCATCGCTTTCATCCCCACCACTTGTCTCCCTCTGCCTGCCAATGGGTGCGGTCCTACCTCACGGGCGTTACCAGCGCGTGCGTGGCCCAGATGGCTCCTTCTCGTCTTAGACGCCTGTTGTTACCAGGGTCCCCCAAGGTTCTCGGCCCTGTTTTTTTACTTTTCATCAACGCCCTCAGATCCGTCCTAAGTCATTGCAACCACATTTTGTACGCAAATGATCTGCAAATTTACATTCACTTTCCACTTGCTGACATCAATGCCGCTCTCGCTAAGGTCAGAGGGGACATTGCCGCAATCGAGTCCTGGGCTCAGAACAACTCCCTCATCCTTAACGCTCGCAAAACTAAATCCATGCTCCTGGGGTCCTCTAAATTTATTAACAGCATTCCCTCCTCTCGCATCCAATTACACCTCAACGGTGCATTAATAAAATCAACCGATAAGGTCACAAACCTCGGCATTTGCCTATCCAACTCTCTCAGTTGATCGGAGTAAGTACGTAGCACTTCGAGCCGCATCAACGGAATCCTTTGGCGGCTAAAGGCTTTCTCCAACTGCCTCTCTTTGCGCCTCTGTACTCAGCTCGTCACGGCTCTCATCTTCCCCGTTTTTGATTACTGTGCGGCTCTCTTTACTGATTTGACGGGGCAACAAAAATTAAACCTAAGAACTCGCCTAATGAACTCATGCGTGCGGTTCATTTATAACCTTTGCAAGGATGAGCACATTTCGGTACTACGAGAGGCTAGGGTGGCTCAGCTTTGACGACAGGAGGGAGTACCTCACATGTTGCCTCCTATTTTTTATCATCCTCAATTTGTTTCTTCCCTATTTCTCTGAAAACTTCCGTCCTCAGCACCGTCCTTTCTCACACCTGAGCTTCTCCCCATCCTTTCCCCTCGATCTCGCCGTCTCTTTCTGCCGCACCTCCACTTACCAACGTTCCTTTCATTTGACTGCGTGCTCCCTATATAAATAATCTCCCTCCTGCCGTCAAGGAAGCCGCCTTAACTAGCGTCTCTAAGCATTCGCTCTTCGATGAGTCGCGGCCGTGCTGCGATGCCTCCCCCCTCGGCTCGCACATAGCTTCATTAAGCCTTGGGCGGAATCAGCGGCGGGATAGTTGCTCGGCTGACCCGTCCAAGGCTTGCGAACTTAGGGCTGGAAACCCGTTGCACCCCCGATTCATCCCGGTTCGGCCAACCTGGGCTCGATTTCGGTCGAGTCTTGGTTGCTAATTTCGGAGGGGAGTCTCTACTCTCGAGCGGAGACTCGTTTGGGTCAAGACTGATTGCGGTGCATGCTCAGCTCGATCCCTAGCCCAGACACCGGAAAAAGTTGGGTTTTAGTGGGTATACCGGCCAACTCTAGGTCGGTGAGTTCCACATACCTCGCATCCTGTCCCCACAGGTGCGGGGACCCATAAAATTGTTTCCCAATTATTAAAAATAAAGAGGGGGGGTTTGCCAAGCGCACGCAACGTGCTAGCTTCGTGTGCAGCGGTCGATCGTTCGGACCGGAGTAGCGTACGATGGAGGAACGTATCGTTACAAATGTTATTAATTAAATGATTTGCATCTATACGTAGAATGCATGTATCTGTGTTCGAAATAGCGGCAGTTTCACATTCAATAGTTTCAGTGCTTTCTTCGGAATCTTCAATTTTTTTTGCAACAAGATTACTAAAGGGGAAAAACTCTCTTCATCGTCTTTACAGTTTGCCGATATAGAATGTCCTAATGTCAAATTGCATGTTAATAAAGCTTTAAATAAGTACGGTGTGGGATTATTATTTTGATGACCATGATTTCTGATTTGACTGAAAAATTTTTTTAAAGGGTTTTGATTTAAATATTTTAAGTTAAGTGTAGTAAATCCGTATTTTTGAAGCAATTTCTATAAACACTTTGCATTTTCTATTATTAGTCTCCAGTTAAGTAAACATTTTGGCTTATTTCTTTTTAACGATTTGTAGCTTTTCTTTTTCACAAATTCCATCTTGTTTAATTTATGTTTTTTTTTCCAAACTTTAAATGTTTATTATTTTGTGTAATAATATTGCTAAGACCTTGATCACTATTTCCATTAAATTAGTTAAATAGATCAAAAAAAGAATAATACTTTTTTGATTGCATCGGCATTTTTAGATAAACTCATTGTTTTATTATTTCTTTGATTCCTGTAATAAAACGCTACAGTAACGCATACTGTTGTTTAATAAAAACAATCTTATTTACATATTAAATAATAATTGTGTACCGTCTGTTAATAGTAGCGTGTCTATAAAATTTGCTACTGTATGACTAAAAGTTTGTACTGCAAACTTGACCTTCATTTTTGGTATTAAATATGGATAAATATGATTGTCCGTTAATTTCTTCATTTTTCTTCGATGTGGAAAAAAGGATCGATCAATTTTATATACTGTTGTAACATGATTTCAAGAGCATTGATTTTTCCACTGGGACAATTTAGCATCTTTAATAGATTATTTCGCAGACCATTAATAAGTAGTTGTACATATAATAGTATTACAATTAATGAAATTCATAAATATGTATAAACGTATATATAGATACATATATACTGCTACGTCTAAAATGTTGTGCATGTGTTTCCTATATTAAGGAATTAATTGCCGCCATATTAGATCCTCTCTGATAGCAAACAGTAGCTTTTGGCTTAAAACTACATCTTTGCAGGTATGTAAGTTCTCTTTTTTATACATCTTGTTAATTGGATAGATGATATGGTATTATTACAAAAGTCATAACCAATAGGCATTTTTTTCCTGAACCTAAACATCTTATATAAAATACAATAGCGTGATCTGCAAATTTTCTTGTTCGTCGCGTTCTACAATCTTCGAATTCAACGATCACGTCGTTTTTAATATCAAATGTAAGAGTGGGTTGGATAGACCTTTCATCCCAAGCAAATACGATGTATAAATCTTTCGGATTTATGTTCTTAGCACATAATCTAAGGTATTTTAAAATACTTTTGTTGCACCAAGTATTAATAGAAATACTACTCAATTGTGTGTTCAAAGTAGTATATGAAGGACACAATAAATATTTGGATATGAAATTATAGGATGAACGGGATCTACGATAAATACCTAAACAATAAATCTTATTATCTATTGTGTATCATCTTGCCTGTGTAAAAATAAGACATCAAAATTTGTCAATATAAATGTTTATAAATTAATATAAATATACAGGGTGTTCATTAAGTCGCGGACCGGTCTAAAATCTTTTGAAAAAATAAAAATTTCGAAAATCGCCGAAACACGTCAAACGAGTTATCAAAAAATTTATATTTTGCGGGGGGTTGCAACCCCCCCACCCTAAGGGAATGCGAAGGGCGCGAAAGGGAAATAAATTCTTAAATGGAAAGGGGGGTCGAGCAAGGGCTCGTTTGAAAGGTCTTTTCGAAACGAATTCAAAACACTATGCATAAAGGACGCTGCAATCATTTTTCGCAAAAATGTTTGAGTTTTAAGATTTTTATTACCACCGGCATTTGCGTTACCCAATGTACATCACGTGGAGGTTGCTCGGTTAGATTTAGTACTTCGTGTAGCCCTCAAAAGGACAGATTTTATGTAAAACGATCATTTTTTTCTTTTTGGGGTGCTTGATTATAATGAGTCCCCTTGCCGCTCACTTGTGCGGTTGGTACATATGCCAGTTTATCACTTACAACAAATGCTCAAATTGTCTGCCCTCCTCTGCTTGACAATGAGCTAGTTGTAATGGAAATGCGTCTCTCACATTCCTTAACATTTTGACAGTTATTGTATTCATTTTATTAGTTATTTGCTGCTTCAAATCTTCAATGTTGACAGGTCTTGTTTTGTAAACTCGTTCTTTCAAATAGCCCCACAGAAAATAATCAAGAGATGTCAAATGGGGGGGATCTTGGCGGCCATTTAATTGTACCACGTCTTCCTATCCATCTATGTGGGAAGTTTTCATCTAAAACACGCCGTACACGCAACACAAAATGTGCCGGTGCCCCATCATGCTGAAACCATAATTGATTGAACTCATTAGAGTAAATGTTTCTAATAGCGGGTATAATTTGCTGAATTATCATAATTTCATACGCTTCAATGTTGAAATTTTCAGCAAAGAAAAAAGGCCCGATTAAATGCTCTTCTATTATACCTGCTCAAACATTTACTTTAGCGAGATATTGGGTTTTATTATCTTTCATCCAGTGAGGATTTTTAGTGCTCCAATATCGAAAGTTTTGATGATTCACATTTCCATGGATTCATTATCAGTCATGTAGCAAAGACATCGCTAAACTTATAAACAACCAAGTGGTTCTGCGGCTGCTGAAAAAGTGAAATGGCTTCACTTTGAAAGACTCAGTTTTCTACACGATATGCAACGTGAAAACAAGTATTTTAATGCATACTCATATATTTTATATAAATGAAGTTTGTGTAGCGGTTTAATTTTAATCATTTTTTCTTGCAGGACAACATCGAACATTGCTGATCTTTTGAACAGTCCAGACGTATCACTAGACGGCACGGAATATGCTGAGGACCGCAGTGACAGCACGTCACAAAACAGTGGACGTAAATCACGTAAGAATATTACAATTATTAATAAGTGTTAAGAAATATTAATATTGAAAATTGTGCTTTGAAACAAAATGGATATTGATTATAAATATAAAAACATTACAATTAGTGATTGTAATGCATGCATTCTTTAAATAGTAATGAATCAAAATTTTATTTTTTTACGAAATTGACTTACAATTAATATATTTATTATAACAAATGTTTTAATAGAAAATATATTTTGATATAAAATAATTATTTCTGTTCATTAATTAATAATTAATAGCTTTCAACTGTTTCTTGAAACACACATAAATAATTAAAATTTGTGTAAAAAAATAAACAATTTTCAACATAAATGTGAACTTTCTATTGGAAGACTTTTGCATTAAAAAAATGTCAAACGTATCGAAAAATTTACAATGTTGTACAATTTGTTTTTGTTTTTATTTTTTTTTTTAATGTTTGAAAATGAACACAAAGTTTGTAACAATGTGAACTTCTAATGAATTTAATTGAATTATTCATACGATATATAATTAATAGTAATTGTTAGTATATAATAAAATAACAATTGTATATTAATTTATATATATTTTGCTGAAAATACTTGTATATTAAACGCAAAATTATTTGTATCGTAACAATTATTCAATAATGATAACATGCATACTACAAATACAGCAGGTAGGGTGGAAAACTTTTGACCACATTGCGATTTACCAGCCACTCACAGTGCTTTAACAGTGTAAAAACTCGAGACACCGGTCGCTGTAAATGGCTGTGGTTAGTCGCTACGTAGTCAAACGGGATGTTGTCATCAAGTATTTGAATTTGTAACGTTATGCCCCTCCACCGTATCGCTACACCAGTCCGAACAACCGACCGACGTGCATAAGCCGAGCACGTGCGTGCGCTCGGCTAATCTTACCGTGACCCTGTGCCTACGCGCAACCGGCGCGCCACGCGTTCAGTGAGCGTTCCCACTCCGGCCGGCCAGACTGCGCGCGCTGATTGATGCGTCCAGCCGCGCGGACCGATATATAAGCCGTCAGCCGAAAAAAAGAAATCACACCGAACAACCGATCTCACCGGATCCTCTCCAGCGCCGGGCATACTTGACGCTCTCTCGCTCGGGCATTCTCAAGCACCTCCTCGAGAACGAGTATCCTAGTTCCCGCCTCCGTACGACGAGCATTCTCGTCGTTCCCGCGGTTGGGTATGCTCGGCCGATTCGTTCCTATTACCGCGATGGGTATTCTCATCGTTCTCGTGACCGGGTATGCTCAGCCAATCCGATCCGCTCCACCGTACGACGGGCATTATCGTTGTTCCCGCGACCGGGTATGCTCAGCCAATCCAATCCGCTACACCGTACGATGGGCATTCTCGTGCCGATGGCCGGGTATTCCCGGCCAATCAAAACCGTCCGTCCCGCACGTCCATTCTCGGGGATTCTCGAGAACAACCCCGTCGTCGGGAATACTTGACGCCGATCTCCGGCTCAATTCATAAACCCACTCCCACGGGGTGATAACACCCCGCGGGGTGAGACCACTTAGGTCTCTAAACGTCGACCACCCTCGCGTATCGCGGAACCGTCCGCTGCACCGCGTGCCGTCGACTCCGCGATCGCGACCGGCCGTTGCGCGGGCCAATCACGGCCCGTTTAACCGCACTTTAAGTCGCCGCCTCACGGCAACTCCGATTATTAACTCCGAGCGCATAGCGCATAATACGAGTCCGTCTATTAGTGTTCTTAGTCATCCGAATCCGTTTTTTTGTTCAAATCTTAATTTGCGTAGTGAATTATATTTTGTCCGGCCTGACCAATCGTCGTTCATTTACTTTGCGCGGGTGCGATCGTTGTGCAATCAAGCACTCCGGTGAATTATTATTATTTGTGTATTCAAACTACATTTGACAAATATATTTACACATTTATATCTTTTCACTCGAACCACGAAGTTATTCTTTCTCAAACCCTGACATCCGGCGAGCACATCTGAGCGACTTATCCCGATAGTCCGCCGCACCCGAAAAGTACTAGCGTTACAAATTGAAAGGGATAATCAATTTTGTCTTTTAAAACTAAATTGTACAATAATAATTATGAAAACGCATGAATGTGCCGAAATATAATTTCATATTATTGAAAATAATTTAAGTCGCATAGGAATGCTTGAATCATTAATACAATACTTTTTTTAGAAGGGGAAAATCTAGAAACAGGTATTCTTAGGAAGAAGTCCGGGGAGGGGCCGAGGGTTGTAAGAGATTTTGATCCATTAAAAACTCCTCCGGTGTCTCGTCGTGTCCTGTTTTGGAGAATTCGGGAGACAGTCATCGGTATTCTCGACATTGTTTTTTTGTTTTTTTTTCATTTTTAACAGAAATGTATGCTAACCGTACATTTGATAACATGTAAATTTCCTCTCAGTGTACTCTTACATATATTCTTACCAAGAAAATAATGAACTGGCTTCAGGAAATAACTCAAGGCACGAAAAATCAAGCGAGCCTGGAGTTGTGAACAGGATGGTAGAAATGATGATAGAACCCGTAACAGTTGATGTAGCCGGAGGTTTACCAAATGAAGAATTTATTGGGTTCGGGATGGTCGTCGCCTCAAAGCTGCGAGCTTTCAGTGCGGATGCGGGTGAGGTAGTTATGCTCGCAATCTTACAGCTTTTGCGTGAGGCAAGAGCAAATGATCAATAGATTTTTATATTAGATTATAATAGATATATTTTTATTATTACAATTTAATAATATTATATTTTTAATATGTATTTTATAATACATCATATGTTTTAATAAATAATGTTACTAAGATATGATGCGAATAGGTAAATCATATGACATTTTATTTATGACTATTAAATTGCCACGGTACTGATCCTTCATTAAAAAAGTATTTGCGAAATTCATCACGAATCTTCATACAGTTTCGGGCACTTGTATGGGTTCCACAATTAGTAACGTCTTAAAATGCGCATTCATCATCCATTATTCTGCGCCAAATGCCTGGTCAAAAAATATTAAAACCTGCACTTTCTTCGTCGATCATGTTGTTGGAACATATATACTTTTTCCAATGTCTTCTTTTCGTAATCAGTTATGCAGACACACGGTTGCTTGCACGATTAGTTTAGTAGTTTGTGGCTGGGCAATAATTGGTTTACGATACACTCTCCACTGACTCGCTAAATGCCAAACGTGTTCTCGATCATTCTTCTTGCACGACTTAATCGATAATTATAGATGTTTTGTTGCTGAGTCAATCGAGTCTTGCCTGGATAGGGTCAAAGCAGATATGGTTTTAAAGGAAAAGTCTTGTCTCCCACAAGACAGAATGGTAGAATTCATCCATCTTTTTCAACAGCTGCTGGCTTCGGCACATTCATGCGTTGAGAGTCAAAATTTTTCCCTATGACGCTGTTTACAAAAATTCCGCCATCACTCCGTCGGCCATATGCTCTGATGTCCACAAACCGAAAAATGTATCTTGCATTGCAAATGCCCAATAGAACAATGCTGTGCAATTGTTTATAATTATAATACATAGAACCAGCATTGTTGGGGCACTAAAATAATAGTAAATTTTTAAATAATGACAAAGCAGTGTGATAAATTTTAAAAATATTTTGGATAAAAAGTTTTCATTGCTTATAAAGGATATCATCACTCTCAATTCTTGTTACTTTAAGGATAAATATTTCTCACAAAAGAAACAAACTTGTATGATTACGTATTTGCCATCGATGGCTCCAATGCAATGGACAAAATTTGTTATATCATCAAAGCCTTGTGCAATATTTAACCACTCTGTTTCTGTTGGTGCAGGTGGTAAAACTAGCGGATACAAGATATCCCAGATTGCTTTGCACGTCTCTCGAATTATGTTGCTGGTTGTGCTAGTTCTTACAAGATATTGGTATAATATCGATATCATGGAATCACCAGATGCAAGATATCTTAAACATTGGAAGCATAGAAGCAAACATTAGACATATTTTTGTACTATTACATTATGTATAATATGTACACTCAACGCCAAAATTTAGGAATCACCTATTCTAACTCCGAAAAATAGGCGTAATTCAAGAGAGTGTAACTTTGTCAAAAATAACTTTGTCAACACTGAAGCAAAAATGACCTTTTTTGCTTCAATGTTACATAATTCAGTAAAAAAAATAGTACAACGCTCGAGGGCCGTAGCTACTGCTGCTTTTTTCTTCTCACCGCGCCGCGTCGCCAGTCGTGGTTGCCTACGTCTCGGCGACCAGCAGGCGGTCCTTGCGCGCGGTGATACGCGCTTATTCGAAGATTTTATTAATTTTTACCTCGTTAACTATAGCAAGTATTAAAAAATGGTAAAGGACTTTTCTGCTCAGTTTTACTTGATCTATCAATCCACGAAACCAGGGGCGGTATTTACCTGACACCCTGTATATACATTATATTATAATTCATTTGTCTTCAACTTTGAACAACTCCATTAAAACTCTTCTTTGAAAAATATCAAATTTTTCTTTTGATAACTGTTTCATTCGCAATCCTAAATAATTGGTAAATGTGATTATCAGATCTAGTAAATTTGATGTTGATAAATTGCTAAGAGCCGTATCCGTTATTTGCAGTTGATTTATCAAGTTGGACTCTAAAGATAATAATTGGTCACTTGTTGAGACTTTTGTTTTACGTGCTCGTTTTGCTGAAAAAAGGTACTAATCAGAAATACAAAAAGAAAATTAATTATTAATAGATTAGTAAATTCAGATTTTTACGTCTTTCAGAAGAATCACTGGTACTAGTTGATGAGCCAGTAGGACTTGGAGTTAGGGGATAAGCGCGATCGGAGAAAGTTTTTAATAATTGTACTTCGTGAGAACTTATAATATATAATTTAAAAATGCATTAATAAAGGTGCTTTTTCACGTTGATGCTCGACGTTCAGTTTCAGCATCAAAAGACATCTTGTGGCAAAAAATAATGAATTATTGCAGTGATTTTTGATTGCATAATATCTTCTGACGTTGAAATTAAGCGTCCAGCGTGAAAAAGCACCTTAACAATACTAGTTTCTTCGAATACGTAAAGCAATATATGATTTTATAGAACTTTTTATTTTAAACCGTACTTTCATATCATTTCAAAGTAAGGCCATGTTTCCTTTTTCGGTCTGCATGACGCAGTGCTGCCACTTGCGACATACTTTTTTTGTTCCATTAATTTACGTTAATTCCGCCATTTGGTTTGTGATGTCCCAGATACTATGTCTAAATAATACATATTTTTTATCATTATATTTTTATTATATTAAAAACAACATTCAAAGTTTAAGAATTATAGTAATGAATTTTTTTAACTGTTATATATTCCTATAATAATCAACAGATAAAAGCTTTGAATCAGCTTTTTTTATATTAAATTTAAGAAAAAAAATTTTTAATATCATGATAAAACTTACTAAACATTTCGTCTATATCAGCCCATGCCTTTTTAATACTGGCTACTCCTCCCTTTGCATACGGAATTGTATGATCTCATAGTATTCGAGTCTGTTCCTCTGTTTCATTAAAACTTTCCATATCCTGAATTATCGTTAATGGCTCATTAACGTCTTGTTGCTGTGATGAATCTGTCACATCACTAAAACATATATGCTCACTACCATATTGGATTGCTTGAAAGCAAAGTTCACAAGTCTCCTGAAAATTATGAAATACAAATCATTCACTTTCTTATTTTTAATACCTAAAAAGCACTCATTTTTAAAAGATATCCAAAGGATATCCTCTGAATGTCTTTTGAATATGTTATGTTGTCTGGATAGTATATAAAATATAAGAGCATCAAAATTCATATAAATTGCTAGATGACAGAATGAAGAATCCATTTCAATTGGCATTTTTACAGATTAAGAATGAAACGTAGTTTAAAACGATTGAAAACAATTAAAAATTCCCAATTTATTTTAATCGATCTTTGTTACAGGATGTAAAAGCAAAAGTTTGCAAGCATAATAATATAACGATGACATAATTAATTTTATTATAATTACGTATTGTTAATTTATTATACATATTTTATTTTTACATTAGTGGATAATATTAATTTTTAGTTTTATATATTTTGCTTACCTCAATTTTGTTATCCGTATAAAATTCGTATAAAATTTAGTCTGATTTAGTACAATTTAGTATTATAGTAATCACAAAAAATTAATGACAAATTTTATAATGCATCAAAACGAGCAAACTATTTTTTCCCAATTTTGTCCAAATTTGGAGGGTTGCGATGCGCTAGCGTACGACATATTTTGAATCATGGCCAACATTTCGTCGGATGATAACGGACAGTCAAGCGGTCCGATGGTACGAAGCAAAATCCTGCTTTCTGATTGGTTGCGGAGCGTCGTACGATGCACGTCGGATGCAGTGTGAATTCAGCAAAAGTTTTTATACTACCCCCCTGTTTAGTGTTTTACGTACTAATACGAACCGTTTTCTTTGGTCTTGAACCAGAATAGGTTTTTAAAGTTGATGAGGTAGTCGGTACTGCAGGTGACTGCGTGCGGAACGTGTCAGGCTTCATCGGTAATATCTCGTAGTATGCTGGCTTTAAGCGTTCCGTAGAGATGGTTGATGGTTCTCTTTTGATGTTAATTTTGAAAACGTAATCTGAAATACATTCGATGACGTCGTACGGTCCTTCGTATGGCTGGTCTAACGGCTTCTTGATTGCGTCCACTCGGACGAAAACGTGTGAGCATGAGTACAAGTCTTTGAGAGCAAAAGCTTTAGACTTGATATGATGTGCTGATAGACTAGTGCGTACTTTGCGCATGTGTTGTCACAGATGTTTCACGAAAATTTGCGGATTCGGTGGTGGATCTTCGTGAAAAATTCTGCGGGTAACCGGAATGGAGTTCCATAGACCAATTCTGCTGCACTACTTTTGTTTTCCTTGAGACTAGCTCGTAAGCCGAGAAGTACTGTTGGCAGAATTTTTACCCAGTTCACGTCTGCGTGCAAAAGCATAGCTGTCTTTAAAGAACGGTGAAAACGCTTGATCGTGCCATTTGAAGATGGATGGTACGGCGTTGTTTTTGTTCTGGTTGCTCCTAGCACTTTTGTCATCGTTTGAAATAGCGTAGATTCAAATTGTGAATCCCTGTCGGAAGTGATAACGGCTGGTGCTCCGAACCGTGCGACCCAAGAAACATAAAATGTCGTTGCAATGGTGTCGGCTGAAATATCAGACATTGGTGTAGCTTCTGGCCATCGGATGAATCGATCAATGGCTGTTAGGCAGTATCTGTATCCCTAAAATACAAGTAACAGACCTATTATATCAATGTGTACGTGATAGAACTTTGTGTCTGCCATCTTGACGTGTTCTGGAACATTGTGATTATGACGTTGAATTTTAGATCGTTAAGCAAGCAAGTTTTTACCTTATTAGTAATATCTTTGTTGATGCTGGGCCATATGAAACTGCAAGTGATGAGTTCTCTAGTGGTACGTACTCCTAAGTGAGAGAGACCATGACTTACGTCAAAGATTTTTCGTCGGAGAGAGGCAAGAATGTACGGACACACATCTTCTCCGGAAAAATTGCAGAAGATTGTGCGTTCGCTATCGTTTAGATGTAACTTACGTAATTTCAGGCTACATTAAGATTGCAGCAGGGATTGGAGCTCTTCATCGTTGGTTTGTGTGTCGGCTATCTCTTCTGTGGAAATTATTATCGGCATGCCAATGGCTTGGATGCGTGAGAGAGCATCCGCTGGGGTATTTTTTATTCCAAGAAAATGTGTGATCTTTGTGGTGAACTGTCCGATAAACTCGAGATGACGTAATTGACGCGGTGACGCTTTGTCGGTTTTTTGATCGAACGCGTATGTTGACGGTTTGTGATCGGTAGCTATTATGTAATCGCATTCTTCTAACATGTGACGGAAAAATTTGTCGCCACTGTAATCGCGTAGAGCTCGCGGTCATACATATTGTATTTTTTTTTGCGCATCGGATAATTTTAGAGAGTAAAATCCGAGAGGTACGCGTCTACTTTGTTGTAGAGCTGCTCCATTTACTGTATCCGATGCATAGGATTAATGGTGATCTCTCGCTGGGATGTGCTAATAGTGATGCGTTTGAAAATTCCTGCTTTGCTTTTTCGAAAGCGTGTTCCGCTTCGGGGGTTCATGTAATAGGAGGTCTATCTCGTTTAGTGGCTCCGCTCGTGAGTGTATGAAAAAAGGCCTGAGAGGCAGCTGCGTTTTTAATAAACCTGCAGTAAAAGTTAATTAATACAAGAAATCTACATAATTCTGATATCGTGTTAGATTTTAGGTAGTTTATGATCGCATCGACCTTGTCTTTGAGTGTAGTTATCCCGTCTTTATTAAGTAAATGCCCAAGATACCGAACCTTTAGTGAACCGAATAAGCACTTTTTGAGACTGATAAATAAGCCGTGTTCTTGAAGTCTCTTGAAAACTTCGCGTAGATGGGCGGTATGCTGCTGCGGAGTTTCTGACGCTATTAAAATGTCGTCGATATAACAGAAGGGGTAGTCTAATCCTTATAGAACAGTATCCATCAGCCTCTGGAATGTTTGCGCAGCGTTGCATTCGCTTGAACTTAAAAAGACCAAAAGGTGTAATAATTACAGTTTCTTGTTGATCCTCCGGCGCTATCGGAATTTGATGGAAAGCTCTGGATAAATTCAGTGTAGTAAAGATTGTTCATCCTTGTAGACGGTGTGCGAAGTTGGATATTTATCAGAGGTTATTGCTCTGTTTAGATGGCGATAGTCGCCGCAGGGCCTCCATCTGCTGCTCTTTTTGCGCACCATATAAGGCGGGCTGGCCCAAGGAATGGATGATGACTCGCAGATGCCTTCGGCCATCAAGTGTTCAAACTTGGCGCGTGCCGCTTTGGCACGGTTAGGAGGAACACGGTTAGGAGGAAGACAGCAAGGCTACTGGCGGGCCTTAAATGGCAATGTGATGCTGCACTGCGTGTTTGGGCCCCTCGCCTTCGTCGAGCTGCTGAATTCCTGTAACAGGTCCTTGTATGGACTGTTATTATTGATTGTAGATAGCGATGGAGTCCGGCAGTAGGTTAGACTTCCGTTGGTTTTGAGCTTTGTTGTTCCATCGATGAATTGACGGTCGTGTAAGTCAACTAGCAAGTTGTGTTGACTGAGAAAGTCCACTTTTAGTATCGCTTGTTGAACGTCAGTTACTAGAAATTCCCAGGTAAAGGTTCTACGTAGCGATAAGTCCAAAGTGAGGCTTTTTGTGCCGTAATTATTAATTGATGTGTCGTTGGATGCAAAAATTTTGAAATTTGTAAGATTTGCGAGCTTAATTTGACTTCTCTTGGGCAAGACGGAGACGTCTGCACCAGTATCAATCAGAAATCTTGTTCCTGAATTTTGATCCAGAATGACAAGACGTTTCTGGAGTGCAGGGCCCGAGAACGCCTCTACCCGGGATCTTTTTTAGTTTTTCTGTTTTTCTTGTGTTTTAGGCTATCCACAAGGTGATTGGCAGTTGTGAGCTTCCATGCAATAATATCTGTGGTAGTAGCAGGAACAGCTGACAGGATTTCTGGCAGTTTGAGCGGACAAGCGATTGGTAAACTGTCGTCCTTGGCTTCGAGACCGTGCTCGGCTAAGATGTAATCTTTGTTCGAATTTTGTTGCAAGAGTGGTGATATCCTCGACTTGTAATATCAGCGCTTCTATATACTTTGCTTGTACGAACTTATCTTTTGATTTGTGCTTTATATTTAGCGTGACACTGATGGCTAGAATGGATGATCTAATTATGCCTATAGCCTTGTCCGCCATCTCCGCTAGAGATGTTAAGTCCTGCGCGTCTGTGCTAATATTGTGCGCACTTGATCGGGAAGATGTTTCAGGAACAGGGATCCTAGCACAGGCTCGTTGTATTGCCCTGTAGCTAAGCTTTTAAGTCGGTGGAGATAAACCGTAGGTTTTTCGTTTTCGCCCATTTCATTGTCACGGTGAAGTCTCCTTTTGTCTCTCTCGTCGTATGCTGTGATTATTCTTTTCTTGAAAGTTTCGTATTTATTTTTTCGCGGAGGGGAGAGAATGATGTCTGAGACGCTGTTTAATACGTCTCCGGAAAGCTGAGCGGCTAGCTGACGAAACTTGGTCGCATTTGATGTAATATTATGATTCGCGAACGCTAACTCGATTTGCGCTTTGGATATGAATCGATGTTAGGAGTGCGGTAGTAAATTAATAAATTACGGAATCGAGTGAGCTTTCAATCGGTTCTATTTAATGTTTGGTTTAATTTTGAGATGCTCGAGTTACAAGACACAACACGTTGAGACTAAAGGATACTTGGCGAGAGAGAGCGTTTCTTCTCTCGCCCGCTTTATATAAGTTCCGAATGACCGTTTGGTCCGCAAATTTAAAGCTGTTTATTATTTTTTCGTGATTTTTTGTGAATCTTCTCTACTCTATATATCCTTCTGCCGTGTTGCTTGCTATCTAAGCATGTTTATCTTAACTAACGAGTATTATTTGCTATTCATTACCCTGAATAATATTATCTTTAAATTTTTGGTTGGGCATGTGGCGAACGGTCGGTCGCCACAGGACCCCCCTGCCAGTGACGTAAGTCACGAAATTATATTTTTTCATCGCGGTCGAGCTAAGAATCACGAAATTCTAAATACTAATTAATACTATAATAAATAATAAATAATAAATAACAAATAACAACTCTTACTAATATTTACATTAATTTACTAGCTCGACGCGCGTCCAAAGAGATTACGTCAGAAGTAAAATTGAAATGCATTAAAGCACGGAAACCGATTACGTCGTTAATGAAACTAAAAAACAAATTATCTATTATATATGTACTACTGATTATTCATACTAATCGCGTCTCGGGTCTTTTTACAATTCATCTATGAGTATCTGACATTTCGTCATATAACGCAGAGAATACCGACTTCTTTTTTATTGTCGACTTAGGCCTGCCTGGAATCTGTCCGGAAATCGTACTCTTCTCCCGGATCTGGTTACTTTGGCTGATTGCTCACGCGGAACCGGCGTGTCGTCTTCCGCGCTTGGAATGCTCCTTGTGCACTCGTCTTGTCTCGGCTCGATGACGGTAGAATTCGGCGTGCCGTCGCTCTGTCTGTCTCCTGCAAGAATGTACGCAGGCTTTAATCTATCGATGGAGTGTTACCTCTTCGCTGTGCATCCGCACGACAAAAGTTTTCTCTCCTTGCCTGATAACGATGTATGGCCCGTCATATGGCGCTTGGAGCATCGCCTTTGGTCCATCTCGTCTCAAAACGCACTCGGCGGTCGCCAAGTCCCTGAATACAAACGGCCGTCGCTCGCCGTGCCTGGTACTTTCCACCGGACGTAGCTCGCCCAAGCGCTTTCCCAGTCTGCCGACAAAATCCGCGGTGTCATCCGCGCTATCTGTCAGCCTCCGCTCCAGGAATTGTTCTGGAAGTCGAAGCGTCTCTCCGTACACCAGCTCGGCAGCTGTTGCTCGTAGATCTCGCCATGCTGCCCGTATTCCTAACAGGACGGTCGGCAGCGCCTCAGTCCATCGGTTGTTCTCCTGACACTTGATGGCGGCCTTGAGCTGTCTGTAGAATCTTTCCACCATGCCAATCGCCTGCGGATGGTAAGCAGTCGTCCTCAGATGTGATGTGCCAGTGAGCTTGCTTAGCCGTTGGAAAAGTCAAGACTCAAATTGGCGGCCTTGATCTGTCGTAATTCTGAGTGCTGTTCCAAGCCTGCGAATCCAACCGTGATAAAATGCTCTCGCTACCGTCTCTGCTTCCTGGTCTCTGAGCGGAAACGCCTTCGGCCAGCGTGTAAATCTGTCCACGCAGGTGAGACAATATCTCTTGCCTTTGGACACGGGCATCACGATAATGTCCAAGTAAACATGCTCGAACCTGCCCGATGCCGCGAATTTTCCCAAGGGCGCCGTCACATGGCGAGTGACCTTAGATCTTTGGCAAGGCATACAAGACCGGGCCCAGTCCCGCTCCTCTGTCCTCATTGACGGCCAGACGTAGCACTCCGCCATGAGTCTGCCCGTCACCTTCACTCCTGGATGAGCCAACCTATGAATCAAATTGAACGCTGCGCGACGAAAAGGATTCATCAAGAACAGCCGTGACATTCCCGTTGACGTGTCACAATATACGGCTACGCCGGCTTTCGGGATTTCCACTTTCTTCAGCTTCAAGCTCGATCCCTGATCTAATAGTTGTCTAAACTCCTTGTCATCTTTCTGCGACTACGCTAAAGCCTCGTAGTCCATCGGTGACTGCACTTCCTCTATCTTCGATATCGCGTCAGCCACGACATTGTGTTCATTGGACACATGCCATATGTCTGTCGTGAATTGCCTTCTGAAGTCGAGATGCCGAAATTGATGTGGCGTGCTCTTCTCTGGCTTCTGCCGAAATGCGAAGGTCAACGGCATGTGGTCGGTATAAACTGCAAACGTCCTCGCCTCAAACATATGTTGGAAGTACCTGACAGAACGATAAATAGCCAATAGCTCTCTGTCGAAGGCACTGTACTTCTCTTCTGTTAGTCTAAGTTTTTTCGAGAAAAACCTAATGACTCCCAACCGTCATTGCCACGCTGCTGCAAGATCGCTCCGATTGTGTGTTCGGATGCGTCTGTAAACAGAGCGAGCTCGGCGTCGGTTCTTGGATACGCGAGAAGCGTGGCCTGAGCCAAGTTTTCTCTCAATGCCTCAAACGTTTGCTGTGCCTGTGGCGTCCACGCCATCGGAACTTTGCCTCGCACGTTCCCGTGCAGAAGATCGTTAAGAGGTGCCAAGGTCTCTGCAGCTTTTGGTATAAACCTCCTGTCGAAGTTCACTATCCCGAGGTATCTTCGCGATTCCTTTGCTGTCTTCGGCATCGGATATTCTAGAATGGCCTTGACACACGTTGGCAACAATCGTGTCCTTTCTTAGGATACTAAATATCCAAAGAATTCCACTTCTGATTGGCCAAACACGCACTTTGCAAGATAGATTATTACTCCATATTCCTGCAATCGTTTAAATAAAATTTCTAAGTGTTCGTGGTGTTCCTCGACCGACGACGATGCGACGAGGATGTCGTCTATATACGCGTAACAAAATTCGAGTTTGTGAAAGACGCCGTCTATAAATCGTTGGAAGGTTTGCGCTGCGTTCCGTAAACCAAAAGACATGTACAAAAACTTGTACATTCTGAATAGCGTCGTTATAGCGGTCTTCGGTATGTCTTCCTCCGCTATTGGGATCCGGTGGTATGTCCTGACGAGATCTAGTGTTGTGAAGACTCTCTTACCTCGCAAAGTCTGTGCGAAGTCGTGGATATGCCGCACTGGGTAACAATCTGCCACCGTCCGAGCATTTAGAGCTCTGTAGTCTCCACATGGTCGCTTTTCTTTGGAACGAGATGTAAAGGCGCTGACAAACTACTCTTGAATGGCAATTCCTGCTTCTATCAGCTTACGGAACTCTGCTTTTGTCGTCACCAATCGCTTTGGTGCAAGTCTTCGAGGCTTGCATACAACAGGCGGTCCTGGCGTTGTTTCTATGTAATGCCGCGTGATGTGCTTTGTCTGACCGACGTTTCCTCCTTGCTTTGTCACCTCCGGAAACCGTGCCAATAACTGATGATACGATGTCGCTCCTGCGACCGTCTTAATGCAATTCGCATCACAGCGAATGCATCTTCCTGACTCCCATTTCAAGTTCGTGACTTGATCTATTGGGCGGGAGTTTCGTAAGTCCACGAGTAGTCCGTAAAACGATAAAAAATGTGCGCCAATAATCGGTCTCGATACGTCAGCAACTACGAAACTCCATGTGAATGCGCGTCGTAGTCCGAAAATCAGCGTTAACGTTTTCATTCTGTACGTATGAATAACCGTTCCATTTGCCGCCAAGAGTTCGTATGTCGATTTCCGTCGCGGTCCTCGAATCAGTTTTCGTGGGTAGACGCAAAGGTCCGCACCCGCGTCAATTAAAAAATTTATCCTCGTTGTGAGGTCTGGCGGCGCGTCTAGTGGCTCGAATCGCTCGCCGCCATCAACGATTGACCGCGTTTCCCTGCTGGCTTGACGAGCAGGGCGGCTCGCAACGACGAGCGTCCGGTCCGAATCACCAATGGTACCAGCACAGTCCATTTGGGTGACCACGGTCAAGCGAATGCGGTTGCAAACAGGAACGCGAACAATTCCGATATCGATTTCTGCCACGCTCTCCGCTCGATTCTCTCTCGCCGATAGCCTCAATTGACTTGTGGAGAGCTGCCATTTGCTCCGCCATTTCTTGTTGCAGTGACAATCTTAATTGCGCGAAACGCAACTCCCATTTAGCCTCCGCTGTCGCCGCTTCATCCGCGCGAAAGGTGTTCAGCGCCGGAGCTTGCGCCGTTTCTGCGATCTGCAATGCGGGTACTCGAGTAGCCTCCGCAATTGCGTCCGCCGTGTCTGCCACTCGATCCAATGGATCTGCCGCGCGCGTAACCAAATGCGGCTGAAGATATGTCGGCAATTGGCTTAGCCAGATTATGCGGAGTATCTGGTCTCCGACTACATTCCTGGCGAAACTGACGGAGATGTTGTAAAAATTGCGATGGTTTTCGATAGCCTATTTCTTCGTGCTCTAGCAATCTCCGCGTTTTGTGCTCTTTCGATAGGCTCAAGCGTTTGACCAGTTCTGTTTTTAGCGTATGCTCGCTCGTATGCTCGCTCCGCCGGCGGATTCATAATTATATCGCGGACTTCACTGGCGTATTGTGGATCGATTGCCGTTAGCGCATATCCGAATTTAGTCGCGTCGACCGTAATTCCGGCAGCTTGAAAGCTGTGGTCCACGATGGTGAACCACAGCTCGGGATTCGTAGGTGTAAACGGCGGCATACGCATGCCTACTCGGCTCACCTCAGGGCCAGATAAAAGAAATCCTGGTCCAGCTTCCACAGCGGGTTGCACCACCGGCTGCATCAACGACTGCATTATAGGTTGCTGCATCGTCCGCTGCTCGTACATCAGCGCACTCGATTCTCCCTGCGAGCGCGGTCCGCTCCATCGTCGTCACGCAACGTGAGATCCATGCTACACACGTCTTCTTTGTGCCTGTGCACTCACACACTTGCACACGCAAATTCTCCGGGCCGATTTGGCTAAGTTTTTCTACCGATTGTCACGAAAATAACGCGAATTTAAATTAAATCACGTCGGTCCTTCACCACTTTGGATATGAATCGATGTTAGGAGTGCGGTAGTAAATGAATAAATTACGGAATCGAGTGAGTTTTCAATCGGTTCTATTTAATGTTTGGTTTAATTATGAGATGCCCGAGTTACAAGACACGACACGTTGAGACTAAAAGATACTTTCTTCTCTCGCTCGCTTTATATAAGCTTCAAATGATCGTTTGGTCCGCAAATTTGAAGCTGTTTATTATTTTCTCGTGTTTGTGAATCTTCTCTACTCTATATATCCTTCTGCCGTGTTGCTTGCTATCTAAGCATTTATCTTAACTGATATTATTTGCTATTTGTTATCCTGAATAATATTATTTTCCAATTTTTGGTTGGGCATGTGGCGAACGGTCGCCACAGCGCAAACCACAAACGCGGATTTTGCTCATAGAATGACGGTAGCGTTATTTGACGAGTTTTGATTACCGCTATATCTTGAAAATTCACTGTCCTGCTGATTGATTGTAGTCGTCGTGGAACTTTCTCCTGGCGGACCACATGGCGGAGAATGATCAGTCGGCATTTTAAGTTTTCTATGTTACGTTTGCACGTGCACGAATGTTTGGACGTTGGGGTTACCAATTATGTGGCTTAAAGGGTCACCAATTGTGTTATATATGAGCAAAAGATCGATCTTGAATAAATTCAAAGTTGATTAACGTAATATAGGGATATAGACTTCTTTATTAGGCAACGGATACAGGAAAAATGATGATGCAGTACTGTACTTGTTGAAACGTGTTGCTTAACGGATTAATAGGAACCTGAACTTAAAAATTACTGAGATCGAAAACTTACTATTTAACAGGAATGAATTTCGTTCGTTCTCATTGGCTGAGTCTTTGGACAAGAATGCTATAGCAGAAAGTCTTTATAATACTGAAAAAGCAATGGGAGTTTGTAAGCCCTGATATAATCTTGTACATAAATTAAATGTTTAATTTAATCTTTTTTTAATCCTTTTTAAAGAAAAAACTACAAGAAGTATTTTTTTTGTAAATTAAACATTCATTACGTTTACATTAATGTATTCTGTTTCAATAAATTTATCTAGGTTCCGATCTTATTTTCAATCGGTTTTAATATTGTATTTTTGGTGCAGAAATTTCGATCAATTCGGATTACTTTTTTTGTTTAATCGGTTTTAATCGCACATTTTCGGCACGGATCCTTTATAACATTCCTTCATAATTTATCTCTTTGTTTTAAATTATATCTCAGCAGATCTGAGTTCAACAAATAATTATATCTGGTCATATCTGCCTATCTGGTTAGATCTTTCAGATCTGGCCAGATGGAAACTATTTGCATATATGGCCTGATCTGATAAATCAGATATAATCATATCTTGACATATATAATCTTTTTTCCTGGGTAATCATTGAATGCTCACAATAATTGTTAATAAATACACAAAAAATTCATTGATTTTTCAGTTTACAATAATTAATCACTGATTCACAATAACATATTTAGACTGATGATCAGAATTATTTATTGATAATCAGTGATTATGCACTTCAGATTAGTACACGTATTGTTTTACATTATTTTATCAAGAAACATACTGTAAGACATATAGAAAAATTATTATGTATTATACTTACTTAATCTGTATCTTTTGCTTCCTTTTCTTTTATTGCATCATTAAATAATTTTCCACAGAAATATAAAACAAAAATGTTAAAGTTTCTTCAGCGTTCCTAAAGTTACTGAAAGAATAACGAATATACGGATCTTTGATTGGTTGGAAACTAGTGTAGAGTTATTTTTAACCGAATATTGCCGGTTCAATAACAATGTCGGAATCCCATTTTGTATCGCATTGCTAAGAGAGTTACAGAATAGGTTTATCTTTATATTGTCGACGCAAAAAATTTCTGTACGTAACGATAACAACAAAAGTTAGAGAATAGACCCACTGGGCAGATAAGTGAGCTTGAAGGACCGATAAAGGACCTCTTTTGGAGAGAATCAGGACTCCCCATAGAACTTATATAGTAATGGAAGGGGAATAGTCTACTCTGACAATAGATAGAGAGTGTGAGCAAAATCTGAGGCTAGAGTCTCATGGATGTGGAACGTGCGCAATCCGGAATTGGCGGAACGCCCGTGATTGGTCCGTTCAGTTTCGCCAAATTTTATCTGCAAGTTTTGATTTTATGCGCTACGCTTGTCGGTTACGCTGATTACTTGTTGTGTGTGTGTGCGTGCGTGCGTGCGTGCGTGCGTGCGTGCGTGCGTGCGTGCGTGCGTGCGTGCGTGCGTGATAAAAATGTGTATGTGATAATAGTGTTTCAAATAGTTGATGTGGCATTCTAAAATAATCTATATATTTTTCTATGTTTTCAGCCACCATTTCCTTAACAAGATTATTGCTTGCTCCTTGTTGCAATCTCCTTTCAGCGTTAAACATAGGTCGCACCCAAAATTGTCGTTTTCTTTCATTTTTTTCATTTCTAATTGCAATGTTGTATAATACATATAATTTTGAAATCTTGCGGCGTAGTTCCTGTTTTTTAAACACACACGTATATTTATTTAAAGAGTTTATTAATAAACCAATAATTAAATAAAACTTTTCCAACTTCATAATTAATAATAATTGTCTTTTTACGAAGTTAATTGACACGTGGTTATTTGCCGTAGTTATTTGTCAATTGTGATCGGTATATGATGGAGTTTTTCAACTTTGATGTACATGTATATGTGATTCCGATCCGCAGAAGTTCGAATCCCTATGTCCTATGCTGCGGAAAATGCGGAAGGGTAATCTGCGCGAGCCAATAATATACAATGATTTTGATAGATACGATGGAAAGATCTATGAAAAAAATATTGCGATTGACAGGTGACAATCACGCATCCGCGAGTTCCGCTCCATGGGACATAGGGAAATACAATTCAGCGGAACGTTCTTGACGGAATATTTGTAGGACCAATCATAAGCGTTTCGCCAATTCCCCATTGCGCACGTTCCGCATCCATGGGACTCCAGCCTGAGAGACAAAAAATATATTTCTGTCCTGCTCAGGGACTTTTCTTCTCTCTGCGCATGTGCCAAGTGAGGCGCAATGTTTTAATAACAAGTCATGTCACAGGATCCATATCTACGCCGATGAATCCTGCTAGCAAGAAAAAGAAGATACCTGAAATGAAGCCAAACGAAGAAAAAGTTGAAAAACCATATCGTCAACTGGTTGGAGCCTTAAGGCGATGCTGGAGCGACGGCCGAACTCCGAAGGGTTTTGGCCCTCATTTGAACGGAACTAAAAATATCGATCTGTCGGTAACTAAAATTGAATTACCATCCAAGATTCTTATTATACAATTGGTTCTGACATCCACTACCAGGGATGTTACATTTCGATCCCCGGGTGCATAAAAATAAAAAAAATCCGAATATTTCGAATTTTTATAATTTTTATGAATACCAGTTTTGTTGTTACTTCCAGAACCGGAATATAACAATTTGGTGCCCGGGTGCATAAAAATCATAAAAATCCGATTACTTCGAATTTTTATAATTTTTATGAATATCAATTTTGTTGTTACTTCCAGAGCCGGATAGTAACAATTTAGTGCCTAGGTGCATAAAAATCCGATTACTTCGGATTTTTATAATTTTGATGAATATCAGTTTTGTTGTTACTTCCAGAGTCGGATAGTAACAATTTGGTGCCTGGGTGCATAAAAATCATAAAAATCCGATTACTTCGGATTTTTAATGAATCTGTGCTAAATTATCTTTTTTCTTTTACGAAGTAGTGTAGCTATTTCTTCTGTTTTGAAGGACGGTGACTACCGTCCTTTATCTGTAACATAAAGTTTTGTAATAACAAATGCCATTTAGCCAACTCATGACAAACACTTTTGGCAGTACATTAAAAATATTTTTATTTTTATAGAATGGGCCCCTCCATCGCCCATTCTCGTGAAACGCAACCAAACTTTTTAATCGTTTCTCCTAATTTTTTATGTGCCTACGATGTAGGAAATACTGCTTAGCAGTATTTTTGTCCATGTAATATTTTACAATATATATGAACGTTATACATATTATATTTATATATAAATATATATATATATATTTTTTTTTTTTTTTTGGACGGTGACATCACATATACTTTCTGGAGTGTAAAATTACATTTCCATATGAAAGCATTACAATATTCTTTGCAATAATTTTTTATTCAAAGAATATTTATCGTCTCGGAAAAGGCAAGAGTTTTTTCATTGCAACGATAGACATAAAATGACATCTCATTATTTCTACGTCTTTGGAATACGTTTCCTCACAAGGATTTTTTCCTAAGACTATATCCGTTGCAAAAGCGGCAGCATATATTCCACAAGATGTACCATCCGGTTGCATTTGAACTTTTTCAAAACTTATTTCGGTAGGTACAACTTGTGGAAAACGAGCTCTTATATATTTTTTTTCTTTCGACGCCATTTTTTCGTACGTACAGCCAGGTATGCTGTCATATACATACAGTTTGATACCGTCGAAATAAATACAACGCCAGTGATCGGTACAATTTCCTCCAATTATTTGTACACTTTTATTACAACTGGCTAGAATTATATCTGGATATTCTATGTACAATACGCTTTGTGTTTTGAAACAAGAAGTTTCTTTAACAATGCGTAAGAATAAATCCAGTGAATCGTCGTTTAATTTGCTATATTTAGGCAAGACATTCTTTCTCACCAAAGATAGAGAAATGTCACGTTCTTCTAAAATTCTTCTACGACTTTCCTTTTCATCTGCTGTCGGAATATGTTCAGTTACATTAATTATAATGCAATCGTCTTCCTCTACAACAGCAGCAGGAAAAGCATTTGTCTCGATTGTAAGATTACTTTTTATTCGTTTATTGCCAATTGTTTCGTTTTCTTGTGAAAATTGTTCATCGATTGATGCTGTCCTTTGTCGCTTTGTGTTTGGATTTATTTCATTTTTAGAAGACTTTTCTTTTGCTTCTATAATATATTTCGGATCTCTGATAGGCATATGTCTATTATACCGACTATCCAAAATTTCAGGAAGCAAACATTCATTATAAAAACGTGTTAAGCGAGGCAACATGTTATTTTGCCAAAAAACGTTGTCTCTGTTAACACGCAATATTTTAACGCTTTTTGGCGTCCACATAGCAAAAATGCAATAGTCACGCCGTGTTATGTTCAGTTGACCCTGTATTTGATGAAAGAATCGGTGATTTCGATTCATCATATTAGGATCTTTTTTATCACAAATACCTTTCCATTGAGGTAGTGTACAAACAGCTTCCTCTGCTGTTAAATTTTCTGCTTGAAAAGGACATTTGATCTCTACTAGACCATCTTCATCCAGAAGTCCATCTGGAGAAGCACCCAAGCATGGATTGTCACAATCAATAAACAATCCGCATGGTTTTATATTTTTCTTTAATTCGACAGATAAATCTTGTTTTGCTTTCTCCTCCATTTCGCGACCATATTTCATAGCTGCGGTTTCAATAAATGAAGGATACAAGATATTCTTGACAGTCGTTGCACAAGATGTTGTTGGTCTCAAACGGCATACGACTCCAAAATTTGATGCTGTCAACATTTCTTTTCTCAGTGACAGCCAATATTCGCATCTACTTTGCTCTCTGGTATCGCGTTCTATTTCTCTCCAGTTTCTTGCATTTTCGAACAATTTTTCTATATGTTTTTTTTTAAATTGTTCGAATATGTCAGGGGAGAGATCTGGTTTTTGCGATTGAGGTCCATAATAACCATCTGTTCCTTTGTTTATTTAAAATTTTTTTGGTTGTCCTTTTGCTTTGCGATATTCTCTGGTTCGAGCTACTTTTATTTGTTGTCGCTTCTCCAGATTCTCGATAACAGAAGGAACAGTCTCACATACATTTTTGTGTACTTCTGTGAGAACTTGTTGCGTGTTATGTTGAATAACAGCCGCTGCTATTCTGACATTATAGGAACCTCGCATACCATAGTTAACGCGCTTTCCGCCTATTTCTTCGCAGATTATCGAATTAAACGCTTCTACACAATTGTTGTTCAAACTGAGCAATAAACTATCGGTAAAAACGCTTATATATTTGATTACGTCCTGTATCTTGGGATACAGACCGTACAATTTAAGATACGGAACATAATTTTCTTCATTTGGATCAGCGATGTTTTCGCATTTACGACCACGTTCCTCACATCGCTTGTGTTCACCAAAAATATGGCTAGGAACGTTTAATATATCCTCGCGTAATTTCGTAGCTGCACAATGCTCTTTTTCTTCCCTTCTACGTGCAGCTGCTTCTAATATCTCTTTTCGAATTTTTAAAATGTTTCCATTCACAATTTTTCGTAATTTTGTAAATTCACGATTTCTACGCAAGTTTGGCACAGTTGTCTGTGCAATTGCTTTTAATTTCTTGCATAGATTTCGAAGCAAATGATTTGTGCATTCTACTTTATTCACTTTTATCTTTTGTTCGTGATAAGGATTATTATTAATGATAGACTGATATACGTTACTATCACCATCAGCAATGACTGTTCTATAAATCAGTCCATGCATTTCAATGCTACATTTAAACCCTTCTACAATTGCATCACTTTCCATGCGTGTAGAACTTGCATTACGGTCAAAATTTTTATAGCATTTATGAATTTTTGACTGGAGACCTTTTCGTTCCGCCATATGGCATACCATGCAAAATTTGTTGCGAATGCCAACAAAGAGGACTTTCCTTGTGCGATAACCAAGAATGGCTCCAATACCGGAAAGTGAATCGTAGGCAGTGCCGTACGACCTCTTCGCCCAACTGCCATCCGCTACAACGGTTATGTATGGAATGCCATTCATTGTTTCATTTCTTTCCAAAGCCATTTGCTTTTCAGCTTCGCCTGCCATTTTTATGGTTTGACAAGATGTTTTCTCAAAATCATCGATTATTATTTCTCGATGTTTGATATACGTCTTTTCGGACATAGATGGAATATTTGCAGATGCAAATATTTTTTGCATTTGCGTAAAACCAATTCCAGCTACGATAGTTCCTGCTGTGAGGGCCGAGTTTACGTCTGTCTTTTCATTCTTGGTGGGGTGTGACCAAATGGTTGCTTCGTAATTGCACATTTGGCATTTATAAAAAAACTGCGTTTTAAATCCGAAACGTTGGACGTTTACAAGTTTCCAATCTCTAAACTGACACTCGATTCCTCGAATATGTTCATCAAATACGCGATGCAGTTCTTTATCATAATAAGTATAATTCACCAGGCCTTCTTCATCACTTTCAGGCTCATTTGCCTCATCAGTTTCCTGAAGGCCTGTTTTTTCGATGACAAAACTATCATCTTCTGAAAGAAGACTGTCATCTAAGCATTGTGTATCAATACTGATTTTTGAATCTGTCAGGTCGGATAGTATTTTCACTGACTCCAGATCAGTGACAGATTCGTTATCAGTATCATTACATACCTTTCTGCTTTCTTGAGTAGCCAATGTTTTCAACTGCCTCCTGTAAATAAATAAGATATTAACAAAATGTTTTCTTGACAAATAATATTGCAATTCAAAATAAAATACATCTGTATGCTATTAAAATAATTTTAACCATTTTTAAATAAATTAAATAAGTTTGAAGAGACCTTTGCTTATTTCATTATTATAAAAATTTTACAACACTTCAATCATGACATTTCTACATCAAAATTATACCATTTTAATTATATTTATCAAAACAAGCCTTTTCTGCTTATTTAGGACAATTATTTAAAACTTGCATACTGTCAACATTCTGTTGTAACTAGCCATCGCACCATCACGGCTGTGGCACATTGTTACAACTAACTTGTCGACGATGAATGTCTCAGACATTTTGTTGTAACTAGCCATCGCACCATCACGGCTGTGGCACATTGTTACAACTAACTTGTCGACGATGAATGTCTCAGACATTTTGTTGTAACTAGCCATCGCACCATCACGGCTGTGGCACATTGTTACAACTAACTTGTCAAAGATGAATGTCTCAGACATTTGGTTGTAACTAGCCATCGCACCATCACGGCTGTGGCACATTGTTACAACTAACTTGTCGACGATGAATGTCTCAGACATTTTGTTGCAACTAGCCATCGCACCATCACGGCTGTGGCACATTGTTACAACTAATTTGTCGACAGTAAATGCTTTTGGCATTTACAAACTAAACAGAATTTGAATACTCTTATTACTATAATTAGAAAAATTGTTCATTTCTTCATATTTTTAATCAATAAAAGAAGCAAAGGTCTGCACATCTTATAATTTAACAACATTTCTAAAAACAAAATTAATTTTTTTTTAAAGGTATTTTGAAATAATAAAAATTTTATTCTTTTATTTCTTTTTTGCTAATATATTAATAATGAGTGAGGGATTTCCAAGATAAGGATACGAATTGGACTTGCCATACGTCGATTGTTAGGCCTCTATAAAAAAATAATTCTCACCAATTTTAACCTTCTACCTGCACTATTATGTTAGCAATAAGCTAAAATTATAATTTTTAATCGCAATTTTTTTTTGTTTTTTTTTTAATTTATACAAAAATAAAAAAAAAATTAAGTTATGTTTCAGACGTCAAATCACAAACCTGAGAATTTATAGATTTTACGCCGCGTATACAAATTTTTAATAATTTGAAAAGTTTAAAATTATCATTTTTTTTTTAATTATCGAGTGACTAACTTTACATTTTTTTGTGTAATGATGTCTTTCCAACATTATTTACCTCAAATTTATACAGATTGTTAAATATAAAGCGTCAATGTTAAAAACTGGAAAATATTGAAAAAAGATTATTTCAATTTTTTATGCTAGAAAATCTTACTTATTTCATCTACGTGCTTTCTGATATATTATATTTTATACCTATTCAATATAATAATTATGTTGCATAATATATTTCATAATAATTATTGTCAAATAACGCGAATTTTGGTGTTCATAATAAAATATATTCACATCAATGCTCGAAAGTTTTCTTGAAAGCCTTAGTGTGCTCTGTTCCGTTCTGCGATGCTGATTAGTTCTTTGACGTCTGAAACATTGCTGATCTTTTTCGTAATTTTTGTATTAATTAAAAAAAACAGAAAAAAATTACGATTACAAATTTATATTACAGCTTACTGCCACCATAATACAGCAGGTAGAAGGTTAAAACTTGGCGAGAATTGTTTCTTTATAGAGACCTAACGATCGACGTATGGCAAGTCTAATTTGATGTGGGGGCATTTTTTTACATAAACAAATTACAGCAACATAATTAGGCATAGCAACAAAAGCGTCGTCTACAATAATTACAGTAATTACAATGTTACGACGTTGCGACACACCAATCCAAGAGGTAAATATATGATTTTGTTTTCTTTGATTGGTCAGTCTAAACGTCGTAAAATCGTAACGACTGTATTGTAGACGATGCTAAAGACTTGTATATTTTTTAATCTAAAAGTTATAAAGGTACTAACCTTTTAATCCATCCTCGCTTTGTTGATAATCTGCGACGGGACAGAGGCAAACTCTTATTATATTTTTTTCCCATTTTCTGGGACACACAGGTGTATATATATTTATGCACTAGTTTGTATTATTAGTACACACATGTACGCACTTCACTGACAATGAAAACTACACAGAAGTAACACAACATACGTTCGCAATCAGCGATGCCATAAACAATACACATGGGTTATAGCACGGATCGCGGATAGATTTGTCTCGCGCTGTTGTTTTGCGCGCGTGCAACGATTCGCGCAGTAGATGATATCGGCGAATAAAAGAGTCCGTTTAGTTTGCAGTATGGCTATACTACTGTAATGATGCGATGCGATACATATTGAGTGTACTGACAATGAGTTTATTCTTGATAATGTAAGCACATGCATTTTTATAATATATTATAAGTAAGTCTAAATATTCTTTGACAGTTAAATACGTCATTATTATTTAAAAAGAATGCATGTAAATATGATGAGAGTTTTTTAGATTAAATTTTTGATATTTGCAAAATGTTTCAAATCTACACTGTATTATGTAACATTGTATTATGTAGCATTGTATTATGTAACATTGTAATCTACATAATTTATATCTGTTTTGATTTATTTTTCCTGTTAAATATTTTCAAATAAAAGGACTAAAAAAAGTTACAATAAAAAGTCTAATTGAACAAAATCACAATATTTTTTATATTAGTAACATATACTTAAATATTTATAACAACAATATTTCATTACTTTTACTTCTTGGAATCAAGTTATATATTTGAAGTAAATATGTTTGGAAAATTTCATAATTATTTTACAATAGCAGGTTATTTATTAAAAAATAAAATTGGGAAAAAGTTAGATTAAATTTGTTTTTGATAATTTTCTTGATTTTGAGAGAATGTTACAAATATTCTATATTTATTCAAAATTGTCAACATTTTATTGGCCCAAAGATGCGAAGAAAAAATAATAAAATCTTATTTTATTAGTAAATAAATTGTAACAAATGTAACGTGTAACAAAGAGTAACGTGCACTTGTAATTTTTTAATGAATTAGTTCTTTTTAAGAATGTACTCCATTATACGATTACTTAGCAAGTTTATTATTTCTCTATTTATGATCTTTTTTTAAGTGCAGCGAACTACGCAAATCGAACAATACAATTTATTTTTATGCAAGATTTTATCGTCATATAATGTAATAAATGTCCTATCGAAATTTTCCTACTATAGATTTTCCTACTATGTACATAAAAAAAAAATTGATTTTATTTGACGATTTGCGTAGTTTGCTGTACTTAAAAAAAGCATAAATAGAGAAATAATAAACTTGCTGAGTAATCATCTAATCGGATCTAAAAAAAAAAGAATTCATTAAAAAATTACAGGTGCACGTTACTCTTTACATTTGTTATAATTTATTTAGTAAAAAAATAAGATTTTCCTTTTTTTTCTCGGCATTTTTGGACCAATTTAAATGTCCACAATTTTGAATAAATATAGAATATTTGTAACATTCTCTCAAAATCAAGAAAATTATCAAAAACAAATTACATCAATTTTTTTCTCATTTTTTATTAACTAACTTGCTATTGTAAAATGATTATGGATTTTTCAATTAATATTTTTTTCAAATATAACTAAAGATTCCAAGAAGTAAAAGTAAAAAAATATTGTTATTATAAATATTAAAATATGTGTAACTAATATAAAAAATATTGTGAATTTGTTTTATTAGTATATGTTATTGTAACTTTTTTTTCTTTTATTTCAAAATAACAAATATATAAAAACAGATATAAATTACTTAATTTACAATGTTATATTATAAAATGCAGGCAGATTTAAAACATGTTGCAAATATCAAAAATCCTCATCATATTTATACGTATTATTTTTTTAATATAAATATATATATATATTTTTTATAAATAAATAAATAAATAAATATATCTATATATATATATATATATATATATATACATATGTATATACATATGTATATACATATGTATATAAGTAGGAAACGTATTCATAATACGTCGCGCGCGCGCGCGCGCGTTGCAAACTTGGCTCCGCGACACGAAAATCTGAAATCGGGTCGCTGAGCTGTGCAGTGTTGCCGGATTGTCCTGTAATGAGAAAAAGCGAGATCGGTCGAGAGAGAAGAGGATAGGTCGAGAAGGAGACAGACCGCTTGAGAAAGAAGGAAACAAAAGAGCTCTCCACTCGTCGCCTTAGCTGCTCGACATACGCCGATGAGTCGGAGAAGACTTTTGTTTCCATCTCTCACAAGCGTTTCCTTTCTCTCTCCAACTATCCTCTAACGTTTCGAGCTGTTTTTGTCTCGTTACAGCTTTAGATACATAATTTTCGATCTCGATTCGTCGACCATGCGACAAACATTTTGCAGTATTGCGTTGGAGAGGAACTCGATTTCTAGTCATCGATTTTATGAAATTTGTTATGATTTATATATTCATTTATACATGTACTGCGATAGAATCCGCTATTGAAGCATTCCTGAAAAAAGGATAAAATACTTTCAGCAGCTATAGTAGCGTTACGGAAGAAGACTTGACAAGATATCCTCTTGTTAGAGTGGCTATGATAATTTGCTATCATGCTGAAGGTTCCAGGTTCAATTCTTTGGGACAATTTTTTTTTTATTTTTTTTTTTTTTCGTAAAATGTAGTATTAAATATAAATCAAGAAATCCAAAAATGCTCTTCTACAATTTGAAATTAGACTCAAAAGATATATAAAAATTTCAACACTTTTTTTGACATTCTGTACCAATTGTAAATTTTCATGGCAAATAAATATTTTGTGTTATTTAGAAGAACATTTTTTCCTAATATTTTTGTATAATAACGTATAATTCATAAAAGTCTGCGTAGCAGATAAACCCATTTCAAAGTAGACAAAGTATAGCAATCCACAGTGGCTCGGTGGGTTGATGTCAGCTTGACATCCGATGGACTCGAGTTCAAATCTCGGCATCGTCCGTGCCATCGGGGATACGTTCTGGCATTGTCCGTGTAAATGCACATTACGTGCAATATAAGGGGTGACAAGTTGACCACCGTTGAGCCACTGTGGATTGCATTTTTGTAAAAAAAAATTTTTTTTGCACAAATGAATATGATTTTGTATCATTTTGAGATGGCAACAAAAGATGATTTGTACTTTATGAATCCTATACACTGCCTATAACAAATTTGCGAAGCCGTGCACATCGCATATGTGATAGCAATTAAATTCTTGCAAAATGTTTTTATTAAATGTTTAAATAATTTTGTAAAGGCCAAAGCACAGACTCTTGCATTGCTGCATAACCATAAGCATAACAACATTGATTGGTCCATTTTCTTACGCATATTTCAAATGGACCAATCAATTCTCTTATACACATAGTTTTGCAGCTATGCAAGAGTATGTTCCTGCGTAAATCTATTACAGATGTAGTACAAATATTATTATGCAATATTTAAAAAGAACCAAGCTATAATATTTGTTCTGCGATATGAGTCTCGCAAAATCTTGATGGGCAGTGTACAAAACACGCGACGCTTTTTGATTCGCTCGCGCACCACGTGATGTGATCAGAGTACCTTCCCCAGCTTCTCGTTCTTTGCCGCGTGTGTGCAGATATGATATTGCGTGCAAGCATGGGGAGAAGAGCTGGACCGCGTGGAACGCGTAAGTGAATATAATATATAGTATATTATATATTACAAAATATATATAATATATATAAATTTATTTTCTAGAGCAAAGCAAGGGAAGTCGGTACAAGGTGACTTCCCTTGTTTTATCAAAAAAATTAACGACGTCGCCAGCGACGGCGATGACGTTGGCAGCGACGGCAACGGCGACGACGGCGACGGCGACGACGTCGGCAGCGACGGCGACAACGTCACCAGCGACGGCAACGACTGCGACCGCGACGACGTCGGCAGCGACGGCGACGACGTCGGCAGCGACGGCGACAACGTCACCAGCGACGGCAACGACTGCGACCAGCGACGGCGACGACGTCACCAGCGACGGCGACGACGTCACCAGCGACGGCGACGACGTCACCAGCGACGGCGACGACTGCGACCGCGACGACGTTGGCAGCGACGGCGACGGCGATGGCGACGACGGCGACGGCGATGGCGACGACGGCGACGTCGGCAGCAGCAGAAAACGTGTCGGCGAGACCGAAAACGGTCTCGCGGCATACTCAGACGCCGGAGATCTTCATAAATCGAGTAAGTACACAGTAACCTTTTATTGAAATGTGTCGGTATTTATACCTTGCCGTTCCTATTCCTTACTTCATTGTTTTTTTCAAAACAGCAATGAAGTAAGGATAAGAACGGCAATAAATATGAACACCATGTTTCAATTATGTGTATGATATATATGTATATGCATATACATATACATACACGTATATAATAAAGCTTTTTCCTTTACAGATAGTACAAGAGGAGGTACAACGTATTCTCTGGCAGAAGCAGAGGCGGCAGCGGAATAAGTGGGCTAGGCAGCGGCCTTATAATTATCACGATCGGGATACGGTGGCCGCTCCACCCGCGGTGGCCACTCCATCCGCAGAGGCCACTCCGCCCGCTCCTCCCGCTCCTCCCGCTCCTCCCGCTCCGCCCGTTCCGCCCGCTCCACCTGCTACACCCGCTCCAGTATCAACTGTGCCACCGGGATACGTCCCCGCATTATATAATCCGGCGTCGTCCGTGCCATTGGGGTACGTTGCACCGTCGACCGTCCCCCCAGGGTACGTCCTGGCTTCATCCGTGCCGCCGGGATATGTTCCGGCATTATCCATGCCATCGGGGTACGTTGCGACATCGTCCGTCCCCCCAGTGTACGTCCCGGCTTCGTCCGTGCCGCCGGGATATGTTCCGTCGTCGTCCGTGCCAGCGGGGTACGTTGCGACATCGTCCGTCCCTCCAGGGTACGTCCCGGCTTCGTCCGTGGCGCCGGGGTACGTTCCGGCATTGCCGTCGTCAGCACCACCGGGATACGTAAAATATCCATGATAATTTACAAGATATATACTTGTATAACATTTATTAACAACTATTGAAAAAATATATGAAAATAAAATGTTTAAAAAAATTTGTATCGAAAAAGGAACAATTTATTTTTTTAGTTAGTATTATATTTTCAATGTTTCTTCCTGGCAATTAAACATGGTTTTGAGTATACATATACATCCATGTATATTTATACAAATTTGATATATATATATGTGTATATATATATATTTATATAAACAAGTATATATGTATGTATATACATAAACAAATTTTAAAGCATTCACTTACAAGGGGAGGATCAGGTGAGTCACCCTGGGATTTCGATTCCAATTTTTGTAGTTATTTTGAAAACGAAAAAAAAGTTTATGTTTCTCGGCGTTTGATCGAATAGGCCTTAGTTTCAAGATAAGAAATTTGTGAAAATTGGTCATACCGCGGCGCGCCGTATGAGCCTTCCCGGTAAGTGTCCTCTCAATCAGTGCAGTCGGCTACATGCGTTAGGTGCTTGCTTCACAATCGTAAGATCCGGGTTCGCTCCCGGATGGGTGCAATTTTTTTTATTTTTTAATTTTTTTTTAAATAAGTGTAGTTATTTATCTTGATAATATTGAAATAGTATGCAAATTTCTAAAATAGAAAATTTAATGTAATATTACTTTCTAAACATTAATTTAAATTTAATTTGCAGTGAATTTGAATACAAATAATAATATTTAAAATAATAAATAGGTAATAGTAACAATAATATATAAGTTATTTGAAATGGATAACATATAAAAGCAACGTATCTAAATTTTCAAATTGTTTAAATTTAACACTGATATTCTTCTACGATTAATTATTTTAAAAACTATAATTTTAAAATACTATTAATATTATTTCCAATTAAATTTTAAATTAAACAATTTGAAAATTTAGATACGTTGCACAGTGGGATAGAATACGGAAAAAGTGGCCAAAAGTCAACTTTTTAATTTTGATAAAGTAAACATACGGTACTCATGTGGACATGTCAGTACATATATTCTCAACATTTTATAACTTTTGGTCAAGTACTTTTTTTGTAGCAATAATAGTTTGAGAAAGTTGCATATGATATGTAGTAAATATATGTATAAAGTAAAGCATTTTACATCGTTAATCAATTATATAATTCGAGTTTTTTATTTTATTGCTTTCTAAGGAAGTATACAAATCATGAAAATAGTAGATACTTTTCGTTATATTGACTCTGAGAGTTTAAAAAATATTAAACTGACGGACAACTTACTATTTTCTTACAGAGTAACGCACTACCGAAACGTCGTTCCACGAAGTTCCACTTCCAATAAATAAATTTGACGTGCCAATGTGTTCCTTCAAATGTGTATTTTAATGTAAATATGCTACTTTTTGCTACTTTTTATGTTTAAACACCTAATATCACTTAGAAATGTATATTGACGTGAACGTCAATTTTTAAAGCGCTCAATGGGATAGGCTGCTGAGAAAATTGCAAAAATTAACAGTTCGATTATATAATTATCAGAAGTCATGTCTGCATTACTTTAATCGTTGAGCACGATTTCGAAGTTGGAATTATAATATTCAAAATGGCAGATCCAATATGGCGGATCAAAATGCAAAAAGTAGTCGGACTTTAATACTCTGAGAAAAATTGCTTAATTAACAAACGTATATTTAGATATGATAAAAGAAATATTTTTCAATTATAATGAAATATTTAATTTTAATAAATATGATACAGTTAAAAAATATTCACCTAAATCTACACTATCAAGTTGCAGCTTCAGTTTACTCAAAATATGATTTATAATATAACCCTGTCCACTTCTGAGTTATAACCTTTTAATGTTCTGCGAAGATAGTTTATTTTTCCGCCACTACGCGGCGCGCATTATCGCTAGAGAAATACAGCAAAATATGTTATATATAAAGGAGCGCTCGGTCTCGGTTTTACTTCGGTTAATTTATAATATCAGTATTATAAATGATGATATGTGTGAAGTTGCATTTTGGCTCGAATCTTTGGATCTGATATTCTGAATTTCATAAAATACTTATTAGCAGACGATTTTTGAAAGTTGTTTTTTACAATTTTTTGGTACCCAAATTAAAACGTACATTACCATTATATTAAGGTTTATTGCATTTCAAAATTATTATTTCGTACATTTCTTTTAATTTCAAAATGTCTTTTACAAAGCGGGAAATTGCAGAAGAGTTAAAAATTCATAACTCAGAAATAGACGGGGTCATAAATTATATTTTGAGTAAACTAAAGCTGCAAATTGATAATGTAAATATTGATAAATTAAATAAATTGAAAATTGCAGTTAAAACTTTGCGCACTAAAATAAATAAAAAATGGAACGAAGTTAGAAGAATTCAAAGTAAATTTGAATGTAAATATGGTGAATGGTTGGACTTTGTTTTCAACATTCCTGATTTGACTGCCCACCATGATAAATCTCTTTCTAAAGCAGGTCGTCCACGTCTAGAGTTCCAATTATTGTCCGATAGGTCAAAACGACGACAATGTACGGAACTTAGCACACAACATGCAAATAATCCTACTAAGATTTTAATTGTCCGTCATATTGTATCCGCCATTTTGAATTTTGAATTTTTGACATTAAATTCGAAATCAGCGACCCCCAAAACCCCCCTATACCAAGTTTCAAGCGAATTCAGTCGATTTTGATAATTTTGTCCGTCATATTGTATCCGCCATTTTGAATTTTGAATTTTTGACATCAAATTCGAAATCAGCGACCCCCAAAACCCCCCTATACCAAGTTTCAAGCGAATTCAGTCGATTTTGATAATTTTGTCCGTCATATTGTATCCGCCATTTTGAATTTTGAATTTTTGACATCAAATTCGAAATCAGCGACCCCCAAAACCCCCCTATACCAAGTTTCAAGCGAATTCAGTCGATTTTGATAATTTTGTCCGTCATATTGTATTCGCCATTTTGAATTTTTAATTTTTGACATTAAATTCGAAATCAGCGACCCCCAAAACCCCCCTATACCAAGTTTCAAGCGAATTCAGTCGATTTTGATAATTTTGTCCGTCATATTGTATCCGCCATTTTGAATTTTGAATTTTTGACATCAAATTTGAAATCAGCGACCACAAAAACCTCCCTATACCAAGTTTCAAGCGAATTCAGTCGATTTTGATAATTTTGTCCGTCATATTGTATCCGCCATTTTGAATTTTGAATTTTTGACATCAAATTCGAAATCAGCGACTCCAAAAACCTCCCTATACCAAGTTTCATGCAAATCCATCAACATTTTGAATTTTGGCCAGTTTTTCCGTATTCTATCCCACTGTGCGTTGCTTTTATATGTTATCCATTTCAAATAACTTATATATTATTATTATTATAACCTATTTATTATTTCAAATATTATTACTTGAATTCAAATTCCCTTCAAATTAAATTTAAAGTTTAGAAAGTGATATTAAATTGAATTTTCTATTTTAGAAATTTGCATACTATATCAATATCATCAAGATAAATAAATACACTTATTAAAAATAAAAAAAATATTGCAAATATACGAGAGCGAACCCGGATCTTACGATTGTGAAGCAAGCACCTAACGCACGGAGCCAATTGCACTGGTTGGGAGAACACTTACCGGGAAGACTCATATAGCGCGCTGCGGTATGGACAATTTTCCCAAATTTATTATTTTGAAACTAAGGCCTATTCGATCAAACGTCAGGAGACGTAAACTTTTTTGTCTCCAAAATAACTAAAAAAATTAGGATCGAAATCCCAGGGTGAATCACCTGATCCTCTCCTTGTTAGATTATAAACTATCATTATGATACATTTTATAATCTAAATAAATATCATCTTGAATATTTCTGTTATGGTATTTGAAGTTTGTATCAAATTATTGAAAATTGCAAATTAATAATTAGAATTCGACCAGTTAGATGATTTAAATTTTGCGTTTGGTTTTGACTGGTTGTATTCTAATCTTCAACTCGCAATTCTCTATCTGTAATGCATAATCTGATACAGACTTTACAGCCGTTATGTATTTTTATAAAGATTTTGCATTGTTACGCTTATGCAAAACTTTTTTACAAATAATCAAAATAAGCATTAGTATTATTTAGTAACATATTTTGTTTGATTATATACACTCATACATACAGTTTTATAATTATTTCGTTTTCTTTTAAGCACTTTTATATACATCCATTGGATGTAATCTTGAAGTTGTTTACAGCACACTTTATCCAAAGATTAGGACATTGTTTGAACATGCAATGGACGTTTCTATTCAATAACCAGATACTATTTTTAAAATGTTAATTTTTCAACAGTTATACATTTAGAAATATATGCATTAACGTTTATTTTATGTTTAATTTATACTAATTATTCATTTAAAATAATATTTTATTATTATATCCCCTTTAAAAAAATAAGGAATTGAAAATAAAACTTTGTCCAGTGCAAATAAAAAGCTAGTTACGGGTCTGAGTCAGTCGATAAATGAGATCGTTACTATGATTCAGCGGTGCCTTTCACTGCACAGCGCCGCTATCGCAACATCGAGGAACTAAACTAGTGCTCTGTCTCACTCTTCACCGATTCTCACACCGATTCTGCACGCACACATAAACACGACATTTTTAATTGAAAGTATCTTTTATTCTAAAGCTTCTAGGATCGTTTTGAAAGCACACTAACAACCTTACGTATAATTCACAATACGCTGGATGGTTATTATGTACAACGTCTAAAACTTTTATACGCAGCACATATTGTCACGAGACTACTACAGAAGCACATAGTTTTGTAACTTTTTTCTGTTTTTCGTGTCAAATTGGTGCCAGCGTATTGTGTTTTTGCCAATACTTCAATCCTGGAGAAGGATTTATAATTCTATGAATTCCATAAAAAGTTTAGTGAAAATAAAAATAATCGTGTTCAGTCGGTATCTCCAGCATCGCCTTAATGTACCTGGCTGTAGCCACGCAACCAGATGTTGCATATGTCGCAAGTTATCTTGGACAGTTTAATCATTGTCATACCGAGGAGCACTGGATCGCAGCCAAAAGGGTTTTAAAATACCTCCGAAGCACTTCTAATTATGGTTTATATTTTAGATATTCCCAAGATTTGATTGTGGGATATACTGACGCCGATTGGGGCGGATGCTTACACAATAGGAGGTCATATACAGGGTATGCTTTCCTGATGTGTGATGCCGCCATTAGCTGGAGATCGCTGAAAAAGCCTACTGTTGCGCTATCCTCAAGCGGAGTACATGGCATTGGCTGAAACCGCGAAGAAAGCGATCTATCTTAAGGCCGCTATGGGAGAACTGAGTAGTATAGTAAGGCGGATTCTAACTCTGGGATCTGAGGGGGGTGCGGGGGCAGGGGGGAAATTTCACGACGCGTCTTTGCCGTACTGACCATGATGATGTCACGTGGGGGGAGCGGGAGGAGCATTTCACGGCATGTATTTTGTCATTCTAACCACGCCTTGAAGAGAGGGGGTGATGCCACCTCGCGGCGTTAGCATAGATGACCTTACGTAAGCACTGCGCTCTCACTCCTTCCTGTATACCTTCTTGCTCGCACGCCAACGCTCTCAATCGCCGTCTTGGAGAAGGGGTGATCTCACCTCGCGATGCTAATTATAGCATAGGTGATGGAAGCGCACATGCGATAATAATAATTTGTTTGAATGTAATATATTTATTTTTTATTTTATTTATTTTAAAAGGATTATATAATTCGTACGCCAATGTTCTCAATCGCACGCGTTCTTATTTCTAAGGTGTTCTCAGGAATGGAAGAGAATAGGGAAAATAATAATAATTTGTTTGAATGTAATATATTTATTTTTTATTTTATTTATTTTAAAAGGAATATATAAAAATATCTATTTTTAACATACACAAATAATTTTATTTGTCTTTATTGGATAAATTTTGCTTCTTATTTATTTTTAATAAGTATACAAATAATTTTGCTCTCTTACGGCTTATCTTATACTTCGCACGCGTTCTTATTTCTAAGATGTTTTCAGGAATGGAAGAGAATAGGGAAAATAATAATAATTTGCTTGAATGTAATATATTTATTCAAATAATTTTATTTGTCTTTATTGGATAAATTTTGCTTCTTATTTATTTTTAATAAGTATACAAATAATTTTGCTCTCCCACGGCTTATCTTATACTTCGCACGCGTTCTTATTTCTAAGATGTTTTCAGGAATGGAAGAGAATAGGGAAAATAATAATTTGCTTGAATATAATATATTTATTCTTTTTTATTTTATTTATTTTAGAAGAAATACATAAAAATGGTTTTAATAAAATGTTATTAAAAAATATTTATTTATTTATTTTTAATATACGCAAATAATTTTATTTGTCTTTATTGGATAAATTTGGCTTCTTATTTATTTTTAATAAGTATACAAATAATTTTAATTATTTTCATTAAATAAATTATTTAAATGAAAAATATCCGGTTCGCCATAATAGTAGTAAAACTACCATCCATGTAAAGTTGATTCGCACCATAAGAAGTCCAGTTCATCTCGTAGTTTTTTTCGTTCTTTTTCAATTTTTATTTTTTTTTTTTATATTTATGAAACCTGCTACCTCGAGATCTTCGATTCGTAGTTTCTGTGGATCCAAAATATATAAAGTAATTAATAATTTAAATATCAAACACACACACACACACACACACACATACACACACATACACACCTGCGGTTCATCAAACATCAATGATGTCTCCCGACGAACTCGAAGCTCTCGTGGTTCGATATATAACTCTTTACTATTTTGTGCCTCCGTCAGCGACCATTTAGGAGGGATTCGTCTCACCATGTATAATCCTGATGATGATGCTGACGATGATGATGATGATGCTATTTCATCTCCATTCTGTAAAAATAAGAAAATATATATTATTATTAATCAAAATAACACATGTGTACTCACATGCACATAGTTATACACAGACATACCGTTCGTGAGGTCCCATCTATCACTCTTATTTTAATGTTTTTTTCTATATCATTTACTTTTATTGTAAAATTCTGGAAAATTAAAAGAAGCATTATAATGTGTAATATAAACCCAATATATATAAATATCATAAAACAATACCTGTGCTGGTGTATATTTTAATAATATCTCTCTCTGAAGAGACACCTGGTTTACAATTTTTTCGGTTCCAACTCTAATGTGCTGTAAAGTATGAAATTTTATTTAATAAAATATTAAAAAATACATGTATTCTACTAGTGACACGAAACAATATTCAGTATATTAGTATATTCAATCAGTCGTTTAGTATATTCAAACAATATTAAGTATATTATAAATATACTTACTCCATTACATGGGTATTTTACTCATAAGTATGCCATTTTTTGTTCGTGAGACAATTTTTAATGCACACGAGATACAAACGACGACGACGACAGTTCAACCCTTATGACTGACGCTAAGGAGCGCAGCCCATCATTTTATAGTACAAAATGTACGTGATTTATCTACGAGATGTTAAATCCCACAGTCAAAAACCTTTGACAATAGTAATTTAATACTCATCTTACAACTGAGTTCTTGGTAACAAAAGAAACTCAAGTCATTGTCACAGCTGTGACAACCACGTTGTACCACACTGAATAGCTATCAGCCTCATTCGCTAAGGATAGGAAAAATAATCAAAAGTTCAATTTCAATTTACACATTTTTATTATTATTTCAAATTTGCACATAACATGATTATAACATTTTATTTATCATTTAACACATCGTATGCAATATTCACATTTGTACATATTATAATATTTTATTTGTCATTTAGCGAATCGTATGCAATATTATCTGAAGCATAAGCTATTAATTCACATTCAATATGTGAACTTTTATCATAAATTTTTCGCAAAATATTTACTGCATCGTTTTTATTAGTGATGCAATTCTGACGCAAGTAAGTTACAAAATATTTATATTTGTCAGTAACATTATTCATATTCTGACACAGTGCGAAATATACATGTTCAATACAATGCTCAAGTTCAAACATAAATGATACAGTTGCAGGCTTCATGCAAATATAAGTATTGTGTAATGTTAATTTTATAATATGTTCTTCACGCAGTTTAATCTGCTGCACAATCAGTTCGTGAATCAATAATGGAGTCGTTTTTGACTGCATAAGTCCCTCGATGTCCATACGTTTCTCAATCAACGATCTCCACGTTTTATAAGGCAGAGCAATTTGATTTCCGCGATTGTCGCCCAGCACCAATTCCACGTAGGATATAGATCCTGCGTTGATTCCGATATCCAACCATTTATAAGATGTAGGAGTTAGTGCAAACCTTCTCCCCAAAATGTGTGATGTGTATCGTGGTGGCGTTCTGTAAATAAGATTACAGATTAATGAGATAAAACAAAAAATATTGATAATAATGATGATGATGATGATGATGATGATGATGATGATGATGATGATGTTCTATAAGTAATAAATAAAATAGAGATTTTATAAGAAACCATGAAATATGAAAAATATGAAAAAATGTATATAAAATAATTATAGATACTTACGATTTCTCACATGCTTCGGTCTGGATCGGAATATAGTAGTTCATTGATGTGTGTGGCAATGTTCTGTAAATAAGAAATATGGATATGTAGAAGCAAAAATATGAAAAAATATAATTTAAGGAATGTATAAAAATGTATAGATACTTACGATTTCTCGCAAACTTCGGTTTGGATTGGAACGTAGTAGTTCGCCATTTCTCTCGTATTTTTCAAGAGTTGTCCGCTAACAATGAGCAACTGATGAGAGTAACGTTTTTAAAGTTCTTTTTATTTTATAATCCCCACCACCATATCGACATCAAATGTGGAAATTACATATTTTATGATGAGATCATACACATATTCAAACGTAAATCTTGCAAGCGTTGACAGATGTGATGAGATCGCAGGATAGTAAAACTCAGTTTTAGACACGTTTGAATGTAATTTAATATTACAATGAAATCATATAGTATTGCAGATTTGCATTTTCAGCATAAAAGCATGCGTCAGAGTACAGCAGCTGTGATGATATCATAGGCGCTGATATCACAGATCTATAAAATTAATTTAGACACACGTTTGAATATAATTTGACATTACGATGAAGTCATGGAGCAAATGTGACAGTTTTGTATTTTTTAGCGAACGCCTGCTGTGACTCGTTTAAAAGTAATTTGATATCACGATGAGATCATTTAATAATTTTACAAAGTCAGTGATATCAAATATACATGTGAATCTTACAAGCGCTGATTTATGACAGCTAAGAAGACTTTAGACATGTATCAAACTATGATACACTGTGAATAACATTTAAAGTGATGGTGTCATTATAAAATGACAAGATCGCGATGCATCCCATCAGTCTATGCAGTCAAGCACATTGTAAAAATGGAGCAAACGGAGCGCAATTTGGTGGAGCAATCCACTCGATTAAATACGCATAAAGAGTATATGGCGTGGGAGCAACGTTGTATCGAGTTCATCGAATCGTTAGATGAACGTAGCCGCAGTAAATATCCGCGATTGTCAATCGGCGGAAGACAATCTGTGATCGCTTGTATCACGCGACTAGAAGGTTTGAAACAAATGATGCGTGGACGGTTTGTGCAAATGGGCGCTGGATATAGTGCTGGACTCCGATGGCGTGAGATAGATACAGTTTTTGAAAGTCGTATACTGACTGGTGCTGTGATTAATTTCGAACACATTGAACCGTATCAATTTCTAGAGGATGCGCGAGAAATTGTGCTTGAGCACGTGCAAAGTGTCATGCAGAGACATGGCAACGTAAAGATAAACGCTATTTTTAATGGTGAATTTGTCGCAGGTGACAAACGCGCTAATAAGTGTATCACAACAAGAAATTATGAACTCTTTCAATGCTCCGATTTGCATGAGTGGTACCAGTTACACGTCATCGAGATAATCCTAGCATCGTTGGAGGAATTCCAAGAACGCGATAGCGGATGGGCGTTGTCGCGTATACTAAATTTAACAATAAATATAAACAAATATAACCCTTTGCATGCAGGATGCAACATCCAGTTACCAAGTAAAATTATGATGAAGAAAGCGATAGTTAATGTAAAATCAAATGACAATGCATGTTTTGCATGGTCAGTGGTGGCCAGTCTGCATCCTGCTGAAAGGAATACAGATCGAGAATCTTCATATCCACATTATTCTACGGTATTAAATCTGAAAGGCATTGAGTTTCCAATGACACTGCCACAAATTAAAAAGTTTGAAATTCTCAACAAAATCTCCATTAATCTATACTGCATCGAGGAGAAGAAATTATCTATTTTTCCTATACGACTCACCGAACGAAAAATGGACAAACATATAAATCTGCTATACGTGCAGGATGACAATGTGGGACATTTTGCGTTGATAAAGAATATGTCCCGTCTCATGAGTTCACAACTCAGTAAGAAAAAGAATAAGAAATTCTTTTGTGATCGGTATGTATATATTTCGGAAAATACAAAAATATGTATATATAAATATATTTTTTCTAATTTCTCAAAAATAAATTATATTTCAGATGTCTACATTATTTTAGTTCGAACGACAAGTTGGAAATTCACACAATGGACTGTGGAAAGATAAACGATTGCGCTATCATATTACCAAGCGAAGATGACAAATGGCTGAGCTTTAAAAATTACTGTCGAAAGGAACGAATGCCGTTTATCGTATACGCCGATTTGGAATGCATCCTGGAGAAGACTGAGGATGAGAAAAATTACCAGCATCATCGAGTATTTAGCATAGCATATTATGTACACTGTGCGTATGACAATTCGCTATCAATGTATCGGTTTCATCGCGATAAGAATTGTATCGCGTGGTTCGTCGAGCAACTTAAAGATTTAGCACAAATTGTAAATAATATTCTGTCGGTTAATGTTCCCATGGATTTAACACAAAACGATTGGAAAAAATTTAACAACGCTACACATTGCCACATTTGTGAAAAACCATTTACGAATGAAATAGAACGGGTACGCGATCATTGTCATTTAACCGGTCGATTCAGAGGTGCAGCGCATTCAAATTGCAATTTAAATTACAAAGATTCGCATTATATTCCTATAGTTTTCCATAACTTATCTGGCTACGACGTGCATTTTATCATCAAGGAAATAGCTACAGCATATGAAGGACGAATAGATTTACTTCCGATAACAAAAGAAAAATATATTTCGTTTACAAAAAATGATCAGAAAAATTGCATAAAATTAAGATTTATCGATTCTTTCAAATTTCTCGCATCTAGTCTCGATAAATTGGCATCTTTTCTTAGTAAAGATAAGCTATGCATAATGCAACGGGAATATAGTAATTTATCAACAGAAAATTTCGATCTGTTAACACGAAAAGGTGTCTTCCCATACGAGTATGTTGACTGTGTAGAAAAATTGGAAGAGTCATGTTTGCCACCGCGCGAATTATTTTACAGTTCATTGACGGGTGACACAGTATCCGAGAGCGATTACGCGCATGCTGTCAACGTGTGGCAGCGGTTCTCCATCCGAACGCTCGGAGATTATAGCGATTTATACTTGAAAACTGACGTACTGTTGTTGGCTGATATCTTTGAGAATTTTCGCGATAGTTGCATCGCGAGTTATGGACTCGATCCCGCATATTATTATACTTTACCCGGTTTTACGTGGGATGCAATGTTGAAATATACACATGTAAATTTCGAACTGCTAACAGACATTGACATGATCATGTTCATCGAACGTGGCACACGTGGTGGTCTGAGTCAATGTTCGAACAGGTACGCACAGGCCAACAACAAGTACATGAAGTCATACGATCCATCGAAATCATCATCGTACCTGATGTACTTTGATGTAAATAACTTGTATGGTTGGGCAATGTGTCAGCCATTACCATACAAAGATTTTCGATGGGTAGATGACGTAACAAATTTTAATTTTATGGACATCGCGCTAGATTCTCCAACAGGTTACATTCTTGAAATAGACTTAGAATATCCACAACATTTACATGATGCGCACATTGACCTACCGTTCTGTCCAATGCGTGATAAACCGCCCGGCAAGCGGCAAGACAAGCTCCTCGCAACCTTATACGATAAGAAACGTTACGTCATACATTATCGTAACCTGCAGCAGTGTACTCGTCACGGCCTTCGAGTGACAAAAATACATCGCATATTACAGTTTGCACAATCACCATGGCTTCGCGATTATATTCAGTTAAATACAGATTTCAGAACATGCGCCAAAAACAATTTCGAAAAAAATTTATACAAATTAATGAACAACGCAGTATTTGGCAAAACCATGGAGAACGTGCGCAATCACGTCGATGTGCGACTTGTGACAAAATGGAAAGGCAGATACGGCGCGGAGGCAATGATCGCTATGCCAAATTTCCACAGTCGTAGTGTCTTTTCAGAGAATTTGGTTGCAATCGAAATGCGTAAGCTTGAGGTGAAATTTGACAAACCAATCTATGTGGGTATGTGCATCCTTGACATATCTAAGACATGTTTGTATGAATTTCATCATGAATACATGGCGCCGATGTTTCGCGAGAAATGTAAAATTATGTATACTGATACGGATAGCTTAATATATAACATTGAATGTGATGACGTATACGAAATTATAAAGCGCGATATTAATAAATTTGACACGAGTGATTACGCGGTTGATAATGCATACGGTATTCCGCTTGTTAATAAAAAAGTGCCAGGTTTAATGAAGGATGAAAACAATGGTGCGATCATGACCGAATTCATAGGGCTTAGAGCAAAGATGTATGCCTTGCGCGTTGATGGTAAAAACGACACGAAGAAAGTCAAAGGAATCAAGAGCAACGTTGTGGCAAAATCGATAACTTTCGATGATTACACGCGATGTTTACATGATGAGATTGAAATGACACGACAGCAGTCAAGTATTAGATCGAAATTGCATGAGGTGTATACTATATCCGAAACGAAAATTGCTCTTAGTCCGTATGACGATAAGCGATATATTATGTCAGATTCTATTGACACGTTGCCTTGGGGACATTATAAAATACCAATGTAAATAAAACACTTAATTTGTATAATATATGTATATTTGTGTAATTGTAATAAAAATTACAAATATCTTGTAAATAAGTAATACATTTTTTTACAATACATTATCCTTGTGTATCCACGAATTGTGTGAATTATCAAATCCCAGCCATTTCACATAAACCTCATCCCCTCTTTTGCGTAAAATTTTTTCAACGAGATACAAGTTAGAATTACCGACTCGCTGAAGCTCATATTCGTAAAATCCACCGCTGATATGTTTTCCACAGGAATCCTTCAATAAATACGTCACGGGATTAGTTCTCTGCACTTTGGCAATTTTAAATATCTCCGTAGTCCAATTCGGTGTATAACCTTTATCAAAAATGGTCTTAAATTTGCTCACGCGTACCGATTCACCCACTTTGAACCGCGCGGGTGCAGCAATTTTTATGCGACTATACACAGTGGATAAGAGTTTTTCGGCAATCGCAGGGGTAACATTGATAGGTCGCATACCAATAGTACGATGCCTTCGCGAGTTGTATTCTAATACGAGACGTGGTAACAAATCGATCCATTTATAATTTCCATTAAGCGTAAACTGCTTCCACATGTCGTTCTTTAATGAACGGTTGAACCGTTCAACGACTGATGCCTTCATTACGGAATATGTTGAATAATGATTGATATCATGTTTTTTCAATAGTTTCTGTACCGTGGCGTTGTAAAATTCTTTTCCTCTGTCAGTCTGCAAATTTTTTGGACATCTTTCATCGTCTCGTATTATCTTTGCAATCGCATTAGCCACTTCATTGCCACTCTTGGCTTTGAGAGGCACAGCCCATGCATACTTGCTCAATACATCGATAACGGTGAGTATGTAATGGTAACCTCGGTTAAATCTCATGTAAGGTCGCATCTCAACCACATCCGCTTGCCACAGGTCATCGTATCCGCGAACAATGACATGCCTTCTCAGAAAATTTCTTCTCGCTGGAGCATGAAGTTCCTCCACTAACAGCTGCTTTTCGGAATTGTTCATGTTTGATTCACAAATGATGGAGAGATCTAATGTATCGTTTTTTCTACTCTGCGCTATGAGTCACTGTATGGAGTTGTCTTTGAATTTTGTTAAGCATAATCTCCACCTTATTTTGGAGAGTAACAATCTTCCTCTCGATTTCGTCCTGGTGATCTTTCAAAATTTGTATGCTCTGTTGTACATATCGTTTATTGGCAGCATCGCTATCATCTACAGGTAACGCTACGTGACGAATCTTGCATGACTTTGCATCAAAATTGGCGTTGACCTTGCAAAGAGCATTATCGCGGACGTAACTTCTTATTAATCCGTTCCATTTGTAATACGATTCCGTTCCGCTACTTCCGAGCGATATCCCAAACTTATTGATTGACATTTCAACGTTGACTAAAATAATATGAATAGCACGACTCAATTTATAATTAAACTAGCTTCGCGAAGTTCCTCGATAATCGACAGGATCTCGTTATCGTGAGCGTTGTGTCCGGCTTGGCGTGAGACCTCGAGCAATCGAAGACGATCGACGAGTTCGTTCGGATCGTTCCAATGAACGTAATCAATCTTGTTGTCGTTTAACGTAACGTTGTTCGGTATACCTCGTCCAACTTTATCCAGTGCTAACATGGGGGAGATTATATTTTTATACTTGTGTCCTTTGTTACCTAGTATTGGATTATATTCACCATGGTCTCGCCTATGTGCGTTTGTAGTTAATATGATATCCTTATACTTCTCTACATCGTCATTCGTGTAGATATCAGCGTTGGGTATTTTCATGAAAATTAACTCGTACAGACCTTGAGTACCCTTGTATCTTTTACCGTATATGGATATATCATCGTTCTTGTGCAAGTCAATACGTTTGTTACCAAGCATCGTTCCGGTATTGTTGAAGTAAACTCCGTAAACATTATCTACGTTGACCGTTTTTTTACCGCTCAAAACAGCTCCCATATATTTTTGTCCCAATGGACCATAATGTATTTGTAATTTTTGTTGCCCCTCAGACGTTTCTAACTGTTGTCGAACGGACATCACAAGCGGCTCATCGGTGATTTCGAAAACCTCTTCAACGGAGGGTGCATGATTCTGCAATAAATCGCTATCTTGTAATATTTGTGATGCTTTATTAAAATTAATTGGTACAGTTTGCAATTTAATTGGAGTAGAAGTCATTATTGAATTATTAAACGAAATGTTCGACCGTTTTCGTTTTGGTTCCACGTATTCTTCATCTCCCGAAAAGAATGCTTCACTCTCAGCCTGTTTAGACCCATTTTCAATGGTATTTTCAACTCCAACGGTATTTTCAACAATCTGTTTTAGAGGTTCAATAATTGGCTTAAAATGTCTTTCCAATGCAATATTTTCTTCCATTTTACCCGTATTTAATGCGCGATATTTTTTGCGAATTGTGTTACTTGTTTTTACAATCTGTTTAGCTATCTTCTCGCGATCTATGTTACTATCCATGTTGAACATTCAACGTATCGACAACAACTAATCATTCTACGGTACTGTAAAGTCGTTAAATCCTTTTCTATATCTTCCATCGACAAGCGCGCTGTCCTTGTCTATTACTAGAAATCCATATTTTTGTTGCCAACAAATCTGGCATAAATCGCAGAAATCCTTGTAAGACATGTCAGTGTTTACATGATCGTTGTATACATGCTTCAGATTGGTGCCATCCTGTTTGAACATAATTAACAAATTCGCGTTGTCACGTATAAGATGCTTCGGTATCTTGGCATACGTCTGACAGAGATAGAAGCAGTCAACGTTAGCATGCCGGCCCATTGCAAAGTACTCTCTTATCGTATCTTGCTTGTCGCATGCTACATCATCAAAGATAAAGATGGAATTCGGAAGCGCTTCGCTCGGAGGAATGACGTTGCTGTTGTTGGAGAATGCAAAATACCCAACTTCTTCAATCGGTGTTAATAAGTTTTCCAGATATCGATATTTCGGCTGCTGAAGCGATTTCGAGTACACATACACGTTCTCGAAACGTACACCGTGCGGGCTTTCTAGCATGCTTATCAACACGTTTGTCTTGCCACAATTTGACGGACCGCAAATGATGCCACGTATAGAAATCGGTAGCATATTTCCATGTCTGCGTGTTTTTATTTCGGGTGTTACCTTATCATCAAAATTAATTACTCTAATTGCCTGCGGTTGCCGCACAAACCGCATATTTTCTTTCCCTCTACGGTAACAATAAACTGAAAAATTTCTATTGCGGGTAGCTTCTATTTATAGAGGCGCGTAGAGTGAAATCGCTCAGTATGCAAAATGTTTCTTATCGTGTCAGATATCTGTGATGTACACAGTTTGACTAGCGAACAGTTAAAATATATACCAAAAGTTGTTTTGCTACAAAAGTTTCACAATTACATCGATCATTTATGGGACAAATTGCCCAAACATATAAAAACAGATTCGGAGGTTCAACAGTACCGTCGGTGTTTCAAACATTATAATTTACCGTCTCAGCATACGCATATAGACGGTCTGGCACCGTTGAGAAAGAATTGCTGCGAATGCCTGCGAAAGGCTGCGGTTTGTTAAATCACGCGATTAATGCACTTCCTTTCGAATTACATATCCCCGGTTATCAGTATTGCGGTCCAGGAACACGTTTAGAAGAGCGATTGGCTCGAGGTGACCGAGGCATCAATCCATTGGATGCGGCGTGTCGTGAGCATAATATAGCCTATTCGCACAGCAACGATCTCGCGAAAAGACACGTGGCTGATAATATACTCGCCTCGAAAACACGGAAACGCATTACAGCGAGAGATTCAAGTCTCGGAGAGAAAGTTGCTGCGACAGCAATTTGGGCGGCTATGAAAACCAAGATGAAAATCGGTATGGGTCTGAAATCAAAGAAGAAAAAGAAGAAGACAACGCGCAAGCGGATACTTCCGGTAGCAAAACGTGGTGGTATCCTACCCGTCCTGCCATTGTTGGGAGTTCTCGGGTCATTGGTCGGAGGAGCGGCTGGAGTAGCAAAGGCCGTAAATGATAACAAAGCGGCACAGCGTCAACTGGAGGAATTAAAACGTCATAATCGTGTCATGGAAGGTCATGGAGTTTATCTCGCTCCGTATAAGCGCGGCGGAGCAGTATCAAGAAGAAAAAAAAAAAATGTCGATGAAACATTAAAAATGCCAAAAGGTGTTACTACAAACCTTGAATTACTTCAACTAGCAAAACGTATGCGCATTCCACATTTCCGAGGAATTTTTATGCGTACTTCATTACCAACGGGGGGAGCACGCCGAAACGAGAGCGGTATCATGAATTTGGACAGTGTCGAAGGACCGGGTACTCATTGGGTGGCGTACGCAAAGAGGGGGAATCGTGCTATATATTTCGACAGTTTTGGTAATCTTCGACCACCACAAGAATTGGTGCGATACTTTAACAGTGATGTGACACGTATCGAGTACAATCACGCGCGTTATCAACGTTACAATCAAAGCAACTGTGGTCAACTATGCCTACGTTTTCTACAGTCGGTTGACAATCAATTTAAAGATCAACATTTCGCTATTTAACTCAGTATACAACATGTCACTGACGTTTACGTTAACCGGCAAAAGTAACGTCCTCGCGGTAAGCTACTTTCCAGCTGTAGATTTAAGCGATGGTGATTACGAGCTCGGTCTGACAGACTTTGAAACCTACAATACGATACCTAATATAAATTCCTCAAATAACAAATTTGACTATGACAGAGACGACAAGGAAGTTATCATTCCCGAAGGATCGTACGAACTGCGTGACATTGACAAGTATCTGAGACATGCTATATCTCATGTCTTAAATGATGTTACTAGGAAGAAGTTGCTTCATAAAGAGATCGATGAAGACGAGGATAACGAGATTATGATTTGCGCCAACAATAATACTATGAAGAGCAAGATCAAGTGCTCTTATCGAATAAATTTTAGCAAATCCAACAACATTGGATCGCTGTTGGGATTTTCCTCAAATCGTATGCTTGAACCTCGACAATGGCACGAATCAGACTTACCTATAAATATAATCAATGTAAACATTATTCGCATAGAAGGTAACCTGACCGCTGGTGCGTATAGCAACGACAAGTGCGTGCATACGATACATGAATTTTCACCGAGTGTTCCTCCAGGGTATAAAATCTCGGAAACGCCTGCACAGATCATTTACCTTCCGATCGTCGTACGGAGCATTACTGACATGACTATTCGCATTGTGGATCAAAACGGTCGATTAATTGATTTCCGCGGAGAGGAGATTACTGTTAGATTGCACGTACGAAGACGATAACGTGAGATGCTCGTGCTGAATGAGCAAGAGACACAATTTGCAACAAGAAGATCAAAAAGACAGCAATCAAGAATATCCAATTGCTTGGTAAAAAGAAACTTACTCCATCAAACGTTGCATATTTGAGATCACTGGGATTCACCGTACAAAATTTCTGAGATGTCTGATATTCTAAACATTGGAGGTGACCCGATCTTTGACGATAGCATTGTCAAGATTGAAACTCACTCGTATAATCCATACGCTAACACTACGTTTGGACATAGTGATGAAATAAGGATACCTATACAACAACAGGATTTATACACATTGCCGTGCGAAAGTTTTCTCTATGTCGAAGGAAGATTAGTGAAGAAAAAAAAATGATGATGATGACGATGATGCATCAGAAATAAAACTTGGAAATAATTGTGTAGCGTTCATGTTTGATGAAATTCGATATGAAATCAAGGGTGTGGAAATTGATCGCAACAGAAACGTTGGAATCACTAGTACTCTAAAGAACTATGTATCTCTTACGTTTGACAAAGGAATGATAATGCAGAATGCCGGATGGGACATGTCGTCCACTCTGTGGGAAAATTATTTCAATTTTTGCGTGCCGCTAAATTTACTGCTGGGCTTTTATGAGGATTACAAACGCATGGTTGTTAACGCACGCCATGAATTAATTTTGATACGAGCGCGCAATGATAACAATTCTAATGTGGGAACGAATAGAACGACGGAACCGGAAATTGAATTGTTCAAAGTACAGTGGCGAATGCCACATGTTACGTTAAATGAAGTCAATAAATTGTCCATACTACGAGCTTTGGAAAGCGGGCGATATCTAAGTATGAGTTTTCGTTCCTGGGATCTGTATGAGTACCCCTTGCTGCAAAGCACAACCAAACATTCGTGGGCTGTTAAAACTGCAACACAATTAGAAAAGCCTCGATTCGTTATCTTTGCACTACAGACCGGTCGCAAGAATATCATGTCTCAAAATGCTACTATTTTTAACGATTGTAATTTGATCAATGTGAAACTTTATCTCAACTCTGAATTTTATCCGTACGATGACTTTAATCTAGACTTTCGTAAATCTAGATACTCCATCCTGTTTGACATGTACCAACGTTTTCGTAAATCTTATTATGGACGTGATTGCTACGATACGCTGCTTAACGTGGTCACATTTCTGCAAAGAGGACCTTTTACAGTGATTGATTGCTCGCGGCAAAACGAGTCCATCAAAAGTGCTACTGTGGACGTGCGCATTGAATTTGATTGCAAAGAAAATGTGCCAGCGAGCACTACCGCCTATTGCCTTATCTTACATGATCGTGTAATTGAATACTGTCCATTGTCTAACGTTGTGCGCAAAATCATGTAAAATGCAGCGTTAGCAAATATCTTTAATAAAATACCGAGATATTTTGTGATATGGTACAGTCTCAAAAAATTACTTGTCATGGTTGTGCCAACATTTGTGGATCTGCAAGGATTCACCATTGGAAAAAAATTTATTGTAAAGGAAGTAGCGGTATTGAAACAAGGAAACGTTCTCACGCATTACATTTTTACGAATTCCATGCCATGGAATGCATTGACAAAATCCGAAAGATCTTGCGTTTCTTGGTTGACTGCTTATCACCATGGATTACAATGGGAAGATGGAATAGTTCAGTATCCGAAAGCGAAGCACCTGATTTCAACAGCTGTATATGATAAAAATGATGATGAAGCTATCGTATACGTTAAAGGCCATGAAAAACGAGAATGGTTGAAGAATATACTTGATGTCAATGTAAGAAATAATGTTATCATCGAGACCGTGGATGCTGATTATGAAGACATTGAATCTTTAAATAATTTGGATACAGCGAACACTATACGATGTGCAAAACATATTAAGAATTGTGCTATGCAGAATGTATTTAAATTATACAATTATTGGTTACAATGTCAAAAAGATGCTTTAAAATAAAAAATGTATAAACGTATTTATGGTTTATTTTTTTATCTTTCCCTGTAATACATAAATAATTCGTAGACGTTAGACGTTTGATAATAGTATGGTTGAACCGTCAACCATACTATTATGAAACGTCTAACGTACTACACTCGAACGTCAGTAGTACAATGTAGTAGTATGATCGTCAACCATACTATTATCAAACGTCTAACGTACTACTACACTCAAACGTCTGTAGTACAATGTAGTAGTATGATAGACGTACGATGTACAATAGACGTATGGTAGACGTATGGTCGATGTACGATAGACGTACGGTAGACGTACGACAGACGTATGGTAGACGTAGACGTAGACGTCTAATAGATGTTTGATATCGGTTCAATAGACGTTAAATGCACGTTCAATAGTGCGATCGTGTTATAAAAAAGTGTTTAATATGCAACGGTCACTTGGTGTAAGACACTGTCATACCTCTTGATAAAACGTATCTCTTGTGTTATCGAAAATTTAAGCTGCATGGTAAGATAAAAAATTGCTTAGAGGTGTTCTCATTTTAGAAATAAGAACGCGTGCGATTGAGAACATTGGCGTGCGAAGTATAAGATAAGCCGTGGGAGAGCATGAGCAAGCGAGCGAGGATAAAACGTATGGGGGGAAGGAGGATGATGAATCGCCACACCGCATCGCAGCATCTGATGAGCGCAATATATGGGAGGGAGTGAGAAAGAAAACGCATGTGCGATTCCATCACCTATGCTATAATTAGCATCGTGAGGTGAGATCACCTCTTCTCCAAGACGGCGACTGAGAGCGTTGACGTGCGAGCAAGAAGGTATACAGGAAGGAGTGAGAGCACAGTGCATACGTAATGTCATCTATGCTAACGCCGCGAGGTGGCATCACCCCCTCTCTTCAAGGCGTGGTTAGAATGACAAAATACATGCCGTGAAATGTTCCTCCCGCTCCCCCCACGTGACATCATCACGGTCAGTACGGCAAAGACGCGTGCCGTGAAATTCCCCCTGCCCCCGCACAAATCGAGGTGACAACGCCTCCAAAACGCAGTTAGCACGGCAAAAAGAACATTGGCGTGCGAGCGAGTAGGCATGTGGCATCACCCCCTCCCTTCAAGGCGTGGTTAGCACGACAAATACATGCCGTGAAATGTTCCTCCCGTTCCCCCCACGTGACATCATCATGGTCAGTACGGCAAAGACGCGTCGTGAAATTTCCCCCCTGGCCCCGCACCCCCCTCAGATCCCTGAGTTAGATTCCGCCTTACTATACTACTGAACTGGAATTACAGGAATAGACCGACATCAATATCATGTGCGATAACCGCGAAGCTATCAGTCTAGCGGAGAATCCTGTGATGCATACACGCACGAAACATATTGATATTCGACACTATTTCGTACGTTAAGCAGTCAAGGACAACAAAATATGCTTGGAGTATATTCCTACTGCGCGTACGGTAGCAGACATCCTTACGAAGGCATTATCAAAATTTAAACACGCTAAGTGTGTAGAACTAGGGATAAAAGGTTAAATTCATTCGTGATTTTTGAAGCTCGGATTGAGGAGGGTGTGTTGAATTATAAGAATTTATGTAGCCAATCCGCGCTTGTATTGTATTGATTCTGTGTTCGATATACTGTTTTTAAATCTATGTATGATCACGACCTATGACGATGAGTACGCGCTTTCGGCTCGGGTCACTCCACTCTCTCACGGTCTCTCGCCGAGTACACACACAGCTCGTGTATGTAATATTTCAAATCTGTTAACCTCAATTAAAGCGTATATAAAACACAAAAGTGGGTTCTGGTTACTCGCCCTAACACTAAAAAATATCTAAAAATTTTGAAAATTATATTTAAAAATCTGAGACAAATTTATATACTCCGATGAAAACTTCTCTTGGAATTTTTCTGATTTTCTGTATAACAAGAGACAAATTGTATTTCGTGCCAAGTGAATGCGCAGCGCAACACCGCCCGTCTCTTGTGCAAGTGCGCGCGCATAGGCGTTATATATACGGACCATAATGGATTCCCACCTTTTCGTTTCTTGGGCAGTTTCTTCTTATTAAACCGGTGATTGTTTTCGCTAACTTTATAAAGTGCATGTTAAAGCAAAGTGAATTCTGCGTTAATGTACAAAGAAATTCGTTTTGATATGGTGGATATTTAATGACCAAACAGTCGTCGTGCCTTTATCAACACTTCTCAAAAATCAGCGCAATGTGGGCACTGTTGCTAAACTTGTTTGGCAAAATTTCTCAACAAAGGAAAAAGCAAAAGTGCTTGAAGCAGTACGTATTGAACGTTGTACATAACCTTTTTTCACTTGTTTCTACTTTATTTATGGTATTTTTAGAAAAATTTTTCATCATGAAACGCCACTTAATCATAACGTGTCTCCCTTACACAACGTAGAAATACGTAGTTCGTTCGCGTTGCTTGAAATCCCTATAAACTTTTGCACTTAAAACAAGATAAATATATATTCGGGCATTGGAAAGAGAGAAAACGAAGATGCTGAGACAAAAAGTGCAAGCAACACGAACAGGCCTAATAATAGAAACAAAACTCTATAAAGATTACTGGAATGTATAATCTTTTTTTTTACATGTATATGCGGTGTTGGATAGTATCTATACATGTATCTAGATACATGTTGTGATGTGACATCTTGTGCGGCTGTCTGTCACAAGGATCGTAAGATCCAGTCGGGGAGCGCACGCTGCGGCTCTACACCCTCTCGGCTCGGAGACGGACGTGTCGGCGCGTGCGCTTATAATTTTGCGTCTTTGTTTTGTGTGCGTGTGTTCGTCCGTCAATTTTAGCGGCGTTTTGCGGATCGGCGGCTAGTAGATACCAATTTTGTATCGACGAAGTCTCACCCGGCAAGAAAACTGCCAGAAGGAAGACCTACCGCCACTCGGAATCTTACGGATCGTGTGCAGGATCGCAGTAGCGCACACAACAGGTGATCTCTCTTCATTTAATTACGTTCTCTTACCGTCGTGCCTGTACGCAACAGTAAGGCTGCTGAATATTGCAGGACGCAAAGAGGGGAGGTCAGACGTAGGGGACGTCGATACTCCACGCAGATTATCGCGCAGGAGATCCCGAACGAGGAGCTGCAAGAGAATGTTCCTGACTTGATCCCGAGCGCAGAGGCACCAGACACCGAAGAGTCCGGAGGGATGGCCGGCCGTGGGAAAACCACGGAAAGAGTCGCGAGCTGCCCGAAGACACCGACCTCGAATTGCGCGCCGCAGCGCGACAGCCTGATTAGAGGGTCGCGAGAACCGCATAATAAAGCAGAACCAATAGCGGGGCGCGACGAACACCCGTGTGTGGGGCGAAAGATCCTACGTGCCGCCTACCGAATTTCCTCGCGCTATCGATCACTTCGCTGTGGATCGTCATGAATGCCGTCACGAGCTGGGACGACCGGAGCCGCTTACGTTCGAGGACGACCAGTCTGCGAGCCAAACCAGCGTCGTGGTGAGACGACCGAGACTTTGTAAAACCACTGATTTCGCCGATCGGATAAGTCGCGCGCGTGATAATTGCAAGTAGAGCTCAAGTTCGCTGTAAGATCTTCCGCCGGAATTGGAACACGCAGGTAATCGCGTGTCGTCTGCGTAATCGGTCGTCGTGCGCCTCATCCGATCAAGTCGCGCCTTAGTTTTTTTGCTGATTCCGTTTATTGAGAGCGTCGCCGACACCACAGCCAAGTCGCGTTAATTGTGTAATAGTCTTGTGTGTCGTCTGTAGTAGCGTTTGTATGTGTTTCTGTTTGGCGATCGCGTATTTCCAATCGTTTATTTCGTACCGAGTCGCCATATAATTTTGCGTAAAATGTGAGTGCGTGTGTAGAGTTTCGAGTGTGCACGGCGTGTTTTGTCCACCACTAATTAGAATTAAATCTTGACTCTCTCCGTTTGGTGAGCTCGTACCGACGACCGCGCGTGGTATTTTCCGACCGCGCCCGGGTCGCGAGACATCGTCGCAGAATCTTGTGAGTTAATGTTAGATTTCGGCAGTAATACATTGTTAATTTTTTTATTAAATTGATCTGTTCTCTCTAAGCTCCCTCGCTCTCCTCTACCATTCCGCCCGCAGCGAACCACCCCCTCTGTCAATTCCGTGGCTGAGCTACCGGTTAAGAAAGTCCGTTATCGCCCGTGACAAAGTCGAATATTTTTGCATTTTTTCCTGCATAAATTTGGAGATCGGTAACGTCTTAATCTAAAAGTGGCACGCTTACTCGTGCCTGGCGCCCAATAGTACCGTCTAATTTCGTGCATTTTGTGTGAGCGACTTTGCGAACAGCTTTGCTATCTAACTATCGTCACAAGCAATTATCGTAGTTGCACCACGCTCGTGAGTGCGGTCGCAATGTATAGAGATACATTTTGTATATCTAAATCTGTATATGAGATACATTCAGGTACATTTCCTTGACAAAGTATTCGTCTGAAATGTATATTTCTTGCAGAACTCTGCTTTAAAGTAAATTAGTATATTCTGTTTATTTTATAAAAGCGTCTTGTTTTTTATTTCTTTAAAATCCTATTTTGTAAATGTATAATAACGATGTTATTGGTGTCTACAAAATTTGTATTATGTAAATTATTTGCACAAAAATATTATAAAAGTAAATTAACATATATTTTTAAAGAAATGTTAACAAAAAACATTAGAGAACATTTACTATATTTTGTGCATATTACTATTATTACAATAAAATATAACCTTAATTATACTTTAAAAACAAACTTAATCTCAAGCTTGAGGTAGCAAATAAATGAAAAATAGGTAAAATAAGAAACGAGCAAATTTAAGTCTGCCACATAAAAATATTACATATTAATTCTCAATTCTAAGTACAATAATGAATATATAATTTGAAGTATTTGATATATATCTGAGATACTTTTAAAGTATCTAAGTATCTGTATCTAGATACATTTTTCTACATGTATATGTATCTGTATCTAGATACATTTTAAAAGTATTATACCCATCACTGTGTATATGTAACATAAATTTGTTATCTTCATATACGTCTATAATATGTTTTTAACTATATCAATGTATTGCTAGAGGACCAAAACGAGCTTTGCCAGTTAATAGTGACAAGCAGTGATGAAATCTACAGTCCATCAAAGCAAATCTTTGGAAAAGAAATAATTAGCAAACAGTCAACAATGGCAAAAAATCAACATATATTAAAAAATATTAAATCATCTGTGAAAAAAACCATTGAAGAAAATATTCGAAAAAGTCGTCCGATTTTCAATCTGGAGAATATGGATGAAAAAGATACCGAAGATTGTAATCCATATATATATATATCGTACCAACGTGATACAAGAATTGTTGCCGAAAAAAATTATCTCGTCTACAGTCATGCACCGACCTAATGTGTCGGTGTCCGATGGTGCAAGAAGTTTTCAAGAAAGATCATCCCACAAAGTTAGCGCATTACCTCAAGTGTCATTGATCACTCAAAATTATGGTGGTTTAACGACACCCGAGCTTGGGAAAAGACAAAACTCGTGCAATGTAACAATGCAAGACTCTTCAAAGCAACACTGAAACCAGTTTCTCCTCATCGAATAGCGAGAAAAGTTGTTCGACAACAAATTCATGTTTTCGGAGAGAAGAAACTACTATGACGTCAGAAATTCTTGCTCAAATAAAGCTTGGTATTGATGAGTGTTTGCGTAATTTTATAAAAACAAACAAAATTTTGATTTAATATCAAATTGAATTAAATTAATGAGATATAAGAATTTTGAGAAACAAGAATTTTCAGCCGTAAAAATAATTGTAGTATAAGATGTTTAACACCCGGGAGTTGAGCTACCTACCGGGCGCGTCTCCGGGTGGCGGATAGGAGAACGGCCGGAGGGGCCCGGGTCCCCCAGGGATGAAATCCTGCGTGGGTCTGGGGTACCCCCGGTTAGTGGCGGTTATAACTGGTCTCCCAGGTGTAAAACCCTGCGTGGGGTCAGGAAGGCCGTTACCGCGGACCAGCTCCCTAAGCTAAGCTGTAAGCTATCGTGGCGACGGCTGCGTGGCACTGAGGGAGCAGTGTCTTGAACGATACCTCTGGGGCACCAGGCGACACCCCAGAGTATGTAGCCTTACCCACGCATCCGGGGCTCTGTGTGGGCGGACCGTTACTTCCCTAGGTACTTGTGGGACCAAAATGGAAACTCTCAAGTACCTTAAAGACGTTGTAGAGGAGATGGAGGGCTCGCAGCGCGGGACCTCCAGTGCGGAGGCGGCGGAGGGGGCTGCGGACGGGGCTCACCTGGGCTCTGAAGGCGTCACCGCCGTACGCTCCGGCTCTCAGGCGAAGGCAGTGGGTACGGATGGGGCTCGCCCGGGGTCCGGAGGCACCACTGCCATCGTCTCAGAGGAAAACTCCGCGCCAGCGGCGGGCCCTCTTGGCAAGAGGAACCGCTCTGGTGCGGAGAAAAGGAGGGCTAAACGGGAACGAGAAAGGTCTCAGTGTGGGACCTCCTCGGGCACCGTGACCCCCCCGGTAACAACGCCGAGGGAGAGGGAGGGGCACGCCGGCGGCAAACGCCGGAAGGGCTCCACGGACACTCCTCTTTCGGCGGAAGGACCCGCTAAGAAGCATAGGGCTCAACGCAGTGGGACCTATGCCGAGGCGGTGGACCCTTTAACAAGGGTTATCATCCCCGAGGGTTATCCCGAGGAGGAAATCACCGCTGAGCGGTTGGCTCTCCTAAATCTGGCCGTCAGCAGGGCAATCAGTGGGATCCGGGAAGGACCCATTCCATGCTTCCGTCGTACCTTCCTTAGGGGAGGGGCCGCGGTAGTTTTTGGCAGGGATGAGGCGTCCCTAATCTGGCTCGCTGAGCAGATGGGGAGCATGTCTCCCTGGGAAAACGCCAAGCTCAAGGTGGTGGGCCCGGAGGTGCTTCAAAGGCAGCACAGGGCCGTGGTCTGGGTCCCGGGGGCTCCCGATGAACCGGCCGCGGTCCTGGAGCGGCTGGAGAGGCAGAATCCTGGGCTCAGCACCGGGAGCTGGAAGATTATGACTGAGAACGTTCTCAGGATTCCAGAGTCCAGCGTCCTCAAGCTGAAGGCGCTGAACTTCAAGCCTTACCTCGGGCTCGACCAAGTCACCTTCAAGGTGAGCGAGGCCCAAGGTGGGGATAGGGAGGGCGAGAAGGGGCCCCCCATGGACGAATCGTAAAGTTCGATCGTCCCGGGGTGACCTTTACTCAAATTAACTTGCACCACAGCAAAGGGGCCTCGGCGATTCTGTCGAGGAAACAAGCTGCGGCGCACACAGCCATTTCACTGATACAAAAGCCTTGGCTCGTCCGGGGCCGTATCAGTGGCGTGGCAGCTTGTGGGAGGTTATTTAAGCCTACAACAGCCGAAAAGCCCAGAACCTGCATAACGGTGAAGGGCGTTGACGCTCGACTAATCCCGCATTTATGTTCCAGAGATGTGGTAGCGGTCGAGCTCGATGTCGCCGATTCCTTGGGAAGCAGAAGGAGGGTGGTGGTGTGCTCCGCGTATTTTCCCCATGACGAGGGGGCCTCACCGCCGGAACCGGTGACTAGACTGGTAGAGTACTGCCAGAGTGAGCGGCTTCCCCTGATAGTGGGTTGCGATGCTAACTCGCACCACACGGTCTGGGGTAGCACGGATACCAACGATAGAGGTAGGAGGCTGTTAGAATTTCTAGCGTCGACGGACCTGGAAATTCTCAACAGAGGTAACGAGCCCACCTTTTGCACGGCGGTGAGAAGAGAGGTTCTCGATCTGATTGTCTGTTCTAGGTGTGTATCGAGGGACGTGGTCGGATGGAGGGTCTCGCGCGAACCCTCACTGTCAGACCATAGGCAAATCAACTTCAAGCTGGCCTGGGCCAGAGGTGAAGTGACGACGTTCAGGGACCCCAGAAGGACTGATTGGGACTCCTATCGGGTGGACTTGAAATGCCATCTCGAGGGCTTCCCAAGGAGGCACGGGACCGAGGAGGAACTGGAGCTCTGCGTGGATCATCTGCAGAGGGCTCTGGTAGAGAGCTACGAAAGGAACTGCCCAGAAAGGGCGGTTAAGAATTCCAGGGGCAACTCCTGGTAGAGTCCCAAGCTGCAGGAGCTCAGAAGTGCGGCTCGAAGGGCCTGGAATAGGGCCAGGAACACGGGCGGCCAGTTGGACTGGGAACTTCACAGAAGGGCCCAGAAAGACTACAGAGACTCCGTGGTAAGGGCAAAGAAAAAGAGCTGGAGAGAGTTCTGCGAGTCGGTAGAGGGCGTGCCCGAGACCGCAAGACTATGCAGGATCCTAGCCAGAAACCCAGACGCCGTCCTGGATTCCATTAGTCTCCCTGATGGGACAATGGTGACCGGGGAGCGATGTCTGGAGCACCTGCTGGAGGCCAGCTTTCCGGGCTTTCGCAGAGAGCATGGTGAACTGTTCGCCCATGATGCGGCGGGCTCGCGCAGGGCTCGCAAGGCTGACTGGGGACTAGCGGCCAACATTGTCAAGCCCGGAAAAGTGAGATGGGCGATAAACACCTTCAAACCCTTTAAGTCGGCGGGACCAGATCAAGTATTTCCGGCTCTTCTACAGGAGGGGCTGGAGCTGGTCGTGGGACCTCTGACAAGGACTTTGAAGTCATGTTTGGCTCTGGGCCATACGCCCAGCGCATGGAAACTAGCAAGAGTGATATTCATCCCAAAAGCGGGAAGAGTGAGCTACTCCTCTGCTAAAGACTTCAGACCGATAAGTCTGACTTCGTTTCTCCTGAAGACTCTGGAGAAACTGGTCGACGCGTATGTAAGGGACGTTGTTCTCCTGCGGCGTCCCCTGCACTGCGCGCAGCACGCGTACCGCATGGGCTACACCACGGAGACGGCTCTTCATGCGACTGTGTCGTTTATTGAGGGGCAACTGGAGAGGGGCGGCTATGCGGTGGGCACCTTCCTAGACATAGAGGGTGCTTTTAACAACACCCCGCACAAGGTAGTGTGTGAAGAAGCGTTGCACAGGGGTGTGCCGGAGAAACTCGTAGAGTGAATCCGGGGCATGCTAGCGCGACGAGTTGTAGCCTCGTCGGGAGCAACGAGGGTCAGTGGATGGGTGGAGAGGGGGTGCCCCCAGGGTGGGGTACTCTCTCCACTGTTATGGTGCCTGGTGGTGGATGGGCTGCTTGAGGGACTGAGTGAGAGGGGCTTCTTCGTGCAGGGCTACGCTGACGACGTGGCTCTGCTAGTGCGAGGACCCTTTCTCGGGCCCCTCCTGGAGCTCATGCAGAACGCACTGGGAATAGTAGAGCGGTGGTGCAGGGGGACCGGTTTGTCAGTGAATCCGCTGAAAACGGGGCTCGTTGTTTTCACTCGCAAATATAAAGTGGGCACTATAAAGGGGCCCATCTTTGAAGGTACAAGGCTAGCCCCAGCTGAGTCAGTGAAATATCTGGGAGTGATCCTAGATAAGAAGCTGTCCTGGAGGGAGCACCTTGAAAGCCGCTGTAAGAGTCTGTGCTCCTACTTCTGGATGTGCAGGAGAATCGTGGGCCAGACGTGGGGGCTGCAGCCCAAGATGATCTGTTGGATCTACACTGCTATACTTCGACCCAGGCTCACCTACGCAGCAGTTGTGTGGTGGCCTAGGGCGCGGAAGAAAGCGGCGGTGGTGGCGCTCGAGCACATCAGGGCTCTGATTCTAAGAGGGGCCCTGGGTGCGATGCGAACCACGCCGGTAGCAGCCATGGGCATTTTGCTCGGTATCGAACCACTTCACCAGGTGGTGATGGAAGCGGCGGCGATCGCTGCACACCGACTAGCCTGCGAACTGAAGTGGAAGGAGGGGACTGCGCATACTAAGTTCCCCACCGGCGTGCTGATCGACTCCATCTTCAGAATGAGGCAGGACAGGATGCCAGCAGTTCGGGCCCTGGACAAGCGCTTTAAAGTGCAGGTCACAGAGCCCGCGGACGAGATTGAACCCGGAGCACCGGTTCAGGCCTGGGACGGGGACGTCTGATTCACAGATGGCTCCAAGACGGGTACAAGCTCCGGCGCGGGCATTGTTTGCCGACAGAGGAGGGTGGCGGAAAGCCTGCCCCTGGATGGGTACGCCACGGTTTTCCAGACGGAGATTGTGGCGATCCTGAGATGTGCCCAACTGGCCCTGGAAGTTAAGAAGACAGGTAGGCGCATGAGAATATATTCGGACAGTCAAGCTGCCATCAAGGCACTCGAAGCTCCGATCTACACCTCGCGGCTAGTCTGGGACTGCAGAAATGCACTGGAGAAGCTGGCGAAGGACAAAGAAGTCATCGTGACCTGGGTCCCCGGTCACTCGGGGATTGAAGGCAATGAAGAGGCCGATCGGCTCGCCAGGGCCGCATCAAGAATGGAGGTGTTCGGGCCAGGACCGGTGCTGGGGGTCCCTTTCTGCCTTGGCAGGGAGAGGCTTCGGACCTGGCTGCGGAACGAGCATCTCGAGTTTTGGAAAAATGAACTGAGGACCAAGTGTCGACAGGCCGGGGTCTACTGGGGGAAACACCCAGTGAGGGCCTAGTCCGGGACATAAGGTCCTTGAGCAGAAGGGACGCCAGGCTAGTGGTGCAAATACTGACTGGCCATGGAGCCCTCAATTACCACATGCACAGGCTGGGCCGTTCCGATGCGACCGAGTGTAGGGCTTGTGGGGAGGAAGAGGAGACAAGTCTCCACATTCTTTGCGACTGTCCGGCCTACGCGGGGCTAAGACTAAAACTACAAGCCTCGGCATTTCCCGAGCCAGGGCAGATTAGCAGGCTACCTATGAGGGACCTGAGTCTCTTCTGGAGGGAATCGGGGCTCCCATAGGCGGCTAACGACTGGAGGTTGACACAATGGACAACAGTCTGCGTGTCGTAGGCGGATCTTCGATCCGAGGACCGCCCCCTCAGTCTCCATTATTATTATTATTATTATTATTATTATTAAGATGTTTAACAACTTTGTTTTCGCAAATTGTTACAGTAACGGAACAAGATATTTTTGTCCAGCAACAACTGCTCAACAGAATGATCTAGACTAGAGAAAATTACCTCAAAATAGATGTCAATTCCAAAAAAACATTTCCGGTAGTATTATTGGTTTTTTATTTTGTCATATTTAACTTATTATATATGATATGCTTAATTTGTTTTTGTATGCTGAGGTTCCAGATTATTATTTTGAGGACGAAAATGAGAAGGTACATATTATTATACTTCAAGACGCGTTAGAAACGTTATGAAATTTTTATTGAATAACTAGTTTTTACTTTACTGACTGAGTCATATTCAATATTGATAATATATGAAACCCAAATATTTTTTTGCAAGTTGAAATTGCGCCAAATTCTACTTTTACTTGCCGAAGACGCGATTATAAACAATTCAATTATAGGCAGCCAATAATAATAATAATTGGAAAATTATTATGCAGGAAACGTCATTGGATATTTACGGCGTAAGCATCGCTAACTATTAGGCAAGCGGAAAAAGAGGTTCGCGAGCAGAAATCGATCTTAAATTGTTTAAAGAATTGCACGGTAAACCTAATTAAAACCTGTTTGAACGGATTCAATAGACAATAGAATAAGAAATATTTAAAAAATATATTTGTAATTTTTTTCGCAGAGTGGGTCAATCAAACAACTCCCGTTACGAAAAATATGCTCATTGATTACATTAACAAATTAGCAACAAACAAGAGAAAAATATAGAGAAACTATAAAAGCACAGACCACCCAAAAAATAAATTTGCAATCTAAGACAAAGAAAATAAAAGCAATCCCATCTGTACGATATGCGTCTTCAATCTGGATGACATCTTGTTTTTTGAAAAAAAAGGATATCAGCCAAGGAGAATCGTGCGGAGAGTAGCCGACATAAGGGCTAATGAAGGTTTTTATCTGCATTTTATTATTATTGAAATAATTTCTATCATTATATATTTTTTTATTAATTTATTTTACAGCTGTTTCACTGTAACTAGTCCAGAATGTGCCCACATTCAAGTCCACCACGTAACATTTTCTCCTTATTCACTGATACGCGATCAAAATTCCTGTGCAATAGGTAAGAAACAAAGAATATAATATTCTGTACGAATTCCATAAGACTAAATATTGTATAATAATTAACATAAACATAATTTTTTTATATCCAACAATTACTTATATAAACTAACCGGAGGTGAACCAAAGCAATTACTCATTGATGAATCTATGAAAAAAAGATTTCAGGTTCGATTCATGTTTTTGTAGTTTGGTTTTTCTGTTTGATATTTAAAAAAACTTTTTTATTTGATTACGTTTTAATTATATTTTATTACGTTTTAATGTTATGTGCTTTCTCATTTTGCTTATTTTATTTTATTAAGGTTTTTATAAAGGTTTTTATAATTAAAATCAAAAGTATTTACTTGCACCAGTTTTTATGATATTTTATATCCCCGATTTTTTTCTAATGTCGCGGTTGATACTTTTTGTAGAATTTTTAATCGTTGCCATCGGAATTACAATAATTGCAAGTCTCTGAAAACTTTTAACTAAAGAAGTAGTACAAATGTAATATAAATGTAAGAACATTGAGTTATATTGTAGATCAATAATCAGGTCAATAATGGTCAATAAAAAGTCAATAAGTAACCATTTCTTTTTTAATTGTTATCATAGCTAAATTTCAGAAATATAATTTAAATGTAAGTTTGTGTATAAAGTATAAACATCTACCACATTTATGTACGCACTCATGTAGGCGGTACATTTTTAATTTGAATATTGTGTGTATGTATGTGTTACGTCCTGCGGAGTAACGATTTTTTTCTTCGCAACCAGCGGATATTCTAATTAACGGGCGAGCGACGGTGATCTCATCCCGATCCCAAGAATACGGTGACTCTCACGGCAATAACCGGATGTCACGAATTAAGTATTTATAAATTCATCAATTAAGGAGATCTGAGGTGACACCGTTGCTCGATACCGGAAACACCAAAGATAGTAAAATCAGGGAGCTGGAAGACGCACGTGTGCATCCCTTTGAGTTCTGATGCCCGACACCCGCATAGCAACAAATCAAAGAATTTTTTGACATTTAATGCTTCTGAGAGTTCAATTGTCAAACCTGCCGCTTTCTCGGATAACAATTACCGAGGAATATAAAAAAGTCGTAAAAGTAAATATTGCACGTGGGTGTATTAATGAATAAAGTGGTGTATTAATGAATAAAGCACACGGCCCTCGAAGGGACAAAGGGAATCATAGATGAAAAATAGTATAAATAGGTGCGTCTTCCAGCAGAGCGCACAGTACACAGTTCGCTTCACATAGTACACAGTTCGCTTCACGTAGTTCACAGTTCACTTCAGACCGTATAGTTCGGTTCAGCCTAGTCTCGTCTTCATTCGAATCGCAATTCCGTGGCATCTTGCATGCCCCAGTTCTGCGACTCTCGGATCCGCGGCCTTTAAACTCGTGCGCGGCGCAAGTCTCGGTCGAGAGGAAAAAGTGTCAGTTCAAACGTCCCCGGTTGGGATCTGCGGACCATTGTCCATTGCACCCGGAACACCTCCGACCGGACCTACTATCTCCCGCCGAGTGTGGCCCAGTTTGAAGCCCTCCGAGAGAATAGCATTCACCTGCATCGACACTCACACTACAATCTGCAAGCAGTAAGTCCCGAATCAACCGTTTGTTTCGCTCTCGTTCTTCGAACACCCTTTCTCTCTCTAGTGCGAAAGATTTTGAACATAATATATTTATTAAGGTTATTACTCTTTCCTTCCCATGCTCCTCTCCATACTCTCTCTCTCTCTCTCTCTCTCTCTCTTTATCTTTAAATTCTTTTCTTTCTTGGGATTAACTCGTAAGAGTTAATCCGAAAGAATCTCTTTATCTTTAAATTCTTTTCTTTCTTGGGATTAACTCGTAAGAGTTAATCCGAAAGAATCTCTTTACTTTTTAATTCTTCTCTTTCCTAGGATTAACTCTTACGAGTTAATCCGAAAGAATTTTTTTATCTTTAAATCCTTTCCTTTCTAGGGATTTTCTCGTAAGAATTCTCGTTTCCTTCTCTCCCCTTAGATTCTGTCGAACCCTTTTTTTTTACTTCCGATCTTTTCCCTCGGTTTCACTCGAACTCCACTCGAGTTAACCCGAGAGATTGTCTAAATTTTAACTTTTCGCCAAACAAAGAGAAACGGAGTATTTTCTTTTATTTTAGTGAATAAAGTCCCCAAAATTCATAAAAACCGGTCACGAGCAGCCGCGAAGCGCCGCCGAAATCGCCGCAATCGCCGAATCCGCCGCCTCGAACCCAGGAGGAAATCCGCCGGATCGCCGCCCAAGTCAATCGACTTTGCCCCCCCTGTCTCGTACTCGCCGGTCGCACCGGAAGAAGAACGACTTCCCCCGTTCGCATTTTTCCCCCACTCCCCCGTAGATAATTTTCTTCGCGCCGACTCCCCCGTAGATAGTTTTTATCGCACCGACTCCCCCTTAGATAATTCTCCTCGCCCCGACTCCCCCGTAGAAAATCTTCTTCGCGCCGACTCCCCCGTGGATAATTTTCTTCGCGCCGACTCCCCCGATTCTCAAATAACCTATAGAATCTTCCCGGACTCTCTCGTTTCGCTCTCTTCTCAGGGATCTCCGATCCCTGAGATTCACGATTTGGAGGAAGACTAACCTCCTGCGGATTTCCCAAACGTAGGACCCCACGAGGAGAAGGAGCAACCTTACTCCATCCCTCCGATCCTCGGATCGCATGATCTCGAGGACCAGGATCGTTCTCCTAGCCCCGCGCTTAGTATAGAGATCGTAGAGTAACTACCTCCACCTCCCCCACGTTGTTATTTTGCCCCTGGTCCTCTTCAATCGCTAGAGTTAATTCTCTCAATGTTTCCGATCTCTTCTATCCCACTCCCTCCTCGCGCGTTCTCCATCGGCCCTGAAGAATTTGACCTCGAAGCGGTCCGTGCCTTCCTTTCTAAGTCTCCCCCCAATGCACCGTGTATCTCCTCCATATATATCCAAAATATTATTTAATTCCCAAACTAATATTTTTAAATCACTTCCGCCTCAATACCGCCGTATTAAATGAAGTCCCAACATAGGCACACATACACACGTGCGAATACCCTACTCGTTACACTAGTATAGAATATTATATATGTATATATAAATGTGTATAATCGTAATTGTTAACCTCGAGCTTTGTATCGCGAGTCTGCGGATTTTTTCGTTTTTTTTTATTATTACTAAATTGCGCTCCCTAACAGCTCTAAATTGTAATAAATTACTTTTCGAATTAATTTTTTCTCTTATATATATTTATCTTTCATATTTTCTTTTAATAAATTGATGATTGATTATAAGGAACTTGATTAATTTCTCAATCTCACTCATCATCCCTCGCTCTATTAAGCCAAGTACTAGGTCCGATCCCGAGGTAAAGCAATTAAATTTGCTGCCTCAAAACAGGACCAAGGGACGCGGAACACCCTGAATGTTTGTCATTGGGTCCCCCGCTGTGGACCCATTGACCCATATATTCTGGGTTGTCGACGCGGCCTGCCTGTGCCTCGTGGGCACATTCTCAAGTTGTTACGTCTCTCCCTTCTCCCTCCATGTCTTACCTATCCTACTTCAACTCTGGACGTAACACTATAATTGATTAGAATCAGTTGCAGCCAAAGTGTACAAATACTAGGAGGCAATTGTACTAATCACTGGCGATGTATATATTTTGACGGAACCAAACTTTACGTATATGACGGCATACCGGTTGTACGTACGAAAGAATGGCGTCCAAAGAAAAAAAATACATAAGAGCTCGTTTTCCACAAGTTGTACCTACCGATATAAGCTTTGAAAAAGTTTAAGTGCAACCGGATGGTACGTCTTGTGGTATATATGCTGCAGCCTTTGCGACGGTTATAGTCTTAGGTAGAAATCCTTGCGAAGAAACATATTCTAATGACGTTGAAAAAATGAGACGTCATTTTGTTACTATCGTAGAAGGCAATGAATTTTTACCTTTTCCAAGACGATAAATATTCTTCAAATGAGATTATTTCGAAGAATAGTACAATGCTTTTATAAGGAAATGTTATCGCACATTCCAGAAAGCAAAAGTAAAACCATCGAAAAAAGTATAAATTGCATAACTTATACATGCATTTTGTATGTATTATGTTAATACTGTTTAATATAAAAAATAGTTGTTTGCCCATGTCGTAGGTAAATGTAATGAAATGAGAATGGAGAAACGTTAAAACATTTTTGGTTGCGTTTTACAGGAATGGGCGATGGAGGGGCCCATTCCATATTGCGTACAAAAACATTACATAACATGTAATGTTCAATATAAAATCAGAGGCGTTTATCATGGGGTAGCAATCTTTTAATCAATTAAAGTTGAATATATACGTATATATGCTATATATACGTATATATACGTGTGCAGAAAGGTATAAAAATGAACATTTAATATTGTAAATTAAACAATATAGCAAATTATTTAATTTTTCAATAGCATATAAAAAATTCCTATATTATAGAAAAACTTTTTAAATAATTTTTGAAAAGAATCATGAGTTTCATTAATTAATTAAAATTATGTAACAAATCATAATAAAAATACGGAATTACTCTTATGTCGAAGACATAATTTTAATTCGATAGTTAATTATTTTAGTTTTTCAATATTATAATAGCCGCGGAATATATTATTTTTTTATGCCATTGGAAAAGAAAATGGTGTGCCATGAAACATTTATATTTATAATATAATTTATAACTTCATAACATTTTTAATACTAAAATAAAAGAAGTTTTTAACTATAATAATAATTTAATACTTATAGTATTCATAACGTAATGTAATAATATTTATTAATATTATTCATTAATAACTCTTGTCATGTAGACCATCTTTCGTCTTTTCATATGTAAAATATGAAAATAATAATAAATATTATTACGTTTTATTATAACCACTATATATGTGTATTAATATACACATATACTCGTGTATACTTTACATTATTATGTTCTGAAAACTAAAATAAAATTTACATTTTAATGTATTTACGTTTAAATTTTTGAAACATATTTTTTAAAGATAAATATTTTTTTAAAGATAAATATTTTTTTAAAATATAAATATTATGTACGCTAAAATTGCCTCTATTCATAAAACATTACATTTCACGGAGTCTTCACTCTCATTTATACTTCACATTTTACAGAACTTTTTATTTTTGGGACATTATATGGGTTAAAATTTTAATTAAGAGCTTTAGTAATAAAAGAAAGGTAGCCAATTCAACATTTTATGATTAGAAGCTTAGTAATGTACAAAAATTTCCTTACAGATAAGCACACAGAGCGTTAGAATCACGACAATGTTCAGAATTACTCATATATGAAAGTTATCGTTTTCAGTCAAAAAAGTGAAATTTCAAATCAGAAAGATCAGGGAAGAAACAACAGATTTATCGGCGAGAACCCGCCACTAGAAATAACTTTTAATTCATCTATCTGCCAATGGAGCTTTGTTTCATGAGTTATTCAGCTCTAAAGTCTGTTACGATAAGCTTTGTGGAAAGTGAAAACTCATTACATGTGAAAACATATCTAATCATGTTCAGATTATAACCAATTGCAGCATGAATTTTAATCAAAAAATTTACCCATTGATGGGTATTATAATAATTTTGCTTATTTGTTTCATTAATTTTTACATATAATTACTTGGATTATATTTTTCCATGTAAATAAGTTTAGAGAAGAATGGGATTGAATTTTTGTACAAAGTCTGTATAGATGAGGTAATACAATACTAATCAATGAGTAAATTTTTTGATTAATATTCATGCTGCTATTGGTTTTTTTATAATCTGAACATGATTAGATATGTTTTTACATGTAATGAGTTTTTACTTCCCACGAAGCTTACCGTAACAGACTTTAGAGCTGAATAACTCATGAAACAAAGCTTCATTGGCAGATAGATGAATTGAAAGTTATTTCTAGTGACGGGTTCTCGCCGATAAACCTGTTGTTTCTTCCCTAACCTTTCTGATTTAAAATTTCACTTTTTTAACTGGGAACGATAACTTTCATATATGAGTAATTCTGAACATTGTCGTGATTCTAACGCTCTGTGTGCTTACCTATGAGGAAATTTTTGTACATTACTAAGTTTTTAATCATAAAATGTTGAATTGGCTACCTTTCTTTTATTACTAAAGCTCTTAATTTAAATTTTAACCCATATAATGTCCCAAAAATAAAAAATTCTGTAAAATGTGAAGTATAAATGAGAGTGAAGACTCCGTGAAATGTAATGTTTTATGAATGGAGGCAATTTTAGCGTACATAATATTTATATTTTAAAAAAATATTTATCTTTAAAAAAATATTTATCTTTAAAAAATATGTTTCAAAAATTTAAACGTAAATACATTAAAATGTAAATTTTATTTTAGTTTTCAGAGGGTTCAGAACATAATAATGTAAAGTACACACGAGTATATGTGTATATTAATACACATATATAGTGGTTATAATAAAACGTAATATTTATTATTATTTTCACATTTTACATATGAAAGGCCAAAAGATGGTCTACAAGACAAGAGTTATTAATGAACAATACTAATAAATATTACATTGCGTTATGAATACTATAAATATTAAAATATTATTATAGTTTAAAATTTTTTTTATTTTAGTATTAAAAATGTAATGAAATTATAAATTATATTAAAAATATAAATGTTTCATGGCACACCATTTTCTTTTCCTATAGCATAAAACAATAATATATTCCGAGGCTATTATAATATTGAAAAACTAAAATTATTAACTATCGAATTAAAATTATGTCTTCGACATAAAAGTAATTCCGTATTTTTATTATGATTTGTCACATAATTTTAATTAATTAATAAAATTCATGATTTTTTTTAAACTATTTAAAAAATTTTTTTATAATATAGAAATTGTTTATATGCTATTGAAAGATTAAATGATTTGCTATAATGTTTAATTTACAATATTACAGGTAAATTTTTATATTTTTCTGCACGCTTATATATACACATATATAACATGTATACGACAGCGAAAAGAATTCTTGAGCGCTCGGGCCATCGAGATTATCGCGCGCGAGTGAGCGGAGGAAGTGAGAGGGAAAGACTAGCTCTATTGCACGATCTTCGAAACGGCCGAGGCGTGACACGGCGCGCGCGACGATTCGGTTAGCGCGACATGTTTAGCTGGATATACATCTACGAACAAACGCCGAACGAACAGCGAGCGCGAATATTCGGACATTCGCGTTCGTGTTCTGAAGTCATTCGCCCTTTTTCTTATTTGCAACGAATGTCAGTGTTCGGTGGTATTCGGCCAAATTAGGTGTTCGCTATATGGTAATGAGAGATTTTGTAATCTAATTATTGTCAGTATAGGTTATTCAAATAATATAATCCATCTTTATAAAAATTAAGAGAAAATCAGAATAGTGTAATTATCTTTATACGCGTTTACAACACAATTCTAATTATTATTAGTAGGTTATACAAGGTGTCCCAGATCAATGTATAAAGATTATCACGATGAGGAAGGAGATAAATGAAAAAGTCTAATACTATTTTGCGATATTTGCAATAATTTTTGAGTAATAAAATATTAAGGTCAGCCGAATAAGAGCGCGCAGAGAGACAAGCGGTCGCTCGTCTGAGCCGTAGGTCCGCTCACTGCGGCCCGATTGTAGGCGACGGTAAGTGGCGCGCGGCGAGGGAAATGATAGCTTGACACCGCACCGCGTCGAACCGGGCGGTCTTACGGCTCAGGCGACCAACCGTTTGCTTCTCCGCGCGCTCTTATTCGGCTGACTTTAATATTTTATTACACGAAAATTATTGCAAATATCGCAAACTGTTATTAGACTTTTTGATTTATCTCGATCCCTTCTACCTCTCATCGTAGTAATCTTTATACATTGGTCTGGGACACCCTGTATACTTATATGAAAAAAATGAAAAAAATTAGCAAATATTCCGGTAATAATTAGAATTGTGCAGTAAACGCGTATAAAGATAATAACGCTATTTTGATTTTATCTTGATTTTTTATAAAAATGGGTTATGTTATTTGAATAACCTGTATATTTTAGTAATATTTTTATTTTAACAATATGTATATATGGATTAAGTGTGTGTGTGTGTGTGCGTGTGCGCGTGTGCGTGTGCGCGTGTGTGTGTGTATACTTACACACACACACACACATATACATACACACACGCATATATTTCTTTCTCTGCACTTTAGATAAAATAACTAGAAGATTAGAAGATTGTCATTTAATCAATGTCTGACGACGCAATTATAGCAAGTGCATGTTATATCATAATGGCACATAATTTGGAAAGGCTTAAAAGAAAGAAAAAAAGAAAGTGGTGGATGACACAATTATATCACAGTCGTTTATAATTAGAGGAAGCAACTTACTAAGGGATTTAAAAGTAAACTCTATGGGACAATTTCAAAATTTCTGCAGAATGTCTGCAGAAGATTTTGAACTATTATTAAACAAAATTGGATCTAAAATTTCTAAACAAGATACAGTGTTCCGTCCATCAATTCCTACCCAAGAAAGATTAGCTATTACTCTTCGTTTTCTTGCAACAGGAGATTCTTATACAAGTTTGATGTATCTTTTTAAAGTATCTAAGCAATTAATTTCAAGAATTGTGCCTGAAGTATGTGTTGCTTTGATAGAAGTGTTACAGAAAATGATTTAGGTAAGAATAAAATATATTCATTACTTTAATATAATTGTAATATATATGATATATATAGTTATTTATTCACTGTAAAAAATATAGAATACAATCATAGAATGAATAAACTTAAAATTAAAAATAAAGTTTTCCTTTATCAACACTTACATTTCTACTTTTTATATCACAGTAGAAAATAGAACACAATCATAGAATGAATAAACTTTAAAATTAAAATAAAGTTTTTTGTTGTAAACATTAATAACATTTCCATTTTGTATTATAGTCAAAAATATAGAACACATATAAAATGAATAAACTTAAAGTTTCTTATGTAACATTGATTCGTGAATTTTAAACCACAATAGAAAAAAAATCTTGAACGTTAACACTTAATATTTTATATTAATATATTATGTTATTATTACTAAGTTATGAAAAATATATACGGATTCATATTGTCTGAAAACGAACCGATTAGTTGACAAAACTTTTGACAGCAGTTAAAAAACATTCCTGACAACTAAACGTGTACGTGCGCGTGTATGTGTGTGTGATAACTATTACTTAGTAATACTACTTAGTAATAACAACACAATTATTTAGTTATTAATTTTTTAGAATATCTTTAATATTAGTTGAGTCGCTAATAACGTACGTTTCAGTATTGTTTAAAGTGTTGATAGGCAAGACAATTGATGATTGCATTTGTGTGCGCGAGTGGAGTTGTAGAGAGAGCTAGTGGCGCTAATAAGAAAGAGCGGCGGGAGGAGACAAAACCGTAGGCCCGAAATAAAGCGTCGTGTTACTGAAGAACAAAGTTATTTTATTTTTACACCCTTTTACTCCCTAATAGTGTAACAGTACAAATATAACGAGTCAGGAACGTTAACCGAAATCTTTGTTCGAGAGACGAATGCCGATTTGAATATAAACTCGTGTACGCGTCGATTAGAAGTCAGCTCTAAGTTACCTCGGAATGCGACTGCGGAGCGCGCGCGATATTTGTGCCTTATATAAGCAACGATCCCCCTCGAAAGATCCCGGCAGGAATTCGGTAAATATGCGACGGTTACCGATTTCCGTAGATCTCTCGAGAAGGCTCGCTGTTATTGTTTGCCGAAAATGGAATTTGGCTACTTGGCAACAGCATAGATTTCCCGCTCGCGAGCAACGTTTCGCCGCGCGAGCGGGAAGAACGCGGCCACGCGTTATAAGCGTGATGCGCTGGAATTCTGGTGATCTTGAACATCATTTGTGACAACAAAGATGAAAAGAAAGATGTTAAGGTTAATATAGTGTCGTTTTTATTCATGAAAGAAAAAAATGCTTTAAAATTACTATAATTTAACTATAATTTTAGTTGGTTCATAACAATTAGTTTTAGTATTAATTATAATTTATAATTGTTTTGACATGCAGTTTGTACCTGATATTATTATTACGTAAATAGTAAACAAATGTTAGTAAAATAGCTATATTCATTATTTTCCACATAGCACGTAATATTTCTGTGATATCACAGAAATATTGCAATATCACAGAAATATTACATATTACTGTGAAATATTACAGAAATATTACTGTGATATTACACAGTGATAATAACATTAAAATATTCCAGTGATATCATTGCAATATATTGTTGCAATATTTAATCCCAAAGAACAAGGTAATGTTAAATGACGTTTCTATTATGTCTTATTAATGCAACGTCACTATCTCTTTGATTAATTCTATATTTTCGGTATCTATAATATTCTTGGTAATTTCGCTATCCTATAGAAGAAATCAACTTACAAATAAAATAATAATGTCTTTGCCTTTTCATGAAATAAAAGTAAAAATTAAGAAAAAAAATTAATTTTATTAGTTTAGGTATTTACTTAGTTTATCCCTAAACTGTATATATAAACTAATGTACGCTCTTTTATGTAATCTATCAATTTAATTATCGCTTTACAACTCGATCAATAATGATTTTATTAAAAAATTACAAAAAAACCTTTGTATTTGTCTTATTGTCATTTATAATTTTTACAGGATCACAAAAATTGATTTTAATTTTTAAAAATTTTTATCATAAAAATTTTTTTAAAGAAAATGTCCATAAAAAGGTTTGTCAATACACATTTATTATTCACTAGGCAATAAATATTTTAAGGTATATTTAGAAGTTTTTGAAAAAATATACATTTTTACGTCGTTTAATATTTACTGCTCGGTACATTATTTTGTAAAATAATTTATTCATTAATATTGATTAAACTATTATACACCACAGTAAAAGGTTTTTCAAGTTAATTAAAATATTAAATTTCCAACAAATTTTTCTTTAGACTTTACTTTTTTTTTAATTCTATTAAAAAATATGATTATACATATTCCATCATTAATTAGATATTTTACAATATTCATTAATTATATGTATGTATATAATGTTGCGGCTCAGTCACCAACCGTCACAACATATGACGAAACAAGCGAGCGCGTGCACAGCCGCTATGCGGTCCCGCCGTGTGTAAGGGTGCGTTCCGAATCACGCTTGAAGCGCGTAGACTGCAATGCTGATGCGCAACGCTTCGAAAGCGTTCCGTTTTGTCAATGTGCGCATAAAACGCATGAACGCTTGATGTTCAGTGAGCTCGGTTTCGGTGATTTAAAATTTGACGAACGAGCACTGGAAGCCGGTTTTTCTCAGAGAGAGAACGCGGGAGCTGTGAATTTGAATTCGCGCGATACTGCTAGCGAGCATTGAGAGCGCGAAAGACAGCAATACCGCGAACGACGAGGAAAGAGCGAGCGCGAGAGAGCGACGACGACATACGCGAACAGGAGAGAACCGAGAGGTGTGGCGCTCGAGTGCAGGAACGGACGACAGGAGGTGATCAAGGATGCACTAAATGTACAGTTTTGTCGGTTCTCACAAAATGTTTATTATCACTTGTCACAAAGTTTCTACTTGCACTGATAACTCGGATCGAGAGCACTACAATGTTCGGTATCGATAGAGAAAAGTCTGATTCCGTTCGCGCGGTCACTCTTGCAAAAGAGAATTTGAATCGATCGCGTTTCTCTCGCTTCTGAGGCGTCGGGCTCTCGAACGATAGCACGAACCCCGGAAAAACGGTGCTCCGCGAAGGAGAGTCGGGAGGAGCGAATTGTTCCCGAAATGAAGATTATTGGCCAAGCGGCCCTTCTGATCGGAGTCCGATTTGAACGAACGAGCGCGTACCGTTCAATTCGGTGTTTTGAAAATATCGATGTTCGTTGACTCTCCTTCGCGCGCGCCTTGGCGCGAAACTTGTTTGCTTCGGAGATGAGCAAATTAACGGGCAGAGATGCTCGTGAAAAGAATAACATAATCCTCGGATTTGACCGTGACGGGAGACAAATAGAGATGAAAAACAACTTCACAGATATTTACAAGTATCAGTGGCAAGATTGCCTTAATGATTATTGCGAGGAACAGAATTATAATTTTCAATCAAACAGTTCTTAGTTTTAAAAATTTATGCGATATGCTAAATTACAATATATATGATAAAATTTGCGATTAAATACATTTGGTTCTGAACACTTGAGAATTTCGGAACAGTTTCCTGTGCGACCTATGCGTTTTCGTGGTAGGAGTAGCTTGTCAGCTGGAAAAAATGGACGCCGAACGAAACGACAACAAACGTTTAACAGTATCAATTATCACTTCAATACTTTTAAACAATGACGAAAGTGATAGCTCGATATCGAGCAAAAGTGAAAATGATGATCACGATGATATTTGCATAAGGGATATGCAAATATTATATTCTATACTAATGGCGAATAAAGTACTAGGGAAAATGATTGCAACAGAAAAAATTACCAATTACGTTGAACGCGTAATTCCCAATTACTCAAACAATGCATTTAAACAGCATTTCAGGTAAGCATTTCAATAAAAACATCATTAAGTTATCGAATCAAAATATTTTCCATTTGGTTTTGATAAATTTATTTCACTTATACTAACAAAGTGCCTAATTAATTATCGTAGCTAGATCTCGGCTATAAAATTGTAATTAATATTTATTGTATGATTTTATATACCTTTCGAAGTTTATTTAATTGCACATCGAATAGATTTTTCAGTCATCACATAGTACCAGGTTGAACAAGAATTAGTAATATCACTGTATTAAATTGAAAATCAATTTAATAATAAAGGATGCTAACTCTTATCTGAATGAAAGAATCCTTTCCCTCTTAAAAACCAAACTTTGGCTGAGGTATTACTTTTTGCAACAAATTCTTCATTTTTTTAGGAGAAAAAAGGTTCTCACATTTAGATGCAAGTTAGCATCATTTATTATCAAATTGATTTTTAATTTAATAATGTGCAGTGATAGTAATTCTTGTTCAACTGTTAGAACTATTTTAACCCAAAAATTTATTTGGTGTGCACTTTAATGAACTTGAAAAGGTATATAAAATTACACAATAAATATCAGTACTAAAATATAGCTATGATCGTTAAGATACTTCGTTTATATTATGTTTTCATATTATTAAAATCATATTATGTTGTCATATTACATTGAATAAGTTCTCTATTATCTTTCACTTATTCCATAACTTAATGTAAACATTCTAGGGTGCTTCCGGCAACATTTGAAGTAATTTTAACACTGATCGGACCAGCGCTAAACGCAACAGATACCGCAAGTGGCAGAAAACCTATATCAGCAGAAAAACAAGTGCTTATTGCTTTGTGGTTTATGGCTACTTCTGATTCGTATAGGTAAAAATCTTATGCTTTTATGCTTTAAATTTATATACACTATTTTTGTTTCCTACATACGTAATTATTATCATTACTGTTATATCGTTTGTTACAATTTTTTCATTTTGTATTTTGTGGTTTATTGTAGATCCATTTGTGTTAAATTTGGTGTGGGCAAAGCAACGGCATTTAGAAGCGTAAGACGCGTTACTTATGCATTACACTGCACCTCGATTCATCCAATGGCCTGCCGAGGTTGCCGATAATATAATTGATGAATTTGCAAGAGTTCATGGTTTCCTTGGTGTAATCGGCGCCATAGATGGGACACATTAAGATTCGAGCTCCACCAACAGATTCAGCTTCGTACCTCAACCGAAAAGATTTTCCGTCTATTAATCTTCAGGTCGTTTGTGATTCGCGTGGACTTTTTACGCACTGCTATGCAGATGAAGTTGGATCAGTACATGAAACTCGGGTTTTTAGAAACTCCCCAGTGATAGGTTTTCTGGAGAGACCTGAAGTGTACTTCCTGAACAATTCCCACATTATTGGAGATGGTGCATACGCAATTCATCCGCATGTAATGGTAGCGTTTCGAGATAATGGACATTTAACAAATCGTCAAAAAAATTTTAATTATTGTCTATCTGCAACAAGAATGGCAATTGAACGAGCGATTGGTCAATTAAAAATACGTTTCAGGATATTGTTAGATTGTTTACCACTAACAGACGTTAAAAAGATTCTTGAATTCATTATAGCATGTTGTGTGTTACACAATATTTGTATATTGCAAAACGATATTATGACTATCGGTGTCCAACATAATGAACAACATCACGTACAAATTCGCAACAATAACAATGACTTGAGAAATGCTAAGAGAATAATAATCATGAATGCGTTGCAAATGAGAATAAATGAATAATTACCCATATAGACAAAAAGACATCTTAAAGACTTCTTAAAGATGTCTTGCATGTCTTGCAAGAAATCTTAATAATTGTCGTAAAGACATCTTTTAGAAGTCTTACGAACTAATAGTAATTTGTTATTTTGAACAGTAAATTACTATGTTTGTAAAAGTAAAATTATTTATTTATACGTTATTAAATCAACAATGCCTACGTTCCGAAATTCATTGCTTGTACTGGAAATTTATAGTCCACATTACGCATACTATAAATTTTCAGTATTAGCAGTGAATAGGAAATTTTTTCATAAAACTTTCATACAACTCTAAATATTAAGCTAGCCATATACGTTCAAGTAAACTTGTCAAATCTAGCGGAACTGTAGATGACAAAATCGCAGTTATTTTGGCTTGAGCAACGAAAACTTGAGAAATGCGAAAAAGCATTCAATTTACTTGAATCAAACTATCTTGTTCATATCTAGTGCAGTATAGCGGCGTTATAAGACCAATCAAAAATTGGCGTTACGAATAAAATTATGTTGAAACCTTAAAATATACACAGAAAAATTGTTTTCTTAATTGTTCCTTTATCCATGATTATTCAACTTAATTAATATTAATAATATTATTACTTATATAAAAACAATTACAAATTTTTACTTAGCAAATAATTTTATTTGTACTTTTTTTTAAAATAAGTGTAATAATTCTGTTTTTATGAAACAATATAATCTGTTCTTATAAAACAATTGCTTCTCAATAATTTTTTTATTGTTATTGTTGTTTGTTTATTAAGCGCGAGCGTTTGAAAATGCAACGATGCAACATTGATGTACATTGGAACTATCACCATTCGCGAACGGTGGTATCCAGGATATAATTAAAGTCTTATAAAATAATAATGAAACTGTTCGGTCATTAATTGTAAATGTGTTTGATCTGTGTCAGATTACAACAGATTACATGAAGACAATTTGTAAAGAAAACATTATTTTTTCCGACATTTTTTTGAGAAAATCCGTAGTTAATAATATAAATGTACGACGTGTATAAAACTTTGAACACGTTTGCACGTTTGCTCATGTTTGCGCGTGAGTGTTGTTTTGTTTCCGTGGGTGAGAGTTATGCTAGAATATGATGTGTGAATGCATGAGTGACTATGTGCGTGTGTTGTGTTACTGTGAAAGTATGATTGTTAGTGTGTGTGTGGGCGTGTATGTGTAGTTATGTATAATTGTATCTATTATTACGACTCATGGGTCGATCATGAAACTTTTTCCCTAGGGCGGAAACGTGAAAAGTAAAAATCTTTACCATTGAAGTTAATGGAGAAATTTTTCACTTTTCACATTTCCGCCTTAGGGAAAAAGTTTCATGATCGACCCCCATGGTATCACAAAATAAAAAATATGATAAAATATAAACAAAAAATATAACAAAAATAAAAATAACATCAACTCTGCAAAAAAATAATAAAAAAAAGTAAAACTAAAAACGTAAAAAAAACTACTTTTTTTCTAAAAACTGTTGTAGAATAGACACTAATGACGTATGAACTTGTAATTGCTCTTGGTGTCTTCTTTCTCGATCAAGTCTGCTTTCTTCGCGCTTCTCCTCTTTTTTTCTTGCTTCTTCTTTTCTTTCTTCTCTTTCTGCAACCATATTAGCAAAAACTTCTTTTAAAAAGTGTTCTGTTTTCCTTTTTTTTCTCTGTGGACCTATAATGAATAATATAAAAATTACTATTACATCAAAACATGTATATAATAGGTATTTAAATGTTTGCTATTTGAAAATGTAATGTTTTTAATTATGTATTATGGGATATTAACCGTTTACGCTAAGCATAATAATCAATTTATTAAAAACTTCCAAATGTATTTTCTCTAACTAAAAGTTAGAGAAAAAAAAATTAAGATTAAGATAAAGTAAAATTAAATAAAGTTAAATTAAGATTAAGTATTTACTTTTTACTTCAGAGCATGAAGTAGAAGGTACAGATAATAACAATTCCTCGTTTTGAGGATTTACTGGACCAGCACTCGTTGCAGTCGCAGGAGAATGAGTCGAGGCCTTATCTCCGAATATTGAATCCAAAACCTAAAGTTGTACATATCTTTATTGTACAACAATGATAATAATGTAGAAGTTATCTTTCTGCACTCATAAATATACTGCATGCAATAAAATGCAATGTGTACAATAAAATATACTAAATACATACGAGAAAAAGAGGCATTTTACAATACATTTATTTACATAAACTTTGTGTAAAACATTCTTACCGAATAGAAAGCCCAACTACTCCTCTGGTTGCCGTTTTTTTTTATTTTGGTCGATAATATTTTTATATGTACGCTTCAACCCTGACATTTTTGATGCGCATTGTTGACCTGTTATATTGTATAAAGAATTGGTCTCTTTCATACAGGTCGCAATGTCGGCCCAAATTTTATTATTCCGTTTTGTGCCACTAAAAAAGTCCTCTTCCCTTTCTCTGTAAAGTTCGAGCAAGAGGAATACTGCCTTATCTGGCCACAAGAATACCTTTGTCTTGTCTAAAAGCATTAAAATAAAAAGTAAACAGTTATTATATAATAAAAGTATATGATATTATGTTTGAGTACACATGCTTTTAAACAATTTAAAAAGTTACTTAGATGTTGGTTATACAAAAACTATTCAATTACCTGAATCATTTTGGTTGACTGCATTATCTTCTGCTGCTGCTTCAGGTGCCATATTTTTTTTATTTTTTTCTCGTTGTACGAGTTCCAATAAAAACGCTTGGTCTATGAGAAAGCACAATGATTAACCTAGCGTCTATTTAATTAGGTAAATCATAATATATAAACACATTATAATTTTACCTATTGTTGCTTTTTGTTGTTCTTTTTTATTCAAAAATAATGTGACGATTTCATTGTCTACTAGTACCGGAAATTCCAATAATTCTTCATTTGGTTCCATTGTTTGTTCGGTTATACTGAAAAGGAAACGATTTGGCTCAAACTTTGTAATATTGTGTATAAAAAAAAATCAACACGAATCTATAAAAAAAAATCGTTGCTCTCAAGCAGGTAAAAAGTTATAAGTGTTAAAGTGAGACTTTTGAGGTTAGGACAATTGTTACATTGATAAACGTTTTATAACTTTTTTATCTATTTGAGAGCGACGATATTTTCTTATATATTAGTATACTACGTATCAAAATACACAATATTGCAAAATTTGAGTCAAATCTGTTAATACCTTAGTATTCGTGCCGTTCCAGAGAAAAACGTCAAAGCGGTGAAAGCGCGTATTCCGATTTATGCATAGAGCGCATCAAACGCATAAACTGCCAAAAGTCGAAGGAGAAGCAGTCTATGCGCTGGGAGGAGTGCTATATATTTAGTACGGTTAGTACACTCTAGGTAATTCACAGCGCTCCCGAAGCGCTTTCGAAGCGCGCAATAGCTAATTCGGAACGAATTTCTATGCACTCTAAGCGCTTCAAGCGTCATTCGGAACGCACCCAAGGACTCCACGCAAACAAGTGAGTGCTGGCACCACCGCTAGGTGGCTGCGCCGCTGGAGACCTTCTCGTGAGTTGAATGCAGTCACAGGTGTTATATCTAGACGCCACCGCGTCCGACTCACTAGTTCACACTTCAGTGAGATTTTAAGGAAAATTGTCGCTTGTTGTAATTTGGAGACGAATACTCGTTCTGATTCTTTTTCCAATGTGACGTGTGTATGTGGAACGCTGTTCCACATAAAATTTTATATTTTTACATATAAATAATATTTTGTATTGTTATTTAATCTTGAACATAAATTAAAATTATAATTCAAATTAAATCTTTTTTAACAAAAAAAGGGACACAAAAGATATTTTTTTGTAAATTAAACATTTATTACGTTTACATTATTGTATTCTGTTTTAATAAATATAATTATTTTTTTTCTGTGTCTAATATATTACATGTATATTACATGTAACAATGTTTTGTATTTTTGTGTGTATTTTTAACAATGTGTTATAAGCTGTTTTGTATTGTTGTGTGTATTTTTAACAATGTGTTACAGCTGAAATAAGGCATTAGTAAATTCAAATACAACAGTTACCTTATTATCATACAATAATTATATAACAAAGTAACAACTTATACTACATTTATATTACATTAAAATAAATTTATAAAATTGTTATATAAATGTTTGGTTCAATTAATATAACGTTTTAGTAACACGTTATATGAATGTTATATAAATGCAATTTCGTATGAGTGAAAAATTAAAACTAACATGCAAGTTACATGTAACGCACACGTTATATTACTTTCTGTTTCATTAAGCTAATATAACTATTTTATAATTGTGTTTACTGGGTATATTATTATGAGAAATTGTAAATTGTGTTGCTAAATGTACATGTTCATATGTTTCCATATTGACTCGAAATAAAATATTACTAATTTGATGTTCTACATAACTTTGTGTTTTAACGCTATATTTACGATGTGAATACGAAGGAAAGTGATGGGGCGCAAAATTACGGTGAAGTTATAGTTGACATAAACATTTTAGTGTGTGTTTAAATGTTGTCAACCTAACCTAACCTAACCTGTCCTTGTCCAAAAGAGGATATAATGCAGAGGTGTAGGATACCTATAATGACAATATAATGTCAAAAGGTTTCTGTCATCACAAACTGTTTACAGTGATAAGCTGTACTTTTATTAATCATTTACTGTCAGAGGCGTTCATCGTGAGCTGACTATCAACCCTTTCCAGGTACACATGTATACCGTCTTGAAAGAGTTAATTAATTATCAGAAGCATCGTGTGCTGACTATTATTAATTAAATATCAGAGATGTTTACCGTGTGCTGACTATTATTAATTAAATATCAGAGGCGTTTACCGTAGGCTGAATATTTTTAATTAATTATTAGAGGCGTTTATCGTGAGCTGACTATTTTAAGTTTGTATTTGCCTATCTTATAAGCAAACATAAGCAAACGAGAATAGAGAAACTATGAAAAATTTTTACGTTTTATAGAAATGGGCAATGGGAATAAAGGATTCATTCCATATTGCCTATAAAATATTGCCATATTCACGTCACCATCCTCAGGCCTTCTCACAACTGATGGGCAATTTGTCAGCTAACCGTGTTACGCCTAGCAGACCATTTTACAATTGTGGTGTGGATTTTGCTGGGATTTTGCTGGTCCTTTTATCACTTTATTAAGCAAGGGACGAGGTCGAAAAACTACGAAAAGCTCTATTCGTGTGTTTCGCTACAAAGGCGATTCATCTGGAAGCCGTCAGTGATCTAAGCACAGAAGCCTTCTTAGCTACTTTAAAACGCTTCATAGGACGTCGAGGTTGTCCGCAGAAAATATATAGCGACAACGCTACTAATTTTAAAGGTGCACAGCGCGAAATCAGTGAAATGTACACGTTTCTTCAGCAGCAAGTCAAGGGATCATTACATAAGAAGCTACTCGAAGAAGGTCTTCAATGGATCTTTATTCCGCCGTATTCTCCTCATTGGGGCGGATTTTAAGAAGCAGGTGTGAAGTCCTGCAAAAATCTTCTGAGAACTGTATTGGGAAACTCTAATTTCACCTTTGAAGAGTTGTGCACTGTCCTCATACAGGTGGAGAGTTGTTTAAATTCACGTCCTTTATACGCTTTATCTAACGATCCATCTGATCTAGAACCCCTTACTCCAGAGCATTTCCTCGTAGGAGGTCCACTTACTTCTTTGCCCGAAATTGACTTCCAGAATATAAATATCCATCGTCTTAATCGATGGCAGTTAGTACAAAGATCTTGTCAAGATTTTTGGAAACGGTGGGCGGCAGAATACGTTAGCTCTTTAGGTCATTTCGAATGGCAAAAAACGCAACAAGATCTTCAAATCGGCGACTTAGTTATTATAAGAGAAGAACATGCTCCTTCTTACCAATGGAAATTAGGTAGAGTTACCGAATTGCATCGCGGTCAAGATAATTGTGTCCGTGTCGTGACTATTCGAACTGCGAGCGGTTTAGCCAAGCGTGCAATTAATAAAGTATGTAAATTGCCTATTAAAGATAAGGAAGAAGATTATGATTAATCTTGGTGGGCGGTATGTTGCGTCTGTATCCATAGTGTCCCACTTATCATATATCGTTTATGCGCATGTCTTTTAATTTATGTCTTAAAAGCTCTGTAAGGGCTCCCTTCTTGATTTTATATATTCTAAGTTCTCTCAAAACAATGCGAGAAAATGCACAGACCACAGGCTGATAAGTCTCATGAGTCATACCCTAAAACTATTCTTGAAAATCTTACATCAAAGAATTTTTAAAAAGTGCGAGAGTAACTTCAGTAACTCACAATTCGGGTTCAGACAGGGGTTAGGCACGAGAGAATCAATAGTAGCAACACACGCTCTGGTGCAAAATTGTTACGACCAGAGGAAGGATGTATGCCTGTGCTTTATAGATTATGAGAAGGCGTTCGACAGAGTTCAACATCATAGGCTTATGGAGGTTCTCAGAAAAACAGAGATAGACGCAAAGGACATACAATGTATAGAAAGCTTGTATAGGAATCAAAAAGCACAAGTCAGAATTGACGGAGAGGAAACCAACGCAATTGAAATCCGCAGAGGTGTCCGACAGGGATGTGTTCTCTCACCCCTTCTGTTTAACCTGTATTCTGAGGTTATTTTTCAGGTGGCGCTCGGGGGCATTGAAAAGGGCATAAAAGTTAATGGAGAATATCTGAATAACATCCGATATGCAGACGACACAATGTTAGTTGCAGACAACATGGATGATCTGGAACGGCTCCTTAACACAGTAGGACAACACAGTAAGGATATGGGATTGAACATCAACACCAAGAAAACAAAATTCATGGTTATTACCAGAGAACCGGATATGTTCAGAAACGCCAGCCTGACACTAGAAAGCAAGCCAATAGAACGGGTAAACAAATTCAAGTACCTGGGAACATGGATGTGCGAAGACTGGACATCGGAGACGGAGGTAAAATGCCGAATAGAAATGGCTCGCAAGGCATTCATGAAATTTAAAAGAGTTCTCACTAATACGGATTTTGATCGGAATCTGAGAATGAGATTCATTAGATGCTACATATGGTCTGTGCTCTTATATGGGATGGAGGGATGGACATTGAAGGTCTCTGAAATGAATAGACTGGAGGCCTTTGAAATGTGGGTCTACCGCAGAGTTCTTAAGATACCGTGGACGGCAAGAACCACCAATGAAGATGTCTTGAGGCAAATGGGTAAGAACCAGGAAATACTGATTTCAATAAAGAAGAGAAAAACGACATACCTGGGACATATCATGCGCAATGCAAAATATGAGCTGCTACAAAGAATTATACAAGGAAAGATCGAGGGTAAGAGAGGACTGGGGCGCAAAAAGCTGTCTTGGCTCCGTAATATTAGACAGTGGACAGGACTGAGCACGGTGGAGGAATTGATCCATGCCGCGAGGGACGGAGAGAGAATGCAAAGTGTGATCGCAAACATCCATTAGTGGATGAGCATACGAAGAAGAAGAAGTTCTTTTTAGTTCGCGGTTCGAGACCGTAGCCGCTCTTAGCAGCAGTACGTTTCTGACGATTAAACGCTCCGCTAGTGCGCGTGTAAGATTATACTAATTCTCAATAAAGCAGTTATATTTGTAACGAGTTCAAGTATCCATTCATAAACAGACACGATTTAATAAAAAATACCTCATATTCGCCTTGTTACATGAGTACATTTTTTAATAGAAGTGACAATGATATAATTTTTTTTCTTGAAAGTAAAAATTTTTAGCTTTAAAACGCCGTATTGTAAAGTTTTTAAAAGTTTTTTGTTGCAAAAATATCATTTTTTTTTAAGTGAAATTTTAGATTCTCAAAAATATCTCATATTCTCCATCCTACATAATTATACTTTTTAAAAGGAATGACATTGCCAAATTTTATTTTGAAAATGTGACTCTTTAGCTTTAAAACGCCGTATTTGAAAGTCCTTAAAATTTTGTTGTTGCGAAGATATGATTTTTTGAAGGAAAAGTGGATTTTTGATCAATTTCTCATTTTTGCTTAATGGTTTTTTCTTTATAACTTCACAATAAATTATTTTTTGGCAATGTCGATTGTGCAGTCACACTCCTGAGATTCTGAACTTTCATTAAAAAAAAAAATTGTAGAAAAATATTGATTGTAATCAAAGTTATAGCTTTTCAAAGATGAAAAGGTCTCCCAGACCCGAAAATGTGTTTCCGTATTTTACAGGGTCGGTGTGTTTAACGGTTAAACATAATTCTACAATTGTTTTAATTATATCATATTTGTGATTTGCCTACATGTCGTTGTCTAATACATGCTCATTAAAATTTTTAAAAACGTTATTTAGTTCTAAATTTTGCATCACATTTATTGTCATTTTTTGAAATGCATTTTTAGTTTGTAATTTATTATCTATCCTGTATATATTAAAAACTTTTTCCGCTACAGTCGTTATAAAATAAGTATCTTGTCTTGGAAAACGTAAATTACCAAGACTTTTATTCTTAATAAAAATTGAAGTAGCGTCTTTCGACGCATTCACGAGTTGGATGCATGTTTCACAATTAAGTTTTTTAAGCATGCGCATTTCAATAAAATCTGAGATGTATAATACAGCGTGGTGTACTGTTGAATTTATTAATTAAAGTGGAATGTTGTCAACCCTTACATCTTCAATATCTTCTTCAAGTTCTTCGAGGCTCTTCTTGATTTTTTTCGAAGATATCGTTAAGATGCTTATGTTATCAAGCGACAGACAATTTGCTGCAGCTGATGATTTAACTTCATTGTGATGTAAAAGCTTTTTGTATGCTGAAGTAAATTGGATACAATTTGGATTGTTATTGTATCCTCCCATTGTTCGAATGCATGAAAAAAATATTTCAAGATGATCCTGAGAAAATTTATATGCTAATATGTATTTTAAATATCCCGTTTTAACGTATTCTTGATATATTTTTTTCAAATTTTTTATATCGATAATATGATAAATTCTAGAAAACCGGTCTTCGATTTTGTTTCTATTATATTTTCCATCGGGTTGTAATTTTAGACCAGAAAAATATTCTATAGCTTTATTAAAAAATGCAAACGTTTGAGAAGGTGTGTCTGCCCGTAATGATCGTTTAAAGCCATGAAAAAACAGACTTCGAGAATTTCAGCAATCAAATGTATTATTGAGCATTCTTAAAAATTTAATAGTCGAAACGCAATTTAAAAAGTCCAGATGTCCGTCTTCCATTAATGTTTGCAAAGCAGTCACACAGCTTTTGCTTAATGTTTAGGCTGCTAATTTTACGCTTATTTTATTTTTTTTGCCACTGGGCATGCTTACTATTTACTTTATTAGCTATAGGATTTTCATCACTATCATACAAAATCCCTTTAGTGGCCCAAGTTGTTCTTATGAGTTTGAGCATATGCGCAGCGTCAAAAAATATCACACTATCATGATTACGCGTTGGATGTCGAAAATATGATTTGTCGCACACATCTGCATTAAACTCATCAGTAGACATTTTAATGTTCGCTAGAAGTTCATCAAATATTAAAGCAATTACTTCTTGAGCAACTCCTGACTAGCTACAAACCTGAAAATTTGTAAAGTAATTTTAGCTCATTTTTGTGATGTTAGCCCATGTATATAAAAATAAGCCACTGGAATTTTCCATCTTTCATTAATATCTGTTAGCAAATACTAATGCTTCTTTTGCCAAAGGCATATTGTCGGGTTCTGGTATGACGGCTCCACAATGTACGTAGTCAACAAACCTTTTGTGGCAATGACTTCATTCAAGTTGCTTCCTTATTGCTATTTTATCCATCATTAAAGTAGCGTATATTTTTTCTCCGGCAGCATCACTTTTTTTTCAAAATATTGATAGCTTCTTGTGTAAAACCAGGCGATCCACTTGTATTAGAATACCAAGATCGTATAGTAGAGGAAGCTGGTAATTGATCTTTATAAACCTTTTGCACTTACTCTATGTTAAATTTCTCGGAATTATTTTGGATAAACGCCTAAAACCTCCATATTTCCCATATTATTAAAAAATGTGATATAAGAATTCTCAGCTGCATTAGAAGAACCTGGTGGGGGGCTGATCCAGTTGTTATACTAACTTTATATAATTCACAGATCTAGAATTGAATACGGCGGATTGCTCATACCACCATGCAAACCTGAGTTACTCAAAAAAATTAAAAAAATACAAAATAAGTACTTGAAACTAGCTATGGGATACAGAAAATCCACTCCGATAAATATAATACTCAGTGAGTCCAAATTCTTGTCATTGGCTCGTAGATTTGATACCTTTTGTTATAAATTCTTAAACAAAAATATGGCCAATAATAATACAACCTTGTTAAACATAAATGAAATATCAGAGAATTTTATTGTTGCGTCCGAGCGTGGGTCGGACGTTTTTGGGAAAGATTTGATTATGAGTTATTTAATATTTTTTGATTTATGTATTGTTGTATGGGCTGCTGTCACCAGTCCGGAACTTGGTCGCGGACAATTTTAATGTTTTATTTATTAAATTAGAATATTTGATTATTTCTGATTGAATTTCGATGATTATTTATATTATTATTATTATTATTTAAGAAGCGTGACTTAGGAAGCGGTGGCGTGGGATTGGGTTAAAATGATTTTGTGAGAGCATGGTTATAGGAAAATCAATTTTATAAATTTTATTTAGAAAAATAAAATATAAATTATTAAATAAATGTTTATACGAAATATAATATAATAATTTATACAAATAACAATTTATGTTTCTATTTTTAACATGAATCCTGATAAACCTTTTGTTATCTCAAAATTTGTTTGTACATTTGATTTGATTCGCGGGTGTTTTAACGTTTTGTTCGGCTTCTTAGTGTAGACCGACGGAGGTACCGGTCGAGTCGGTCTCCTCTCAGGTGCGTATTCCGGTGCTGACTTAGCAGCACGACTCCTGAACGCTATTATTTCGTTTTTAATATCCCGTTTGGGAGGACGATAGGGAACTGTGAGCTCCGGGAATTTCAAGACCGGTGATTCCGCTGGGAAGGAGGAGGCGTCAGGGAATTCCGTCCAATAGTTTGATGAATCAAAATTTCTGATTCCGTTCAACTCTACGAAGAGCGCGTAAAAACCGCCTATGTCCTCCGGCTTTACCACGATGGGTCTTCTTGCCCATGTTGCTTTGTGAAGAATTGCCATTTTTGTTGATTAATAAAAAGAATTTTCGATTGAGAAGAAAAATAAAAATAAATTCTTACCGGCTTTTCGAATATTAAATTAATTAGAGAGAGAGGAGCGTGAGCGTAGGAATGTGGCGTGTGGAACAGCGGAGTGAACTTGAAAGTTACAATTTTTAAATTCTTAAATTTTTAAATCTTGAATTTTAAGATTAAATTCTGATTTAAAAATTAAACATTTTTAGTTTAAATTTTAAATCTTGAGTACTCGAGTGTCGAAGAATAAATCAGGATGCCAGTGGGATTTTTAAAGAAGAGAGAGAGGTTAAGAAAGCAGAAGAGGTGGCGAAGAAGGCGCAAACACGACAAGCATGACACCAGGTCGCGCGCAACTCGAGAAAACACACCTTTCAGGGTAAAAGGAAAAAATGGAAGTAGTGGTCAAGAAGTGGTGCAGGCTAATTACGCCGCGACCAATCTGAGGAAGGGAGAGTGAGGAAGGAGAGAAGGAGTGTAGGTTAGGCCGAGGCCGCACTCAAGCATAAGCTCGGTGTGATTCAACTGCCATGTCCTACAAAGGAGAGGTAGTGAAGAAGGGGGACATCCCAATGCTATTTCTCGGCTGCCTCGTTTTTTTGCAAGAATAACCCTCCCGTCGTTGGGACCCCTCTGCCAGTCTTACCGTTGGCTGGCTGCCTGTCAAGCGCACACTCCTACTTCCAGAGCGATCTGTTTAAAAATTGCTCCGCGCGCGCTTCTTTTATACGCTCCGGACGCGCGAGGGTAATTATGGGTTTGAAAATGGCGCTGCGGCGCGCCCTCGGCTATCGCCGGCTCCTGCGCTTGTCGGCACCCGCGCGGGGGCGAGCCGCAGAGGTAAAGGGGAGGGGAACTGCGTTCCGCCGGCGGTCGTAATCCGCCGCGCGACCGCGCGCCGCCGAATGCTCGAACGCTGTACGGCCGCGCGCGCTCGCGGGCGCATTCTTTAAATTTTAATATTTTAAAATCGACACATCCACGTCGAATGAATCCGATATATTAGTTAATTATGCGATTATTAATATCAAAGGGAATTTTTCACAATGAATCCATTAACGCGACTGCTTTAGAAATGTTTTGATTTAGAAATATTATCGGATGGCGTGAGAAAGAAAAAAAAAATTTTGAATGCCAGACGTAACATTATATATAAAAATAACTTTGAAAAATCATTTCTCGTAAGTAAATTTGAAGAAATTCTACCTTTTACGAATATAATACATAAAACAGAAATTTCTATATACTATCTAGAGGCGCGGTCGCGACTCGGTGCCGAGCACGCGCTTTTTTTTACGCGAGTAGGAGAGCGTAAAAAGCGTACGAGATTATCAGATCTCATTAACGGTTGAACCAATCAAGTTCTAAGTAGTCTCAATCGATAGCTTGGGGAAAATTGCATATATAAAAGTGTTCTTATTTTTTCTCTCTGTATCCTAGGAGCGGAGATATCGCGACGCAAAGGTCAAATCTCAACGTTTTACATGTAAGAAATGCCGTCGTCATCAATCTTGTCGAGTTCACGTTTTCGACACAGAGAGGCGTTTGTTACTACATTATTAGCTATATTCATAAGACCATGTCATGCATTACCTAACCTAACCTGAATAGTAGTTATCGTTAACAAACAATAATGTCTTGATTCGCGGGCCGTCGTTTTTGAAAGCGTCGCGTCGCTTTTTCGACCGATGTGTCGTGTACAGAAATGATATAAAAGTGTGTTAGAACACGTCGGATTCCGTCGGCAAGAGAGATATGATAAGATACTTCGACGGGGAATGTCCATCGAGAAAAACAACTTTCAAGGGCTCGCCCGGATTCGAGGAGACGGCGTTATTTTGTATATTCCTCGTTGGACAGGCTCTTGTCGCAATTCTTCTATCGATCGATCGATCGAGAGAGAAAGAAAGAGAGAGAGAGAGAGAGAGAGAGAGAGAGAGAGAGTTCTTTTCTGCCCTTACCATAACTAATATAACGGTTGATGTGATTGGATCATTCTGTCACGTCGCGTCGCAGGAATATCGGCTCTTCTTATCCGCAGTACAGCCGCAGTTTAATAATACATCATAAAAAATCTGTATTTTTTATAAAAATCTTTATTTTTTTGATATTGTTATTTATTAATTATTAAATATATAAATATTTTTTCTATAATAAATAAATTAATAAAAGTACTAATAAATATTATTAATAAAATAAATAATAGCCCTATTGTAAAAGTCGCATGCGATGAAATCATATATGATTGTATATGATATTGGCACATGTGTTTTTGGTATGCGATCGTGCCTGATATACGATTCATATATTTATCGCATACAAAAGTTTCTTCGAAATATCCGCATAAATATGTATTATATTACACCACATAATCCCAATGAGCAACACAATATTTTTACAATATTTAAAAAACATTTTTTGCAAAAAATACCATTCTTAGGAATTTTTTTCGGAATTCACCCATCCAAGTCGCAAACGTTGCTTGACCTCTAAGATTGCTGCAAACTGATTCCTCATGATGACCTGTGAACACTTTATGCTGATATGTGTATATATCTGATAGATCAGGTCAATATACGAGGTGTGTTCAAAAAGTATCGCGAATTTTGAATTTTCGCGGGTTACGTATATTCGAATTTCGATCTTTTTGTGGCGTTATGTTGGTACTCATGTCTCTCACTTATGCCGACAAGCTCGGCCATTTTGAATGTTCACTTAATTGTTGACAGCTGCTTTGCTTGCACGTGTTTTGGATCGTCTTCGATTTTTACCTATTCAAAAAAATGGATCAAAGAACCTGTATCAAATTTTGTGTGAAAAACGAAATTAAGTGCGCGGATGCATTCCGAATGTTGACTGTGGCATACGGAGAAGCTACCTTGGACCGAAGCAACGTTTATCGGTGGTACAAAATGTTCTCAGAAGGCCGAGAATATGTGAACGACGAAGAGCGTGCCGGACGCCCGAGCACTTCAACAACAGACGAAAAAATTAATGAAGTGGAGAAAATGGTATTGGCCAATCGTCGAATCACCGTTAGAGAAGTTGCTGAGGACCTAAACATATCGATTGGCTCGTGCCATTCGATTTTTATCAATGATTTGGGCATGAGACGGGTCGCCGCGAAATTCGTACCAAACGCCCCTGCTCACACATCGTTGCTTGTGCGCGACTTTTTGGCCAAAAACAACACACTAATGATGCCGCAGCCACCGTATTCCCCAGATCTGGCCCCCTGTGACTTTTTCTTGTTCCATAAACTGAAGAGGCCCATGAAAGGACGACGTTACGCTACGCTTGACGAGATAAAGACGGCATCGAAGGAGGAGCTGAACAAGATAAAAAAAAATGATTTTTTGAAGTGCTTCGAAGATTGGAAAAACCGTTGGCACAAGTGTATAATATCTCATGGGGATTACTTTGAAGGGGACAAAATAGATATTCATGAATAAATAAATAATTTTTGAAAAAACACAAAATTCGCGATACTTTTTGAACACTCCTCGTACGTTATCGAAAAAATGAAATATGTACTCAAGTAGGAATAGAATACTTTGAACCAGTATTGAATAATGGCAAGGTAGCAATTCTGTACCAAAAATTGAGATTTATATTTCAGTACTGGCTTTGTACTGGACCAACATTAAAAAATTAATGATCTTGTACTAGCCTATTATGTAGATTAATACAGAATAGTAGTACTGGTTCCGCATATTGCCGGTAAGATTTCAGTAACATATCCCGTGTGGAAATTCAGATCCGGAATAGGGTCGGGGCGAACCAGTTTTTTTATTCACTATCCAAATTCTATCTAGTGAAAACTGGTCAGCACCTCGTGCTATGTGTAATTTTGCGCTATTTAGCTCTGGGACATGGGAAACTATCCAAGCACTAGATCATAGTTGGCCACCAATTTTAGCTAGCTATCCTCTCTAGAACTATCTAGTTAGCCGCCAAGCCGGCACTACATCCCAGGGCGCGTGTAAATATGTTGAATTATGAATGCATCAAAATATAAATGTTTTAATATAAATCTTTATTGATTTATTTTGTTATAATATTTGGTTATTTATTTGGTTTCGTAGAATTTAAAAAAAGCAACGTTCCGATCTTAAAAAAAATTAAATTAAACTTAATAAACGTTCAATAAAATAAAATAAAAAATACAACATCAGTAACTGTTGGAAAATAAAAAAACATTAATAACTTTTGAAAATAAAAAATAAAACGCATTAATCATTATTAACGCGTTTTATTTTTTATTTTTAAAAAGTTATTAATGCATTCACGCATTATCATCCGCCGAACTTTGTTTTTTCGGACGTTGATGGGCTCGTGGAACCCTCCAATCCTTCACGTTAGATAGGACTGCTCCTAGGTGCACCAGAAATTCCCTGTCGGATACCGAAGGCAACAGCTGCTTATCAATTTTGTCGTCAATGACGTCTGTAATTGTGAAACATGACGATTTTTATTTTATTGTGTATGTATTTGTTTATTTATTATTAAGATTTATTCGTGACCATATGTACTCTGTCTTACCTAGCAGACAAGCAGAAAACTTTGTGTCTTTAAATATAAATTTTTCATCGACTTTTTTTTGAGCGTTGTACAATAACGCTACATCGCGAGACAAGTATTTCTTTAATATAGCGGTTATGTTTTTTGTTATTGACTTTTTGTCATCAAACTTCTGCGACAACGCTTGTATCTAAAAATAAACTACATTTAATACCACAGCGGGTTTCGAACATTGTTAAAAAGACGTTGATATTCACGAATGCTGATTGGCACTGTGCATCTTCTGCGAGCTTAATGTCAAATTCGATGAGCTGTTTATGACTTGTGAACGGAAGCTGTAAGTTATACTTCCCTTAGAAAGACACGCTCACAGACACTGTTTCTGTTGCTGTAATGTTGTCAAGGGTCGTTCGCATTTCATTCACTAAGGTGATCAATTGTCGTTGGTCATATCTAATAGTTCGTATTTTCTTCAGAAGTAACTTTATATCTGTAATTGCAGTCCGATTCGAAAAATATGTGAATAATTGACGGTAGTACAATCGATGATGGAGCATGTATATAATGCATGAAGGTGTTACACACCATAGTGCGTGTGGGTATTGACCAAAGGCAATACGTCAGATGGTCCTGTTTTGGGCATTTCAGGTCTTGAAGATTTCATCACGGATAATCCTTTCTTCGACAGTTTTGCAGTGTTTGCTGCTCGTGTGAGATCCGAAGTCGTGGATACATTCTGCACTTCCGACATTGATTGCGCAAGATTTGCACACGTTAAACCCGATCGTTCAACCTCACCATCGTCTATGTTGCTATCGGAATCTAACGCACAAGCACGGTCGATGTTTGCGAACATTGTAGTTCTCGGACACTCGATTTCAGATACTTCTTTATTGGGCAGTTTTGGGTGAATTTTCTCTTGCTTTCGGATAGGCACTGAGGCTGTGGAACTCTGATCTTTCGAAATTAGTCCTGCAATGTGCGTTTTGTATAATATTAAATACAATAATAAGCACATTTTATTATAGCAAAACCATATTTTATAGATTACTACGTGTATTAACACGTATATCTTCTAATCCACCAAAACGCTAAGATAATGAAACTGTTCTATATATGCATTATGTGATTCTCTCCGATTATCAATCAAGACCAGCTCGGGTGACCTTTTTGAGGGCGTAGAACTTGACAAAGTTCTCGGCGATTGGAAAAGATTCGAAGACGTATATTTGTCTTAAACTTGTACAACAAATGGTGCAAGATATATCGCGAATTACGAATGTGGGTCGTTTTACGAATGTAAAATAAAACAAAATTATTGCGTTTATAAAAGCTCGCACATTCGTGCAACTCTAGACATTTAATTTAACCCAATCGAATCCGAATTCTCATATCATCGTTGTATTGAAGAAGGCCGCATTATATACTGACGGTAATAATGTATATTAGAGCTTAATTCCTGCACAGTAAGAATAGCTATACTCTGTTCAACGAGAGATCTACCCCTTTTCGCGCATAGGAAGTGGTATAGCGGGCAAAGTGGGGATATATCCAGTACCGTAAATACGTCACGCTGCTCTGATGTCACCCGCTGGCACAGGGCACTAAGCTGCATAAGCAGTACAACGCTGTGGAGAGGGGGACTTCTATGGGTGGAGACCTGCGCGAAACGAATTTTCGTCCGCAGGGGGGTAGATCTCGTTGAACAGAGTTTAGTGTAAACGTCCCATTTTTACTCGAAATTATGTAAATTGATATTACCATTTTTTCGTGGTCGTTCATTAGGCAGTGTCGGCAACATTTTTGTACCGCGAACCGATCGTTGACTCTTACAATTTCTGGATCTCGACTTTTTCAACGGACTCTTATCTCTAACCGGACTCACACTATCTTCGTCCGACGACGCTGAATAGCTTGAAGGTGTATATGGTGCTACGAAGGACATTTGTCAATTACAATTACAGTACAATTATGCAGATAATTGTAACAGTTACAGTTGGTGTACAAACTGCCATATTTTATTAGTTTGAAAGGGATATATAATTAGAGAAAAGTTTATATCGATCAGAAAAACTTTACAAGAAATGTTCTCACTATTGTTGATTCTTTAGAAACACAAATTAACTGTATTGGACCGCAGTTTACATTTGACTAATTAGCAATTACTTTTCTATTTATAAATCCGACTAAAGCGATTCATGTCCTTTGACAATTATGAATTTAATCAAATGTTTAGAAACACACCTGCACGACCTCGAATAATGATAGGGTATCGAGGCCACTCGTCCAAAGGATCGAGGGTATCCATAACCATCTTATGCAATAATTTTTCCTTTTCCTTTGTATAAGGTAGAGGCATAAACTTTGTGAAGCATTGTCCAATAATTACGTCAAATTCAATCCATTTCGTTGGAACACAGTCGACACTTTTTTTATCATTCTCAATTTGCTCACCGACAAATTCTACCAGTTGATACAAACAAACGACCTCTCCCATTTTCTAAAACACATAACATATTTCGAAGATCATTCCGATTCAGTTTTACTCTGCATTCCGTTTCACGCATGATGCGCATAATGCGCATTTAACCCTGTTCTTCACCGAATGTTATACAAGGATAGTGGATAATTAACTGATAATGAAAGGATAATTAACTGATTAAAAAAGAAAAACATCGATTACCCATAACGTTATGGTGAGGTTACACACAAGAGGTTATGCTGCGTGCACAGATTTGCAAATCCCGAATGTCTTTTACCCAGAATAACAGAGATCTGCAGTTATAATCATAAAACAAAAATTATCTCTGAAACGAAATACTCACGTTCATCGAAAAGTTATTGGCGAGTATTCAGCACGATAGCGATAATAAAACTTATTCCTGTCGCCAAATATTAATGTTGCACATCAGTTGTCAACAGCAGCTAGACGATGATAGCGCCCTTACTAATATACGACGGTGAACCATTCACTTCGAATAGATTGCGGCTAGTGCCTGTCCAGAAGTACTGGATAGCGAAGACTGGACATAACCGACACGATGAACCATCTCACTCTAAATAGATCGCGTCTAACGCCTGTCCAAAAATATTAGATAGCGAAAACTGGACAGACACTAGAATTAAACCAGGTTTCCTCGAGTGAATTTCCACACGGGATTAATACAAAAATTGACAAAAGGAATATGTTGAGTGTCAGTACTGAACCAGTACATTTCCAATAGATTTTTGTTATTACATCAGTATTGAAATCAGCAAAAGTAATATGTCGGGTATCAGTACCAAAACTGTACCTTTCCGTTATATTTACAACACTGAGCCTATACAAAAGTTAGTTAAAGGAATATGTCAAATATCAATACTGAACCAGTACATTTCCAGTAGATTTTTGTTATTACATCAGTACTGAAATTGGCGATCAGTACTAAATTGGCGAAAGTAATATGTCGGGTATCAGTACCGAAACTGTATATTTTATATATATAAAAAAATAATAGAAATTATTTCTATAGAAAACATATTTGTATGTACATAAAAAAATATTAATTATGCATATGTAATGTAATATGTATTTCCTATAGAAACAATTTCTTAATAAAAATATAAATACCAATTTATATGACAACTTCAATGTCAAAAGGTACCCTTGTGGTACCTTGTCACGTCAACATGCCTAAGCGCGCGAAATGTCAGCTCTGTGATTTGTAAACTTTAATAGCGATTAATTTGAAAACCATTATGCCCTCGACATTTTTGTATTAGAATTTTTTCCTTAGAGAATGTTTTAAAGAATCTGCTCTTAAGAGAGGATCCGAGCCTTTTAGGACACCCTTTACATAAAATATAAAGATATATTGTAAGTAAATATTTGATAATATAATTATACTACTACTTGCCATAAGTCGATATCAGATGATTTATAGGAATACGTAAAAGCATCTTTTTGTGATAGTTTAATTCAATGTTTCTTTATTTAAAAAATTATATGAAAAAATTTTATTAATTTGAATAATTTCACCATTTTTAAATTGTACGATGTTATTAGGTAAAGTATTAGCAATAATCATTCCCTTTCATGTGGCACTTGTAAATGTATTTTTCAATGTATGATTTTCTAAATCAACTATTTTGGTTTTTTTTAGAGTTCTTGATAAAGATTAACTTTTGTTTTCTTGCCAAGGATTGATTATGCGTTTATCCATTTATTTATTTTCGAGTTTTTTTTTAAATTTTGAAGTTGGTCACGGTATAAATAGTAACGGTATTTAATGTTTATTTAAAGAAGAAAAGAAAATATTATTATACTAAAAAGTGTAGAGAGCTAGAAAAAGAATTAAATGTACCATCTCCTTCATCTCTGTCATCATTTGATGATAATGAAATGGCTATCAATTGGGTGAGTTATTTAACTAAATTAAAGTTAATGACTCGCAAAATTAATTTGTTAAGTTAAAAAGTTGCCAACATTAGATATTAACCATTTAATTTTATTGTTTAACTTATAACTTTTTAAATAGTTACCTAGTCTTGATAATAAAAAAACAATTGCCAGAAAATATCACACAAAATGATGTTACATCTGTGACTGAGTTATATCTTCAAGAAAATGATAATATCTCATTAATTGAACATGAAAGGTATTTAAAAAGTAGTAGAAATAAAAAAATTTTAATGTAAAAAGACTTGTTGCTGTTAGACTTCCAAATATAATAATAATTGTAACTGTATTAAATTAATTCTTATTTATAAATTGTTTTCTTTCATTTTTTTTTTATACATACATTTCAATAGACAAATTGTACGAATATTGCGTTGATAATGGTATCAATATTGAAAATTATAATAAATTATAATACAGTAAATACCAACAAATATACTATTTAATATATATATATATATTAGGGTGGGCCAAAAAAATCGACTATTTTTTTTCACTTTATACTCTGAAAACTTGGTTGGTAGAGACCTCAAAAACATTCTCTCCAAGTATGAGCTCTTAATTTTAATAGGAAAGTCCTCCGCCTCTCAGTTTTCTATTTTTTTCTTATTATGAGGAAGAAAAATATATATCTCGGTATCTACTATTTGAAAAAAAATATTTCGTCTCATATTTTCGTAGGAAATTGAATTCTCTACAAAAAAGATCTCTTACAATGTTTTCGTATACTTCACCGTTCAGAAGTTATTAAAGGTTAAAGTTTGATCATTTTAAGGTAGATTTCTTTTTTTTTATGAATTTTATAACTCCTTAACAAAAAATCATTATGATACGCGCAACTCATGGTTTTGTCGGAAATTCACTGCTCTACAATAATGGTCTCTTATGATTAGTCGATTAAATTAACTGTTCAAAAGATATTCACCGTCAAACTTCAATGCACACTATTTTTAACAGTTTTTGATTAATAATTCAAACAATTTCAATTTAATTCATGAGTTTCGGGGAAATTTTTATGAATTTCAGTTTCTATGAACATGAAAATGTTTTAAACCTTTTTTCTAGTTTTTTTTTTAATCCCAAGCATGTTTGAGTACATTGAAACAAAAAATTATTGCATTTTTTCTAACTTAGAGTCAATGATTCATTAAATTTCGAGTAAATATCTTTTTTGTGTCACATTTAATATAAAAAGTATTGATAGAAGAAAAAAAATTCTCAATTTGTTTTAAAAAAGTTTTTTTTATTTAATTGTCAGCTGAGATATAATTATCAACATTTTTAACATTTTTAATCGTACATTTCTACTGTAAAAAATTTTCTTTATTACAGTTCGGGTATTTTTTGCGATGTTCTTTTATAGCTTGCAATAAATATTGAAATTGTTCTTTATTTCTCGTCAAGCATTGGTTATTAACCAATGTACTCAATGTACTCAAACATGCTTGGGACTAAAAAAATAAACTAGAAAAAAAGTTTAAAACATTTTCATGTTCATAGAAACTGAAATTTGTAAAAATTTCCCCGAAACTCATGAATTAAATTGAAATTGTTTGAATTATTAATCAAAAACTGTTAAAAATAGTGTGCATTGAAGTTTGACGGTGAATATCTTTTGAACAGTTAATTTAATCGACTAATCGTAAGAGACCATTATTGTAGAGCAGTGAATTTCCGACAAAACCATGAGTTGCGCGTATCATAATGATTTTTTGTTAAGGAGTTATAAAATTCATAAAAAAAAAGAAATCTACCTTAAAATGATCACACTTTAACCTTTAATAACTTCTGAACGCTGAGGTATACGAAAACATTGTAAGAGATCTTTTTTGTAGAGAATTCAATTTCCTACGAAAATATGAGACGAAATATTTTTTTTCAAATAGTAGATACCGAGATATATATTTTTCTTCCTCACAATAAGAAAAAAATAGAAAACTGAGAGGCGGAGGACCTTCCTATTAAAATTAAGCTCATACTTGGAGAGAATGTTTTTGAGGTCTCTACCAACCAAGTTTTCGGAGTATAAAGTGAAAAAAAAAAAATAGTCGATTTTTTTGGCCTAACCTAATATATATATATATATATATATATATATATATATATATATATATATGTATGTATGTATATGTATATCTTTATTGCGTTTCTTTCGGTATTACAAGAACTTCCTCTTTCTATACATTATATTCACTATATAATACAAAGATCTACAAAATTAGGGAGGGTCTTGTTCTTTGAACGTTGAATGACTGAAAACGACTACGAAGATTTCTTGTTTTTTAGTTATTTGGTATTATATTTCGAAATTTATCATTTTTTTACAATTTTTCACGATTTTTTCAAAGTTTTCTGTTTACGATTTGAATAAAACATTTTTATAAGTTACAAAAAAATATTTTCTGTATTGTGGAAACATTTCTGCGTAAAATGCCGTAAAGCTGACCCCACTATCATTTTTTCTTTAGCGAAAAAAATTTCATACAGTAGTAAAATTCGAAAAAGCGGTTTTTGCGATCATTTAAAAAATAGAGGGTGATGGAGAAAAACGAACAACGCTGTCATTTTTAGCCCCCCCCCCCGCCCATCCCCACCACTAATTTTGTAGACCTGTGATATTATTTAATAAATATTGTCAAATCAGGGTATATAAAATAATTATAATCTCTGGAATTATAGATTTAAAAATTTTGTAAAATTTTTAACAATGAAGTTAAATCATCTTCATCAAGCGAAGAAAGTTTTTATGAAACAGACCATGAGACAGACAAAGTGCAGTCTACATTTGAAGAATTAAACGAAAATATTTCTTTTAATGAAAAAATATGTAATTGGTCTATAAAACATATTTGCAACTTTAAATAACAGAATGTTATCTGAATTACTATGTATTTTGAAAATTGAACACAATGAATTTCCACAGACAGCTACAACATTTTTGCAAATTAAAAAGGCAAACAATAATGTCAAGTTTATGTTAGAAACTAATGGATATTTCGGTACTTATGTTTATTTCGGTTTGGAAAAAGTTCTTAAATTGATGATAAATTCCGAAATATATATGGAAGAATTTATTGAAATTTTGGTTAACATTGACTGTGTACAAATTTATAAAAGTTCAAAACAACAAATTTGGTCTATATTAATCATGTTACATAATAAAAAATATATTTTCAAACCACAAGTTGTGGCTATATCCCAGGTAGAACACAAAAGTCATAATGATATCATCAGGATATCACTATGACTTTATTTATCATTTAAAAGTCATCGATAAGAAATGACATAAAAATGATTTAAAAATGAAACAGGAATCATACACTACATTATAGATAAAATCATTCTTTATAGTTTCCAAAATACTTATATTATTTAATTATATTGTTAAAATAATGTAAACAATATAAAATACAATTATAACCCAGATAGAACACAAAGGTCATAACGATATCATCAGGATATCATCATAATTTTATTTCTCATTTAAAAGTTACCGATAAGAAATGACGCAAAAATGATTTAAAAATGAAAAAGAAATTAACAGTATATTATAGACAAAATCATTCTTTATTCCAAAATACTTATATTGTTTTAATATATTATTAAAATAATGTAAACAATAAAAAATGCAATTATAAATGAAAATTAAAATATCTGACTTTATTATGATCGATGGATGAGATATGACACCGTCATTATGTTTCTATACATACAGTTATGAATGTGGAATACCTCATTCAAATCTTATAGTTGGTGAATGTATATAATTCAGCCGAATTAATGTGTATAAGGCTTCACACAAACAAGTGAGTGCTAGCGCCACCGCTAGGCGGCTATGCCGCGGGGGATTTTCTCGTGAGTCGATTGCGGCCACAGGCGTTATATCTAGGCGCCACCGCGACTGAATCACCAGCTCACACTTCAATGAAAATCTTAAATAGAAGCTGAGTGTTGTAATCTCGAGACAAATACTCACTCTCATTGTTTTCAAATGTGACGTTTGTGTGGAACGGTGTTCCACATAAAATTTTACATTTTTGCAATATACCGTCAATATGCTGTTAAACGTGGACAGCAAATCGATGACAACAGTTGCTATTATATTGCTATTATACATATCCCTAATCCCTACCGCAAATTTACTTTAGACACTATAGAAAAAACGTCTATAGTTTTCTAAATGTGTTTTTTGAAACAGGCATTGCATAAGGTTCTCCTTACATACAACTTTTATAATTTTTAATATGGTAATAAACATACGTATGTAAAATAAATTTGTGGCAGGGATAAAATTGTGATTTCCTTTATTACGTATGTAGTTAAAAAATCACTTAAAAGTCATTTCTATATCACAAATTCATCACAAAATCATCCTAAAAATTGTATCGAATGACGTCATGATTTTTCCCAAAGTGACTTATATTTGATGTCATCATGATCTTATTATGATTTTGTGTTCTACTTGGGATATCATGGTGACTCTAAACCGAAATCACAAACAAAATTTCTAGATGATTTTATAACAGAATTATTAAGTTTAATGGCCAATAAGATTACAATAGAAAATAAATCGTACAGTATTAAAGTGTTGGGTTTTGTATGTGATACACCGGCTAGAGCGTTTATTAAATGTGTAAAATCTCACGTTGGTTTTTACGTATGCGAATGTTGTACAGTAAAAGGTCAAACCGTTTTTAAGAATAAATGAATTTATGCAAGTATTACTTGTGAAAAACGCAGTGAACAATCATTTGAAACCCGTAAACAACCTGAGCATCATCTGAATAGTGAAATCTCTCCATTATTGAGAATTCCAGAATTTGATCCGATAAAATCAGTTATTTTAGATTCAATGCATCTTTTATTTCTAGGAGTTACAAAAACTTTATTAAATAATATTATATATGGTGGTAGCAAGATGGGTGGAATTGGTCCACGAAATTGTTTGGTATTATGTAAATTACTTTGCAGTTTTTTTAGTCAAATTCCTGTAGAATTCAAAGAAAAGTTTATTATGGTAAATATTATGGATTTAAAAAATTGGAAAGCTACACAATTGCGTTTTTTTTTTTTACATGGTAGTGCATTAGTACTTCGTCATGTTCTGCCTAGTAATAAATATAATCATAATGGTTTTCAAATTATTCGCCATTAAAGTTTACGAATCACAGAGCTGACATTTCGCGCGCTCAGGCATGGTGACATGACAAGATACCACAAAAACCGCTATACACATAAATGATTTCACCTCTTGATACTGTTTATTGGACGCAACTAATAGTTTCTACACTTCTAATAGTAAATTCTTCTATTTATATTACCTAAATGTGTGTAAAGTTTCATTAAAATCGGAGTGTGACATTTCGAGAGGTTCCCTTATTAGTAATATTTTAAAGAGATTTTAATTGAAACGTTTCTTAAATAATTCTAAAAAATTTCGTGTCATGGACAGTAGAAAAAAAATTTAATGGCAGCTAAAATCAATAAATTTAAATGACAGTCGATCTTTTTCAACGAGCTATCGTTACGAAAACAGATGATATAGAGTGAATACTCCGAAATAGAAAAGAAAAAATATTTATTTGTGATATTTACGAGTTAAATATTTCGTGTAGAAATAATAATGAACAGTTCCTCATATCTGTAATTATGCAATATGTAAGAGTCGAATAACATTTTTATTTAAAAAATACCTTAAAATACGTAGATGAAAATTTACCAAACGATTAGAATAAATATAATAAGTATACATTATTAATATAACAAATCTTTCTTACCATATTGTGTTTATGTTGCTCCGACAATTTCTTTAATTTCATATTTAAAATATTTTTGGTATCGTTAGCCGCTCTTGATTCCTATACAGATAAATATGAAACATTGAAAATACATACGTGGCAAAAAGCTATTACAAAGATGAAACTCTTTGACTAATTGTAAATATATTTGTGCTTTTCACGGTTATTATTTAAAGTGCTATTAGTTTATGAGTTGTACGCAATTATAATATTTACGTAAACTCATCTTCGTACCTGGGAGACTTTTTCAACTTTGAGAAGCTATAATTTTGGTTCCAATCAATATTTTTCACCAATTTTTTTTCAAATAAAAGTTTAGAATTTCAAAAATGTGACTGCACAAATGGCATTGCCGAAAAATGATTTATTATAAAGTTATAAAAGAAAAATCATTAGGAAAAAATGAAAAATTGTTAAAAAATCTACTTTTTCTTAAAAAAAAAAAGAATTATATCTTTGCAACAAAAAACTTTTAAGAATTTAAAAAAAATTAACAAAAGGCACTATTTGATCAACACCCGAAAATTGCTGTCAATGCCGACACATTGAAATCGCTATAAAAGAAAAAAAAATAGGACTGTGGATCAGATATAATGTGTGTGATTTGGCGTAGAATCCTATATATTTATGTTTAGCACAATTCAATAAAATTACATTTATTTTAATGTTAATAATTAAATTTTTTTATCCCATTATAACACTTGTAAAAGATTATTAAGAAATTGTATATTATAGAAAATATTTTTTTTTAATTGGATTTTTATAAATGTTGAATTTTTGTAAGTAAATAAAAAACTTACTTTTCTTAAGTTTTGGATTTCTGAATCAGAGGCAGAATCCAAATAAGCAGTTGGAACAGCTCCAAAAAGCTTTCTGAGAATCCGCTTCTCTAAAATATTTCGATTTTTTGTAATAATATAAAAGTGTATTAGGACATTCATTATACCTCTACCGGCGAAGTCAAGCTTGCTTTTGTGATTTTCTTGCTTACTGGGATATGTAGATAGATTTAATAACGATTTTTAAACCCGATCAACCAAAATACATCTCTTCAACTATCTCTAAAATTAAATGTAAGAAATATGTTGTAAATAAGACAAAAAACTTACTGTGATAAGCCACCACAGGGCCCTGCTTTTCACCTTGCGCGGACTTAATTCGGTATAGTTTTGTCTTTATTATTTTTTTTTCATCGAAATTATAAATGTCTTTCGAAGAAACTATTGTTTTTTCTCCACTGGTTAACTTGAGGCACACAAACATGTTAAAAATATACTCGTGTGTGAAATAAGCTCAAATGTGCAGCTAGAGGGCTCGCGAAAGCTAGCTCGAACTCCCTCAGTCGTGTGCGCTGTCTCGATAGAGCGAGACGGAGAGTATATAAAAACGGAATTAATTTACTATTCACTGAGAGAAACGATGAAATGCTAGCTCGGAAAATTCCTGCGATTCGCGTAGGTTCCGTCTGAAATTACCGGTAGGATAGCTGGGATTGATGCTTCCTTCCTTCTTTTATTTTTTTTGTTTTTTGACATATATAGGGTGTTTAGAGTGAAAACTGAATCAAAAAATCCTGAATCATTTTTTCCTATAGAATGCTTAATAAAAGCAGTAATTATTAAATAAAGCTAATTCAATCAGACATACGTCGGTGAACCGTGCGAAGTTGTAGAGGCAACTAGCAAGTTATTAATTAGCATGTTTTCAAGAATAGGGCACTAGGCGCGCGGTTTACCGACATATGTCTGTTTAAAGGATGGCGTTGATTGCTTTACTCAATAATTACTGCTTTATTAAGCATTTATAGAAAAAAAATGGTTCAGGACTTTTCGACTCAGTCTTTAACAAGGAATAACACTATATAATTAGTGAGCGCTTTTTAAGAAACACCCTGTACATATATCAAAAAATTTTAAACGGTGAAATGGATTGAAAATTTGGATTGTCAGTTTTCACTCAATATTGAATAAGGGAAAGTCTTGGATATTCCAATATAACGTGTAGCTTTTATCAGTACAAAATTATCTTTTCAAAAAGAGGTAAAAAAAAGGTGCTGTTTTACAACATTTTATTTAGATTATATTTAGACATCTAGCAGCGCCAATTTTTTGTAGTTTAAAAATTTTTTATTTTGATAAAACATTCTTATTTCTGTTTTCTCTTTAATTTTTTGAGATTAAATGTTACATATTTCATTGAAACTTTTTTAAATTAAGTACATTCACTTAGGTTAGAACAGAAAAATGTTTCAATAAAAATACACAGACAATATCACTTGAATTTTATTTAAAAAGGAATTAAAGATACCGCCACTTGGGTTTCACTTAAAAAATAAATATACTATCACTTGCATTTTATTCGTTAAAAGTAGTACAGTAGTTATTTCAAACCGCAATATATTCTCTTTATAATTGGCGCAATTTAAAGATTTCATACATTTTTTGGAAAAAAATACATTTAGGTTGGATTAAATTTGAGATATTTATTTTTAAGTAAATACAGCAGTTATTTCAAAAAGCAATATATTCTTTTTATAATTGGCGCAATTTAAAGATGTAGTCATTTTTTAGAATACATACCACTTGGGTTGGAATAGGAAAATTTTTCAATGAGAATACAAAGTACAAAGTAGTACTACTATTATTCTACTATTGTAGAATTAAAGTTAAAGGTAAAATTACCACATGGGTTACCATGAAAAAATTTTTCTGTTAATTAAAAAAAATTAAAGATAAGGTGCGTGCATACGCATAAATTGGCATTTTTTTTACCTTTCTTTTAAAATATACATATATATACATGCTTATGTTATTATTTATAACGAAAACCATTAATAAATCTTATTATTAAAAATTCAATATTATTGTTAGGTAGCACATCTTTAGGATCACCAAATTTTAAAAGAATCGATCCCACAATTCAATCTACAGTCCTCTATTCCTACCTTTGAATAACAACAGTAAATATCCAATTTTTATAACTTTTAATTTTAATCTTCTGTTTTTATACGAGACATCAAAAGAATAACAATAATAAAAAAAACAATAGAAATTGTAAAGTATTATGATAAAATTAAATATTTCCAACAAGCACCAAATATAATGCTAAGATGTAATGTATGTATATAACATATATAACAAATCAAGATAATTGCGTTATTTTAAATTAAACACATACGCTATGTGTTTGCTAGGTTTGAAAATTAAATTTTCGTTACTCGTAATTAGAATAGAATAAGGTAAACGGCTCGATTCGTGGAACGGAACCGGTTGTGGAACACTTTTAAAAGAAACTCTTATAAAATTTATATTTAAAAACGAAAAAAAAAATTGTGTTATTATGTACAAGTCTTCAAGTGTATAATTATCTAGAACTAAGTACTGTTGCTATAAATATTTAAGTGTAAATAAAATCTTTTAGAGATGTTCGTCTCCACGTGAAAATTGACTCCTATTCAAGGCAAAGCAGCTGATTTGGAACAGCTCGCGATTTGGTATAAACTGTTAAATACACATAAATTTGCAAATCTGTATTTAATAGTTTGAAGATTAAGAATCGTAGATTCTAATTTTTATTATTTTTTTATAAGTCCGATCTTTTTTTATTTATTAAATAGATGTTCCCTTTTAGGGACTTTTATTTTTTCAATTGCCGTACGAGGTGTGTTCAAAAAGTATCGCGAATTTTGTGTTTTTTCAAAAATTATTTATTTATTCATGAATATCTATTTTGTCCCCTTCAAAGTAATCCCCATGAGATATTATACACTTGTGCCAACGGTTTTTCCAATCTTCGAAGCACTTCAAAAAATCATTTTTTTTTATCTTGTTCAGCTCCTCCTTCGATGCCGTCTTTATCTCGTCAAGCGTAGCGTAACGTCATCCCTTCATGGGCCTCTTCAGTTTAGGGAACAAGAAAAAGTCACAGGGGGCCAGATCTGGGGAATACGGTGGCTGCGGCATCATTAGTGTGTTGTTTTTGGCCAAAAAGTCGCGCACAAGCAACGATGTGTGAGCAGGGGCGTTATCGTGGTGCAAAAGCCAATTTTTGTTCTTCCACAAATCCGGGCGTTTCTGGCGGATTGCTTCGCGCAAATTGCGCATAACTTGCAGGTAATATTCCTTATTGACCGTTCTACCCTGTGGCAAGAACTCATGATGCACCACGCCCCTGCAATCGAAGAAAACTGTCAGCAAAACTTTCACATTCGACCGAACTTGGCGCGCTTTTTTCGGTCTTGGTTCGTGCGGCAGCTTCCATTGAGATGATTGAGCTTTGGTTTCCACGTCATAACCATAAACCCACGATTCGTCACCAGTTATGACCCTCTGGAGCAAATTTGGGTCGTCGCGGACAGAGTCCAACATCTCATTAGCAATGTTCATGCGATGCTGTTTTTGGTCGCAATTGAGCAATTTTGGTACGAATTTCGCGGCGACCCGTCTCATGCCCAAATCATTGATAAAAATCGAATGGCACGAGCCAATCGATATGTTTAGGTCCTCAGCAACTTCTCTAACGGTGATTCGACGATTGGCCAATACCATTTTCTCCACTTCATTAATTTTTTCGTCTGTTGTTGAAGTGCTCGGGCGTCCGGCACGCTCTTCGTCGTTCACATCTTCTCGGCCTTCTGAGAACATTTTGTACCACCGATAAACGTTGCTTCAGTCCAAGGAAGCTTCTCCGTATGCCACAGTCAACATTCGGAATGCATCCGCGCACTTAATTTCGTTTTTCACACAAAATTTGATACAGGTTCTTTGATCCATTTTTTTGAATAGGTAAAAATCGAAGACGATCCAAAACACGTGCAAGCAAAGCAGCTGTCAACAATTAAGTGAACATTCAAAATGGCCGAGCTTGTCGGCATAAGTGAGAGACATGAGTACCAACATAACGCCACAAAAAGATCGAAATTCGAATATACGTAACCCGCGAAAATTCAAAATTCGCGATACTTTTTGAACACACCTCGTATTATGGAACGCTGAATGAGGTCGTTCCCCAGTTCCGGCCTTTGTATGCTCGCTTGATGGTCTTAGATTTTTGGCATAAGTTTTTTATCGTATTATTGAAACAAACACGATTTTCATTGTGCATTATTATTCGAGTATACTTTTTTCGTCATTTCACATCAAATAAGTACATTGTAATGCAAAATTTTGTTAGAAAATAACACGTAAACGAAAAATAACCTCAAAAATTGACAGCTATGTACAAATAAATTCTATTCTTAACTATAAATATTTTTAAAATTGTGTTTCAAACAAGAGCGGACATTACTTAAGAAGAAATGGGAAAAAATTCAAAGAATAAAATCAAGACAGGCACAAAAAGTGGTAAGAAAAAAGAGAGAACAAAGTATTCATCCGATGCACTCCACCGTGCTGTGCAGGCTGTAGCTGAAGGAATCTTATCAGTGAGAAAAGCTGCAGATACATATGGAGTTTCTCCAACAACTCTTTTTAGAAAACTCAAGAATCCAGACAAATTAAATTGTAGAAGTGGACCACCAACAGTGTTGTCAGAAAAAGAAGCAGAAATTGTCAACTGGATTCGATACAGATCTGAGAGGGGTTTTCCAATAACTAAAGCAGATTTATTGGACGGTGTGCAAACCTACATAACATGTCTCTAAAAGAATACTCCTTTTATCGACAATAGGCCAGGACGACATTGATATGAAGGCTTCCAAAAACGACATCCTGATTTGTCAACTAGAACAGCTCAACATCTAACGCTTGTACGAGCCTCAGTTACCGAAAAAGGTTTAAGAGGGTGGTTTCAAGAAATAAGAACCTACTTGACAAGTAAAGATCTGCTCAACATCCATCCTTCTAGAGTGTTTAATTGCGACAAAACTAATATTCTATTGTGTCCCAAGCCAGAGAAGGTTCTTGCGAAAAAAGGTGCACGCTCAGTTTATAAGGTAGTCGATGCCAACGAGAAGGAAAGTGTTACATCGTTGTTTATGTATAATGTTGAAGGAACCAGAGCTCCTCCTTTGATATTATATCCTTATAAAGAGAGTGTGCCAAAGAAAGTACTTGAGAATTTTCTAAGCGGCTGGGGCATTGGAATTTTTGAAAGTGGCTGGATGACGACAGAGACGTTCTATGAATATATAGCCAATGTGTTCTATCCGTGATTGTTAAAAGAAAATATCCGTTTCCCAATTGTTTTATATTTGGATGGGCATTTGTCGCATGTGACTATCCCTCTAGTATCGTTTTGCAGAGAGAAGAAAATTGAATTGATATCACTATACCCAAACGCTACACATATTATACAGCCTCTTGACGTTGCACTTTTCCATCCGTACAAGAATCTTTGGAGAAAAACCGTACCCAAATGGAAACTTGAAAATAAAATTTTGCGATTAAAGAAAGAACAATTTCCTGCGGTGTTGAAAATAGCATTGGACTCTTTTACAGAAGAACATAAAATTATACAAAATGGCTTTAAGACTTGTGGATTAATGCCATTTAATCCTGATGCTGTAGAATATAACGTACTACATAAGAAAAAGAAGACGACTGCTTCTGAAGAAAATAATCAACCACAAGAAAAGGAAAATTTAACAGCGAATCAGCAGTTCGTTTCAAATAATGTATACGAAGATAGAGACCATTATCTGCAAATGTTTGAAAAAACCTTATGTCCTGAATTATTACAAGAATTTAAAAATAATGAGTCGATTGAGATATGGCAGTATTGAGAAAAAAGGACTCTTTGAGTATTGGCTTGAAATTAAGAAAAGAGGCCGCAGCACAGGTTACAGTACATTAATTATTTAAGTTAATGATAGTTTAAATCATTGCACCGATTATTTGTTTCAATTTAACTTTTATAAATTAGATTAATTTTTTATACAGTCAATCTATTATTTACAAATTTATCAACTATTTACAAACATATTTTTATATAATATTTACAAATTTAATAAGTATTTACAAGTTTTAGATTTATAAAATCAATTCACAATATATATATAATTGCCCTACTTGCTTTATTTTATAATTTCAATATCTACAAATTCCATCAACTATTTCAAAAGTAATTGTTTACAATATTTACAAATTGGACCGATTTTTACATTTCATATCATCACACGATGATGATCTCTAACACTAATTATGTGGTATGATTTTTTTACAAATATAGAAGAAAGTGTTAAAATGAAACCTACAATTAGGAGTATTGAAAAGATAGAAAATCATAAAGTAAGAATCATACCTAAGTTAGTTGAAGATGTACCATTCGAAGAAAATATGCCATCATGTAATCAACAAAGCATTGACTCAATCGTCACTGTGGTTAGAGTCGAAAATGGTCTCGAACAAAATTATTTAGAAAATGAACACATCGTACCACTACAGATTAGTCATGGAACTTCTAATATCCACTTCAATGATATACAAAATTCAACACTGGAACTGGATCCGAATTTGCTTGAATTCATAGACATTACTCAGAGTAGTTCCGAAAGCAATATTGAAGTACTGAACAGTAACCAAGCAGGTTTGTATAGAAATTCATTTAATTTAAAAATGTAATAATTTTTGTGAATGCGAAACTTAATTTTCAAATCATATTTCTTTTAGAGTCTATTTCTTATGCAAATGTGAATGTATCTAACAATATCTTACAAGATAATCTACAGCAAAAAGAGATTAGCATAAATAATGTTGTTTCTACTGTAAATAATGAAGGAACAGATGTTGTCAAAGAAAACAAGGAGAATGAAACGTTTTTCAACAAAGGTTCGTTTCTTTTTTTACTTGAAAAGAAGGCTTCAATATGATATTGTGTAGTATAAATATTGATTACGTACAAATTTTTATTTACAGATAGCAATAATGACAATCAAAGTAAAATTTTCGCTAACGCTTTTACTTTACCACATAAATATTTGCCAAAGAAAAAGAAAGTTAAGTTAGAAGCTACCGGTAAAGCTAAGCTACCATCTGCTGGGACCTCTGATGACTGGTGGAAGGCGCAACTTGAAAAGGAACAACAAAAAAACATAAAAGAAGAAAAGGCAGCAAAAAAGAAAATGTTGCAAGAAGAGAAAAAAAATAGCAGAAGAAAGAAGTTACAGGAGAAAATGAAAGAAATTAAAAAAAAAAATTAAAATAGAGACTATTTAAAACATTTCTATTCATTATTATAGTTACGATTGTGTTCATTATGATATGTAGGATTACGATTAAAAACATATTTTTCACAAAACAGAAATAAATAAATAAAATCAAAAAATACAAACAACAGTGTAAATTATTTATCGAAATTATTCATTTTGTAAGTAACAGTACGAGATACGTAAATGCTTGTTCTAGAATCGGGACAAGATGTTCCAAACATTGGGTCAAGCACGCAGATGCTGTGCCAAAATACCTACATATCAACTGCTTCAGTTTTTATTGATATGTAGTTTATAAATGGTTGATTTGAGATTTCAAAAATTGTTTTGACTTTCGGAAGAGTTGGCTTACAGAATTCGGTAAAAAGTTTTCACATTAATGTCTTTATTAATTTAAATTTGAGTAATATCTGAAACCCCTACTGAATTCGTTCCATAATCGGGCCGTTTACCTTACTAGACGCCTTTTCGAGATCTCGGGGATCACCTTGTCGTCAACACTTAGATCGCCGCCGCCGCCGCTGCCGCCGTCGTCGTTCCCCGTCGTCGACCACCACTAATACACTACGTGCTGTCCTCGATAATAACTTACCTGCGACCTTCTATTGATTGATGAATAGACTCGATCGATCAAATCGACGCAGTTTTACACGACGAAACGAACGAATTGATTAAAAAAGTATCGGACTGCCCCGCGAACCGAGATTATTATTGTTGACGATTGACGCATAATTAAATTAGAAAATCTGTCACGGCAGCCATAATGTCAAGAAGTACTACACCACATACATCATAAGTACACCACTATCGCATACAGCTAATGTATGCCAGCACCACTCTGTGTCGAAAGTGTGAAAGAGAGAATTCTTGAGGGCGACGACGACGATAATAATAATGAAAACAATGACGTTTCTTAACACAAAAATGTCGAAAACTTAGAATTGCATCGCGATATCTCCGCTCGTAGGACACGGAGAGAAAAAATAAAAACACTTATTATGCAATTCGTTCCCAAGCTATCGATTGAGACTACTCAGAACTTGATCGGTTCAGCCATTACTGAGATCTGTTAATCTCGTTATGCTTGAACTCGCTGACTGGCGTAAAAGAGGCGCTTGGTCTTTTCGCTTTTTTTTAATTAATTTTTTAAATTGGCACGAGACGCGACCGCGCCTCTTGATACATTAAAGCTTTTCATTACATAAGTCATGGATTTCCGACTTTCACTATGTTCATATAATTTCAAAAAACGAAATTGGATGTTCAGTTGCCGTCCAGCAGCAAATTTTAGATTTCCAAATATAACCCAGTATGGAAATCCGTTTTAAAACCGTTTTTAACACAAGTGAATTTCCAATTTCAACTACTTTCGCATAATTTCGAAAAGATATATTGGATTACCTACCAGTGATCAAGCCTTGCATTTCCAAATACAACCGCGTAGAAGTATTGTACGGAATTGCATATTCATCCAATCTCTATCGGCACTGGATTTGCATATAAAAGCGTATACCTATAACGCTCTTTGGAATTCCATCCCAGTAAACACAATTATAAAACAGTTATATTATCTTAATGAAACAGAAAGTAACGGCAATATAACTTGTGCGTTACATGTAACTTGAATGTTAGTTTTAATTTCCCACTCATACGAAATTGCAGTTATATAACATCCATATAACATGTTACTAAAATTTTATATTAATTGATCCAAACATTTATATAACAATTTTATCAATTTATTTTAATGTTATATAAATTATATAACAAAGTATAAGTTATACTTTGTTATATAATTATTATATGATAATAAGGTAACTGTTATATTTGAATTTATTAATGCCTTATTTCAGCTTATAACACATTGTTAAAAATACACACAATCAAATGAATGCACAGGGCGTTTAGCATAACAATCCGCACAATTTTTAGGACGATTCAACTTTTTTTTAAACTGTTTAAAGCGTCTCAAAAATCGTGTGAATTGTTGCGCTGAACATAATTTCTGTTCATTTGATTGCGTGTATTTCTAACAATCTGATTTAAGCTAAAATAAAAAGGTAATAATAAATTCCTATTATATAAAAATGTCCATCAGCAAACGCAGATTTCCAAAAAATTTCTCTTATATTATGGGCAAAATTACATTTTAATTTTGTAAGTAATTAACATGTCCTTAAATAGTGAGTCACATAATCGTAAGAAATAATCAAAATATGGTAGTATATAATTATTAAAATATTTGATTTATTTTAATTATAATGAAATTAGAAATATTTCCAAACTTTGCGCTTACTAAATGTATTCAACAATACGGGTTAAAGTTTATACAATTGAAAATGCTCATATGTAAAATTAATTTATATATTTATTTATAGTGTTCTATACAATGTTCGAAGCACTTAATAAAGTGTTTGATATAATAATTCAAATATAACAAAATATCTAGTATTTCAATATTGGAAACGACAAAAATAAAATTAACATTCTATGTAGTAAATGCAACACAAATAATGAATATAGCTATTTTACTAACATTTGTTTACTATTTACGCAGTAATAATATCAACTACAAACTGCATGTCAAAACAATTATAAATTATAATTAATACTGAAACTGTTATGAACTAACTGAAATAAATTATAGTTAAATTATAGTAATTTAAAGCATTTTTTCTTTCATGAATAAAATAATATATAGTTTTTAAAAGTTATTTGCTATCGCATTGTAAAAAAAAAATTGAACTTGAGAAATAAACTTTACATCTAAAAAAAATCTTGAATTGTCAATAAAAATTTTGAAGTGACCTATTGAGCAACAAAGTTATAGAGAAGATTACACAACTACGCGTGGTCACGTTGCTATGAATACTGTATCGTGAATTATGTCTAGCGTAACTCTTGCTCACGTGGGAAACTGAATGCTTCTGGTCGCCGCGTCAATTCACACTTTCAATTTGCATTGTCATTTTCATTTTTTTTTTCTATCTCTTCTGTCTCGCTGTTTTGCAAACCTCAACCATTCGGCAATAGTGTTGTCGAGTTCTAGATCAGTAATAAAATACTGGGATGTCACATCTGCAAATAAAAAAATAAAACAAATTAATGTAAACATTAAAATAAATTTTACTCTATATATGTAGTTATAATAACATTGATTATTTTGCTGCGGTTAACATTTATTTAGTAAATAATTTTATTTATTTATGTGTAAAATATACTTTTTAGAATTTTAATGAGTTATAGATTGGAGACTTTAAAATTGTTGCGCAATCCTTTCCACAAGCATTTCATTGCGCACTCATTCGTAAAGATTTTTGCAAGTCATCGATGAATAATACTTCTTCCATTATTCCCACCAGTTTGTGACAGTAACTGTTTCTATAAAATAGACAAATATATTACTTTGCATGTATTATATAATATTACATTCTTTAAGACACTCTTCTGCACTCTAAAATCAATTATTTTTTAAAACTTTTACACTTTTTGCACAATAATTTACAAGGATTTCTTGATTTTTTTTTAATTTTCACATAATGACTGAAAATACACATTCGCGTTTATTCTATAAATGATATGACAGTGACCTGTCAACCTGCTATCACATGTCTTAAATGGACTTTTATTATAAAACACGAAAATCTGCTTAACTGTATATATTTAAATTAAAAAGATCCTATTTGAAACACGGTCCGATTTACTTCACTCTCTCGCGCGTTACATCTTTTTTTTTATTTAATATCTTTTAAAAAACATGAAAATAAAGCATAATTTTTTGAATAAAATGTCAGTAAACATAATACAAAGAAATTGTACAATATAAAAGATTAATATAAAGACTTACAAAATGTGTTCTTGATTCAGCTGACGTATTCAATATTTCATCAAATTCTTTAATTCTTTTTATTGTTGTAAGTGGTAGTAAGGGAGCAACGATATTGTGATCTTCATTTACAGGATTTTCTGCACGGTGTTTGATTGCATTTTCTATTTTCTGCAATCGTTGATTTGATTGATCGTAATGTAATATTATTTGCAGCTTGCATTCGTAACATTTGCTTAATGCTGTCTGTAACACAATCAAGTAAAATATATTTATGTATACCCAGACAGCACAGAGAATTCAAACAGAATTTAGGCTTTTATGTTATCAATTCAGAATTCATTTTCAGATGCAAAAAGAATTCTTTTCATAAAAAGAATTTTTCTTGCGTTTCAAAATAAACTCTAAATCGATAAGTTTGAATTCTTTTCTAATTCTTCTTTTTGAATGTCTGTACTGAGTGATGAAATTAGGACTGATAATGTGAATAACAAAATTAAGCAAATAATTCCATTCTAAAGTAAAGAGAGATCTTGGTACCTAAAAATATTTATAAATTGTTAATTTTTTTAAATTTTTAGTTTAAGCAAACTTTATGTCATTTATCATACATTATAAATTGTAAATTTATAATGTATGATAAATGAAAAAAACAATATTCGTTTTCAAAAATAGTATTTTTTTGCTTAATTGTATTAATGTAATAAAATAATTCACCTTTAAAATATACCTCTTCTATTAATATGTTGTCAGTCAATGAAGTGTCATCTGTAATATTTTAATAACATTATAGTGCTGTAACTTTATATTAAATCTATTTTACATATATATATGCCGATCGATTACTTCAGGGACTTAAAATTAAAATAATTGTGTACGATGTCTAATTGATCATTGATTCGTGTATTTTATATGTACTCTATATATGGTAACTAATAACCGATATATGGACAAATGATTACTTTGAGGACTTTATATATATGTATTGATTACTTTGGGGTACTTTATATAGTTAGTTTAAAACAAGTATGAGATTTATATTTGCTGCGTTTCGAAATTCATTGCGAGTACAAAAAATTTATATTTCACGTTGCATATACTATAGATTTTCAGTATTTTTAGTAAATTTTAGAATGTAGCCATTACGGAATATTATTGTTATCATAAATAATCGCATAGATAAAAAAAGCGACATACATTTTGTTAATCTAAAATTGAAGTTATTATTTGTCTACAGCAATGTAATCCGCGAATTCAGTGAAGTTTCAAATAGAAACGGACTACCTTTTCCTTTTTCGAAAATTCAATATATTCCAAAATGCTATAATAATTTTTAAGTTTGAAACGTTTAAAGTTATTTAATAGGTTAATTAATAGGTTAGTTAGAGGGTCGTGTGCGTTACTTATATACAGGGTAGGGAAAAAATACCGGAACAGCAAAATACCTCGAAAACTAAGCATTTTAGAAAAGTGTTTCAGATAAAAGTTGTAGGGTTTCAAAAGATCCATTTACTAATATTATCAACTTGACCTTGGATGGCATTGCCAAGGTCAGATCGAAATCACATTAACTTTTTAAAGGAAACACCCTATTTTTGATTCCAGAATCTAATAGCTGATGTCAAGACCTTTCCAAAACCTTACAAGAAAGTTTATTTTTGTTGAATACTTTCCGGTACTTTTCCCCCACCCTGTATATGCATAGAAATAAAGGTGTCTACAAATATAGACTTATTTTGAAATATTAATTATTAATATAATTTACTAATAATATCAAAGTCGTTTTTATATGTAGATATTTATTTTATTTCTGGCAGAAAAATAATCTGTTATAATTGACGGTAGTAATAATAAAAAAATATTACAGAATAAAAAATACTTACAATTTCTAATTTTCGAATTATTTGCCATTACTTTCGGTTTTAAACACAATTCTTAGATTCAGAATCAGAATAAATAATATTGCATAATTAAATAGACAAATTAATTTTTATATTACTTATGCTAACATAGTGTCTTTTAAAATTCTTTCCCCTCACCGCGTAAAAAATCGGTTACGAAAAATATTCTCTCAAGCAAGATGTTGAATAAAAGGAGGAGTAGAATAAAAGAATAAGTCGATTTAATATGACGTAATTTATATGACATATTTCATATTTATTTTATATTTGTACTTTCATGTAAGTAAGAAATACATATTTTTTTTTAAATACGTACTTTGTTCTAATACATACTATAAGTCAATACTGTTTATAATTAATACATAAAACATGTTATTAATACTAAATTTAGAGAGTATTAAACATTGTTAAATATTAGATATTTAATGAAAAAAAGAAACAAAACAAAATATTTAAAGTAAAATATACAACAAGAATTAAATGTTAACAGTAGAATAATTTTCATATTCGTAGAATATTTATAATTAATTATGTATCACATTTTTCAATTATGCAAAATAAAAAAATAAGGATGACAAAATATTTTTAATTTTTCAAATAATTTCAAGAATTATTTGCGAATAGAATATTTAAGTTATTTTTAAAAATTTAAATAAAAATTTTAAAAATTTTATACATATATATATATCTGTCGAGAAGTAAAAATAAAATTAAAATTTATTAAACTTATTACGTAAAATCTTTTGCTGATTATTAAACCAAGTTTTTACTTGGCTTATAGTTCGCGTTTGTAAACAAGGATTAGCTGCTATTAGTGCTGCAATTTCTTTTGTTGTAGGGCATTTATAAGTATTTAAATATGCATTAAATTCTTTTAGTACTATATTCTTCTCTTTAGCATTCCAACGTATACGTTTGCACTTCATTTGTACTTTATTTTCTGTAATTAAAAAAATAAATTTTTTTAAATAATTAGACAATAGATTTAAATGATTATTCTTTATTAGTACATAAAGCAACGTAACTTTTATTGAGTATATATATTATACATATATACATATAAAAAGAGAGAGAAAGGATCCGAAAGGAGGTTGTGGAATACCATTTTGTTTTTTGACAATAATTCAATAAATATTAACGCGATCCTAACCAACGTTAGTTCATTATATAGAGTTCTACCAATCAACCTATAGTTAGAACTTGATATAAAAAATGGGTATATAGAACGAATGTAATTTACAATTTACTGAAGGGAATAAGGATGCATTTGTGAAATAGCAGAGAGATCGTGGAATACTAGCAACTAATGTCATGAAAGGCTTTTATTTATAAAAATACAAATTATAGATTTTTTAATTTTTTCGACACTTAAATGAGTGCCACAAAACAAAGTTTTATGAACATATGATAGTATATATTTTATTTAAAAACATTTTTTTTTAATAGCTTTTTTGGCTTAAAACATTTTTAAAATAAAATTTAAATGAAACTTTTTGAAATAATTTCTTTGCTTCTATTAAACATTATACAACATTTACAATTGTAAATTCGTAAGAAAGATGCACATGGCGGACGACCATATTTCACAACTATAGCCCACATACAACATAACTTTATTTGTCGAATTTATACACATATTACAATATATATTAAATTCAATAATATTTGAAATTTACATTTAAGTTTTCAAGTTAGACTAAAGTTAAAAAATTAATACGTATTTCTCAAAAATATGTAAAGAGTATACACCTGTAAAAACTTTGCTGTTAGTAAAATTGAAATTCGCTTTTTATAAAAACACACTAACAAACACTAATGACCAGTAACCGTTTTACAATGCCTAAATAAACTGTAATAAATTAATTTTAATAGTTGCTTTTAGAATTTAACGTGAATTATGAGATATGATATTCCACTACCACAAATATATTCTACGACCATTGTCCTTCTTCTATATATATATATATATATATATATATATATATAATACAATAGAAATATATATCGTATAAAGTTTAAAAGAATTAATAATAACCATTTTGTACCTTGCACTTTATTATTATAAGTATTATTAATAAAGTCACCATCATTAGTAATATTACTCAAGCTAATGGTATTATTGCCATTATCTTCATTAATACTGTCATCTTTATCATTATTGTTATCATCTTTATCACTATTGCTATCATCTTCATCACTACTGCTATTGTCAGTACTATTGATTTTATTATCAGTCTCAATATTAGCTGCACCTATTGCAGCGTTCAGATATTTACTGATGTTGAGAATATCAGCCTCTTTTTGAGGTAATCTGTAGTATTGCTTGTGTATATTCTCTTTATGTCCCATAAAGTTTGCTAATTCGGATACTTCATGTTCTGTTAATTTTAATTTGTGACAATTGGTTGCAATATGTTTCCTGAGAAGAATACCTCGCAATCTATCAGGATGACCAGCTCCGCATTCAGAAGCGAATTTGTGCATTTGATCACAAACTCTTATGCATTTATATCTCTGTTTATGGAAACCTTCTATGCCGAAAACATATGGATTTTTTGGATGTACATTAGCTTCATCTCGATACTGTATAAATAACTGTATACAATTTAAAAGATCATTATTTAATAACACAGGAACAGGTCGAGTTAGTTTTCCTCTAATTTGAAATCGTACCATATTTACGTGCAATTTCTTTTGCTGAATTTGAAAGGGTTTTAAAAAGATCTGGATCACTTTCTTCATTTAAACCTTCATAATTAGAAAAATCTTCTAACAGTACTCTTTGTATTTCACCAGCACGTCTTCTGTTATATATTTGCATAGAAATTAATGAAGTTTGACCTAAAGTTAGCCATACATCATATGAAAATTTTTCTTTCAAACTATTGTATGCTGCATGTCTTTGACTATTAACATAATTGTAAAGTTTTATTATATCGCTCATACTTGGAGCTACTTCTACTTTTCGTCGTCTCACGTGTGCTCTTGTTTCCATTACTGTTTTGTTAACTGAATGGCCAAAATCTTCTTTACGAAGAGAAAGAAAATTTTGAACTAAAGCCTTTTTAACAGGATCTTGATTTTTAATGCACTGTGATAGCCATAACTCGCCAACTTCTTTCAATAATGTACCTAATTGAAATGCTGTGTAAGCAGAACCAAATCGCTGAGTTTCTGAATTATATCGGGCTACTTGATACACAGCTTTAATGCAATCATCGTAATATTTTGGTTGATAAACTGAGGCAAAATCTGTAATTTCATCATTTATTTCTTTTAACGTATTTAGAAACCGTCCAAGTGTTCGTCGATTTCGCATCATATCATGTTGATGCTGCGGTTTATATTTCATACAAAGTTTATTACCATATCGAATAAGTAATTCGTCATATCTTACAAGACGAATAATATGATCTTCTCTTAATATCGGAAAGACCACTTTTTTTAAAGTTTGAGAAGCTATTTCATGAATTCTTCCGACCACGGCTCGTCCAAGGACTGTAATCGTTCGATTTTTAGAATATTTTACATTTAAACATTTTCGAACATGATTTCGTAAGGTATTTTTGGAAAAAAATCCATGACAGTTGATACATGTTCCATATTCATAAGCCTTTTTGTTAAACTTAATATTTGGTCTTCTGACAACATGTAACTTGCCATCATTCAATATTTTGTTTGTATTAAATTCAAATTCTCCTTTTCGACGTATTGTTTCAATAATTTTTTTACGTTCAAGACATCCTTTTGGTAAGTCAGCGAATTTCTTAACATCTTCTTCATTACGGTGTACACTTTCTAAATGTCTTGCTATTTTTGATTTCAGTGCTTTACAATAAAAACAGTAATATTTTTTTGTGCCAGTACAAGAATTATCAACTCCAAGATGTGTATCATCACATCCTGACATACCTGTTGCATTTGCCGTTGTTGATAAATTCATAGATTTTCTTAAGCTGATGTTACATGCACTCCTTTCATTTGTAAGTTCATCATAGCTTTCATAATCTGTATAACTAGCTGAATCTTCAGATGGTTCGTATTCTTTATCAAAATTATCCTCATCTTCGATATTTTCCACATTTGTCTGCAGCTCATTCTCCACTTGTTCTGCTATCGTAATATTTTCTATTGAAAATGAAATGTTATTATATGTATATACAATTTTATTAAATATGAAAATAAGTAAAGGAATTTATATGTATTATATATATGTATATAATTTTAATAATATTTTTATTAATAGAATCTTATTTATTGTTAACTAACTTTCCATATCTTCAATTTTAGGAAAGTTGTCTATCGTATATGTATTATTGAGATCATCCTCCATTTTATTGATTTCGAAAGAAATATTATTAATAATAGAATTTAGTGACAAATCATTTATTTCATTATTATTTAAATTGTCGAATACAGTTAAATTTGATGAATTACTCTCATCAGTTTAATATCTGCAATCAAATATAAAATATTTAATAGATTCTTCATATGTGCATTAAGATAAATACCTATACTTCGATCCAAATCAGTTATAAAACGCAAAGTTAAAATAAACTTGAACATAATTAGAATATAATTGCTTGACAAATTGAATAACGGTGCTTTATATGAAAACTATTTTAAATTATTTTAAAGAAAATTTGTGTAATACATTCAACAATATAATTCATAAAACATAAATTATACAGGATGTCTGATAATTAATTATTAAGCTCTTGCATAGAGATAAAATGAACTAAACTGAATCGAAAAGTCCTGTACTATTTTCGCAATAGCTAATGATTTATTAATTTATAAAGTTAGCCGAATTTGCTTGATCTATCGTCAAATTTAAGTGCGCGGTGAAATGCGGCCGTTTTGCGATCGAGATTGCTACGTGCGCAGAAGTTGTTGTTTATAAACGGTATTGGACTTAATTGGAGCGACGCGTAGAGCACACTTTTAAAAATTTTCTCGTACACTTAGCAACGATGACCACTAGATGATCGCATCTTAATTATTCCTGTTTTCTCATAAAATATTTATTTGTATATTTATATCATGTATATTGTTTTAATTTTATTGTAAATTGATAGCATTGACACAATGCTGTATCATACATAATTTACATACTTGTTCCTAAGAAAGTATATTGCTGCTTGAATATTTCATATTTCTGAAATAATATTGAAGTAATTATAATTACAAAATACTTTCTTAGAAACAAGTATGTAAATTATGCATTATATAATTCTGTAGCATTGTATAGTAATTCTGTATAGTAATTCTGTAGCATTGTATCAATGCTATCAATTTACAATGAAATTAAAACAATAAACATAAAACAGGAATAATTAAGATGCAATCACCTAGTAATCATTGTTGCAAAGTGTAAATAATTTATTAATTATTTGCATTTTATTAAATATTAAATTATCATTTTTATTATTATTAAGGGAATTTTATTACCTGCATACTTCCGGTTCAATAATCGTTTCAGATTTATTTATTTTTTCAGATGTTATTTGCTCACTAAAATTTTCATTAAAGTTTTTATAAAATGCGCGATTAAATGCAGCAACTAGAAGTTTAGAATGATCTGCAAAAAAGAAGGTATTAAAATAAAATACCAAATTAAAGAAATAGAACCTAAGAAAAATGAGGTAAACGTTTTATAAAATATTTTCACTAGAAATATATTAACATGTGTATCAGTTTCTACATTATTTGTTTCAAATTACCTTACGTATTATTAAATTCATTATTTCTTTCATCAATTTTTTTATAATCTTAATTGTAAGATACACATTTTGGTGTTATTTCCATCAAGAATTTTACTCTTTTCAATTTCATTTATTGTTGTTGATGGAAATAACACTAAAATGTGTATTTTACAAGATTATAGAAAGAATGATGAAAGAAATAATGAATTGAATAATACATAAAGTAATTTAAAACAAATAAACACACATATATATATACATGTATATACACATATATATAGATATAAACGTTATCGTTATAAACATTCTAACTTACAATTATAGAACTTATAGTAATTTGATAATATGCATTAAAATTTTAACGTACCTTTTAATTTTTTATCATTACATAATATCAATTTATTTTCTTTCTCATTATTATTATTATGACTATTTTTATCATTCGGAACAATGTCTAAGCTTGATTTACTTTTATTTTCCATCTTTATTTCATCTTTACAATCTTTGTAATTATCTTGCAGAATACATTTTTTTTTATCTGTGCAAATAGTAATATTAAATATTTGTACAAATTTACAGGTTGAAAAAGTTTTCAAAACATATTTTAAATACAATAATTAAATGCCATACTTGGGTTATCTTGTAGAATATCATATAACTTAATTTTACTTTCTCGTTCTTCATTTTTGTGATCATTTGTCGTTCCATTATTATTATCAGTATGTAAAGTATTGTCTAAATGAATTTTATTTTCTTTTTCGTTTTCCGCATTTATATTTATTTTATTTTCGTTTTTCTTACTAGCAAGTACTTCAAATTGATTTTCTTTTTTTAGTTTTCCATAATCATAACATTCTCTTTTAACAACTGAAATTGACAATTTGAAAAATAATGATAATATATCCTAATAATTTAAGAATAAAAAAATATTAAATAAAGTTAAATAATGAAATAAAATTCATATGTATCAATAAATTAATTTTTACTAAAATAAATTAAAGAAAAATGACATAAAGGAAAAAGGCAATAAAGGGATTAGTTTTAGATTCTAAAAATATTTAATTAATAGATAACATGATTTCTATTTTATTAATTATTTATAAGTTCTAAAATTATACTGAATCTCTGCTGAATTAATAATATACACAAATTGCATCAACATAAAAAAAACAATGAATTGTCTTCTTTATTGCCCTGTGTTCTAAAGTGTGCATAGTTGTTTCCAACTAAATAAACTTCAGCATTATAACCTATACTTTAGCTTTTGTTGTACTGAATTTCCGATCGATAATCGATATTCCCTTCAGTACAATAGCCTATTACAATTTAATCACAATTTAATGCACTTTATTTTATTGAAAAAGGATAGTGATTATGCCACTAAAGTTTATTCATTTGTGAATAACTATGCAAGCCTCCTAGAAAAGGCAACTTATCATTCTGATCATATTGATTCAATGTATGATAGTACACATAAAATTTTTAATAGAATTAATAAATAATAAAAACTACCTTTTATATTAAGTTTATTAGATAATGTTTTATCTTCTATTATTGTTGGACGCTGATATTTCTTGAACTGCTTTACTTTACCTAATTATGAAAAAAAAATGACTTAGTAGTGCAATAAATTAAGTAAATTTAATAAGTAAAATTACGACACTCTAATAGTACTTTCAACTTGGTTTACTATCTTATTTGTTTTCTTGATAAGCTTCGTCAAATAAATATAAGGTATATTCATGTTTAAGTTATTTGCAATATTTTCAAGTATCATATAGTTTCCTGAAAAATAAATGAAAATATTTGTAATATTTATATTTAAACTTACATTTTTAATAAATTACTTTTAACCTATAAAGAAGTATTAGTTATAATAAAGATAATTGTATTTAAATCGGAATACCATGTTTAGCTATAACATTATTATCTTTTTTTTCTTTATTTGTGCACACATAATATTTTTTATTTCTTCTTGTTAAATAATAAAGTACTTTTGGCATGTTTCCTAAAAAGTGTATTCATATCAGTAAATAAAAGTGCACATTGAAGACTGTTGTTACCTAATATAATCTTTCATACCTGAGTTTGTTTAAATGCAAAAACTCAAAACAACTTAATTAATAAAATATTTGTTTTCTAATTATTATCTTATTAATCTTTTATTACGTACTAACATTATTATCCTATACATACAATAATGATGTTTAAACATAGAGTATATTCAGATATGCAATCGCTTTGATTAAGTAATTGAAGATGATTGGTTTCTTATTTTTTTATTTAACCAATGATCTACAATTGCTATTTAGGGCTAGTTTTATAACTTCCGGTTAACTTAATCGTCTGATTTTTCTTTGGAATTGACTAATCGCATTTGTCATTAATGAGAATTGACCAGAAGTAATCAATCACGGTTGACACTTAACTAACTGGTCAAATTAATCGGAAGTTGTAATAAGCCCTTGTAAATTAGCCCTTATGTTCATTACCACCAATGTACACCCAAGGACTTTGATTCTGTCCATGGGAAAATTTTCCAAACTGAGAAGACGCTATCTTTCTACATACTTACAGTTCATGATTAACGTAACAACCAATAAGCAGTAGTCGTTTCATTAATCATGAACTGCGAGTATGTAGAAAGTGGTGACTTCTCAGTTTGGAAAATTTTCCCATGGACAGAATTAAAGTCCTTGGGTATAGATTTAACTTTGATCTTAGTTTAATTTACTCTATATTTTTTTCTAATTCTAAAAACTAGTAAAAGATAAAAAGTTAGTTAAACCAAGATCAAAGTTCATTTGCTTTGATGGAAATAGACATTAGTCGAACTTATGCATTAAGTGCCAATTTCAACAACCTCCGGTTGACTTAACCTATCCATTAAGTGTCAACCATGATTCGTTATTTCTGGTCAATTCTACTTAACGACAAATGCGATTGGTCAATTCCGAGAGAAAAAGCAGATTTACTTAATCGAAAATTGTAAAACTGGCTCTCAATCAAGCATTATTAAACGCAGAAATTTGATACGATTTCCAATAGACAGTGTCAATATTAGTGCAAAATGAAGTACTCAAAACCTTTAGTTTACGAGTATGTTACATACACTATAGATTTTCATTAGTCGCAGTAAATTTCAAAACGCAGTCAAAACTGGTCAATTACGATCATTCCATTATTCAGAGAAATACTTATGATTGGCAGTTTTATAATATCGATGTTATAACTTGAGCGTAAATCAAACCATGTAAACGTAGTCATTTATTAAGCAATCTTAAGCCCATTTTACATAAAATGCGTAATAGCATAAGCATAGCGTAAGGCTACTGGATCAACAAAAATCTTATGTAAATCAATATGGCGACGTTATTCTGGATGTTTATTGGTCCAGTGATTTTATGTTAAGCTTACTGTTATGCATTTTATGTAGAATGGGTTTAATTAGCGATTTAAAAATTATCATAAGTTCTCGAGTCTCTAGGAATCTTCCATATTTCATCGATTGTTGTTAAAAGCTTTCAGAAAAGTTGACATTTTTCACACATTATGTGCAATTGCTCTAGAAAGATTCTGCAAAATGTTATGTGAAGCAACAAATATGTTTAAAAATTTTATCACATGCAATAAATTTGAAAACATACTTAGAAAAAAAACGAAATGTCGCCATAATATTAAAATGATGTTAAAAGTAATTTTTTTTTAAAATCACAATTTGTTATATTATTTTAATGTTATTATAATTTGTTCTTTTACTTAGGTATAACTTGTGATAATCCGTTTGTTCTTTTTCAACGCCTCAACCTAAACTTGCATTGAACTTTATCTTTTTTTTTTATAAATATCTCATATTCATAAGCAAAAAGTTTAATTATTAAATTAAATATCTTTAATTGACCGTTATTTGGTCGAAGTTGGAACTTAGTAATAAAATTTTATTTTTTTTGAAAGTTTAACATTTGAACTTATTCGATCTTGAGAAATCCTTCAATATCGCATTCCACAATATAATTGCTAGATACGTGCGTATATTATATTTATATCATTGAATATAAAATTCTAACACACATCTTATTTTATTTTTAGTTTTATGTATCTTATGGGATCATTCATTTATGCAATCTTCCCTAGCGGGAATATTTTATACCTACAAGATTCTACACCAATTTAGGAAATGCTACAAAAGCTTATATAAAAGCTCCCGACAGAACAATGTAGTTTTATTATTAAGTAAATATGTCCCCAAAGTAATCCTTTTGTATATACGATTACTTTGGGGACAGTCCTCAAAGTAATCTTACTGTATATAAAATATTGGGGACCGGGCTCAAAGTAATCGCATGTCCCCGAAGTAATCGATTTGTATATGTTTTTGTCCTCAAAGTAACCAATTGGTGTATATATATATATATATATATATATATATATATATATATATATATATATATATATATTGTCACGCACTTTTCGGACGCCGGAGAGCAACGGCGAAGTACGCGATCAAACAAGGTAGTGGAGACGCTACACGAAGCGCGCGCGAGAGCGACGAGAATACCGACAGCTAGATTCCAACCAAATCGCGAAATTGGGCGCCAGACGCGATTACGCCGGTCGCGTCGCCGGGTTCACTTTTCCACGCTAAACGCCAATTCGTATCACGCGATAACTCGTCACACAAAAGCGGAATCGTCGCTCGCACGCGGCCAGCTAGCTCCTCTAACCGGTAGAGGGGCGGGGTAGCGGAGACAGGGACGAAGCGGCTCTCTTACTGGAGGAGACGGGTAGGCGAGAAATTAAGCGAAGTCAGGCCGATATAAACAGAGAGAGAACACATGTATTGCAGTGAATAATAGCGATGGTATACAATCAAATAAGAAAAAAAAGCGGTTAGCGTAGTAAAGACAAACAACGAGATAAGGAGTAGACAACAGAAATTAGTAAGCCGGACGCGGGAATTATTTCGACTCCGACCATAATTACGCTGCACGCGCCGATCACGACGACTGGTCCTGCGTGAAGCGCGGCAGCCAATCACGCGCGCTCTGACCGGCGCGGCAAGAACGCGAACGCGGAGCCTCCGCTAAAGCGAGCCCCGTAATTCCAAGACGAAAGCGCGTACAAGAAGATTCGCGCCGGCGACAACGCAGTCGCCGGAACCGCGCTACAAAATTAATATAACACGCACGCTGTAACAACGCACCGATAGCCCGAGCGGCCGTGCGATCACGGCCGAGACACGACTCGCGCACGTGCGCGAGGGCTTTGCGGCTTCCCGGGAAAGCCGGTCGTCCGCGAGCTTCTACGGTCGGGACAGCCGAACACACGCGGCAGCCGACAGCAGAGTTGCCGCTGATGCGCCGATTTGCAGCACACCGCTGCCAGAAAGAACAGCACTCGCGAGCACCCGTTGGCACTTTCTCCCCACTTATCGGCCTGCGTCGAGCAGCCGAGGCGCCGAGTGGGGACTCCTTCTATCTCTTTCTCTCTCGAGCGGTCTCTCTCTCCTTCTCGACCTACCCTCTTCTGACCTGAGCGTTCTCTTTCTCTCGTATTACAAGCACAGCTCTTGGCGTTTAGCTGCACGATTTTAGATTTTTGTGCCGCGGAGCAGAGTCACAGGGGCTACGCGCGATATATATATATATATATATATATATATATATATATATATATATATATATATATATATATATATATATATATATATATATATATATATATATATGTATATGTATATATATATATATATATATATGTATATATATATATATATATATATATGTATGTATATATATATGTATATATATATATATGAATATGAATATTTGTAGAAAAAATTATTTGCGATGTATAATTATTAATAAACCTAGAATTATACATATATATATATATACAAGTTATTAGGAAAATCTCATTAAAACACATTTATTAAATTATATGACGAAATCTTGCATAAAAATTTTAATAAGCACTTATATAAGTCCATTTACAAAAACAGATGTAGAGGTACTGTTTTGAAATTAATTGAACAATTATCTATTTTATAAAAGGTCAACTACATAATTGCTCATTACAATATTTATGCAAGATTCCGTCTTGTAATTTAATAAATATTATCCTATCGGGAAATGTCGCGCGCCGCATTCGTCAATTTGACAACTCTAGATCTGAAATCACATACAGCTGTTACTGTTGCTGTAACATGATTGCGAATCTCGAAATTCTTCAATGTAATTCTGGCGACGTCATTAAGAATCGGTTATTTTTCTGCAAGCTTTTAAGTAATGTATAATTTACTCGCACTAACTTAATACAGCAATTAAAACATGTTAATATATTTAACTCCACTCTTGGCCACCATGCGCGTTTTTTATTTATATGTAAAAATAAATATCTGTCAAGTTACAAAAAATTATGTCCACTTTTTTTAATGAAATAAATATCGACTATTACTGAAATTATTTTTTTCTATGTATTACCTGTTTCATTTATTTTATTTACACAAAACGTACATAGTGTTGCTCAACGGAAACCGCGAGAAGGTGGTGGTCTCTTCCGTCAGGAGGAAAATGTAAAAAATTTTTATCTATTTGAAAGTAATAATCATAAGAATTGAAATTAATATTTAATCAGCTATGTTGTTTTACAATATTAACTAGTCACATAAGAAATGGAATTAGATAATATTGCAAAATAATGTAACTGATTAAATATCACTTTCAAAATAAATTTTTTACATTTTCCTCAGTGTGTGTGTGTGTGTGTGTTTGCGTGTTTAAATTTATCAATTTAAAACAAAAATGTTTTCACTCTTTTTGGGCGATGTCCTTACGGACCAAAAAAAAAATATTTGCACTCTTTTCGAGCGATGTCCTTACGGACCAAAAAAAAATATTTGCACTCTTTTCGAGCGATGTCCTTACGGACCAAAAAAAAAATATTTGCACTCTTTTCGAGCGATGTCCTTACGGACCAAAAAAAAAATATTTGCACTCTTTTCGAGCGATGTCCTTACGGACCAAAAAAAAATATTTGCACTCTTTTCGAGCGATGTCCTTGCGGACCAAAAAAAAATATTTGCACTCTTTTCGAGCGATGTCCTTGCGGACCAAAAAAAAATATTTGCACTCTTTTCGAGCGATGTCCTTACGGACATGATATGCAATTTAATTACGTAAATATGAAATTAAAAGTATCAAAGTTTTGATATTTTAACTGTTACATTTAATTTCAATCTGCCCACGATGGACCAGCAATATCATTAACATTCATTACATGTAATGATGAAGTATTCTGGTTTTTTTTAATGCTGCTTGCATATAATTTGTCTGGCGACATAAGAGATAAATCTCTTTCCTTTATATTCATTTTTATGCAAGTTTCGTTTCTTGCTTTTAATGCCGATTTAATAACGCAAATGGCATTAACGGTTGCCGGTGAAAGTTTGTTACGAATATTCGTTTTCACGACAGTTAAAAAAGAAAACATTCTCTCTGCATCGGCATTTGAATTTGGAAAACACCGAACAGCATTCAGAACACTTTTTAAATTTGGATATTTAGCTTTATTGTTCGAGTCCTGACATTGCAAAATTTTTTTCCACATTTCGTCAAATGTTTCTGTTGAAAGAGTATGTTTTTCCTCATTCGTAAAATCTAATGGTAATGCAATCCATTCTTTCTTTAAACCATCTTCTTCAAAACCACCAATAGTTTTTGCTACGAAAGAAACATCTTTGAATGATGTTTCTCTTTCTGTATTAAATAAAGTTACATATGGTCTGAAGACATTTAACTTTGATAAAAATATATTGTTTACTGGTAACCTTTTCCGAATTTCTTCCGCAGCAGTCACATAAAACGACAAACAGTTCTTACGAACTGTTGCAACATCGTCTTCGTGACCCTGCATTGTTATTTCGTTAAGGTACTCATCGCAATGAGGTCCAAAAGTTATTTCATCAAAAACTTTATGATTTTCTTTTTCAGAAAATATTATGTTCATAAGGTTTTCTGTAAAAGATTTCATAAGTTCATCTTTCAAAAAATTTTTACATATTTTAAAAAGAAATTGGATCGATTTTAATTGCAATACATGTATTCGCGTCTCTACTGCTTGAAAGAATGCATTGAAAGCATTAAATTCATGTAAAATATATTTTAAGAATAAAAAATAAGCTTTTGCATCTACTTTGCCCATTATGGCTAATAATTCTTCTCCAGTTTTACTTTTCTCACTGAAAATTTGTTCAACTAGGAAAAGTTCAATTGTATGCCAAGTTTCCAAAAGTCTATCTACGCATTGATAATGGGAAAGCCAGCGTGTTTCACATAATTTTTTTAATTTTATATATTTATTTTCAAAGTTCAGACAAAATTCGCGGAAAATACCCGTACGTTTTGGACTGCTGTTAACATATTTAGCAATTCCTTTTATAAAATCGTCGCAATAATCGGGTATCATTTTACATGCAGCACGAGCTGCTAACGCTGCGGAATGGCAAGGACACGAAAATGTTAATAAATTTGGACACAATTCTTCCAATTTTGTTTTGAACGATTTCTGTTTCCCAGTCATGACAGACGCATTGTCGCATGACAAGGCAACAATATTAAAAAATGGTATTTTTAATCGCCACATTTCACATTTGAATGCGTTAGTTAACTTTTCCGCGCTGGAATCTTTGGCATCTATATCAATTAATTTTACTAGTTGCGTACGAACATCTAATGTCTCAAAATCTACGTATCTTACGAGGAAAGTCATCCATTTCTCATTTGTAATGTCAGACGTTTCATCTATGTATATGCTAAATTTCTGATTCTGAATGCTGTTCACGACACGTTCTCTCATCATTGGGTATAGTGCATTTGTAACAACATTTTTGCATTTTGTACGACCCATTGTCATTTGTTTCAACACATGTGGATCATCTGATAACTTTTGGAAAAATTCGAGAATGTGTTTAGCATTATAAAAAGGAATATTTAGATTAGCGATTAATGCTGCATATTTCATTTCAGCTTCTTTTATACGTTGTTCGAATGGTAATTCATTATTTAATATACATGATTCTTTATCGGATTTATTCTTTTCCAAATCTTTACATTTATTTAAATGAGTTTTTGATTCTGCGTGTCGTTCAATATGCGATAATCCACCTGATATACTTCCATATGTATCGCAAATTGAACATAAAAATAAACTTTTATCGTGTGCCACTTCGCGTAACCAACATTTATATTCATCAATTTCTAACCATTTTGGCTGAAATGTTCTACACGTTAGTTGTAATTTAGCATTATTATTATCTAATAAATTTCTTTTAAGTTTATTTTTATGACCCACAGAATCTGCATGTCTTGAAACATGTGCTGAATTGCATGACAAATTTTTATTGCATATAGTGCAATGGTAGAGAGAACTGTCGGACGGAACTTCGCGTATCCAAAATTTATATCGATCATCAGAAAGCCAAGCTTCTGAGAAGCTTCTCTTTCCTTTTTTGATCGATTTGTCGGACATTTCCAATAGAGATAAATAATATATATAAATAATATATATAAATAATATATATAAAAAAATAATATATATAAATATTGAAGGTGTATGTCACAGAAAGAGATCAGGATCCTGTGGTTCGTCACTCCCACAGTATTTATCGACTAAAGCCTTTTCTCTTTCCGAATATGTATGTGTATGAGGGAGTGTGTGTTGTGTGTGTTGTGTAAAAATCGAAAGTACCTTTTTGGCCTCAAATATCTATTTGCCAGCTGAAGACAGCTCTGATCAGCAGCAAGATGTTGCGACCAAACAGATAAGAATGACCATCGCGCATAAGAAACAATTGAAGAACAATATTTCAGAGCAGTGATGCCACATTTAGGCCGCGTCTCACTGTTACGTTGGTAAAAACACGTGCGGACCGCGCGTTTATCGATGATCCTCGTCTCCACTATCATTGTTTAAGTTTCTGCGACAACGACAGACAAGAATAAACAGCGATATGGCAGGTTAGTTATAAATATTTTATTATATTATTTAACAATTGAACATCAATACAATTAGATACGTTCAATCTATATTGATAAGTACTTCTTGTAGACAAGGTTGTGCCGTACAATAATTTAAAGAATAGGAAAATAAATCAAGAGGGGTTATGTATACCTGTACATGTCAAACAAATCTTTTACAAATAGATAGTATCAAGTTATGTAAATTTTTATAAATTGAATAACAATACAGAAAGTTATGACGAATTAAAGTTATTAATATTTTGCCAGAGAGAAATAACTCGAATTCAACGATGTCTAATGGACATCGATTTGATGTACAAATTTTCGTTTTGACATCGAGTTTATTGTTTCTTCTTGCTGAAATGTGATTTTTATATATAATAAATACAAATCTTCTATCAATGAATTTAAAAAGAATTGAGAAAAAACAAGTTTATGACATCATTTCTGACTTTATTTTGAAATGCAAAAAGATTTATTTTTCTAAGCAATCCAAAACAAAAATCTTTTTACATCGTACAATAAACTGAAAATTGACATAAATATATTTTTTTAATTCTTTTTGAGTTCTTTGGCATGTTATATATTTCTATTTCATCACTATCAAAATCTCAGCGAACTAATGAAATAAACGTTAAAACGATGATTTTTATATTGAATCCATGTCCATTCGACATCGATTTGACAAGTCATTTCTCTCTGTGATATATTAATAATTTTAGTCCGTTATAACTTTCTGTACTGTTATTTAATTTATAACAATTTACATAGCTTGCATTATCTATTTGCATAATAAGTAAATTATTTAAACGAAATTTTTTATATTTTACGCCAACCTTGCTCTTAGTATTAGTACATAATATATTTATATATATTCGTTAATTATTATTATTATTTACGTATTTTTCAGATGAACAAAACAGAAAACCCGTTAGTCTTAACAGACAAGGACCAACATCGGTCCAGCAAAGACTCGATCGATTGGAGGGGACATTAAGCATGCTGGTGCAAGGCTGGCAGCAAATGCAGCAACACCTGCAGCTGCTGTAGCAGCAGGGGCAACAGCAGCAGCAGCAGGAGCAACCGCAGCAGCAGCAGGAGCAACCGCAGCAGCAACAGGAGCAACTGCAGCAGCAGCAGGAGCAACAGTTGCAACCGCAACAGGAGCGTCAGCAAAGTAACAATAATATTCATTACAATATTTATATGTATCTATGTCTATATGTATATATGTATATGTGTATAAAATGTTTTTATATTTATTTATATTTATTTTCAGTCCGGCGTAATGGACTATTGCATGGGCGTGCGCGTGCCCGCTGGTACAGGCAGAGAGGCCTGTACCAGCCATACAGGGGTAGAGGCGGAAGCGGAAGAGATGAAGGTGGAAGAGGAAGAGGAGAAATAAGAGGAGCAAGAAGAGAAGGAGAAAGAGGCAGGGTACGAGGAAGAGGAAGGGGCGAAGAAGGAAGGGGAAGGGGTGAAGGAGGAAGAGGAAGGGATGGAGGACACATAAATTATGTATATATATTAAATAAATAAATAAATAGTATTAAAATATATATTACTGTCCTCTTATTTTGGTCCGTAAGGACATCGCCTAAAAAGAGTGAAAACATTTTTGTTTTAAATTGATAAATTTAAACACGCAAACACACACGCACACACACACACACACACTGAGGAAAATGTAAAAAATTTATTTTGAAAGTGATATTTAATCAGTTACATTATTTTGCAATATTATCTAATTCCATTTCTTATGTGACTAGTTAATATTGTAAAACAACATAGCTGATTAAATATTAATTTCAATTCTTATGATTATTACTTTCAAATAGATAAGAATTTTTTACATTTTCCTCCTGACGGAAGAGACCACCACCTTCTCGCGGTTTCCGTTGAGCAACACTATGTACGTTTTGTGTAAATCAAATAAATGAAACAGGTAATACATAGAAAAAAATAATTTCAGTAATAGTCGATATTTATTTCATTAAAAAAAGTGGACATAATTTTTTGTAACTTGACAGATATTTATTTTTACATATAAATAAAAAACGCGCATGGTGGCCAAGAGTGGACTTAAATATATTAACATGTTTTAATTGCTGTATTAAGTTAGTGCGAGTAAATTATACATTACTTAAAAGCTTGCAGAAAAATAACCGATTCTTAATGACGTCGCCAGAATTACATTGAAGAATTTCGAGATTCGCAATCATGTTACAGCAACAGTAACAGCTGTATGTGATTTCAGATTTGGAGTTGTCAAATTGACGAATGCGGCGCGCGACATTTCCCGATAGGATAATATTTATTAAATTACAAGACGGAATCTTGCATAAATATTGTAATGAGCAATTATGTAGTTGACCTTTTATAAAATAGATAATTGTTCAATTAATTTCAAAACAGTACCTCTACATCTGTTTTTGTAAATGGACTTATATAAGTGCTTATTAAAATTTTTATGCAAGATTTCGTCATATAATTTAATAAATGTGTTTTAATGAGATTTTCCTAATAACTTATATATATATATATATGTATATATATATATATATATATATATATATATATATATATATATATATATGTGTGTGTATAATTCTAGGTTTATTAATAATTATACATCGCAAATAATTTTTTCTAGAATTATTCATATTCATATATATATATATATATATCGCGCGTAGCCCCTGTGACTCTACTCCGCGGCACGAAAATCTAAAATCGTGCAGCTAAACGCCAAGAGCTGTGCTTGTAATACGAGAGAAAGAGAACGCTCAGGTCAGAAGAGGGTAGGTCGAGAAGGAGAGAGAGACCGCTCGAGAGAGAAAGAGACAGAAGGAGTCCCCACTCGGCGCCTCGGCTGCTCGACGCAGGCCGATAAGTGGGGAGAAAGTGCCAACGGGTGCTCGCGAGTGCTGTTCTTTCTGGCAGCGGTGTGCTGCAAATCGGCGCATCAGCGGCAACTCTGGCCGACAGCTGGGTGCCCCGACAAGGTCTCACGCTTGAGGTGGAGAGCCGACCAAACACTAAAAAGCAAGGTGCGTTCAATCGCCACGCGGCGGACGCACTCGCACACAAACCTAAGGGCTCCACCTCAGAACGCGAGCCGGTCGACACCGACAGCTCGTGGCTTTACACGAAGGTTAGAGGGTCACCTCGACGCAGACTCTGGTCCTCCTCCGGGTCCCTCGGGTCCTTTGGGGGATCCTCCACTGGATGCTCTCGCCAGGCCGGACACTCTCGCCGATCTTCCCGATAGCCACCGCCGATAGCTGTCGCACTCGCTCGCTCTCCAACGCAACGTACCGCAGGGATCGCCGGGTCGCACGCAAAAGCCGAGAGGATCGCGCTCGATGCGCGATCGATGAGCGCTACCCCTCCCACAGGGTGCGCGATATCCTTGCGCCTAGCGGCGCGGCCTATCAGCGGCCGCCCTTATCTAGCCGTGACGTCACGGCAGCGCAGTGTCGGGTCTCCGCAGGTGTCGTGCGGTCCCCGTCGGCATCCGATATCCTCGTTGTTCTCGTCGTCCCTGCGGACGATCGCAGCAGAATTTCCCCGCGACGATTCTTCACCGCTACCCTTCTCGACGGACAGCCGGCATTCGACGGCCCTTGTCCTGGCCGTTCGTCCGCCTTGGCCTGTCCCTCGGCTGCGCCAATGCGAGCCTCTTCTGCGTGGCGCATACCTGCACCACTTCGAGTCTCGTCCTTCTCTCCGCCGTCGGTTTTCCGTGCGCCGGCCCTGGACGATCGCCTTCTCCTTGTCCTGCTGCTGCCCATCCTCCTCGCTGCTGCTGGTCCTTAGGCGACGTTTGTCGAGGTGCCCGCGGATACATGAAATAAGCCGCGGATAAATAAATGAAGGAACACGCAACGCAGTCCCGCCGGAGATTTCGCTCTCTCTATGAGTGCCCGACCCGGTCTTACGCGCCTCCTTGCGCTATGCTCAGGCGGAGGACGAAGTGGCGAGGCAGATAAAACTGCCACGTCACAATATATATATATACTTTACCTAGTATTAATATTGGTAAATTATTTTCTTCATTATCATTACTTGTGGATGCAAAACCAATATTCTTGTCTAAAAAAGTATCTTAATTGTTATTATAATTTAATTTAGAAGACAGTTATTCGTAATACTGAAACAATAAGATACCTTTTAATACGTCAGTTGTAGTATTATCAGATGTATTTGTATTCTTCATGTGTGGAACGTTATTATTGTTGTTTGTTAAAATAAAGTTGGAAGGACACGATGGTAGTACGGAAATAGTACCCGTAGTCTTCTGTTTCTCTGTAAATAATCCAATAAGTTTGATTGTAATATATGTAACGTTAATCTGTATAAATATAATTTAAAGTTTGGGGGATCTAAATTCAAACTTGTCGAGGTAATATTTTGTGCAATAAATATCTTACAGTTTTTCGAGATTTAAAGGAGATCGTAGAAATGCGTGTAAGCATAAAAAATTAATTTAATTAATTAGCAATTTAATTTTGTAATATTACATTCGGAATTACATTTTTCTTAAAAAGTTTTTCAATCCGTCAAACATGCAGTGCGCAGTTTGGGGAAATCTTGTAAATATTTATAAAATCAATCAAGAAAATTATTGAGCACTAAAAACTGTTTTTGACCAGTATTGCTATTTTCGTTATTTCAATTTGTTAATTCTAAAGAAATATCTATTAATTTCATAGAAATTGTGGAACACAGATATACATTTACTATTATTTCATAACAAATAAAACACGGAAAATAAAGAAATATAACACATTGTATTTATATATTGTCACGTATTTTCCTGACGCCGGAGAGCAACGGCGAAATACGCGATCAAACAACGGAATAACTCGCGAAACACGCGCGGAAGCGACGAACGAACCGAGAAACACCAAACGCTCGCACCAAATCGCGAGGTTGGGCGCCAGACGCGATGCTACCGGTCGCGTCTCCGGGTTCTCTTTTCAACTCTAAACACGGATTCACAACACGCGAGAACGTGTCATGCCGAAACGCGAAATCGTCGCTCGCTCGCGGCCAGCTAGCTCCTCTAACCGGTAGAGGGGCGGGGTAGCAGAGACAGGGACGAAGCGGCTCTCTTACGGGAGGCAACGGGTAGGCGAGAAATCAAGTAAAGTCAGGCCGATATAACAGATAGAGAACAAATATATTGCAGTGCATAATAGAGACGGCATACAATAAAATAAGAAAAAAAAAGCGGTTAGCGTAAGAAAGAAAAAGAGATAAAGAGTTGACAAAAAGAAATTAATAAGCCGGACGCGGGAAGTATTACAACTCAGACCTTAATTACACTACACGCGCCGATCACGACGACGGGTCCCGCGCGGAGCGCGGCAACCAATCACGCGCGTTCTGAACGGCGCGACAAGTACGTGAACGCCGAGCCTTCGCTAAGGCGAATCCAGCAATTCCGAGACAAAGTACGCTCCGCAAAAAGAATCGCACCGGCGACAACGCAGTCGCCGGAACCGCACTACAAAATTAATAGAGCACGCGCAACACACCAATTCACCTATATCTCAGGCGGCCGTATGATCACGGCCGTAACACGACTCACACACGTGCGCGAGGGCTTTGCGGCTTCCCGGGAAGCCGGTCGTTCGCGAGTTTCTACGGCGGCACGGCTCAAACACACGCGGCAGCCGACAGCTGGGTGCCTCGACGAGGTCTCGGGCTTGAGGTGGAGAGCCAGCCAAACACTAAGAAGCAAGATGCGTTCAATCGCCACGCGGCGGACGCACTCGCACACTAACCCAATGGCTCCACCTCAGAGCGCGAGCCAGTCGACACCGGCAGCTCGTGGCTTTACACAATTGTCAGAGGGTCACCTCGACGACGACTCTGGTCCTCTTCCTGGTCCCTCGGGTCCTTTGGGGATCCTCCACTGGACGCACTCGCCAGGCCGGACACTCTCGCCGATCTTCCCGATAGCCACCGACGATAACTGGGACCGATATCTCGCACTGGCTCGCTCTCTAACGCAACGTGTACGCCGAACGCCGGGTCGCACGCAAAAGCCGAGAGGATCGCGCTCGATGCGCGATCGATGAGCGCTACCCCTCCCACAGGGTGCGCGATATCCTTGCGCCTAGCGGCGCGGCCTATCAGCGGCCGCCATCAGCTATGCCAATCGCGAGCCTCCTTTGTGTGGCGCTTATCTGTCGCCACGTCTTGTCTTGTCCTCCTCTCCGTCGGCGGCTTCCCGTGCGCCGGCCCTGGACGATCGCCCTCTCCTTTTCCTGTCGCGGTCCGTCTCCCTTGCCGCTGCTGATCCTTAGGCGACGTTTGTCGAGGTGCCCACGGTTACATGTAATAAGCCGCGAATGAGTACATAAAATAACACGCAACGCAGTCCCGCTGGAGATTTCGCTCTCTCGCCGAGTGCCCAGCCCGGTCGTACACGCCTCCTCGCGCTACGCTTAGGCGGAGGACGAAGTGGCGAGGCAGATAAAACTGCCACGTCACAATATATATATATATATATATATATATATATATATATATATATATCTCTCAAAATATGTTAAGATATTACTCTTTGTAATTTTTTTCCGAGGTTGGCAATCGCTATCATCTTCATCACTCTCATAGGGATTATATTTCACATGTTGTCTTTTTTCTCTTCCAAGAAATTCTTCATCAGTTGTCGTGTAAGAAGAATCTGTTGCTTTTTTTCGAGCAGATTCAACAGATGCTATAAACCAGAGCTCGGCAAGAAATGCACATTTCGCCCGATTTTCAGTTGACTCCGCCAAGCACTCTTTCCTTACCTCGACGTCCCGCGCGCAGCCTACGAGCCACGCGAGGCTCAGGACCGTGTTACATCTCAACTCGCGACCGTATCGTGTCACCGGTCACCGGACCTCGCATACATATTTTGAATAGCTTTCCACATCACCCAGGGGGTACTATTATCGACGCGTTTTTTTTTCGTGGTTTCCCCGTTAGGCATAATCCACTGATGACTGAGACGACCTTTTAATAGCTTGAATTAATTTAAAAGAAGCAGAATTTTAAATATTAAGTGAAATGAAAAATACTCACATTCAGATTCACGATTTTCGGGCTTTTTTACAAGCGACAGCAGGAACGTCGATCTGCATATTGCACGTAGCAAGACGCATAAGACGCGGTAAAGAATTGTCGCATAAACAAGAACGTTTTTCATTTTTAATAAACTTCATTTTTGAAAAAGAAGTCTCACATAAATATGTGTATCCAAACATAGAATAAATTCGGAGTCCGAAATCTCGAAGCTTGGGGTAGGTTGATTTTGATAAAACGTTATAAAATTCTGCACCGATTTCTTTAACCGTTTTCAGAAAAATATCATTTTGTAGGTCACATAATTCATCCCGTAAATTAATCTGCTGTTCTGCGATTGGCGCTGTAAGAGGATTCTCGAAAACAATTAATTCTGTTCGAAGTTTTTCGAAGCAGGTGAAACGCGTATCGAATTCTTCTATAACAGAATCTACGAAATGAATATTTTCTTTGAAATTACAACTACTGCCGTGTTTTTCGAGAAGAATCTGGCAAGAAGGAAAATAATGAAAAATGTTGTTATTTAAATCAGATTTAAATAACTGTAATTTGCTTCGGAAAGAATCAACATGACTAACTAATTGGGAAATATTTTGAGTTGGTTTTTGCAGCTTTAAATTGAGAAGCCTAAGTTGATTAGTCATGTCAGTAATGAAGGCAAGTTCGGAAAGAAATGTTATATTTTCTAAAAGAGATATATATTCCTGAAATTTTGGATTGTTTTTTTCTTGAATGAAAAGAAGGATCTCTCTTCTTGCAAAAAATATTTCCAAACATTTTGCAGCACTAAGCCAACGTACTGGACAATGAAGTGGGACATCTGTGTGGATAGCATTATGTTCATGGAGAAATGATTGAAATTTCCGATGACTAAGGAAGTTTTGTCCACCTTTAATTATATTTATGATTTTAGTTACAGTCTCCATAGCGGTTGACAGTTTAATAACTTTGCCACTTAGTGCTTCCTGATGAATTATGCAGTGAATAATCGGGATGTTAATATTTCGCTGCTTTAATTGACCGGCGAATCCTATCTTCGAACCTGTCATAGTTTTTGCGCCATCGGTTGTAACCGAAGAATATTTACTGAAGTCTATGTCAAATTTTTTAAGCGAGTCATCAACTGCTAAAAAAATATCAAGACCAGTTGTTGTGTCATGTAACGAGACAAAATCTAACAGCTCCTCGACATATGAGAAATCGTCTTGCACGATTCGAATAAAAATACTCAATTGGCTAATATGTCGAATATCGGTGCTCTCATCCAAGCATAAAAAGAAATACGTGCAGGACTTTAAAAGATTTTTTAATTTCTCTTTTATAGAATTACTAATATCAATAATTCTCGAAGTAATAGTTTTCGCACTAAGGGGAATACTCAATGCTTCGTTAAAAGTCAAAGAATTACCGAAAGCTTTCACTGCTTCGATGATACAGTTTTTCACGAAAGTACCTTCAGTAAAGGATTTTGAATTTTGTGCTATAAGCAAAGAAATAGCATAAGAGGCTAATAGGGATTTTTGAGAAGAAGAATTCGAAAAAGGTATTGCACCTTCTTGATAAACTAATTTTAATCCTTCGATAACACTTAACTTTTCTGAATGTGAGTAATTCGAGTAATCGACTGCATGACGATTTCTGAAATGCCTCTCTATTGCAAATTTTTTTACTAACCGAAGGTTCAAAACCGCAAAGTAAACAAACCGTTCGATCGGAAATGTAACCGAAGAAATAATTAACTTCCCAAGACTGATCAAATTCTTGAACATATCTTTTGTGATCCATCCTTAAGATCGATTTGTTAAAAGAAGAACAAAACCTTTTTTTTAATCGCAAACGTCCGCAACTTATATCCGCCGATGTACCCACTACGACCGAGAGAGCTGAAATGATTTTTAGCACGCATATACATTGAAAACAATTGACGATCGCCCACGCGACGGTTGCTGCTGCACCTGCCGCGGATTGTTTTCAACGTATATGCGTGCGAAAAATCTTTTAAATTTTAAGCTAACAATCCAAAATTTCAGAAATACATATCTCTTTTAGAAAATATAACATTTCTTTTCGAACTTGCCTTCATTACTGACACGACTAATCAACTTAGGTTTCTCAATTTAAAGCTGCAAAAACGAACACAAAATATTTCCCAATTAGTTAGTCATGTTCTTTCCGAAGCAATTACAGTTATTTAAATTTGATTTAAATAACAACATTTTTCATTATTTTCCTTCTTGCTAGATTCTTCTCGAAGAACACGGCAGTAGCTGTAATTTCAAAGAAAATATTCATTTCATAGATTCTGTTATAGAAGAATTCGATACGCGTTTCACTTGCTTCGAAAAACTTCGAACAGAATTAATTCTTTTCGAGAATCCTCTTACAGCGCCAATCGCAGAACAGCAGATTAATTTACGGGATGAATTATGTGACCTACAAAATAATATTTCTCTGAAAACGGTTAAAAAACCGGTGCAGAATTTTATAACGTTTTATCAAAATCAACCTACCCCAAGCTTCGAGATTTCGGACTCCGAATTTATTCTATGTTCGGATCCACATATTTATGTGAGACTTCTTTTTCAAAAATGAAGTTTATTAAAAATAAAAAACGTTCTTGTTTATGCGACAATTCTTTACCGCGTCTTATGCGTCTTGCTACGTGCAATATGCAGATCGACGTTCCTGCTGTCGCTTGTAAAAAAGCCCGAAAGTCGTGAATCTGAATGTGAGTATTTTTCATTTCACTTAATATTTAAAATTCTGCTTCTTTTAAATTAATTCAAGCTATTAAAAGGTCGTCTCAGTCATCAGTGGATTAGGCCTAACGGGGAAACAACTTAAAAAAAAAACGCGTCGATAATAGTACCCCCTGGGTGATGTGGAAAGCTATTAAAAATATGTATGCGAGGTCCGGTGACCGGTGATACGATACGGTCGCGAGTCGCGAGGTGACACGGTCCTGAGCCTCGCGCGGCTCGTAGGCTGCGCGCGGGACGTCGAGGTAAGGTAAGAGCGTTGGGCGGAGTCAACTGAAAATCGGGCGAAATGTGCATTTCTTGCCGAGCTCTGCTTTATACCTATATTATGTTCTACTGTTTATATCTTTGTTATTTCAAACAACATATTTATTTTTAGTACATTTTCTGTGTCAAGAGTACTAATACTACAGAATAAAAAATTATATATTACTGACAATATAGAATAGACCCTTCCAACGCCCATTTCCAACGCGATTTGAGAATCGTAATCAACATTTGTCTTGTCACTCCGATAATAATTTAGAAATAATTATTTTTGTAATCCTGTCAGAATGGATTCTTCTGATTTTTATTAAAATCGTTTGGTACAGATGTTTCTGGTAATTACTTTGCCAGTATCATCAGAATGGACGCTTCGATTTTTATTACACTCAGTACCTTTGCATGATACACGCTATGCTATATCCCAATAAAAGTTTTTATCTGCTTGGAAAAAGTAACAGCTTATTGTCTTCTATAATTTTTATAAAGTGTTCTCTCATGCACCTTACGTTTATAGAATATTTTTTATTGCAAGGATTACCTCCTAAAGCTACAGTTGTGGCAAATGTAAATAGCAAATATATAGAGTACAAATTTTAAAAAATACATATTATGGAAGTACGTGCATTACATATTCCCAAGATACGGCTTAACACATTAGTAAATATTAACCCTTGGTTACTCGCGCGAGCTGTCACACGCATTGTAACCTTATGTAACTTTTTTACATGCGAGCAATCAAGGATTAAAAAATACGTATGTATGATATGCATGTACATACACAAGCGCACATATATAAATAGAATATAATTTTTCTACTTGTGATAGTTTTTCATTATTATTTTGTAACAACCCGTATTTCTTGGTTAGATATCGCGCACGGACGTAGCTCGGTAATTTCAGGGCACGATCCGGGTTAAGAGAGAATTAGACTTGCGATTTGAGGTGTGAGATATGTACAGTTTATTATGGAAAGAACCGGGACGAAATACAATGTCTTATTACTACTATACCTAGAGTCGCTAAAGCGTCACCGTTGATACGTCGTCGGCCGTATCGCTCGTGGTGACGATTATCTGGGTATCGAACGGTGCGATTACAAGTGTGTACCGGATTCGGTGGGTATATTGTCGTCGGCGCGGTTGCCGTTATTCGTGCGACAGATGCGTGTTGACGTCGCTGGCGTTCTTTCGACGCGACGGGCGGTCCTGTGTTTATCGGCCTTGCGAGGTCGCGTGTGCGGCTTTCGCGGTCGTCGGTGCGGTAGCGGAGCGCGGGGCGGCGCTCGGCTGAGCGTCGCTTTAAACCCGATGGTCGTACAACGCGCTATTCTTCGCAGGCAGGATGCGACAGCTATGTCGAGTACGCTCGACGGAGGCAAAGACGCTTTACTCCGTTTTTTTTAGCCACCGCGCCAAGACAGAGGCCAAGACACTTGACCCCAGGACTGCCTCGGGAGACTTCTTCGGAGACTAGTCGGCGGAGTAGCAGTCCGAAAAGTCGGCGGAGAAGAACCCCAGCATCTCGCTGTTCCGGTGCTTTTATACCCGAATCCCGAGACGTCGGGAACACTCGGTGGCAGTTCGGTTCGTTTCGGCGCCAGCTCCCCGCCGCTCGAGATCGGTTGCGTGAAGAGTGAACGGAGGCGAGCAAGCACGTTGCTAGCGCGTGCCGGTTTGAGCCGGTGCGCGTGCGCGGCGAGATATCTTGGCGCGCGGATGCCTCGCTGCTTGTGTCGGTGTTTGGAATCGTTTTTTGGGCGCGTAGCGCTTCTACGCTCGGCGGTTGTTCGGCGTTTGGCGGACGATGGCCCGTCCGTTGGGGGAGGTCGCGCGGAGGCGGTTTGTTACAATTTGACAGAAATATATGTTTCGGAAAACAAGTAAAAGAAATAAAAGGAACAAATATTATCGAGTATAGTAATGATTCGAGGTTGTAATGAACAATAAATAGAAATATTCTCTCACAAAAATTGTAATGAGTAATGAGTAGAGAACAATAATTTTTCTAATCAGTATTCTGTAATCCTTGTTTTTTATATTTATTAATAACTTTCAATACATCAAGTATACAAGTAAACCTCATACCGAATTTAACTTGTTTCAAATCAACATATGCACACTTTAACATATCAGATACATCTTTATCGACAGTGTCATGATCAGAAACAAGTTTTTGTTCTACTTTTTGTTCAGTTTTTTGTGAGACAATATATTCAACATTTTCTGCCATTTTCTCCAGTGACTAAATACTGGAACGCAATTATCGATATCCATCTCTTTTTTCTTACAGAAATCATCTAGTTCTGGCATTTTGACATCAATGTTCTCCTTTTGCTTATATTTTCCCTTTCTGGCAGTTGCATTACAGAGCTATTGTTTTGAAACTTTATTCATTACTGCAAGTGCCGCAGGGGAGAAAGGAACACGATTTTCTCTATCAAATTTTTGTACCTCAGTCGTTTCTTTTGATGATCGTGATGATTGTTGATCTCGATTTCCTAGATGAAATCTGTATATTTGGTTCTTTTCTTGTAATGATTGTGATGATTGTTGTACCAAACAGTTATCTAAAAAATAAATAGAAAACAATCTATAAAATCCACTTTAAATGAGTGACACCAAATTACCCACCCAATATCCCAATTGCACTCAAACATATGTGATTGTTGCACTAGAGACATTAATAAAACCATTTATTTAAATCACTAATCATAATAGTGCTCAGGACGCTTTCATTAAGAACTAATTTTCAGATACTAAAAAACAATGCTAATAAAAATAATTGTATATATAATACATACTACTATCCAAAGATATGCTCTCGTACACGTTTGTATTGGACTGCGTAGTGTCAAAGTCAGTGGCCTGAATAACTATGTATAGACTGTCCATAAATGTAGACAGTTTGTTGATAAACTGGGATCTTCTTGGTTCATCAGAAGAATTAGAAATACACGACGCAGGCAGCTTCATGTTTGATTTGATTCTGCTAACAGAAAACACTTAATTATTATTAATATGTTATATTTATGCGTGCGTGCGTGCGTGTGTGCGTGCGTGCGGGCGGGCGGGCGTGCGTGCGGGCGGGCGGGCGGGCGGGCGGGCGTGCGTGCGTGCGTGCGTGCGTGCGTGCGTGCGTGCGTGCGTGCGTGCGTGCGTGCGTGCGCTCAACTTTATATTGTTTTTACACGCTTGTTTTTTTCGAACGATGTCCTTACGGACAAAATATTTTACACTGTTTTAAGCGATGTTTTTACGGACAAAATATTTTAAACTATTTCAAGCAATGTCCTTACGGACAAGGTATTTGAATCACTCTTTTGGAACAACGTCCTTACGGACAAAAAAAAATTTTAATATATTAATTTTAATTTTAATCTGCCCACGAAGGACCAGCAATATCATTAACATGCACTGCATGTAATGTTAAAGTATTCTGATCTTTTTTAGCGTTACTTTTATATAATTTGTGTGGCGACATAAGAGATAAATCTTTTTCTTTTATCGTCATGTTTATGCAAGTTTTGTTACATGCTTTTAATGACGACTTAATAACGCAAATTGCTTTAACGGTTGCCGATGAAAGTTTATTACGTTTATTTGTTTTAACGTTAGTTAAAAGAGAAAACATTCTCTCCGCACCGGCGATTGATTAGAATTGGGAAAACATCGAACAGCATTTACAACACTTTTTAAATTTGGATATTTAGCTCTATTATTAACGTCCTGACATTGTAAAATTCTTTTCCACATTTCGTCAAAAGTTTTTGTTGATAGACTTTGCTTTTCCTCATTTGTAAAGTCTGATGGCAATGCAATCTATTCTTTCTTTAAACCATCTTCTTCAAAACCACCGATAGTTTTGGCTACGAAAGAAACATCTTTAAATGATGTTTCTCTATCTGTATTATATAATATAAAGTTATATATGGTCGGAAAATATTTACCTATAATACAAATAAATTATTAATGTGTAATCTTTTGCGAATTTCTTCTGCAGCAGTCACATAAAACGACACACAATTCTCTCGAACTGTTGCAACATCGTTTTCGTGACCTTGCATTATTATTTCGTTTAGATATTCATCGCAATCGGGTCCAAAAGTAATGTCATGTAACACTTTATGATTTTCTTTTTCAGAGAATACTATATTCATAATGTTCTCTGTGAAAGATTTCATAAGTTTATTTTTCAAAAAATGTTTGCAAATTTTAAAAAGAAATTGAACTGATTTAGAATGTTACATATGTATCTGCGTTTCTGTTGCTTGAAAGAATGCATTGAATGCATTAAATTCATTTAAAATATATTTTAAAAATAAAAAATACGCTTTTACATCGACTTTGCGCATTATAATTAATAATTCTTCTTCAGATTTACTTTTTTCACTGACAACTTGCTCAGTTAAGAAAAGTTCAATTGTATGCCAAGATTCCAGAAGTCTATCTACGCATTAATAATGAGAAAGCCAGCGTGTTTTACACAATTTTTTTAATTTTAAATACCTATTTTCCAAACTGAGACAAAATTCACGGAAAATAGCAGTACGTTTTGGACTGCTGTTAACATATTTAGCAATTCTTTTTAAAAACTCATCACAAACATCGGGTATGTTATTACATGCAGCACGAGCTGCTAATGGCAAGGACACGAAAATGTTAACAAATTTGGACATAATTCTTCCAATTTTTTTTGAATGATTTTTGTTTCCCAGTCATGACAGACGCATTGTCGCATGACAAGGCAACAATATTTCCAAATGATATCTTTAATCGCCACATTTCACATTTAAATGCGTTAATTAACTTGTCCGAACTGGAATCTTTGGCATCTATATCAATTAATTTTATTAACTGAATGCGAATATCTAATATCTCTAAATCTACGTATCTTATAAAAAAAGTCATCCATTTGTCATTTGTAATGTCAGACGTTTCATCAACATATACGCAAAATTTTTGATTTTGTATGTTGTCCACGACACGTTCTCTCATCATTGGTATACTGCATTTGTGACAACATTTCTGCACTTTATATGACCCATTGTCATTTTTTTCAATACATGTGGATCAGATAAATAGATAAATCATCAGATAAATTTTGGAAAAATTCTAGAATGTGTTTTGCATTATTAAAAGAAATATCGAGACTAGCAATTAATGTTGCATATCTCATTTCAGCTTCTTTTTTACGTTCCTCAAATGGCAAATCATTATTTCGTGTATATGATTCTTTACTACACGTGTTCTTTTCAAAATTTTTACATTTATCTAAATGAGTTTTGGATTCTGCATGTCGTTCAATATGCGATAATCCACCTGATATACATGTATCGCAAATTGAACATAAAAATAAACTTTTATTATGTGCCACTTCGCGTAACCAACATTTATATTCATCAATTTCTAACTATTGTGGCTGAAATGTTTTATATCTTTGTTGTGATATTTCATCACTGTTTTCTAATAATTCTTTTTTAAGTTTATTTTTATGACCCACAGAATCCATATGTCTCAAAACATATGCTGAATTGCATGACAAATTTTTATTGCATACAGTGCAATGGTAGAGAGAATTGTTGGATGGAACTTTACGTATCCAAGATTTATATCGATCATCGGAAAGCCAAGCTTCTAAGAAGGTTTGCTTTCTTTTTTTGATTGATTTATCGGACATTTCCGTATAAATTAAATAATAAATATATATAAATATTACCAATGTCACAGAAAGAGATTAGGATCTCGTGGTTCGTCACTCCCACAATATTTATTTACTGAATCCTATTCTCTTTCGGAATATGTGGGTGTGTGTGTTGTGAGTGTGTTGTGTAAAAATTCGTTTTACCTTTTTGATCGTTAATATTTGCCAACTGAAGACAGAGCTCTGATCAGCAGCAAGACGTTGCGACTAAATAGATAACAATGAACATAGCGCATAGAAAAACAATTGAAGCATATTTCAGAACAGTGATGCCACATTTAGGCCGCGTCTCACTAATCGCTTGGTAAAAAGTCATGTGGACGCGCGTTTATCGATGATCCGCGTCTCCGCTGTCATTTGTTTATGTTCCTGCGACAGCGACGGACAGCGATATGGCAGGTTAGTTATAAATATTTTATTAATACTAACATAATGATAAAGTCAATCCATATTATTTCAATGATTAAAGTAATTCTTTAACGGGATTGTGCGTCTAATAATTCAGAGACGTATCATAATTCAACGAATAAAAGAAATAATTCTTGATACAAAGGGTTATGTATATGTCTTGTTTACATGTCTAACGAATCTTGTACTACTAGATGAGCAATGCAAATTATAAATTGAATACAGAATGTACTATCAATACAGAAAGTTAGAACGGAATAAAATTATTAATATATTCCAAAAAGAAATAACTCATCAAATTGATATCGCATGGATATTGATTTGATATAAAAATCATCTTTCTGACGTTGATTTTATTATCATTCTTCGCTGGGATGTGATTGTAACAATGATAAAAAAAATATAATATCTCAAAAAATTAAAAAAAAATTTTTTTTTAATACAGGTTTATGTCATTTCACGAGTTTATTTTCAGAAGCAAAAAATTCTATTTCTGACTTTTAAAAAAAAGAATTTTTTTTGCATCTCAAAATGAACTTAGACTTGATGACATAAACTTGTTTTTTTTTAATTCTCTGGGATATTAGATATTTTTATTTTATCATTATTAAAACCGCTCTTCAACGAGAAATGAAATCGACGTCAAAACGATGATTTTTAGATCAAATCGATGTCTATTTGACATTGACTTGATGAGTTATTTCTCTTTGAGATATATCAATAATTTTATTGCATTTTAACTTTCTGTATTGTGTTATGCAATTTATAATAATTCACATAGCTTGCATTATCTACTCGTAGTATTATGTACATTATGTACATTATTTATATTTCAAACGAAATTATTGACATTTTACGTCAACCTTGCTTCTAGAATTACTACATAATATATATTCATATATTTTTTATTAATATTATGTATTTTTCAGATAAACAGAGTCTTAGTCCGTCAAGAACCTGCCGTGCTCCAACAAAGATTGGAGCATATGGAAAGAACTATGGAGGCAATACAAAACATGCCGCAAGAGTGGCGGCAACAGCAGCAGCAACCGCAACAGCAGATAGACCGCCTTGAACAAGCGGTCAATCTGCTGTTGCAAGAACGCCAGTAACAGTAGCCGCAGCAGCATCAGTTGCAGCGACAGGAGCAACCGCAGCAGCAGCAGGAGCAGCTGCAGTATGCTCACGAGCGGCAGCAAAATAATAGTGATACAATATTTATATTTAAATATATAGATATATATATATATAAAATATTTAGTTTGACATTTATTTATATTTATTTTCAGTCCGTAGAAATGGACCAGGACATGGGCGTTCCCGCGCCCGTTGGTACCGTCAACGCGGGGTCTTCAGAGGCAGAGGCGGAAGAGGAAGAAGTAGTGGCACAAGAGGAAAAGGAACTATCATTATTAATAAATATTACAATATTTAAATAAAAAATTTATTAAAATGAATATAAATGACTTTTTTTTATCCCGTATATACTTACATACTTTTACTTTCTATTCGCCTACTATATTTTTATATTATAATTTCACCATTATTTTCTTTTTTTATGCGTTTCATTATAATTTCTCTGTTTAGTCTATATTTTGTTATTTTATTTTAGTTGTTTTATTTTATTTATAAATATTTTTAAAGTTACATTTTTCTTCTGTTTCCGTTCATGTCTCTGTTTGTTCTTAAAGGGCTTGCCCTAGGGCAGAAATAAACGCTCATTTATTTATTCATTCATACTTTTCCAAAAGAATATCGCTCAAAAGAGTGGATGTGCAAAATATTTTGTTCGTAAGGAAATTTTTCGAAAAGAACGAGCGTATAAAAACAATATAAAGTAAGCGCGCGCGCGCACACACACACACACACACACATACACTGAGGGAAATGTAAAAAATTTATTTTGAAAGTGATATTTAATCAGTTACATTATTTTGCAATGTTAACTAATTCCATTTTTTATGAGACTAGTTAATATTGTAAAACAATGTAGCTGATTAAATATTACTTTCAATTCTTATTACTTTTAAGTATAGATAATAATTTTTTACATTTTCCTCCTGACGGAAGAGACCACCATCTTCTCGCGGTTTCCGTTGAGCAACACTATATACGTTTGTGTAAATAAATATTTATGTAAAATAAAGTAAATGTAAGAAAACAGATTATCGAAAATAATTTCGGTAATAGTTGTATTTATTTCATTAAAAAAATGAGCATAATGTTTTGTTATGTGATACATTTTAAATAAAAAACGCGCATGGTGGCTAAGAGTGGACTTAAATATTAACACATTTTAATTGCTATATTAAAGTACTGAATATTGTACTCGCCAGAATTCGACTGAAAAATCTCGAGATTTGAAATCATGTTACAGCAACAGTAACAGCCGTATGTGATTTCAGATCTAGAGTTGTCGAATTGGCGATGAGACGCGTGATATTTTCCGATATTAAATTATATGACGAAATCTTATAAGCAGCAATTGTGTAGGTACATTTAAAAAGATAGATGTAAAAGTATTGACCTTTTAGAAAATGTTGATAATTGTTCAATTAATTTGGAAATAGTATTTCGGTAAAAATATAACGATATGCGATAGGCGAATCATCTTAATGATATAAAATTAAATTTGGAAACAAATGGTTCAATAATTAGGAAAGATATTTTTAGCTATGCTATACGTAAAACATTTAAAAGAATTAATCCAAGTAAATGTTAACAAAAATGCACAATTAAATTTCTAAATTATGATGTAGAAATATTGCTGTATGAAATATTAGACATTCAGCATAGTAATATTTTAAACAAAAAGTTAAACGATTTTTTAAATTATTTCAATGCCGTTTGTTTTTTATTTAAAGTGTTACCATGCTGAATATGTGTAATATACTTCATGCTGCAATATTTCTACATTGTAATTTAGAAATAATTAAGCATTTTTTGTAAACATGTATACATGCTTAATACGGCTATATTTTTTTCAATTTTTTTTTATTTTATAAATATACCATTACGATAAAAAAATCGATATATTGTCATGTATTTTTTATATATGCATAAGTAAAAAACGTGTATATATATATATTAATACATAGCGCGCGCGCGTCGTAACTCGGCTCCGCGATACGAAAATCTCAAATCGCTGATAGTTGAAAGCAAAGCTGCGCCTGTAACAAAAAAGAAAAAGAACTCTCGAGACAGAAGAGGATAGGTCGAGAAGGAGTTAGACCGCTTGAGAAAGAAGGAGACAGTACAGCTCCCCACTCGTCGCCTTGACTGCTCGACGTACGTCGATAAGTGGGGATAAAGTGCCAGCCGGTGCAAGTGGGTCTGTTCCCTCTGGCGGTCGGTGTGGCTGCAAATCGGCGCCTCAATGGCAACTCTACAGTGCATCAAAGCAAATTTTTGGAAAAGAAATAATTAGCAAACAGTCAACAATGGCAAAAAATCAACATATATTAAAAAATATTAAATCATCTGTGTATGCCCCTATACCGGTGGCATACGGGATACCACGGTTGATTGCACCCTGTTTTAATCTTTTTTGTATAAAGAAAATTACTCTGATACAAAGATTTGTTTGAAAAATAATGTAAATAAAATTAAGATTTTTAATAATAAATTAAAATTATGTCATCACGGCAATACAGTTTCAATTCGTGGAACTGTTACTTTATGTCGAGACATAATTTTAATTAATTAATGAAATTTGTAAATCTTTTTAAATATATACTTAGTAAAATAATGTTATTGTAATAAAATTATTTTAATAAATAATTGTTAAAAATAATCTTATTTTAATAAAATTATTTTAATAAGGAATTGTTTAAAATAATCTTATTTTAATAAATAATTGTTTAAAAAGATTTACAAGTTTCATTAATTAATTAAAATTATGTCTCGACAGAAAGTAACAGTCCCATGAATTAAAGCTGTATTGCCGTAATGACATAATTTTAATTTATTATTAAAAATTGTAATTGTATTTACATTATTTTTTAAATAAATCTTCGTATCCGAGTAAATTTCTTTATGCAATTAAAAATTAAAACAGCGCGCGACCAACCGTGCTATCTCGTATATCGCTCGTATAGGCGTATAGCAAGAGACCATTTCTGCCGAGTTCTCCAGCACGTCGATTCGTGTCTTCTCTCTCGATCCAACGTCGAGCGAGGAAGATGCGCTATTGAAACGCTCCCTATTACTGTCCGCCCGCACCCCGACCTCCGCCGCGTTGCCACAAAACATATACGTGCACGGCTTTGCGTGTGTGCGGCAGCCAAGCGTCAGCGTGAAGGGATACTATTTCTGCCGGTGCGTGTCCCTCCGCGCTGACGCTCGGCTGCCGCACACGCGAAGCCGCGCACGTACGTGTTTCCTGGCAGCGCGGCGGAGGTCGGGGTGCAGGCAGACAGTAGTGAGGAACGTTTCAATAGAGCATCTTCCTCGCTCAACGCTGGATCGAGAGAGAAGACACGAATCGACATGCTACCATGGAGAAACTCAAATAAGAGAAATTTAATAACTATAATAGCTCTATCATACTTTAATTAACTAATGATATGACTAATGTAATGATTTATTTTTTAGTTGATAACTTTATAGTTGCAACTTTTGTTTTTATTTTTTGTAATTTTATTATTGCTAATAAATATATTGTATTAGAGGTCGTTCATATTGAATATTAGTTCGTTTACGTATATTCGCCTAGGTGGCGTTCAAAATGCTATTCCAAAGCAAACTACGGGAGTTAGTTATCTATTCACTTATATGATTTGTGATAGGCTTCGCCGTGTGATCTATGAAAGTATACAATTGCAGTGAACAGCAGAAAAGGGCAAAATGCCAAGAATTCCACGCAAATGTAAGTATTATATAATAAAAATTTATAACACACACACGAGAGAGGGAGAGAGAGAGAGAGAGAGAGAGAGAGAGAGAGAAAATGAGTGAGTGAGTGAGTGAGTGAGTGAGTAAGTGATAATTGTACATTGTCCGACGATTCGTTTCTTGGGGTGCTCCTCACGGTATAAAGAAGACGTGGATTTTTCTTGATCGAGCAACTATTTTGTACCGATCAATAATTAAGTCGATATTTTAATCACCTGCTGGTTATACTTCGCGTTTCCCTTGCCTTGCGAGGAACGAATGCCAAGGAACAAATTATAGTCGGACAGTGTACAGCAGGCAAAATATGTAATTATTTATTGTTTTCTTTTTCTTGTTACAGCGAAAAGCGACTGCGCCACGCTCGAAAAGAATGGTACCCCTCCTCGAACACCCCTCTCACAAGCAGAAGAAAGAGAAGAGTGGAGGGAGGAAGAGAGTCGCCAGTGGCGGGAAGAAGAAAGGGAAGGAGGAAGAAGAGGAGGAAGAGGGGGAGGAAGAGGAAGAGGAGGCTTCCTACATAAAAATGTAAGTAATTTATAGACATTTGTATAAATGTTTGTACTGTATGTCCGTCCATTTAGCAAACTAAGTTTTATGTCAAAATGACATATACATTTTGATGCAAAAATGACAGTTTGCTCTTTGGATCTGTTTATATATTTCCATATATATTGATAAAATACATTTTTTTGTTGCAGCAAGTCAATCAAATGGTGCGGCGTGCATTGCAGAAAGAAAGGAGGCGGATGTATGCTGGAGGATACGCGTATCAAGCGTACGTTCCTCCAGCATACGCAGCACCGCCTCCTCCACCGCCGATGGCGATGCCAATGCTGCCACCGCCGCCGCCGACGGCGATGCTAATGTCGTCACCACCGCTGCCGCCAACGCTATATACGTATGGATACGGTAGTAGTTATTACTACCGCTATCCATACATATAAATATATTATGTATAAAAAATAATAAAAAAAATATATATATACAAAAATATAGATTGTTTACTTTATTGATTTCTCTCTTTCTCTTTCTCTCTCTCTGTTTCTTTTTCCTTTTAAACATATATACACGCACACATGCACGCACATACACATGCGCACGCAGACACGCACGCATACATACACATGTAGGCACGCACGCTTGCTCGCAAAAGACAAATACACTTCCACGCACGCACACACACACTTGCATCCACGCTTACAGCACGTACGCATGCAGGACATAAGATCAGTTTCATGTGAAAAACGAAACAAATTTCTTATTTGGTACGTAGAGCTGTCACATGATGAAAATGTTTGCTTAGTGTGCAAAATCTATGATGTATAGGCTTAGTTTACACCGAATACTTGATACACGTACTAACTAGTAATTTTCTATTAAATTATCTTAATTTCGGCATTAAATTTAGAGAATAGTATACTAAGCTGATACAATATAAATTGAGATAATTGAATATATGTATCATGTATTATACATATTATATCTATTATACAATAGATGTATATACGCATCATCGAAAGTAAGATAATTTAATAGAAAGTTATGAGTTAGTACGTGTATCAAGTGCTCGATGTAAACTAGGCCATATACACAAAATGAAACCTTATTCCCCTAGGGATAACATATGCGAATAATATCATGCAATTCAAAGTAGGATTGAAAGTCTAAAAAAAAGATTAGCTCAAATAAAATTTTCATAATTGCAAATCCAGATACAGGACAATAAAAAGAGAAATCTCGTTGCACGCACGCATTTTGTAGAAATGTACTTGCAATTTTATTATATGCATTATATTGCATTACAATATTCAAAAATGTATGCAATGAGATACATTTGGGAGAGAAAAAGCAAAAACTCCTAATTGTAAAAAGTGTATATACGAACAGACTTAGATGTCTAGCCAGTCTGGCGATACAGGATATACGAACAGTCTTACATAACGATGGCGGCACCATCTATCGCGAGTGTCAGCAACTATTTTTATAGAGAGACTCCTCTTTCATCGTCCTGAATCTGGATTTGCAATTATACAAATTTTATTTGAGCTAATCTTTTTTTCTAGGCTTTCAATCTTAGTTTGAATTGCACCATATTATTCGTATATGTTATCCCTAGGGGAATAAGGTTTTATTTTGTATATACGAGGTATGATCAAAAAGTAAGGTGACTTTTTGAATTTCGCGCACTCTGTACACTCTAATTTCAAAATTTTTTTTTTTGTGTTGGTACACTCGTCACGATCATATGTTCACAGTTTTGACTATATAGCATGTGTTGTTTTTATGTGAGAGGTATAAAGGTTAGACTCGTGTTTGCGTGCTCGGCGATTTTTTGCTGTTGAAAATAATGGAGCAGAGAGTTTGTATTAATTTTTGTGTAAAAAATGGTATTAAGTGTTCAAAAATTCTTGAAATGTTGACAGTGGCGTACGGTGAATCAACTTTGAGCAAAAAAATGTTTATAAAAGGTATAAGTTATTCCAAGAGGGCCGAGAAAATGTTAACGATGAACCTCGCTCTGGACGCCCCAGCACGTCAAAAACCGACGAAAATGTTCAGGAAGTGAAAGAAATTGTGGTGAAAAATCGTCGAATCACGATTAGAGAAATAGCTTATGATCTTAACATATCGTTTGGCTCATGCCAATCAATTTTAACGGATGTTTTGGGTATGACACGTGTGTCAGCGAAATTCGTTCCAAAACTGCTTAATTTTGATCAGAAGCAGCGTCGCATGAACATCGCCCAAGACATGTTGAACGACGTCAATGATGACCCTGATCTGCTCAAAAGGGTTATAACTGGTGACGCAACATGGGTATATGGTTATGACGTCGAAACCAAAGCCCAATCATCCCAATGGAAGAGCCCAGGAGAGCCAAGACCGAAAAAGGCACGCCAAATTCGTTCGAATGTGAAGATTTTGCTCACAGTTTTCTTTGATTACCATGGCGTTGTGCATCAAGAATTCCCACCACAAGGTCGTACGGTAAACAAGGAGTATTACCTTGAGGTTATGCGGCGTTTACGTGAATCAATAAGAAAAAAACGTCTGGAAGTGTGGAAAGAAAATTCATGGATTCTGCAACATGATAATGCGCACACGTCGTTACTAGTGAGTACTTTTTTTGCCAAACCATCTGTTTTAAAGATGGATACGCATATAGGACAAAAGTGGAGTGTCTTTTCGCGAATGCGTAGAATGTTTTGTTATAAGCACGTATTGTTAAATGTAATGAGAGAGTAAATAATAATAATAAGGGTACCTTGTAATGATATGGCATCGGTAATCGCAGATTGTGCACTATCTTTTTCTTTACATTGTACAAACATTTCCATCGGAATACTCTTTTCTTTAGTTGCAACAATGTTTTATGCTTTATTGATTTGACGTGACTATGAAGAGCACTTTTTTCCATGGAAGAAATATTAATAACTGTTTCACACCACGTGCATAATGCATTGGTGTCAGTTTTTGGATCTCGTGGTACCCATGGATAAATAAGCTCATAGGATGCTTGATATTTGGTAGTTTTCTGTTTAAACTTAGACATTATTCTTTGAAAAATCAACTGAAAATAATTATTAAAAAGCTTTGTGTAAAAAATAAAGAAATGTTGATTCAAACATTCTGTAATATTTTTAATAATAAAAATAATAATATATTAATAAATAATATAAATTGGCTTATTCAAAAATATGCAAGATTTAAAAAAAATTTAAATATTAAAATTTTTTCTTTAAATTGTAATTTTGCTATTTAACAATTTTACAATATCATTATTTTTCCGATATTCCTTCGTGAAAATGATCTTATATGTATAAAGTTTATTTAGATAATAATATATTACCTGCTGTTAGAAGACAACGAATAAATCACTCCTATTATTCTATAATCACTCTTATTAATCTATAGGTATTGCACTGAGAATCACATATGAGAAACTACCGACCGTTACGTTCTACATTTTCGACTTGTTCATCATTTTTTTAGACAAAAACAGCGCGGAGCACGGCGCGCCAAATGATTCTCGGTAAAGATAAGATCCCCTCTCCGCGGACTCTCTTCGCGACGAGCCAGTGATGTGAGACGGGATGGATTTTCTCGTTCGCGCATGCACGGCGCGCGCATGTGCGACAGAGAAAACCTGTCATCATTGCAACGAGCCAGCCGGACTCGCGGACCGCGAACATTATTAGAACGATACGCCGAATAGCGCCGTGGGGAAAGAGAGGGGAGGGAAAATAAAGGCGCGTTTATTTAAAATGCACTCATAAAGCTTCAACAGAAAATTAATTAAGGGTTATTTCAATGTTTTTTAATCAATAGCAATTAAAAAATGATACGTTTGAAAAAAATCACGGTTTTCAAAATAAATTCAAGGTCTTTTCCCGGTTTTTCAAGGCAATTTTAAATTCCCGGTACTTTCCCGATTTTCAAGGATTCAAGGACTGCTGGCCACCCTGTAGGTAAACTTTTTTTATATCTGACAAGATAAAAAAATTTATATCAGCAACGAAAATTATTGTAATACTGAAAGAAATAATGAATGAATATTTTTAATATTTTTAATATTTTATACATTTCGAATGCAATGTACAGGGAGCTGCGCATACATACAGCGTAGTCGATGGGTTGCATACCCAGCCACTGACAGGGGCCGGCGCGATTCAGTAGGTAATGACAGCATACACATATACCGATAAAACTTATTGATCGAGTGGATCACGCGCATTTTTCGAATAGCAGCGTATCAATTATGCACAGTTATTCCTAAATTATAATATAGAAATATTGTTGTGTGAAACATTACACATTCAGTATGATAACATTCATATAAAGAAGCGAACGGTTTTCGAAATAATTGTAAAATATTTATATTTCAAATTTAGAATCATGTAATTTTTGACAAATATTATTTAGAGATTTTATTTCGACAAAACTGCTTTGTTCAAACGTATCATTTTAGCGCAATTATTCAAATTTTTCGTTCATTTGTGATGCTATTATTGTATAATATTTGCACAATACACCTTTCGCGGAAAGCATTTCAGTCGAACACTCTTAAAATTTTTATAAAAACTATTTATTTAAAACTTAACTTTTATAATATATGTTCGAAGTAGCTATCATTTTTTTCCAGACATAAAGCAACTCTTCGCATGAAGCTTTGCCGCACGTTATTCAACATTGCTGGCGTGATGTTACGACTGGCCGCTCTAATTTTGTCCATTAGCTCTTCACGAGTGCGCGGTAACGTCTGATACACCTGATCTCATATATAGCCCCACGCAAAGAAATCCATAGGGGTGAGATCAGATGATCGCGGTGGCCACTCGTGAAGAGCGCTGTGGATTCCTATCCATCTACCTGGACACTTGATTCAGCACTCCTCTTGCCAAAAGTGATGTGTGCGCTGGATGGCCGTCTTGTTGCAGGATAATTTCATCCTGCGGAACATTATTTAATAAATTTGGCAGAGTATCTGTTAACAATGCCGTGTAAGTTTCCGCCGTAACATTTTCATCTTCTCCAAAAAAATACGGTCCGATAACAACACTGTCCAGAATCCCCATCCAGACATTTATGCTGTAATGACTCTGGATATGAGTCTTTTTTCTGCAATGGGGATTCTTCTCGGCTTCATGGTGCTCGTTGAGCCGATTGATGCGACCATCGCTCCGAAACGTGCATTTGTCCGTCCATAAAATTTTGCATAGAAAATTATCATTTGCGACATTTTCTATGTCAACCTGCACATACAGTAAAAATATATGTATAATTACACAGTTTTTATGTTTTTAAATTATAATTATTTTTTCAAGTTATACGAATTATCGTTTTTCTATGTATTCTCTACGTAAATGCTTTTATCACCCAGGCTTTACAAGACACGACTTGGATGATATAAAAATAATAAATTATTAAAGTATTGAACTTACTTGATCTGTGATCCAATTGCAAAATTGTTCCCGGCGAGGTAAATCTTGCGGCAATAATTGTTGCGTCGTATACCGTTTGAATGGATGCCATTGTAGGTTTTTCTTAATTATCCTGTGCACCCTGACATTATGTAAATTAAGTTCACGTCCAACATACCTAGTGCTCATGTGTGGATCCGCTGACACGGCCTCTTGTTGAATGACTTGTTTGTCGCGTTTTCGAACATTTCGAGGACGTGTTGATTCGTGCACAGTTCCAGATTGGCAAAGTCTACGATATACACTCGCGAATAGTGAATACGCCGGGTGCCGCCTATCCGGATAACAAACTGCGTACAGAGCAGCAGCTCTTTTTGCATTCTTATGGCATTCGCCATAAATTAGCAGCATATCCGCTAATTCCTGGTTTGTATATCGTGGAGCCATTGTTGCTCGACTACTGAAAGCTGTCGCTACACGACTTTTCTCCAACCGATAGCTAACTACAGCTCGATCGTCTTTTGTCAGATTTGCGAGCTTCCTTCCGCGTTAAAATAAATGCGACGAGTAATCGGCTCAACGAGCACCATGAAGCCGAGGAAAATCCCCATTGCAGAAAAAAGACTCGTATCCAGGGCCATTACAGCATAAATGTCTGGATGGGGATTCTGGACAGTGCTGTCACAGGACCGTATTTTTTTGGAGAAGATGAAAATGTTACGGCGGAAACTTACGCGGTATTGTTAATAGATACTCTGCCAAATTTATTAAATAACGTTCTGCGGAAACAATTGAATGTTCCGCGGGAACAATTGAATGTTCCGCAGGATGAAATTATCCTGCAACAAGACGGCCATCCAGCGCACACATCACTTTTGGCAAGAGGAGTGCTGAATCAAGTGTATCCAGGTAGAAGGATCCACAGCGCTCTTTACGAGTGGCCACTGCCATCATCTAATCTCACCCCTATGGATTTCTTTGCGTAAGGCTATATACGAGATCGGGTGTATCAGACGTTACCGCGCACTCGTGAAGAGCTAATAAACAAAATTAGAGCGGCCAGTCGTAACATCACGCCAGCGATGTTGAATAACGTGCGGCAAAGCTTCATGCGAAGAGTTGCTTTATGTCTGGAAAAAAATGATAGCTACTTCGAACATATATTATAAAAGTTAAGTTTTAAATAAATAGTTTTTATAAAAATTTTAAAAAAGTGTTCGACTGAAATGCTTTCCCTGAAAGGTATATTGTGCAAATATTATATAATAATAGCATCACAAATTAACAAAAAATTTGAATAATTGCGCTAAAATGATACGTTTATTTTACAATTATTTTGAAAACCGTTCGATTCTTTATATAAATGTTATCATGCTAAATGTGTAATGTTTCATACAACAATATTTCTACATTATAATTTAGGAATAATTGTGCATAATTGATACGCTGCAATTTGAAAAATGCGCGTGATCCACTCGATCGATAAGTTTTGTCGGTATATATGTAAGCTGTCATTACCTACTGAATGGCGCCGGCCCTGGCAGTGGCTGCGTATGCAACCCGCTACTGCGCTGTATGTATCCGCAGCATCCTGTACATATTATAGGAGGCGTGTGTGCGTGCGTGCATGTGTGTGCTTTCCGCGCGCGCACGCGCGTGTCTGTGTGCGCGTGTGCGTGCGTGCGTGCATGCCTGTGCTTTTTGCGCGTGCGCGCGTGTGTGTGTACGTGTGTGCGTGTGTGTGTCGTTCAAAAAGAACGGACCTAATATACATTTACTTGTTACAAGAATTATTTAAAAAAAAATAAATCTTAATCTTAATCTTTTATTAATCTTTGTTCCTAAAAGCCAGTAGTAAGAAAAGCCAATAGTAATGACAGTTTTTAAATGTGATTTTGTTTTTACATATTTTTTATTCAAATTTACATTATTAAAATATCATTAATCAATTAAATAATTTGTGGTTTTACATAATTTACGAACACGAAAACACTCTACCCATTTACATTTCACGATTTTTGTTTGTTCTTGTACCTGTGATTTCAGATTTTCTATATAAATATTTGTTTCATCTCTTTGTATAAAAATATGGGAAACAAAATCATCTATCTTTTATTTAATTGTACCCGACAAGAAACAAAATTTCAATTTAGCATAACACGCTGGATTGTAGAAATATCCAATTATTTCTCGGAATATTGAATAAGGTAAAGCACCCCCAAACAATACCTTATCCATTTTTTTCATCTGCGTCAACTGGTTGTCAGTGCAGAACATCTGTTCTGTAATTACACAAAAATTACATAATAATGTTTGTTAGGTAGTGTGGTGTTTATTAGTGTATTAGTGTTTATTAGTGTATTAGTGTTTATTAGTTTATATACCTTTGTTTTTATCTTTTTTCGTTTCTTTGAATTTCGTGTCATTTATATTCTTTTTTTATTAATTTCGCTGAATCGCTATCTTTCTCTAGCTGTTATCGTGGTTAAACGTGGCTGCGCGATCTATCCGTGTGATACTAGTGGCGCGTCATCAAGGAGACAACCGCGGCGTTACCATATATACATTCAAAGAAAAATTACTAAATTTTAATAAATATTTATTCGACTCTAATATCAGAGAGAAAACTGAGAGAGGACATGGCGAGCCTGAGGTCTTTCCGTCTACTGGCGCCTCTATGTGCACAAAACGTGCACATGAACTACGTAACCAATGTGCATGATTCCCGTCGTTAAGTGTACGATTTTGCGGTTCCATTTCGTACTACGTGGTAATGTCGACAATTTTGTGGTTCTCTTCCGTGGTACATGAAAAAGCGAGAAAACACATTAGTTAGGTAAAGACAGACGATCAATCTCTGTCCGTCCTTTGTCTCGCCATCGGGTAGAGAGAGAGAGAGAGAGAGAGAGAGAGAGAGAGAAACATTCGCGATGGTAAACACGGAGCGAGTCGAGCGAGTGACGATGTTGTCTCTACGAATACCTTCCTCTTCTCTCACACAATCTCGTTTTCCGCGCTACATTTTCAGCCGTAAAATTCTGAAAGAGGATTTCGGGTGACTTCTGGCAGGGACGTAGAGAGGCCGGAAAGCGCCCACTCTTTATAAATGTTTTTATATTTTGTTATAATGGCATATGATTTAGAAATAACAATACGCGCGTATTTAATTTTGTACAAAAATAATAATGTAATAAAGATTAATAGAACATATGAATACCCTATTATTTTTATCCTCTTACAAGCTTGATTTGATGTGAAATTTAGATATCTAATTTCAATTCAAAATATCGGTAATAGATGTTATTGAGCAAAGCGACAAAGCATACTTCCCAAACGTTACAGAGAAAATCTCAAGTGATATATGAATAAGTTTTGTAAGATGTTTCATTAAAAGACCCAGCGGTAACGTCTTCGACTTGCACTCACAAGATCGTTAGTTCGAGCCTCGATAAACAATTTTTTTTTTTTCAAATTGGAATGCAATTTTTAATTAAAAATGTCATAACAGTAAAAATCATACGGATTTATAAATTTAAATTATTTCTTGCCCATTTCGTGTTCTCCGCAAAATTCAGGAAGAGAAGGATTTCAGACAATTTCTGGCAGGGACGTGGAAAGGCCAGAATCGCCTACTTTTTATATCGTACAATAATAAGTATTATGCATTAATAACAATAAAAAAGTTTTAATACAATAATATAGATACCTGAGCATTATTACTTTTTTTATCTTGCAAGCGAATTTACGTAAAAATTAAATGTTAATACTTCTCAGTAATTTTTTATAGTATATTGTCACGCACTTTTCGGACGCCGGAGAGGAACGGCGAAGTGCGCGATCAAACAAGGTAGCGGAAACGCTACACAAAGCGCGCGCGAGAGCGACGAGAATACCGACAGCTAGATTCCAACCAAATCGCGAAATTGGGCGCCAGACGCGATTACTCCGGTCGCGTCGCCGGGTTCACTTTTCCACGCTAAACGCCAATTCGTATCACGCGATAACTCATCACACGAAAGCGGAATCGTCGCTCGCACGCGGCCAGCTAGCTCCTCTAACCGGTAGAGGGGCGGGGTAGCGGAGACAGGGACGAAGCGGCTCTCTTACTAGAGGAGACGGGTAGGCGAGAAATTAAGCAAAGTCAGGCCGATATAACAGAGAGAAATAACATGTATTGTAGCATAGGACGGAGACAGAGCAGAATCAAACGCAACGAAATCCTCAGTCGACGCAAGCAAAGAACGGAAAAGATAAAGAGAGTTAACGAAAACGAATAAGCGGAACGCGAAAAGGTTCTTAAATACTACAATGCTCACGCTAGCGGCGCGAACCACGACGGTTGGTCCCACGCGGAACGAGACAGCCAATCACGCGCGCTTGGAACAGCGCGGCGAGAACATACTCGGCGAACTTTCGCTAACGGACCGCAATTAATACAAACGCAATGCGATCCAAGATACCCGGTGACGGCAATGCCGTCGTCGCGGTCACAATGCACAATTCTCGCGAAGACGCGCGACACGACAACGCACCGATAACGCGGACGGTCGTGTGATTACGGCCGTAACACGACTCGCGCACGTGCGCGAGGGCTCTGCGGCTTCCCGGGAAGCCGGTCGTTCGCGAACTTCTACGGCGGGACAGCCGAAACACACGCGGCAGCCGACAGCTGGGTGCCTCGACAAGGTCTCGCGCTTGAGGTGGAGAGCCAGCCAAACACCAAGAAGCAAGGTGCGTTCAATCGCCACGCGGCGGACGCACTCGCACACGAACCTAATGGCTCCACCTCAGAACGCGAGCCGGTCGACACCGACAGCTCGTGGCTTTACACTACGGTTAGACGGGTCACCTCGACTTCCGCACGGTCCTCCTTCGGGTCCTCGGGTGTCCTCAACTCGCTCGCCAAGGCCGGGCACTCCTTCCGATAGCGGACAGGCCGATAGCTGACCGATATCTCGCACTCGCTCGCTCGTTTCCACACACGCTCAGGTCGCCGGGTCGCACGCAAAAGCCAAGAGGATCGCGCTCGATGCGCGATCGATGAGCGCTACCCCTCCTACAGGGTGCGCGATATCCTTGCGCCTAGCGGCGCGGCCTATCAGCGGCCGCCCTTATCTAGCCGTGACGTCACGGCAGCGCAGTGTCGGGTCTCCGCAGGTGTCGTGCGGTCCCCGTCTGCATCCGACATCCTCGTCGTTCTCGTCGTCCCTGCGAACGACAGCCGCAGAATTTTCCCAGCGACGACTCTTCGTCGCTACACTCCTTGATGGACAGCCGGCATTCGACGGCCCTTGTCCTGGCCGTTCGTCCGCCTTGGCCTGTCCCTCGGCTGCGCCAATTGCGAGCCTCTTTTGCGTGGCGCATATCTGCCACCACGTCGAGTCTCGTCCTTCTCTCCGCCGTCGGTTTTCCGTGCGCCGGCCCTGGACGATCGCCTTCTCCTTGTCCTGCTGCTGCCCATCCTCCTCGCCGCTGCTGGTCCTTAGGCGACGTTTGTCGAGGTGCCCGCGGATACATGAAATAAGCCGCGAATAAATAAATGAAATCAATACGCGCCGCAGTCCCGCCGGAGATTTCGCTCTCTCGCTGAGTGCCCGACCCGGTCTTACGCACCTCCTTGCGCTATGCTCAGGCGGAGGACGAAGTGGCGAGGCAGATAAAACTGCCACGTCACAATATATATAAATCAAATTTTACAAAAAAGTAAATAATAAAATTGTATGCAATGATGCAATGTAAAATATTGAAGCATTGGCTACCAGATATTTCAATAGCTGTAATAGCACACAATGGCATTTTCTCCATATTTTAATAAAATTTTTGGATAGTAAATTTTTTTCAAATATTTTCATAAAACTGTCTCATTAAAAAAAATTAAACATCCTGAATGCTTTGCAAGTTTTATATAAATCACTTGATTATAGCACCAGCTCCTTATCTACAATCTTTACTTTAATAGAAAAGTAATAAGCTATTGGTCAACAGCAATTGTTTATTATTAGGTATATGCTTTTCTAATAAACGGCCGCAGTTGGTCAATTTGTTTGTATCTTACGCTTATAAAGAAAATCGTACAGCAAAACTTGAAACTTTTAGTCGGATCGAATATTTTATTTCACAATATATGATTACAATCTTTTAGTAAGTACAAAAGCATATGTCGACTAAATTGACCTTACAAATTTTACATTATCAATCTTTTATAAATCAGATACTTTAATCTTGTTTATGAATGATTATAAAAATAAAATTTTAAGAAAGGAACAAAAATGCTTCTTTGCAAAAGGACATTTCATATGTTATCGACGATCCTGAGAGAGACTAGTTCTATAAAACACATCTCCAGCGAAATAAATGAACGCGCATCTCAGTAAACATTGAGGACTGATTATATGCTACGTTCATTGTCAATTGTCAGTGTGCAACAGAAAGTCTGCCCGTGTACATATGTGTTACAGTGCAGCTTTCTTTCACATTTTTCGTTTTGCGAGAGAATCGTTCTTACCTATCGTGCATATAGTATACTATATAGCAATACAATTTTAATTTTACAATACTTCTTGAAAAGTTTTATATTTTCTATTGAATTCCTTAATTTCTATCTTTAGTTTATTTAGTGTTTGATTAATTCAAAAAAGGGTATTTTTAAATAAAGTATTAGTAACTAGTGAATTATGGAAACGGTTTACGATATTTGTGCTTATAAAAACTGTCGTAACGGTCGATTTACTACAGGTTCACATCTATTTAGATTTCCATCAAAAGAAGATGCACGAAAAAAAATATGGATACGCAACAGTGGTGAGTTATGCATATTTTAAGAGATGAAATCGTTCTTATAAATAGGAAATGTTTTTTAAAATACAGGGTTAGGTAACTTAAAATGTCCCACGTAGCACATAATGGTTTCAAATACGTTTTTAAAACGTATCCATAGTTTCATAACCGTAAAGAACCATTAAAAAACGTTTAAACAGAAACGTTTTTGAAACCATAGTTTCAAGAGAGAAGAAACGTATTTTTTACGTTTTTTCTGTAAATATTTGTAAAAAAGTAATACTGTAACAGTTTTCTTAACATTAAATAAAATATAAATGTTTTTTAAAATAAAAAGAATCGAGAATCTTTCTCAAGAATTGTTTATGGAAATTTTCGAGTAGTCACTCATTCAAGTCGTAGTCGTAAAAGAGTATAATTGTTTATATATGTTAAATATGTTTATATAAATAATATGCTTTAATTATGTTTTATTTTTTCAATAACATATATTGACTCGATATACATGTGTTAACACAAAGTGTTCACAGATCAATCATCAGGCATCAATTTGCAGCAGTTTTACAGATCAAGCAACGTTCGGCGAGATTACGACTTACATGGGTGACCGCTTAAAAATTCAAAAAAATTCTTAAAAAAGATTCTCGATTTTTTTTTATTTTAAATAACATTTCTATTTTATTTAACATTATGAAAACATTAAGAACTGTTTTTGAAATATAATTAAAAATTTTAAAAAAGAAGAAATTTTAAAATTTCTTTATCCGTAAAAAACACGTTTCTATAATGGTTTCTTAAACGTTTTTTTATCGGAAAAGAAACGTTTTAGTTAACGTTTTTCTGAGTGGATATTTTAACGCATGAGAAAGTTTCTAAAAATCGGTAGTAAAACGTTTCGGAAAAACGTTCATAAAATGTTTTTGAAATGTATATGTGCTACTTGGGGTCTTTATAATTATATTTCATTAAAGTTAATAACTTATCAAATAAATTTAGATTATAATAAAGATAAATAATTAGGCCTTTAATGACAGGATTTATTCCGAAAAATAATACTTTGAGAAACTTCTACAATATCCTAAATTATAAAACAGGAATAAATAATTTAATTAAACTATTTATCCTAAATTATAAAACTCGAGTAAATTAAATACGGAGTAAATAAAACAAATTACTTATTTTTATTGTTATTCACTAATACAAACCTAACTTTATTTTGATTTTTTTGAATGTAGATATGTTAAAATTAAAGTTACACAGCAACAAAAAACTGACTTAATCAAAAATTATGTTCAGATAGAATTAATGTAAATTTATAAATAAGTTAATTTTATAAAACATTTTTTATATAAATGTAGAAATTTGAAAGATTAGGTAGTATAATTACTTTAAAAATTAATTTTTTACGTATTTAATTTTAAATGATTTAATTTTGAACTTTAACTAGTTATTTTTAAACACATCAATTTTTATTTATTGACTCTTTTTAACTAAGTTACAAATTTATGTAACACAAATTATAAATTTATGTAAAAAAAATTAAAAATAGATTTCCACATAAAATTATTTTTTTGTTATTTCATATAAAGTTATTTTACAAAGATATTAAACTTATTTGATGATCATATAATTGTTTTAAGTCAGGCTTGTCAAAAATCCAGCTCACAATCCAAAGCGTTTTCTACCTTTCTGTTGCCTCGATGGAATGACATAAAGAATAAACAAAATAAAATAGAACGTTAACAGCTCTGCTTTAATTTTAATGTCGAGTGTAATTAAACAGTTAAAAAATATAAAAGTACGCGGTAAAATCCTGTTAGTAATGATAACGTTTACGTTGACTTGTACCCGTGCGGCGAAAACAACACGCCGCGAGCGGACTTGTACGCGCGACGTGGAAGCAACACGCTGCTTCAACTATTCGTTGAATAGTTAGGACAGTTAAGATTTAACGGAATTTTTAAAATATTTACCGTATTATTTGTTTACCGTATTTTGTTACTCTATTTCAGGGAATATTAAATTAGAAAAATGGACTGCCAGTTCAGTTCGTCGTGCAGGTTTGTGTACAGATTATTTTAGTGCAAATTCTTTTAAGGGAGAAAATAAAAAAGCATTAAAACGCGATGCATTGCCAATTCGCTTTAATGATGTAATAAACTTAACAGAAAAATGTAATGAAATTGTACAAATAGAAGACAAGCAAAGGGAACAAGAACAAAACCAAATAATAGACATGGAAATAATAGAAAGTACTAATGATAATGCAATTGCAGGAACATCATTTGACATCGATTACAATGATAAAATTGATAATCGATCATTAGATCGATTCAGACGAACTTATCGTCCAGCAAAATTATATTTTGACAATTCATTAGAAGAAGAAGATATAACGGAATGGATGCATTTAGAATCTGAAAGATATGAAAATATTGAAGAAGAAAGTGCAGAAAAGATAATTAAAAATTTAAGGCGTGAAAATATTCATCTGCGTCAGACTATAAGAAGTTTAAGATTACGTTTATTACGTCGTCAAGTACCTAATAAAAAATTAAGTAAAAAGAATAACAAAAAGAAGATACAAAATTTAATCAATGAACAAAATTTGCATCCCGTTGCCAAAGCAATGATAAACTTACAACTTCATACTCCACATACGGCATATACAGAAGAAGAAAAAACTCTTTCGAAACAGCTTTTTTATTATTCGGCGTCTGCATTGCGTCGTTTGCGAAAAACAGGTTGCAATTTTCCTGCAGAACGAACTATTAGAAGATGGCACGAAGAAATAAATATAATACCAGGATTTTGTGAATGCATATTCAGCAAATTGCAAGAAAAAATGTCACAGTTGCCTGCAGAAGAAAGAGTTTGTGCTTTAAAATGGGATGAAATGTACATAAAAACATATGAAGAATACTCATTTAGTCTGAATCAAATAGAAGGACTCGTAGATCTTGGGCCTTTAGGAAGAAGAAACAAAAGAGCAAAATACATATTTGTATTCAGCGTGGATAGTATAAATGCACGTTGTCCGTGACGTCAGCCTCTAGCACATTTTGTTCCAGGAAAATGTTTGAAAGCGGAAGAAATAGTGATTTTAATGAAAGAATGCTTAGATAGATTAAATAAAACGGGTGCTGATGTACGACTCGTAACATGCGATCAAGGACCATCAAATCAAAGCGCTTTTACTCAACTTGGTGTGAACTAAGATCAGATATATTTTATGCATAATGGAAAAAAATATTTTGCAACATTTGATTTTCCTCATTTAATAAAAAGATTGGCAAGCTTGTTAAGAAAACATAAATATTTGTACCATGATGGAAAAATTATAGCATCGTATGACGATTATGAAATAACGTACGCTATTGATAACGCTGCACAAGGAAGTTCAAATTTATTATCACATATAACACCAGCACATATTCGTCCCAATACTTTTAAGGTAATGAATGTAAAAAAAGTTTTTCAATTATTAAGTCACAGAGTTGCAACTGCAATATTATTAGCTGGATATAATAAACAGTTACGAACAGATACTTGGGAAGCAACAGCTAACTTTACAAAGTACATGAATGAAGTAATTGATGCCTGCAATTCTTATAGTCTGAATATGAAATTTGGTGAAAATCGACCATCGTCTTCAAAAAATCCAGACATTAAAATTTTATTAAAAAATTTTGTTGAATGGTGCTCAAGATGGTCTTTGTTACCGGATAAAATTTCACAAATTCCTTGCTTAAAGGGTCTTACTTTAACGATAACAGCAATTCTTGAAACATATAAAGAAATAAAAGAGCAATATGAAACTTTCGAACTTGCTACAGGACTGTGTAATCAAGACTCCGTCGAACATTTATTTGCCATATTTAGACAGCGCGGTGGATGTAATGCCAATCCCACAGCAAGAATGATAAAACTCAATTTTAGACATATATTAGCAACAGGATATATGCAAACAAGCGATAAAGGCAATGTTCAATGTCCAGAAGCTGAAACTCTTATTAATCCACCGAGTCAACTTGTAAAAACGGTAGAGAATGCATTAAATAAAAATCATATTACTGTTCAACATGATATTGAACCTGAACATGAATTACTTATAGAAGATACAGAAATTATAGAAAAGTATGATATTGTAAAAAATTCTGACGATACATGTTCAACGCTTTATGATCAAAATGCTATTGCATCTTTTGCTGGATACGTAGCACGACGAAATAATGCAAAAACAAAATGCCCCAATTGTCGCGACATTATGCTGAAAACGCCAATGGACGATGTGACAGAAACTGAAAAGTACATCGAATGTCGTGAATATCCAAATATAGAAGAAGATGCTCCTGTTACGAAGTTAATAAGGCCAACAACTTTTTTTGACAATACAATCGAGACAATTAAAAGCATTTAATCGTGTTTGGAAACATTACTGGGCATGTACACACATTTTAGATAAGATATCTAACGAATGTGTTAATTTAACCAATGAAAAATTTCCAGAATGATTTGATAAAAACAATGCATGTTATAGTCATCGATTGCAAGCATTGAAATTTCTGATAAGTGTTAAATTATATGCTACTACAAGATATAACAATCGCAAAGACAAAAGTAGCAAAAACAGTAGTAAACATCGAAAATTAAAAATTTTTAAAAATAAATAAAAGAAAAATAGAATTAAAAATTATGGTAAAAAAAACTAGAACACAGTCTACCATCTAGTATCGTTGAGTACCATTCTATAATAAAAGAGAAAACGAACTATATAAAATAAAATAAGCCAGAAAAAAAAATGACGAAAAGCAAATAAGAAGCAGAAAAAAGTAAAAATGACAAGTATAAAATACTTCAAAAACTGGGTAACTAAGAATATTAAAAAATAATATATAATTATCTTTAAACATGTTGAAATATATTCTTTAACTTTTTAAAATATAAAATGTAGAATACGTTTCATAATTTTTTTAAAGAGCAGAGTATATTTTATTATAATTTACTGCGTGCAGGGTTGTATGTTTTTCTGTATATTTAACTGCGTAAAACGCAGAATTCGTTATTTAACAATTTACTGCGCATAGCGCAGAATATTTTGTTACATTTCACTGCGTACAATGCAGAAAAGATTTTTTTAATAATTTACTGCGCATAGCGCAGAATATTTTGTTACATTTAACTGCGTAAAACGCATGCATTATTTAACAATTTACTAAAATGTACAAAAAGAATAAATAAATTTATATACATATATATATATATATATATATAAATTTATACAAATAAATTAATAATCGATAAGTGCTAAAGATGTTTCTTTGGTGCGCCTCCACCTCCCCCCCCTTCCTATCAACAGTTTTTAAGGCTGGGACACATAAAAAAACTTAAACAGTAAAACTTAAGCAGTAAGCGAATTAACCAATGGCAGTTCAGAATATAAGGCCAAACGTAAGCAGTAGCAAATCCAACACGTTCTTACTGCGTACGTCTTACTGCTTCAGTTTTTCTATGTACCATGGCCTTTAGAACGCGTCTGTCTGCCGTCAACAACAACTGACAATCAGTAACAGCCACCAAGCACGCCAGCGCAGTCACTTTGCTAGTCGCTACTGGTCGCTGCTACTACAAGTGACCCGTGCCAAGCTGTGCTCCACGGAACGTGCCATAAAAATGTAAAAACATGCATTTTTTTTAAATAATCTGCCAAGGATTGAGTCATACAAACCTCTATCCAATTACGCTTCTAAAGATGTTAGGCGCATATATTTGTGATTGTAATATAATAAATTATATGTATTCAAAGATTTATAAATGAAATGTATAATTATTTACAGGTCAGGACGCAAGACAGAAACGAAAAAAATACAGAAAAAAGAAGAGAAAAAAAAAGTGAAAGAGATTATGACAAAAAATTGGATAGAGAAATTGAGGAAGGAATGAAAGAAATGGAAATTCACCAAGAGGAAGGTTGGGTTAGGTCTGGTTCGATAGAAGTTGTTTTTTCTGTCAATTCTTTATCTCTTGTGGCTGCATTTAATAAAGACATTGCAAAGGCCATATCTAAAGTCCAAGAAAATATTATGTTAAAATATAGGACATTCTACAAAGTAAGGTTTTAAGCTAATTTAAAAAAAAAGTAGTTTTACAACATTTTTAAAAAATGTCACTTACCTCGTTGCGCACGTAAAATATCTTCCAGAGAAAGATAAACATCTACAACTATATCTTTTTCTGGATCATATAACGAAACTTTTTCTATTATGAAAAATTTTTAATTATGAGTTTCTAACCAAGTAGCAGACGACCAGAAGCGACGACCGCGCTGACCCACCAATAAACCATGAGCGTCGTGAGCTCGATGCGGTCGCGAGTAATGACGTCATCTATGACGTTGTGAACGCGACCATAATCGTCGCGGTCGTTATGTGGAACGGGTTTGCAGGTTGCGAGCGTTGTGGGCGATAAGTGGAACGCACCCAATGTCGTCACTAGCTCGGCTCGTTCCGTGTTTACCATCGCGAATGTTTCTCTCTCTCTCCCTCTACCCGATGGCAAGACAAAGGACGGACAGAGATTGATCGTCCGTCTTTATCTAACTAATGTATCTTCTCGCTCTTTCATGTACCACGGAAGAGAACCACAAAATTGTCGACATTACCACGCAGCACGAAACAGGAACCGCAAAATCGTGCACATAACGACGGGAATCATGCACATTGGCTACGTAGTTCACGTGCACGTTTTGTGCACATAGAGGCGCCTGTGGACGGAAAGACCTCAGGCTCGCCATGTCCTCTCTCAGTCTTCTCTCTGCTAATATTAATAAAATATTTACTAAATGTAAATATATATATTATTTATTTAATACAAAAACCATTTATAATTTAAGTATTAGTTTTTTCTTTTAGAGTTATGTACAACAAATAAATATTACATTATTATTCAAATAATATTTATTATTTAGGAATTTTTTCCCTCAGTATACGAAAAATCACGCCGCAAAACGTATTTTTGCTTGGTCATACATACACGCGCGCACGCACGCACGCGAATATATATAATATATTCACACATATACAAAGTAATTATAATTAAGTACTTTAAAAGATTCTAAAAAGTGATTTCTCACATAAATTTAAGACGAAAGTTTTGTATGTCCGAAATTGCTTTAGTAAAAAAAGTATACTTATAAAGTACGCTTATAAAGTATACCCGCTAATTATGTCGATCACGCTCTTAACAGACTATACTACAAACATCATCTATGTGTAAAGCTCAAAACTTTAAAAAAAGTTAAAAACTTTCAAAACTTTAAATTACCTTTTTTATTATTTTATTTAACACAGATTCGCTTTGTTCATTGTCGATTTCCTTCCTTTTATTATTAGGAGTACAAATTGAAAACCGCCGTTTTTTGTCAAAATTTGAGGATTGATTGTTGAAAAATGGTTACATACTTATTCTTGAAAGTATTGTCCATCGCTGGCCACTTTCTCGCACCTTTCGGGCAGCATACGAATACCGCGTCGAGAAAACTGCTCGTCTTTAGCGGCGATCCACGAATCGACCCAGTTTTTGGCCTCTTCGTAATAATGGAAGTGCTGCTCAGCCAGGCCATGCGCCATTGATCGGAACAAGTGGTAATCTGAAGGGGCGATGTCAGGAGAATACGGCGGATGAGGTAAGACGTTCCATTTCAATGTTTCCAGATAGGTTTTAACGACCTGAGCAACATGTGGCCGAGCGTTGTCGTGCAGCAACATCACTTTTTCGTGTCTTTGCTCGTATTGTGGCCGTTTTTCCTGCAATGCTCGGCTCAAACGCATTAGTTGTGTTCGGTAGCGAGCTCCTGTGATGGTTTCACCCGGTTGCAACAGCTCATAATAAATCACGCCGAGCTGGTCCCACCAAATACACAGCATGAGCTTCGAGCCATGGATGTTTGGCTTGGCCATCGATGTTGATGCATGGCCGCGGTAGCCCCACGATTTTTTTTGCTTTGGATTATCATAATGGATCCACTTTTCATCGCAGGTTACAATACGGTGCAGAAAACCCTTCCATTTTGCCATTGGAGCAGCTGTTCGCACGCGAAAAAACGCCGTTCGACGTCTCTCGGCTTTAATTCGTATGGCACCCAGTGTCCATGCTTTTGGATCATTCCCATGGTTTTCAAACGATGTGAAATAGCTTGTTGAGACACGCCCAATGAATCTGCAAGCTCCTGTTGCGTTTGAGATGAATCTTCATTCAGTAATGTTTCCAGTTGTGCGTCTTCAAACTTTTTCACCTGTCCGGGACGCTCCTTGTCTTCTACGCCGAAATCACCACTTTTGAAGCGTTGGACCCATTCTCGACACGTTCTTTCACTAATGGAAGCCTCACCATAAGTTTTTACAATCATTCGACGCGCCTCAGCCGCACATTTTTTCGAATTAAAGGCAAAAAGCAAAACTTCCCGCAAATGATGCTTATTGGGCACAAATTTCAACAATTTCGATCACAAAAAAATATATAACGCCGATAAAAATTCACAACTGCAATGATAAGAAATTGTTGCCAGATTCCCAACCTTATATTTAAAATTTTTGATCTAACGTTTGGCGCCAGCATTTACCGCTGGCGCCATCTACTGGAAAACGGCGGTTTTCAATTTGTACTCCTAATATTAGTATTATTATCCAGAAAGATAAAAAAGTGTGCCAAGTGATTATAAAAATAACGGTAGTACAATTTCAACAATTTTGTTACTTGTATATAGATTTGTTGTGTATTTGATACACTAACCCTTAGAAAAATTGTATCAGAGATTGCCTTTCATGAAAGATTTATTTTGCGGGATATGAAACTATGGTTGTTACGTGAAAAATGTAAAACTATTGAACGTTGTAGTTGTTTGGCATCGAACACGTGTATTTTTAAGTCCTATATTGATAATTACGAGTTTTTGTTCCACGTTATCAATGTCATACATTTGTACATCATTTCCTATTTCGAGTACTTCTGTTACGTGTGGTAATTCTGTAGGCCTTGTTATTGATGCAATAGTGACAGAAACTGCTATCATAAAGCATTTTCCGTTCATGTAAAAAAATGATTAAATTTGAATGACTTTCTTGCAAGTTAACAGTAATACTACACTGTCATTATTCTTCGTGTGCTTGGTATATGATGTGCCGTGAAAAATAGTATTCCTAAATTTGCAATGACTGAATAATTTTAGGTTATGTAAATTGTTCATAGTCGAAAATACAAGCTGTTTATCTTTTGAATCATTGGATGGACTTAGCAGAACAGCGTTACTTTTTTCAACTGTTAATGCATTTATTGTTGATATTTTCTGTTTATTAAATAATACATTTGTGCAATAGTCGATGCATGTTGTGTTGTTTGACAAAGCTGACACCGAAATTTGATAGCTTACCGACTGTAGCCATTTTGTCCTAAGTTGAATAGCTCCAGTTCTCGGTCCATTTTTTACATAGTCATTTTTTACATAGATAAATTCCATTTTCAAACGGAAAGATAAAAGTTGCCCACAACGGTCCACTTTTTTTAATTGATTGTACGACATGCAATAAGCTATGTATATTAAATGTCATAGCAGATGTACCATGTTATATTTGGCATTCCCCCACAAATTGCAATAGATCATACTCACATCTTTGTAAATCTATTTTTGTAATTTCAATTTTTAACAAGGTATAAAGACTACGAATAAAGAGCATGAAAGACTTCAAAGGGCAATCATCTAAAATTCCATACAGGAAAGGGAAACTATAGTATGCCCAATATAATCGTTCTGAAGACCTCCATTTCAATCAAAAGTCCTCATGGCTACAAGACTAAAAAATGGACAGATTTTGAGATATAGAGATTAGAAAGTCATCAACTGCCTCTACGAGCGCCACTCGGCGCGCGTATTTTTATGAATGTATTCGTGTGTGTTTATGCAAGTGTGTGTGTGTGTGTGTGCGTGTGTGCGTGCGTGCGTGCGTGCGTGCGTGCGTGCGTGCGTGCGTGCGTGCGTGCGTGCGTGCGTGCGTGCGTGCGTGCGTGCGTGCGTGCGTGCGTGCGTGCGTGCGTGCGTGCGTGCGTGCGTGCGTGCGTGCGAGCGTGCGTGCGTGTGTGTCAGTATGTGGGGCATACTTTGTGTTTGCGTTACCATCGGCATCAGCGTAATCGAATGTGCACCGCGGGGAGGTTGCCGAATCGGGTTTAGCACATCATTTGGCCCTGAAAAAGGCCGATTAGATTCTAGATTTTTTGTTGTTTTACGTACCTTACATTTACGTAAAGTCGTAAAAAAGATTACCTTATGGCTTATATATTATATTAGTTGCTCTAGACAACTTCTATGTTTTCATCTGCTGGTAAAGGTCTGTTTCCAGCATCCAGTACATGATGTAAGATAGTTGTTGGGGAATACTTGACATTCTGTTCGTGTCGAGTATAACCTACCATAGTGCGCTAACGACATGCGCTCACGATCCAAGTGTCCTTGCACCACACTTACAGGTGCAATAATATCCCGTTATCGGTGGATCATCATTGTCGTTATCATTATTGTAAGATATCCATAACTGAAACCTAGTCCGATTTTGGTGTCTCGAATGTATTCTTAGTCTTAGCAAGTTTGGTTCTAATCTGTTTTGGTCATACTCAAATACCTCATTAGCTTCTTTCTGACGTTTGTTTTGTACATATCCTGGCGCCAGATTCACTTGATATACACCAAAATAAAGATCACGCAGATATTGCAAATCAAAATGTGGAAAATCTTGAACTTGATTTTTATCAAGAACCCACTGTCCACGCCTATTAAACAAGTTGTCTACTTTGACTCTTGCTTTCAGGACATTAACTTCCTGCGCTTTTTGTAACATCGTTCTTGCTAAATCTTCATTTGCTCCTTCCATTATGATAGGTTCATGAAATCTATTTATTAATCTACCAGCTATACAATAAAAATCTCTAAGATTTAAAACATGAGCATATGGAACTACCTTATCAAAGAATTTGAATATGGATTTCAGGTGACCATTACGAGATTCGACTATCCATCTTGACTTTGTAACTAACCGAGAACAGTTTGCATCCTCAGTTGAAAGTTGGCGTTCCTTACGCTGTAAAAATGCTGGCATTTCATAGCGAATTCCGATTCCTTCCAGAAAATCAGTGGCATCCCTATACCACCGATCGACAAGAACAATATCATCTTCTACAAACCATGCTCTCATTCTCTCTGCGTCATCGTTAAACTCTTTGAGAAGCTTAGCTGCACCATTATTTTGTGCATCAAAAAAATACGGACCTTGTATGGCTAAGATGCTGTATGGCTAAGACTAGAACCATCTAGTGCTACTAATAAAGCTGGTTTTAAAAGATGATACCCTTTGTGCATACAAAACACATGATGGAGAACGTGAAAGTTGGAACTTTTTTCTACTTTGTTATAGGGGGAAGGTCCCAGATGCGCACAGATCCAATTGGACACCAGCAATTATAGCGGCCGATGCCTAGAGTATTTCCGTTGGTTGGGTTAGATTAGATTACGTGATTGGTGGTGTCCGATTGGGTCCGTGCGCATCTGGGATCCTCCCGGTATAGGTACCATCAATTACTACTATTGCCCTGCGAGTTTCTGGCTGTGGATTGTAAAAGCGATTTGAAAAGTCAGTAACGTATCTTTGAATGTAAGTATTTTTGTCAATAGCACCGAATCCGATATTTTCATGTACAAATCTTAAAGCGAGAAACTGCCAAACAGTGCTTATAGCAAGACTAACTGATTGTCGAGTAGAATACTGAAAGATTATTTGAAGTAATATATCTGTAACGCCCTGCCGTAGTTTACATAAAAAAGTTATAAGATGTTTTTTTTGTACATATCTAGAACCACTTTGTTCCGGGGTGGAATCGCAATATTCATAAAGCTCATTGAATTCAGCTTTCGTTAATGAAGTCAAATCCTTGAATTCATCATCTGAAAAATCTGTCTCATTGTTGTATTTCGCATTTATATGTTTATTTGCGCAAGCCCTTGAAGAAAATGTAATAGTTCTTCACCTCTGAGAATATAGGGTCTATTGAATGACTGTAACCCATCAATGAAAGTATTTAAAACTTGATCATTCTCATCTAAATGGTGGATGCATGTTCTCGTGAATTGAAGGACAAAAATATTAACTTTAACGAAAATATTAACTCGAGCCTGTAATGATAACCTATGAAGATTATTTCGAGCATTGTAGAGAAAACAAGAATGCCCCGAGACACCTTCTACTACGTTTAAACGTATGCAATTAGGATCCTGCTCCAAAATTCTTATTTCATTTGCTATGGCAATGTTGCACTGGTTACAAATGCGAGTACCATCATTACATTCTTGGGGTAGATTATTAGCCTCCTGACGCATAAAAGGGGCTATTTCACATTTATGAGCATTATTTTCACCATTTATTCTGTTCATCTGAGCCAGTGGTGCTTGCCTATTACATACATAACAACTTAGTCTGTTTCTAAAATCCATTGACATAGGCGTGGACAGTGAGATCTTCTTGATGAAAATCAAGTTCAAAATGAAAATCAAGTTCAAGTTCAAGATCCGCATTTTGATTTGCAATATCTGCGTAATCTTTGTTTTGGTGTATATCAAGTGAATCTGGCGCCAGGATATGTACAGGACAAACGTCAGAAAAAAGCTAATGAGGTATTTGAGTATGACCAAAACAGATTAGAACCAAACTTGCTAAGACTAAGAATACATTCAAGACACTAAAATCGGACTAGGTATCAGTTATGGATATCTTACTTAATGATAATGACAATGATGATCCACCGATAACGGGATACTATTGCACCTGTAAGTGTGGTGCAAGGATACTTGGACTGTGTGCGCATGTCGCTAGCGCACTATGGTACTTAGGTTATGCTCGACACGAACAGAATGTCAAGTATCCTCCAACTATCTTACATCATGTACTGGATGCTGGAAACAGACCTTTACCAGCAGATGAAAACATAGAAGTTGTCTAGAGCAACTAATATAATATATAAGCCATAAGGTAATCTTTTTTACGACTTTACGTAAATGTAAGGTACGTAAAACATCAAAAAATCTAATCGGCCCTTTTCAGAGCCAAATGATGTGCTAAACCCGATTCGGCAACCTCCCCGCGGTGCACATCGGATCACGCTGATGCCGACGGTAACGCAAACGCAAAGTATGCCCCATACTAACACACAGACGCGCGCACGCGAACACACACATGCGCACGCACGGGCACACACACACACACACACACACACACACGCACACGCACACGCACACACACACACACGCGCGCGCGCGCATAAACACACACGAATATAGTCATAAAAATAGGCGCGCCGAGTGGCGCTCGTAGAGGCAGTTGATGACCTTCTAACCTCTATATCTCAAAATCTGTCCATTTTTGAGTCTTGTGCCCATGAGGACTTTTGATCTGGACAGCATAACCTGTAACATATCAAAGTTTCAGAAATAATCAGTGAGGTCCAAAATCCTACTATTTTGTGCGGGTTCTTGATAACCTTTTGCATATTCATAACATGACTTTCATTTGTTCGTAACTGATTTTTGTGTTCAGAGAAGGGATAACGAACTGCGCCTGAGTCATAAGATCCAGGAATATAGCACCAGCTACATCCATAGAGACCGTTGCATTGAATACGGTTTTGCATTATTGGTTTTGTAACAGAATCAACGCATATACAAAGTGGTAATAATTGAATTATCATGTTATAGCCAGTCTCATAATGTTTCAATCAAATTCCCTTTTGTCTTAAGCGGTTTGTTTCTTCAATGAAGTGTGTCATATAAAGATTTATAAAATTTGCTTTTTGTTCAGTTTTTGTTAGCCACATGGCTGCTAATATAATATTTTGAAAACGAATTTTTGGTGGTTCGTTTATTATTATCTGCATTGGCCAAAAATTTCTTTTAGAACTATGAAACACTGGTGCGCCATCTATATTGCAATTGAAAGTCAACGATCCTGAAACGTTCTTCTCTATATTTGCATATAAATCGCTATTGTAGACGTCACGAATAACAATATCTTCACTATTGTTTACACTTTTCACATTTCTCATATTTTCTAAGAGATATCTGAATTTCTTTTCTATTTAACAGCTGTTGAATTTGATACTCTATATCTATTGTAACAAAATAGTTATCACAGTTTGTATTTAAAATATATTGTTCACTGCACGCAAGACAGATTGATTTTATTTTGCCCATATTATTGCAAAAGGAAAGGTTGATAATTTCTTATTGCAAGACGTACAGTAATAATGTAAAGAAATTTTATCTTTTGGCGAATTGTATAATTTCGACAGCATGTACTGATTAACATTCCATTGTTCGAATTTTGGTCCTGCTAATCTTTTCACGAGTGAAATAAAAGCTTTTTTTCCTTCTATAGTGACATTAAACCGCAAACAATAACCGACTATCATCAGTAATACATCTGTTAGGTCAGGCCTCATGAAACGTGATAAAATTGTCATCATGATTTAAATTGTCTTCGTATTCGTCGTCACTATATTCTCCATGACTATGAATGGCATCATCGAATTCTGCATCATCATTGTAGTTGCTGTCTTTGTAATAACAGGGATTATCCCCAGAAAAATTTTCTTCAACAATGCCGTTTTTTGTAAGTCTTCAGCTGTTACTTTATTATCATCGATATTTGTCGAAATACTAGTATAATCTTCATTGAATTCATACGTTAAGTTGACATTACTTTTGCTATAAATTGTTTGCATTACTTTGCCAACTTCTGTTAATACTTGCGTTACCATAATCGTTGTTTATATCAGCTTCATAATTTTTGTTAACTGTTTGTTCCAATAAAAAGTTCAATTTTTTCTATGAACGATGTGTCCGTGAAGATACTAAAGTTTCATTATAATCTCGCGATAAGGGCAATTTATAGAATTTTTTCTTTGCTATTTTTAACATCTTGTGTACCACATTTATAAATTTATTTATTACAGCTACTGTTGAATATGCGTTCTTTAACTCATATTTTTGTTTATCATTAAATATGATGTCGTCTGTAAACAAAAAATGGACAAAAAGTATGGAAATAATTTTAGTAAATTACAGGGGTTAGACAAAATAACATGAACACCTATTCTGACTCCGAAAAATAGGCGTAATTCAAGAGAGTGGAATTTTGTCAAAAATGATCATAAAAAAATTTTTAAAAAAGCATTTTAAAGCTTGAAATCTCTGGTTTTGAAATTGATAGGTCATTAAACGATTTACAGATTGTTTATGAAGTTACGCAGATTTAAATGGAGATGCGTCAAATCTCAAAACATTTTACAAACTTTGCAAAGCTTCACGACGCGAAATAAAATGCGTGCAATTGCATGCAAATGCATTTTACAGCATTCGAAAGCGTGGATCTTTCTCTTTAATTTGCGTTTTTGATGAGCGTTGTACGATTTTTTTTCACTGAGTTAGGCAACACTAAAACAAAAATGGCTTCTTTTTCTTGAATTTCTTCCTTCACTCCCTAGTGTAAAAGAATCTTCAAGAAAAATTAACCTGAATAATCGAAAGATTTCGCCCTTTAAAATGAGCTCTAGAAGATCGTTTTATAATTTTAATTTTTTACAAAGTTCAAATATCGACTTTAGCAAAGATTTGTAACAACCTGACTTTCTCCGCGCACAGGGCGGCGTGAATTCGGCGGACTAGGACGCGGATTGAGGTCGCCAAGAGAACTAGACTTTCAGTTTGTTGGATGGTATGAAAGCAACGAGTTTATTTCGCTTAATATAGCGTACACTGGAGTAGCGTGGCGTTTTAGCCAAGACGCGCGGACGGACGGATGGCGGTGACGCTCGGACGAACGGAACACAACTTACAAGGAAACACAGGGAAGTGTCCGCCTCAGATTGAAACGAGTTTTTAATATGTTGTAGTACAGATAAAAATAAGGGACACGTATTTTTTTATACGTGCCCATACGCACTTTAAGGGGGTGAAACACCCCTTTGAAGAAAATCGGTTTTTTTTCTTTCGAAGCGTATGCCGTCAAAACTATAAGAGATAGAAAAAAATGTTTCAAATGAAAGTTGAATGGCTCGAAGAGTAATTTATAATAGCGAAAAAAAAATTAAAAAAAAATTTTTTTTAATACTTTTCCCCACCACTTACCTATTTTTTTTAAGATTTTTATTTTTTTTATAAGCAAAATAAAACTTATTTTATTACGAATTTAACGGTATATGATAAAGTTACGATACAACATTCCCATTTTCCAAAAATAATTAAAAATCTCTCTATATGCACGGTACGCGCACCCGTCCGCGCGTTCGTGCGCTACGGAAGTGACTCCCTCCAATTTCGACGTGCCTTTAATATGTTGTACAGATTAAAATAAGACACGTATTTTTTACACGTGCCCTAATACACTTTTAAAGGTGAAACACCTCTTTGAAGAAAATCGGGTTTTTTCTTTCGAAGCGTGTATCGTCGAAACTATAAGAGATAAAGAAAAATGTTCTCAATGAAAGTTGAATGCATGTTTTTCTCGCATAAGATGACAAAAACATTTCGAGGACAGTCTGTGTCTAACATGAAAACGCAGACATTGAGAAAAACATTTACTACAAAATAAAACGACACTACACTAAAGAATAACAACAATTACGGTGTTGTAAGACATTAATTTCTTGTTTAGAAAATAATATGTAATTAATATAAGTTAAACATTTATTTACTAGTCTACATGATTCAACTAGAATATTTGTTCTCTTCAACATTTTATAAATAAGGAGACTTGGATTACAAAAAATTATTACACACACATTCCATACCTTCACTATCTAACGCTCATCAACTAACAACAAGAGAAGTAACATAAAACTAATTAAAAAATTAGTTAGAAATTTCATCTTTTACACTGCATTTATACAATTCAATTAATGTGTTTATTAAATTCGATTAGTGTAGAAATATGCATAACAACGCTACTGGCGCGTGCACTTTGGGTCATTTCCTTACATACGTAACTCTTGAATCTATACATGTCAATACTGCCCAGACGCAAACATTCTATTTCAAAATAAGAAATGACCCAAAGTGCACGCACCAGTAGCGTGGTTATGCATATTTCTACACTAATGGAATTTAATAAACACTTTAATTGAATTGTATAAATGCAGTATAAAAGATGAAATTTCAAACTAATTTTTTAATTAGTTTTATGTTAGTTCTCTTGTTGTTCGTTAATGAGCTGGCGTTAAATAGTGATTGTATGGAATGTGTGAGTAATAATTTTTTGTAATCCAAGTCTCCTTATTTATAAAATGTTGAAGAGAACAAATATTCTAGTCGAATCATGTAGACCAGTAAATGAATGTTTAACTTATATTAATTACATATTATTTTCTAAACAAGAAATTAATGTCTTACAACACCGTAATTCTTTAGTGTAATGTCGTTTTATTTTGTAGTAAATGTTTTTCTCAATGTCTGCGTTTTCATGTTAGACACAGACTGTCCTCGAAATGTTTTTGTCATCTTATTTGAGAAAAACATGCATTCAACTTTCATTGAGAACATTTTTCTTTATCTCTTATAGTTTCGACGATACACGCTTCGAAAGAAAAAAAACCCGATTTTCTTCAAAGGGCTGTTTCACCTTTAAAAGTGTATTAGGACACGTGTAAAAAATACGTGTCCCTTATTTTAATCTGTACAAAATATTAAAGGCACGTCGAAATCGGAGGGAGTCATTTCCGTAGCGCACGAACGCGCGGACGGGTGCGCGTACCGTGCGTATAGAGAGGTTTTTAATTATTTTTGGAAAATGGGAATGTTGTATCGTAACTTTATCATATACCGTTGAATTCGTAATAAAATAAGCTTTATTTTGCTTATAAAAAAAATAAAAATTTTGAAAAAAATAGGTAAGTGGTGGGGGAAAGTATTAAAAAAAATTTAAAAAAAAAATTTTTTTTCCGCTGTTATAAATTACTCTTTGAGCCATTCAACTTTCATTTGAAACATTTTTTTCTATCTCTTATAGTTTCGACGGCATACGCTTCGAAAGAAAAAAACCGATTTTCTTCAAAGGGGTGTTTCACTCCCTTAAAGTGCGTATGGGCACGTATAAAAAAATACGTGTCCCTTATTTTTATCTGTACTACAATATATTAAAAACTCGTTTTAATCTGAGGCGGACACTTCCCTGTGTTTCCTTGTTAGATATTACTCGCGGACGGACAGACGGAAATCGGAGCGCACGGACGGACGAACGGTATTTACACGCGAGTTTCTTGACGCGGTATTATACACGAATCTATTTACAATACTTCGCGGGATTTCCGAGCCGAGATTTCTTGGAACTCGGAATCTTTGTTGACGCGCGGGTACCGTGGCCTTGCCGAAGGCCGCGGCCACGGCCGTAGAAGACGCGCGCGCGGTACAGCTGTACTGGGTCCCGATTCCGGCGCGAGGCGGTTAATACCGCGATGTTCGGCGGTGGTGATCGACTCACGCCAAGAGCTCTTGGTAGAGGCGCGGAACTCCACACCCAAGGTCGTGAGTCGATACCTAAACGGGATGGCGGATCGGGAAGTGCCGACTACCAGGATCTCCTGGTGGAGCCCAAGATGGACTTGAGCCCGTGAACCGGCCTAGGAAGGCGGATGGCTCTTGTCAAGATCACTTGACGGAAGCTAAGGCGCTTAACTCCCTGTGAGCACTCGGGAGGCTTTCTTCTGCGGACGGGAGATCGGACGGAGAAGAAGAGAAGCCTCGACTCTCGGAGCGGCGGCGCTTATATACCCGAATCTCGAGGGCAGGGACGGTGCGGGGGTACGGAACGGTACGGAATCTCCCCGCTGCTCGAGATCGGTCCAGCGGTCGCCACTCCGGTCGAGCGCGTGCGCGCGGAGATCTGTCACGGAGATCTCACGTGCGGATGCGTCAACGCGCGCTACGCCGGTGTTTACGTTTCTTATTGGCGCTACGCGCCGTGTTTTCGGCGGTTGTTTGGCCGGACAGCCCGGAACGGTGGACGGTCCGAGGGGGGAGCGGAAAGGCGGTTTGTTACAGATTAAGTGAGCGTTCAACAGCAAAATTAAAAGATCACCTACAGTTACTCTCCAAAAAACGTGTAACATGATAAATAAACATAAATAATAAATAAAATGTTTTAAAATGCATTTTACAGCTTAATGTTTCTACATATAATTTTAATATCAATTTTGAAAACGTCTACTGATTTTTTACGGTGTTATACGAAAAAAAATAAAGATGCGGCAGAATTTATTATGTATTTTGCAAGTTTATTTGACGTGAATTAAAAATCGCACACAGATGCGGTTGACAGCATTCGAAAGCGTGAATCTTTACCTTTAATTTGCGTTTTTGTTGAACGTTGTACGATTTTTAATCACTGAATTATATAACATTGAAGCAAAAAAGATCATCTTTACTTCAGTGTTGCCTAACTCAGTGAAAAAAAATCGTACAACGGTCATCAAAAACGTAAAGATCCACGCTTTCGAATACTGTAAACCGCATTTGCGTGCAATTTTTATTTTGCGTCGTGGAGTTTTACAAAATTTGTAAAATATTTTGAGATTTGACGCATCCCCATTTAAATCCGCGTAACTTCGTAAACAATCTGTAAATCATTTAATGACTTATCAATTTCAAAAGAGATTTTAAGCTCGAAAATGTTTTTTTTTAATTTTATTACAAATTTTTGACAAAGTTCCACTCTTTTACGCCTATTTTTTGGAGTCAAAATAAGTGTTCATATTATTTTGTCCAACCCCTGTATGTATCAATGAATTGCAATATGTTACATATAATTATGATCTTTCAATCATTATTGTACATTAATGTATAATGATGTTTCTGTGAAAAAAAAGCAAAAGCAAGTGCGCAAGTATTGAAAGTAATTAGCTATTATTTTTCAATGTACTGAATGACAAAAATTGCGTTGGAAAGAAAAAAATCTGCGATTTCTAATTGACATAAATAAAATTAAACGAGATATTTATATATTAGTTGATTTCATTGATGAAAAATGATGAAAATAAGCTAGTCACCTTTTTAATAGCTGCAAGTAAATGTGATACTGTTTTAGAATTTCCCGTATAACAATAGTGTTTAATATGACGCATTAAACACAATCGTTATGTAGTAAATATTCTTCAATCCTGTGGAATCGAGTATTAAAAAGCTATTAATAAAAAAGTCATCAGCATTATTTATTATCATTTTTCATTAATAAAACACAGTAATATACAAATATTTTATTACATTTTATTTAAATCTATTAAAAACCGCATATATTTTTTTTAAAAACGCAATTTTTGTTTTATCAATAATTGAATAGATTAAAAAATGACAACTGATTAATTTCCACACCTTCTCATGGGCCTCTGCATTACCTGAATTATTGTTTCTTTAATATGTTCTGAACATTATACACATACATTGTTACTTTCAAATTAATACTTGCATAAATTTATGAAAATATTATTACTATGGCATGTTGATTAAAATAATTCTTCGTATAAACAATTTTTGTCAGCAACGTAATTTATAAAAACAAATATGTATTTTAATATTTTTAAAAAGTAATTGTTAATAATTAAACTTTATGTAATAATTTAATATGTTTAAATTAACAATTTTATGTAATCTAATACAATAACTTCAGATATCGTGGCAAATAATTATAATAATTAATTAACATTTATATAATTTTTGTATAACTTTGTTTAGGTAATATTTATAATGTTCATAATATTCGGTCTATAATTAAGGCCTTTAATTATGCGGAATTAAAAGAAAATGTAAAAAAAGATTTTCAGAAATTTTTAATTTGCCAACTCGTTATTGGAAAAATTTTTTCATTTTAATTACTCACGTATTATTTTGCATGTATACAAATAAAACATTGAACGAAGACATAAGGTAATATTATATAATTTTTACAAGAACATTGACATTTATTTCTGTATTCTATAACTACACGCAAAAAATTTGCACATCTTTAGTAGTACGCGTTCAGAAGACAATATATTCTTTAAATGTCAATTTAATAATTAATAATTTATTAAGTATATTTATATTTGGTTAGTGTGTTTTTATAAATGGCTTTAGTAATGCAAGAAACGATCAATTCACATGGAGTTTGTTTTGTGAAAAAATGCAAATAATAGTTGATACGGTTTACTCACCTTTTACAATAATTTTATGAATTGGTTGTTTCTTGCGTAACTAAACTAGGCCAAATAAAGGTTAATTATTAAGGTTAATTAATAACTTATATAGAACCGAATTAGATGACAATGCTATGCATATTATCGTATGATTTTGTAATATTCGGCATAAAAACGAAAAATCATGTATAGACCTAGTACCATGAGAGTGGTTAATAAAAATTAAACGTTCATAGTACTCCAAATATCCATCAAAGTCTGAATATGACAAAATACAAGAGTGTAGTAAAGAACGAAAAGTTCCTGAATCGATGTGGAAATATTATCCAATTAAATTAATAAAGGAAGCTAGTAAGTATAGAGGCTAGTACAGAATTAATACAACTTTAATTAATATAACTTTTCTAATATTTTATTTTAACCATAATAAAAAAATGGTATGTATGTGTGTGTATATTTTGTGTGCATATGTCTATCTATATTTATATATTTAGGTAATTTTGACGAAGGACGAACGCCGTGTAGCACGCTTCTCAGAAGGAAATGTATTATCAAGTGAACTATCGAGTGAAAGTGCTGAAGAATGTAAAAATAACACGGAATATATTATAGATCAGTTATATTAGAACTTAGCAACACGGAAACTTTTTTACATTTAAAAATTGTACAAAAAAAATAACAGAAATAGAGGAAAGTATTCATTATAAATACATTTGTTCATTGTTAAAATCAGTTAAATTGAAATTTATAAATTTATAACTGCTATTTTGCAGATAATGTTTTAATCCCATCGAATAATATACCCAGTATTTTAAAAAATAAAAAAAGTTTACTTCCTGCACGTTTTACACTTAAAGAAAATATTAAACGTAAAAAACTTAGTGAAAATACAGATAAAAATTTAAATACAATTCAAGAGACAAAATTAAACATGAGACGCACAGAAAATAATGATGAATGATATTTTTGTAAGCTTTCAAAATTTTTTAGTTATTTAAGGAAATTTATTATTAGATAGTCTATCACACACACACACACGCGCGCGCGCGCGCGCGCGCGCGCACACGCACACACAAGCAATAACGGTTGTCGTATATAAAATATTTATTCTGTTATGAAGTCATTGGTACGTTTTGGACTTACTTATCCTTCTTCAGCTGTGTACAAGTTATTTATATAATTTCAAGTCGAGACAAATTAGATTCCTCTGTATTGAGTATGTCCGGATGTTGCAATCTGTCCGTCATTTTTACCATGTTGACATGATGTAGATATTCCGTAACGCTAAGCCATTGGTGAGACGACGTTTCGTAAATGCGTGTCTCTGTGTGCAAATTTTAGTGTCAACTATGATAATAATTTCCATGATAATAATTTGGACAGACTACAATGGTTGAAAAAATAATATAAATAATGATAATTTGGACGCAAAAGTGGTTGTAATAAAGAACATTGATATAACATTGAACGAAAAGCGGAGAAATGAATATTCTATTTACACGAGTGGACAAGGGGAACGTGGTGGTAGCCTTAGATAGAGACAGCTATATTGAGAGAACGGAAGATATATTTAACGACACGTCCACATACAACAAAGTAAATAATAATCCAACCTCTAGTTTAGAAAGGAAATTAAATACATTATTTAAAAATTGGTTTCACAAAGAGTACATCGAGAAACGTAAATTCATGCCTTAAAAGCAAGTGATTGCCCTCTACTTAAGGCATATGGCCTTCCAAAAATACATAAGAACAACATTCTGTACAGAATCATTGTTTCCTCTATTGGCACAGCTCTCTATCCTTTAGCTAATTTTTTACACGAGATCATTTCTAAGAGTATTCCTCACTCGATGTCCCACGTCAACAATAGCTTTGATTTATATAACTTACTCACAGGGATAAAAATACCAGACTCACACATTTTAATTTCTTTAGATGTTACATCCCTTTTCACAAATGTGCCCATAAATCTAGCCATAAAGGGCATAAAAAATAGATGGGATTACATTGATTTCATAACAGAATAAATATTTTATATACGACAACCGTTATTGCTCGTTTATTGGCCTTAAATCTACTTAATAAAATAAAAAAATTTTAGAGACACGATTTTTTTAGGATTTTTCCCGTACTTTCAGATAAAAATATTAATTTTAATGACAAAAATTTAATAGTATTGTCACGTCCGCGACGCCACGGCTGCATTTTTTTCTGTTCAGAATTGACATTACACAGACGACGAGTCGCCATTTGGTAGCAATAAATTGTCAGGTCGCGTTCTTATATTTCCTTTTCTGGTGCCGGACTGTCGCGACAGAGCAATCTACACGCACGACCAGTAAATTATGAAACTTATAACTTCATAGTACTTTAACCTTTTTTTTTCTCTTCTCGGCGACAGAGCGATTGTTCGCGCAGCCAGTAAGCCATAAAAACCCTATGTCACCTTAACAATATCCAGCGACAGAGTGTCGCGACAGAGAAATCTGCCGCGCGACTGTTAAACCATAAAGGGCGAACTGACGTGTTTTTCTGACATTTTCCGGTGCCGAATAGTCGCGATGGGAAGATCCGCTCGCACGGCACTTAAGAGCCAGTAGAATTCGAGTTTTCCTTGTAACAAACCGCCTCCGTGTAACCTCCCCCCAACGGACCGGTCATCGTCCGCCAAACGCCGACCGAACATCCGCCGAGCGTTAGAACAAGGCGCTACGCGCCGATAAACGACTTCAAACACGCCAATGCGAGCAGCGAGGCATCCGCGCGTCGCGGTATATCGCCGCGCATGCGCACCGGCCCAAACCGGCACGCGCTAACGACATGCTCGCTCGCCTCCGTCCGCTCGCCACGCAACCGATCTCGGGCGGCGGGGACGCTGGCACCGACGCGAACCGAACCGCCACCGAGCGTTCCCTACATCTCGAGATCCGGGTATAAAAGCGCCGGAGCAGCGAGATGCTGCGCTTCTTCTCCGCCGACTGTTCGGACCGCTACTCCGCCGACTAGTCTCCGAAGAAGTCTCCCGAGGGACCCGAAGTAGTCCCATTTTCCTTATTAAAGGATTTTAAGTGGTAGACGCACTAGCATCAAACCTCATCGAAAGTGCCGACTTGCCGCAAGTTTTGTTTAAAGAATTGTATAAATAGGAATGCAATTCTCAGTTCGAGGCAGTTCGTTCGAGATTAGAGTTAGTATAGCCGGAACAGTTCCGTGTCGCAACCGTAGCGACCGAGTTCTGTCCAAGCTACTAGTTCACGTTGATCGGTACAGCGATTCATTCTCATGCCATTCCTAATTCGAAATCAAGTTCCAATCCATAGCTAACATTAAGTCGAGCCCACTTCTAATCCAAGTCGAGATTAATCCTAACTCTAACTTCTAATCTAAATTTAATTCCAATCCTAGTATAACGTAGTTGTAGCTCGAATAAGTTGTGTTGCTTTCTTCCTTACGCTTATGTTAATAAATTGTAATTTACACGCTTAAACGCTTTGCTCAATTTCCATCCCTACTTCCACCCATCTTCATGCATGCAATACCACGAGTGTAGTGCACAAGTAGAAGTATTACGGTCGAGACCCGAAGACAACCGGACAGCCAATAAGGACGAGGACAATCATCACCTGACCGGTACGGCCACCAAGGCACAGGCAACAGTCTCAGAAGCAACCGCAATTCCAAAAGCTAAGTTGCAACGCCCCAATAAAGCATATAACCCGTACCTCTCAACCGCGACCCCTTATTTCCGCTGGTTACACTCCGCGGTTTGTAGCCTAGCTAACTTCTGCAGACATCAACTTAGTTAGATCATAATTTGCGACGACAGATACATTAAAATATCCCGACGCAACCATACTTGCGCTCTCGCGATACACCTTTTAAAGTTATAAAACCCTCCCCTCTTGGCCGTCGGTCGCGGAGAATCGGGCCCGCCGCCGGACAATCCGGCCACGCGATCCGCTCCTGGGCTGTGGAGCCCCCGAAGCTTAAGCTTCGAAACAGCCAGTTTCGCCGAAACGCGCGTATTCCGCCCAACGGCGACCGTGCTCGGTCGGGACGTAACAGTATCAAAAAAATTAATTTTTTAGTTTTAAATAAAAAAATGAACAATTTTATCCATTTTTAAAAATTTGAAAAAATCTCAAAAATACTTTAATACATGTAGAATGTCGCATCATAAAGCAAATTTTGGAATCACAATGGGATCCTCTCAAAAATAAATATTTTTACCAATACAAAATTATAATTTCAGCCAAAAGCTAGATCAATTTTTATTGAGCAATTATTTAGTATTACGTAAATAATATATTTTTAACAAATAACTATAAAATAAAAAATGGTTGTGAAGTCTGCGTTTTATATTATTTAGACTTATTTTTTTTCTATGTCTTTTTGGAAAAAAGTCTTTCTACATCAGAACTGAGTTTTTTTAAAATTAATTTATTTTTGTTCGCAAGAATAATCGCATGATATTTTAATGTACCCGGAATAGTTTTCGCTAATGCGAATCTTGGTTTCAAAAATTTATTTATCATGATTTGTTTTCGAACTAAATAAAATTATTGTCTCTTTCATATCATTTTTAGCCCACAGATACAATGCTTCAGCATTGAGGATTACACTTTCCTACAAATTAGCTTTCCTTGCTAATCCTTTTAAATTTTTACCATCACAGTTTGTAAACATTACTACAAAATGCTGTTCGAATAATGGAACGTTTGGATAGTTCAGATATTAGAGTATTTGGATAATGGAACTTTGGATATGGGAGGCTTCACTGTATATAACTAAAACTTATTATTTATGAACAAGATATTTAGAACAAAATATTTAGATAATACAATTTTTAGATTTTTTTTAAATCAAACTAATTTTTTTCACTATAAGTTAAAATAAACCGCAATATAAATTAGTAAAAAAATATAAAATATCAAATATGGCTAGGCTGGATTATAGTATGTGCATAATAATATTTCTTTTTCTACCTTTTTCACTAATTTTGTTTTTAATATGCTACATTGAAATTTGTTTAAAATTTTATATTTTAAAATGCTACTTTAAAACATAATTTTATAAGCTTTAAAGCTTATAAAATTATGTTTCAAAGTAGCTTTTAAGCTTTTATTAAGATGTTAAATACACGTATAACTTCAATTGCATTTTAAAATTGAGCAAAGTAGAAATATGAAAACTATAAAAATAAAATTAATTATATATATTTTTCGAAAAAAACGTTTCAATCTCTAAGGAAGAATGGGGAAATATACCCGTAATAATACTACCCGTAATGATACATATATTAAAAGCAAGGTAGATTAATTGTAAATGTATGCGAACACATGCCCCCCCCACACACACACACACACACACACACACACACACACGCACGCACGCGCACGCACGCACACACACACACACACACACACACACACACACACACACACACATATTATATATATACAGGGTGTCCGTCCATAAATGTCCGAGCAAATATCTCGTAACTGGTTGAAGTTAGAAGAAAGTTTAATAAGGAAAATTTACATGGTTTTTAGTCGGCTACAAAATGCACGTAAAGAAATTTTTTTTACTCGTCACCTTTTTGAGTTATGAAGGTCAATGTAGGTTTTTTAAATGGGTACCTATAATTTTTTTTGCATATTTACATAGTAGAGGTAATTTTCAATCAAAATTATATTAGGAAAAAAATTGCTACGACGCATCGTTTACGAGATAATCGGCATGCAAAGTATTAAAGTAATAATTTGGATCGAGTATTGTTGAACAAATTTGGAATATCAAATAGGTTAAGAAAGTAAACATTGTTTTTTCATGAAATATTTATTAACAAATTAATTAAGAAATGGTTCGAAATTGTTACCATCATGATCGATACAGCATTCAACGCGTTTTATAATGTTTCTTATTGTTAACTGCAGCATTTCTGTTGTAATACTTTCAACAGCTCTAGTGATTTTATGTCGTAAATCTTCTTCATTTTCAGAAATAGTTGCATGAACAATATCCTTAATATACCCCCAAAGGAAAAAATCGCAAGGTGTTAAGTCCGAGATCTCGGTGGTCATCGTACAGGACCATTAGTACCCATCCAACAATTAGGAAATCTATTATTTAAAAAGTTAATTACAGCACGTGTATTGTGTGCTGGAGCACCATCTTGTTGAAAAATAATATTTCGAAAAACTGATAATGGAAGATCGCGTAAATAATCTGAGAAAGTTGTTTGCAAGAATTCCAAGTATTTGTCACCATTAAGATGACCATGGAAAAAGAAAGGTCCAATAATTTTTATTCCGATGATTCCGCACCATACGTTCACCGAAAATCTGCGTTGGAAACCTTTATCTCTTTTCGCATGTGGATTCACATCGGACCAAGTATGCACGTTATGTCGATTTTCCATACCACAATTGGAAAAACAAGATTCATCAGACCATAATATTTTATTAAGAAAACCAAAGTCAGTGCGATAATTAACTCGAAGCCAGTGGCAGAACATTAATCGGCGATCTGCATCTCCTTCATGTAAAGCTTGTACTAAATTATCACGAAACGGTTTGAATTTGAATTTTTTTAGTACAGCGTGTACGTAACTTTTCGATAATTCTACATTACGTGCTACTGTTCTTATGGATGTACGTCTGTTTTCAATAAAACTTAATAGCAAACTTGTCTCTTTTTCTTCATCTGTTTGGATTGTACGTCGTTGTCTTGTTAGCGATCCTGTTTGACGCAATTGATCTTCAATTCGTCGAAATGTACGATTATTTGGTATTCTTCGTTCTGGATATTTTTGTTGATAAAGTAATCGTGCTTCATTTTCATTACGCATACTTAAATACCAGATCTCGAGCATATCACACTTTTCCGTAATTGTAAACATTGTTCTCACGCGCTCGTATGTAGACGATTGACTAACAGACTCATACTACCCTGTAATTCATATTACGTGCTATACAAATACTTTATTTACAAATCAAACAGTCGTGTATTTTGAAAAGTTGAAGGTCAGCGATCCTGTTCGATATAACAGACTTCATACGAGCGCGTGAGAACAATGTTTACAATTACGGAAAAGTGTGATATGCTCGAGATGTGGTATTACAACAGAAGTTGGGGGTATATTAAGGATATTGTTTATGCAACTATTCCTGAAAATGAAGAAGATTTACGACATAAAATCACTAGAGCTGTTGAAAGTATTACAACAGAAATGCTGCAGTTAACAATAAGAAACATTATAAAACGCGTTGAATGCTGTATCGATCATGATGGTAACAATTTCGAACCATTTCTTAATTAATTTGTTAATAAATATTTCATGAAAAAACAATGTTTACTTTCTCAACCTATTTGATATTCCAAATTTGTTCAACAATACTCGATCCAAATTATTACTTTAATACTTTGCATGCCGATTATCTCGTAAACGATACGTCGTAGCAATTTTTTTCCTAATATAATTTTGATTGAAAATTACCTCTACTATGTAAATATGCAAAAAAAATTATAGGTACCCATTTAAAAAACCTACATTGACCTTCATAACTCAAAAAGGTGACGAGTAAAAAAAATTTCTTTACGTGCATTTTGTAACCGACTAAAAACCATGTAAATTTTCCTTGTTAAACTTTCTTCTAACTTCAACCAGTTACGAGATATTTGTTCGGACATTTATGGACGGACACCCTGTATATATATATGTATATATAATTATTGAATTTTTTAAACAGGAAAAGGTCGTCCTGCTCTCAATTAATTGTTATATTAATGCTTTCTTGTATTAACAATTTTGCTATACACACACGCGCACACACACACACACACACACACACACACACACACACACACACACACACATACTCGCACACACACTCGCGCGCACACTCGCGCACACACTCGCACACACACTCGCACTCGCACTCGCACTCGCACACGCACGCACGCACGCACGCACGCACACGCGCACGCGCACACGCACACGCACACGCACACACACTCACACACCTGAATATAATTAACATTTTAAAATATTTCAGGGGTTTCTTTGTTACTTACTGCACAGCAGAACAAAGAACATTTTAACATACAAAGTAAATAATTCTTGCATTATTTATATTAAATATAGCAATCATTATTTTTATATAAATGGAATATTATATATGTTGATGATGTTGCAGGCAGCCTACAGCAACTATTACGAATGCAACAAATTTAACTTTGAAGAATATAAATCAACAACTGCTAGCCGTGAAAAATGCTATCAAAGGTCATGCATTAAATGTGGATAATGAAGATAATTTGATTTCACCATTTTTATCATTAGCTAAAATAGAAGACATTAAAGAGATGGATTCAATTTTGAAAACTTCAAACAAAGCAGTCACGCAATTTGTAAGTTTTATATATTCATACTTTATCTTAAAACGATGTACAGGGTGATGCAGATACATACAGGACGCACAAATGGTTGCATACGGCAGGAGCCAGGGGCAGGCAGGGTCAGTAGGTAACGACGGCATACACATATACCGGTATAATCGTTATCGATCGAGTGGATCGCGCGCATTTTTATCAATTTATCAATTTTATGACGGACTGCAATTATTATATAAAAGGAGAAAACAACAAATAAAACAATAAATAAAGATGAAAAATTAAATTTTAAAGTGTTATCACATTAAAAAAAGATAAACAATAAAACTTTTCTTTTCTCTTCTTTACTTTTCGCGCACATTATTTAGCATTGCTGGTGTTATTTTGCGACTAGCTGCTTGTATTTTATTTATTAGATCTTCACGAGTGCGTGGTAATGTCTGATACACCTGATCTCGTATGTATCCCCATGCAAAAAAATCCATAGGTGTGAGATCAGGTGATCGTGGTGACTACTCGTTAAGATCGCTATGGATCCCTATCCATATGAATATCTGTGAGTTTTTTTAAAACTCCCGGTGTAGAAGTGCCGTATGGGCTGGATAGCCGTTTTGCTAGAAGATAATTTTATTTTGGGAGATATTCAATTGAACGTTGTTTAATAAATTTTGCAAAGTGTTTTCCAGAAATTCCGCATAAACTTTACTGTAAAATTAATATTTTCAGAAAAAAGTTTGGTCTCACAATTAAATTTTTTTCAATCATTTAAACATTAGTATTATATTGTCTCTGAACATTTCATATAAGGCGTTTCTTTCAGGCAAAGGGGATTCTCTTCCGTATAAAAGTGTTCGACGATTAATACGATCATCACTTCATCCGTTCACAAGAAGATTCTTCTTAAAAGTTATTATTCGAATTGTCTATGTCAATTTATGGTAAAAATATTGAATAATACAATTGTTTTTTTTTATATTATCTACTGTTTTGTTAAATTGTAAGAAATTATTATTTTTCTATTTATTATTTAGGTAAACATTTTTTTATCTTGCAGGCATTATGAAATGTACGAGGTGTGTTCAAAAAGTATCGCGAATTTTGTGTTTTTTTAAAAATTATTTATTTATTCATGAATATCTATTTTGTCCCCTTCAAAGTAATCCCCATGAGATATTATACACTTGTGCCAACGGTTTTTCCAATCTTCGAAGCACTTAAAAAAATCATTTTTTTTTATCTTGTTCAGCTCCTCCTTCGATGCCGTCTTTATCTCGTCAAGCGTAGCGTAACGTCGTCCTTTCATGGGCCTCTTCAGTTTAGGGAACAAGAAAAAGTCACAGGGGGCCAGATCTGGGGAATACGGTGGCTGCGGCATCATTAGTGTGTTGTTTTTGGCCAAAAAGTCGCGCACAAGCAACGATGTGTGAGCAGGGGCGTTTGGTACGAATTTCGCGGCGACCCGTCTCATGCCCAAATCATTGATAAAAATCGAATGGCACGAGCCAATCGATATGTTTAGGTCCTCAGCAACTTCTCTAACGGTGATTCGACGATTGGCCAATACCATTTTCTCCACTTCATTAATTTTTTCGTCTGTTGTTGAAGTGCTCGGGCGTCCGGCACGCTCTTCGTCGTTCACATCTTCTCGGCCTTCTGAGAACATTTTGTACCACCGATAAACGTTGCTTCGGTCCAAGGTAGCTTCTCCGTATGCCACAGTCAACATTCGGAATGCATCCGCGCACTTAATTTCGTTTTTCACACAAAATTTGATACAGGTTCTTTGATCCATTTTTTTGAATAGGTAAAAATCGAAGACGATCCAAAACACGTGCAAGCAAAGCAGCTGTCAACAATTAAGTGAACATTCAAAATGGCCGAGCTTGTCGGCATAAGTGAGAGACATGAGTACCAACATAACGCCACAAAAAGATCGAAATTCGAATATACGTAACCCGCGAAAATTCAAAATTCGCGATACTTTTTGAACACACCTCGTAATTTGCACGCTATAAAAATAATAAATTATTAAAATATTATATTAATCTTATATCGTTTAAAATTTAATCACAAAATTTTTCTCCACGAGGTAATTTTGGAGAAACAATTTTTGCATCCTGTGTCAATTAAAAAAAACTTTTTTTCAAATTTTTTAAATAATTATGCAGCTTGATAGGATGTACGTACATTCTATATTGTGCTTAATACATCTGATAGTAATATGCGGATTTGTTGAAAGAGCCAGTTTTACTTGATCGATCATTTCTTCGCATTAGTACATTTCGTAGACGCGTTGACTCGTAAAGAGCTCTATGTTGGTAAAATCGACTATATAAAATAGTGAAAAATTCATGTATTGATTGTCACTTATCAGGATTGTCACTTATGATTACCGTATAGAACTGTCGTTCTCTTTTCATTTTTATGACATTCTTCATAAATGAGTAACATATTTGCTAACTCTTCGACTGTAACGAGAACGCGGTATTATTGACTGCATTACTAATGTTACTTTTTACGTTATGTATTTTTTGAAAGAAAGTCAGAATGAAACAATGCTGATTTGTCTCATATTTGCATTTATTTTAACGCGGGAAGAGAAGAACGTGTAGCCTCCTCCCGCTTTAAAATAAATGCGAATCTGACAAAAGACAATCGAGCTGTGGCCAGAGAGAAGTTGTTGGTTAGAGAAAAATTGTGTAGCGTGACATATAGTGCAACCAACAATGCCTCCTCGATACAGTAACGAAGAGTTAGCGAACATGCTGCTTATTTATGGAGAATGCCATCAAAGTGAAAGAAGAGCGGCAGCTTTATACGCGATTCGATATCCCGATAAACGGCACCCGTCACCTTCTCTATTCGGCAGTCTATATCGTCGACTTTGCCAGTCTGGCACTTTACATGAGTCAACACGTCCAAGAAACGTACGTCAACGCGACGAACAAATGATTGACCAAGTAAGGGAGGCTGTGTCAGCAAATCCACACACTAGCACTCGAGCTGTTGCACGTGATTTGAATATTACGCAAACCAGGGTGCACAGAATAATTAAAAAAAATCTGGAATGGCATCCTTATAAACGCCATACAACACAAAAATTGTTTCCACAAGATTTACCTCGTCGCGAAAGATTTTGCGATTGGATCTCAGATCAAGTAAGCATTTATGTAGATAATAAACAGAAAAATTAAAATTTGTATAATTTGAAAAAATAGTAATAATTTAAAACTGTAAAAAATTCAACTGTATTATTATATATTTTTATCGTACAGGTTGACATAGACAATGTTGCACACGACATTTTTTTAAGAAGAATCTTGTGGACGGATGAGTGTACGTTCCGAAGTGATGGTCGTATTAACCGTCACAATGAGCATCACTACGCAGAACAAAATCCGCATTGTCGCAAGGAAACGAATATTCAGGGACATTTTAATGTAAACGTTTGGATGGGAATCGTGGACAACGTAGTCATCGGGCCACATTTTTTCCCGGAAAATATTAATATTACAGCGGAAGTTTATGTGGACTTTTTGGAAAATACTTTGCCAAATTTATTGGCTAATGAGCAATTAAATATCCCCCAAGATGAAATTATTTTCCAACAAGACGGTCATCCAGCCCACACGGCACTTCTGACACGGGAAATTTTAAATCATAGATATCCTCAAAGATGGATAGGAATCTACAGTGATCTTCACGAGTGGCCACCACGATCACCTGATCTCACACCCATGGATTTTTTTGCATGGGGATACATACGAGATCAGGTGTATCAGACATTACCACGCACTCGTGAAGATCTAATAAATAAGATACAAGCAGCTAGTCGCAAAATAACACCAGCAATGCTGAATAATGTGCGACAAAGTTTCATGCGCAGAGTAGCATTATGTTTAGAAGACGCAGGAGGCTATTTTGAACATTTATTGTGAAAATTAATAGTTTAATAAATTGTTTTCATTAAAATTTAAAAAAAGTTTTTGATTGAAATACTTCCTTGTGCCCTTAATATTTTTATCTCGCATCTTAGAAATAAACAATATCATCTTCTATCAATTATAAATTATCATTGGCGATATTTATAGAACATTCCGAACATTCAAGGATGTGAATATCAAATTAATTTTGCTAGCAATCTTTTGCAATTTAAAAATTTTATCAAAATTGAAAACGCTAATAAGCGCGAAAAGTAAAGAAGAGAAAAGAAAAGTTTTATTGTTTATCTTTTTTTAATGTGATAACACTTTAAAATTTAATTTTTTATCTTTATTTATTGTTTTATTTGTTGTTTTCTCCTTTTATATAATAATTGCAGTGATTGCAAGTCCGTCATAAAATTGATAAATTGATAAAAATGCGCGCGATCCACTCGATCGATAACGATTATACCGGTATATGTGTATGCCGTCGTTACCTACTGACCCTGCCTGCCCGTGGCTCCTGCCGTATGCAACCATTTGTGCGTCCTGTATGTATCTGCATCACCCTGTATTAAAATATTCGTAATCACATAATATCAATATTAAAAACATTAATTTATTAATAATAATAATGCAATATTAATATGTAACGGTACGCGATTTCCTATGTGAACGGTGTGATAAGTATAATGCTGATAAGTTGTTGGAAACTTGTCGGTATTATATTTTAAAAACTATCGCTGGCAAGAACGTAATGATAAGAAGATACCCCCTTCTGTTTCTTTGCTGCTAATTAATGAGAATATTTGTCACAAGTTGCCGACAACTTGCAATTATTTGGCTATCTGGGCAGTATTGATATTTATTCAAAATTTATTTTTATTGAACGCACAGGTCACTTTCATCATGTTTAAGGATTTTGTACATTTATCGAAAAGGCGAAAAAATCAGTTAATTACTAAAGAATTAAGTTATTACTCAAATCCATCTGTATCACATTGCACTGTATCAAATATTGCATCGCTACAAGAAATAGATGTTACTTTCGAAAATTTCAATGATATATCTTCCAGTCAACATGGCCAAATCAAAACGAAAGTGATGAATTGTTTGTACAATCGCAGTCTGATTCAGAAAGCAACGAATTATCTGCACAATTGCCCTCTGAAACAAAAAGTACCAACGATCATAATGATGATATTTAAGATGCTATCCCTGAATCGACAGAATGTATTCAGACAAGTTTACAAAAAGATTTACAAAGATTAATAATTCAATGTACCGTTTCACATATCACTGCAAATAAATTACTGCAAATTCTGAGGAAACATGGCCATACAGAATTACCTAAAGATGTAAGGCTTCTACTTTCAACTCCACGAAATGCGTCTGTAGACATTAAGTCTCTGGCAATTGGTCGCTATAAACATTTTGGTCTATTGTCTGGTTTGAAACGATCCATACAAGTATATTTTAAATTTATAAAAGATAACGTAAAATTTGATATAAATGTGGATGGTTTACCAATTTTAAAAAGTTCGGGCGGTCAATTCTGGCCCATTATGGGATCTATTACAGAAATTAATACGTACACATCTCCATTTATAATTGGTTTATTTTATGGAACGTCCAAACCTAACGACGCAAACAAGTTTCTTACGGATTTTATTAATGAATACATCCAACTCTCAGAAACAGGCATAACTGTTAATAACAAAAGATATACAATTGAACTTAACGCAATATTATGTGATGCACCAGCTAAATCGTTCATTACGTACACTAAAGGTCACACCGGATATTTTTCACGTTCAAAGTGCATTCAAGAAAGTGATTTCGTACATAATAGAGTTATTTATCCAGAAACTAATAACATTTTGCGTACAAACGACTCGTTCAAGAATCGAACACAGATCGAACATCACATAGGGGATAGTCTATTAGAAAAACTCAACATTGGAATGGTATCTCAAATACCGATAGACTATATGCATCTTGTTTGCTTGGGTGTCGTAAAAAGATTATTACAGATTTGGGTCAGAGGAAGTAAACATATACGACTATCAACAGAAAACGTAAAATCAATTTCATTTCATTTAATCGCGATTAAAACGTATATTCCATCTGAATTTAAAAGGAAACCTAGAGATTTAAATGATGTTGATAAATGGAAGGCTACAGAATTCCGACAATTTTTGCTGTATACTGGATGTATAGTTATGAAGTCAGTGTTATTTCCTCTTCGCTACAATCATTTTATATCTCTGAGTGTTGCTATTAGAATATTGACTGATCCGCAACTGTGTGTGACTCCTATTGAATATGCACATTTATTATTATGGTTTGTTTTAAATTACGGTACTATTTATGAAGAAAAATATATTTCCCATAATATTCACATTCTTATTCACCTTGCCAAGGACGTTGAAAGTTTTGGATGCTTAGATAACTTCAGTTGTTTCAAGTACAAAAATTATATGCTGAAAATTAAAAGAAAATTGCATAAATCTAGAATGCCTCTACAGGAGATATCTAATCGTATTTCTGAAGAATTGAAACTTCCAATACAACCATATGAAATAGAGGAATATCCAGTTGTGATTTATAAAAAAACGAAATTTTTGGTTTGCGTTTTGAATCTTTTACAATTGGAACAAATGATATTGATAACTGTGCTGCACTAACAGATCAATCTGTGGTTTTTGTTTTGGCTTTACTGGGAGAGAATGGTATAATATACATACGTGCGAAACGATTTTTAAATCTAAAATCTTTCTTTGATACTCCATGTTCCTTAGAAAGACTTGGTATATTTGTAATATCAAATACTACTAATGCAGAAATTATACAAGTTCCAGCGATGCAAATAAAAAGGAAATATTTAAAAATTAAACTTATGCAAGAAATTGATTCTTATGTAACAATACCGCTTCAATCTGTGGTTTTTGTATCATAAAATAATTAGATGCGATAATACTAATTAGGATATTTTAGTTCAAAATGTTTCTAGGAGGTAAGTTGTATTGAAAAATGTCATAATTAAATGTTATATTACAATATTTAGACTGTAATCGAATATGAATAAGATTGTAACCTTATAAAAATGATTCATATTGGAATAAAAGATATAAAAGAAACCATCATCGACATGAGCACGTCCCACAGTCCGTCCTCCAAGCTCTCCTCTGATCCTCGGATACAATAACTACACTCATTGTTGATTAGGTTCGAAGAATTTAAGGAAGGATCTTCTTTTGATATGGACATACAATCCCAAAAACGAACAAGCGAAGATGCTGGTTTAACTCAGTCCCCATCAAGTCATCCCAGATCTCACTACCCCAATACTCCAAAGAGATTAGCATCACAAATAGAGCTGAGAAGCACACGACAACAAACCAAAGAAAAAACAAAGACACTAGACAAAGCAACCCCAGCCCCACCCAAGCCATCCACAAGTCAGTCTCACACTGAACTAGCAGGTTCCAAGGAGAGGACAGTGAAAACATCCAAGAAGTAACCAAAGACTAAAGCTCAACTTACACCACATGCTAGCCTGAGTAACAATCCTCCTTTATCAATTAACCGGCCATCATCATCCTCAGCTAACCCATCACAATACAAGAGCCCGACCAACACTAATACCAACTTTTACACTGTAGATCTCATCACTATCAATTACATTCTAGGCAGGTCAACTATCAGACCCACTAACTACCAAGAGGAACTCGATAAATGGTTTAATGATAGATAGGATCATCTTATTGATCCGCCACCTGAACTTACTAATACAATGTTCCTGCTCTCAATGCCAAAGAGTATCACTAACACTAATAAGATATCAGTCTTCATGGAAGCTAGTAATAATTTAGCAATGTCCAGGATTACTAGTTCTAAGGAGATAGTTAATATTGATAGGTATAATACAGATTTACAGGATTGGTTACCTCATAGCCCAACCAAGTTTGGAGAAGATGAAAAGGGGACATCTAGTCAATTAACGGAAGCCATCACCCAGGTATCCACTGTAGGCAAGGAGTTCTTGGACACTGTTAAGATATTACAACGGGACATTGACAGGAATGCATATCTGATCCGAAGTGGTTTAATTACAATTTTATTTTTCTGATTTATTTCTTTTCTAACAATATTCTCAGTAATACTGTAACTAATATTACTACTTTTATATAATATTACAGATGATATTAAGATTTTTGTTCGAGAAAATTTTTGTTTAATTTATAATGTACTTTCACACATTAATAATGATTTAATTAATTCATTCAGTTTTTCAAAGCTGACGAGTCTTTATTGCACAAGATGAATACTGTATATAAATACGCAGTTGTCAAGTTTATATCAGATGCAACATTTTCTGAAATTCCAACGGCTTGGCTTTTTGAAGAAGATAGTAAGCAACTGTGCTGGTGGCCGCCTCGAACAGCAAATAGTGCAACACTTATAGCAAACTGCACAAGTCCTGATTTTAAAGTTTGGAAGAAATATGATGTAGACATAATAAAATATTGTTGTAAGTAACAATAAATAAAATTTAAACCGATATTTAATAACACAAATAAGTAGAAACCTGTGTTTATGTAAGCCTACTTTATGTAAGGTTAGATCTGGATTTTAATACAAAAAATATTAAAGGTGGAATATATTCTTATAACAGAAAATATTAAACATTAACAGTAAGATTAAATTTTGACTATATAAGATGTTTCCTATTCGTCTATTATTATAAGTATTCTCATACATTAATGTCTTATTTATATTCTTTATTATATTGTAAAATAACTTAAAATTAAGAAAAGCAATTATTTTCTTTTAATTATGATACCTCGTATAAAAAATTTTAATACTATTTTTTTTCTTTTTTTATAGCAGAGCTCGGCAAGAAATGCACATTTCGCCCGATTTACAGTTGACTCCACCTAGCGCTCGTCCCTTACCTCGACGTCCCGCGCGCAGCCAACGAGCCGCGCGAGGCTCAGGACCGTGTCACCTCGCGACTCGCGACCGTATCGTGTCACCGGTCACCGGACCTCGAATACATATTTTTAATAGAGTTGAGCAAAAATTCACTACCTGTGAATTAGTCACTAATAATAAAAATTCACGTTCACAACCTGTGAACAAATATGAAAATTCACTGTGGATAGTGTGAATGAGACTTTTGGCTTTCCGCACTGTCGGGTAGTCACCAAATTAAAAAGTTATACATTAAAATGCGGAATTAAAGATTATTTGCAATGCAAAGTACAAATTAGAATCTAAGATTTATTAAATAAAAGTTTTAGTTTACGTTTTTTATAATACATATTATATATTATAAAAAACGTAAACTAAAACTTTTATTTAATAAATCTTATATATTATATATTATAATATATATTATATATTATAAAAAACGTAAAATAAAACTTTTATTTAATAAATCTTAGATTCTAATTTGTACTTTGCATTGCAAATAATCTTTAATTGCGCATTTTAATGTATAATTTTTTAATTTGGTGACTACCCGACAGTGCGGAAAGCCAAAAGTCTCATTCACACTATTCACAGTAAATTTTCATATTTGTTCACAGGTCGTGAACGTGAATTTTTATTATCAGTGACTAATTCACAGGTTGTGAATTTTTGCTCAACTCTATTAAAAATATGTATTCGAGGTCCGATGACCGGTGACACGATACGGTCGCGAGTCGCGAGGTGACACGGTCCTGAGCCTCGCGCGGCTCGTTGGCTGCGCGCAGGACGTCGAGGTAAGGGACGAGCGCTAGGCGGAGTCAACTGAAAATCGGGCGAAATGTGCATTTCTTGCCGAGCTCTGTTTTATACTTTTTATAAAGTATTCTCTCATGATAAGACTGCTAAGACAAATTTCCGAACCGTTTTTGTTCTCTGCAGAATCGCCATTCTAAAATCAAACAGATAACCGTAATTATGTACATAATTTACAAATAAAACTATCAGAATGTATTCTTTTGATTAAAATAAGTATCGTTCGCCATTGATGCTTCTGACATTTATTTTGTCAGTACCATCAAAGCGGTTATTTTTGTTATCAATACCATTCGAAAGAACGCTTTTGATTCTTAGTTAGTAATCTGCTACCTTTTCCAAGCAGATAAAAGCTTTTATTTGGATATAGCATAGCGTGTGTTCTGAAGGTACTGAATATAATAGAAATCGAAGCGTCCGTTTTGATGGTACTGGCAAAGTAAATACCAAAAGCCTCTATAACGGACGATTCTGATTCTAACAAAAATCAGCAGAACTTCTATTACAAAAAATAATTATTTGTAAATTATAATCGGAGAGACGAGAAAAATATTGGTTGCGTTTTCACGAGAATGAGCGTTGGAGGGGCCCATTCTATATTGTCAATATTAAACATATTTTTTATTATGTAATTTTAGTACTCTTGATATAAAAAAAGTACTAAAAATTAATTTGTCGATTGAAATGACAAAGATATTAATACATAATATAAGTATATTTTAATAAGAATCAAAAGCATCTTTTCGTATAACGTTGATAACAAAGAAAATGTCCTATCCGATGATACTGGCAAAGTAAATGTCAGAAGCATCAATACCGGACGATTTAATTTTAATAAAAATAAGAAAAATCAATTTTGACAGTATTACAAAAATAATTATTTGTAAATTATAATCGAAGAGATGAGAAAAATATTGGTTGCGTTCTCACGGGAATTGGAGGGACCTATTCTATATTGTCAATATAATAAAATATTTTTTTTATTATGTACTTTTAGCACTATGGAAACAGAAAATATACTGAAAATAAATTTCTCGATTGAAATGACAAAGACATAAGCAGTATAACATAATATAGGTGCATTTTAAAAGAATCGAAAGCGTTCTTTTGAATGATATTGATAACAAAAGTATCCGTTTTGATGGTACTGACAAAATAAATGTCAGAAGCATCTATGTAGCGGGTGATACTTATTTTAATCCATATTGATTGTATCATTTGTAAACTATAATCAGAAATGACAAAAAAGTTGGTTGCGTTCTTACGAAACATTTCATGACATGTTGCAGAATCTTTTCAGAAATATTGCACATGAAATGTAAAAGATCGAAACCTTTCTGAAAGCTCTCTGTAAAAATCGGTGTTTTGTGAAAATAAAACGTAAACGTGCATATATTTTTATGTACATAATCACGATTATCTGTTTGGTTTTTGAATGGCAAGTCTGGAGAGAACAAAAGCGGTCGAAAATTTGTATGAGCGCTTGTCAAAAGCGTTATCATTTTCCGACCGAAAATCAGATATTTGGCCACATGGTGATAATATCCTCGTAAGGAGAAACTTACATTCTAACATAGATGTACCAAAAAATTACTACGTATGCATGTATTCATATGTTCTCAATACATGTATGTATGTGTGTGCTTCGCGTATATGTGTAGCAAATATGCGCCGCGCGTTGAAGGACACCATTCCTGCCTACATGTCCTGAATCGATGGTAATATAAGACGAAATTAAAAATGTCGGTAATTTACCATTGAGTAACATTTTTCGCGTATAGATGGCGCTGTTACGGCGATCGGAGTTCGGCAGATTCCGCAGATTCTTACTAGCAATCTGCAGTACCGACATAAAGCAAGTTCTCTTGTTACTTTAGCATCCTCTTAACTCCCTCTTATTAAAATTTTTCCGTTTTAGCAAAATTATTAATTTAAAATTAAAAATTAATGTAATAAATAATATTATTTTTATAATTAAAAATTAATAATTAATACGATAATTTTTCTGCTATAATCTATTTTATAATTTGAGACATCAAATTTTAGGAAAATGACAAAAATTCCAGGCCAGTTTTGAAATTCCAGGGGTTTTTCAGGATACATTAAATTCCAGGACAATTCCAGGATTCATGGACATTCAAGGATCGCTGGACACCGTGACTAAACAGTAATCGATCTAATAGTCTTTGTTATTAACGCTGACACGCTGTAGCCTGATTCACATTGACAGCGATAGGTGCTGGCATATTTCAGGTTTGTCGCGAATGCTGTACCATACGTGGTTTATGTGCTGAATTAACGCGTTTCGAGTACTGTACTCAGGACCGGTGCGAGTTAAGCAAGCGCCCCAGGCAAGTGGTAAAATATGGCGCCCTATAGATAAATCTATATTCTTTGTATGGTATAATTCTAAAATCGTAACTTATATATATTTATAGTAATTATTACAATAATTAATATTATAATTTAACGTTATATGTTTTAGTTGTTTTTACTTCTAACCAATCAATTTATTTCATGTATTACATCTATTGGTTTAAAGCCCTCTCACCGCGTTAAGGTTGATGTAAAACGAGAAGGTTTTTTTCGTTTTTTTTGTATTTTATATTTTTAATATTTTTTTAATATTTTGTTTTTTTTATATATTATGGTTTTTTATATTTTGTTTTTTTTATGAATTATTTATATTTTTAATTAACAAATGTTTTGTCTCTCATTCTATGCATTTTTATAAAGTAAATTTATATCTTATATCTAAATGAATGCTCCGATTTGTTGATATTCAAAATGATTTTTTTCGTGCTTTTAAATCCGATAGACTTTTTATAACTTTAGCAAGGTCTATTTTTTGAGTAATCTCGTTCTCAATTGATAATATCGCTAGTACACTTAAACGGTCATCACTTGTGGATGTACGCAAATAGGTTTTAATTAACTTTAATTTGCTAAAACTGCGTTCTCCACTTGCAACTGTGATAGGTATAGTCAGTAATATTCGCAATGCCGTCCAAAGATTTGGCAAAACCAATTGCAGGTTGTTTTGATTTATGAATTTAAGAACATTCAATGGATCATGAATATTTTTTGAGATTAAACTACTAGTAGATTGCAACTCGTCATATAATTCATTTCCGAGGATGTCGTAATTATTCCCGTGTCTGAGTTTATCTTCAAGGTTGGAACAACACTTTTTCAACTCTTCTATTTCGGGTAACTTACTTATATCAAACAAGAAGAACCAAGTATCTTGGAATTCCTTGAGTTGTTTAAATCTTTCTTTGAGTGATGTTATTGCAGTATCTAATATAACTTAAAAAATCTTTGTTTTAAAAAGATTTTGAGGATCAGACATGGTTTCATCACTATGTTCGTAATTAAACATGCGTTTTTTTCGATTTACTCGTTTCTGCACAAATATGGGATCTACATCTAAACTTTTAGCAAGTTCCTTTGCATCTACTAACGTTTTAGCAAATCCATTAAGTCGATAATTTTCTATATATTCGGCACAAGATTCCATGAGCGAAACGGCGGATCCGAGGTCCATTGTATTTGATTGCATAGATTTACTCACAATATTGATACGAAACAAAATATCGTACCAGATAACGAGCATAACAAGGAAATTGTAATCGCATAATTGTGACGCGAGGGTTTGCGCTTCATGCTTAATTGCAGGATCAGAGGAACCGTGTTCACGTAATGTTAGCAGAGCATCATGTATTTCAATAACTTGGTAGCGCAACGGCTTTAAACACTCGATACGACTCTCCCACCGGGTTGTACAAAGTGGTTTTACTGTAAAAGCTGGCACAGTATCAGTTAATATTTTCCACCTTCCAACAGAAGCTGAAAAGAGTGTGTAAATTTTTTGAATAACTCCGAAAAAACTAACAGACTCGGTACAAGAAGTTGCACAATCACTAATAACTAAATTTAAACTGTGACAACTGCAAGGCATAAAGAAAGCTCTTGGATTAATTTGAAGGATACGAGCTTGAACACCTTTATTCTTTCCTTTTATGTTGGACCCATTATCGTAGCCTTGTCCTCTGCAATCTTTAATATCCAAATTGAGTTCTTCTAATACCTTTAAAATTATATCAAACAAGGACTGATCAGACGATTCATGAACTGCTCGAAAAGTAATGAAATGTTCTTTGGGGGACACATCACTGGATACATCGACAAATCGTATTGTAACAGAAAGTTGTTCTGTGTGACTCAAATCAGGAGTACAATCTAAAATTATACTGTATTTTGCTTGCCTGGCACGATCTAATATTGTGTTTTTAACACTTGATCCCATCAAAGTGATAATTTCATTTTGAATAGTGTTACTGCAATAATGAACATGAGTTTCTTGGGATGAAATGCGTCGGAGATGCTCATGCATAGTGACGTCATATTTTCCTAGTAATTCTACCAAACCTAAAAAATTCCCATTATTTTTAGTAAATAACCGATCGGATGATCCGCGAAGTGCAATATTATGTGTTGCTAAGTATAAAATTATATTGCATAAGCGATCTAAAACAAGTCGCCAATGATCACGCTCCTTAATAATATCTGCCTGTAATTTCTGATCGATAGTTTGACGCGATTCAAGTCTATGACAAGCTTCAAACCAACTTGCAAAACTCTTTCGGTGTTCTGGTGAATTTTCATGTGATCGTAGATAGTCATGAATATTTTTCCATTTATTACTTCCAGTTGTTGCAAAGGAAGATTTATTTTTGTCACAAAAAAATAGTTTACAAGGAATGCAAAATATTCTATCTAATTTCTTTGAATAGCAAAGCCGAGATCGTATATAGGACTCGCCGTTTCCAGTGCTTCGATAATACAAAAATTTCGAGAACGATCGATTGTCGGCATCTTTAGGAAAAACATTATTTTCGTTAATTTGCGGTTTTAAATCTAGTGTCAGTATATGGTCACGAACAGTGTTACTAAGCGGAAAAGGCCAAAATGCCGGATCGTCATAGTTAATGATCGGATCGTTAACTGCAATGCTACCTGAAGAAGACGAAGCAACTGGTTCCTCTACCACAATTTTTAAATTCGACTCTTGAGAATCTAAATTATCAAAGATAATATGCATTTCGGCATTTGATGCTGTACTACATTCGTGAATGGAATTTTATTTTATTTTTATTTATTTCAGATGTTAGGTTTGTAGTAACATTTTGTGAGAAGTTAGAGTTACAATCACTTTGCGGCTTAAAGAAAGCAGCAAGCGATTTTGCAGATTTACTTTCTTCTTCCTCCCATCGAAGTTTTCGTTTACGGTTCGCAGATCCGCTTAATTTTTTCGAAGCCATTTTTATGAAAAAATGATTATGATATTTATGATAAAGGTAAACGCCGATCAAGCGAGGTCCCTTATAATATCGGAGGAACTATTTCTCTAACGAGAAACGCAGCCGCTGGCAGCCGCCTAGCGGTAAATATGGAACTATGATTCCTACAGCGAATATTCGAACTGACAACGGGGCTCATTCCACAAAAGCAGGAGATCTGCTGGTCTCGGTTCCGAGCGCCCTTATATTCCCTATTGGATGCATCTTGTCCACGAGAAAACGGCCGCGCTCGGCCGCGTCACCGCCCCGCGGCGGTAGCTCGAACTGGCGCCTGGCGAACACGCGCCCGCGAGCGTACGCAGTGCCGACGCGTGAAATGGTGGCGCCTAGTAGAACGGCCGCCACAAAATGAAAACACACAAGAACGAATTTTATATTTAAGCAATACATGTTTTTAAAATTTAGATCTGGGAATGACCTTTTTTCTTAAGAAAATTAAGGCGTCTTTGGCACCCCCCCGGAGTTGTCGCCCCAGGCGACTGCCTGGTCAAACTGTAGCTTGCACCGGTCCTGACTGTACTGATCGAATCCCTATGTGTTGCCCATAATTCTCCTCAAAGGGCCTGTATGATGAAAATGATTTTGTTAACTTACCACCTTAAAAAAATTACATGTAATCTCTGTTCCCAACTTCTAAAAAATATTTTTTTTCAGATTTTTTGAAAAAGTGCGTCAAGATTTAAAAAAATTAAAATAACATTTTTTCGTTAATTTTTTTCAAAAAATGAGCAGGTAAATCATTTTTATTAGCTCTTTAACATTTTATTTGTTTATAAAATTCCATATTAAAATGTTTTGTTGATCATAAGTTAAAAGTCAGTAATAGCTAAATTATTTTTTAATTTTTATAGTTTCATAACATAAGGTTTTTAATTCATATATATGACATTACACTTAGACATTAATAATATTATACTTGGGTATTAATTTAATATTACACTTAGACATTAATGAAAATATTTTTTACATTTTTTTCGGTGCGAATTTTGATTATAAAAAAGTGAAAATAACTTTCAAACATTTTTTCCACCCTGATTTTGTTGATGGACCACCTTACAAAAATTACATGTGAATACTGTGACTGAAATCTTGTGCCTTTAGGCCTCTAAACACTAGTCTGCCGTCCTCAGCAGAAGAAAAGACCTATAATTGTAAAAAATGTAATTAATATTAGAGTTATCTATTTTATTAAAAATTAATTCAAACTTTTATAGAAAATTATCATATGTTATAGAAACAAGTCATCAATCTTGCATAAACCTTCTAAAGTGGCACCCTCTTATTTTTCGGAAACTAAACATTGCACCATATTAATACTAATAAAAACCTAATTTGCTGAGATGGTTTGCTTAGATGAATCTAACTTAATTTAACTTTTATATACACTAAAAAAAAACGGTTTTGCTAAAGCATCTAAAAATAGATACAGTTTTGAAAATAATTTTGTTGGATCATCAAAATAATTATGTATAGGACACTCAAGCTAATTACTAGAATATTGAAATTTTTTGCAGCCTTGTTCATCATGCTTGAACATCATTCATAATTATTTCAATGGTCCAACAAAATTATTTTCAGATCTGTATGCAGCTAAATTTTTAGACACTTCAGCAAAAAAATAGAATTGAAATACTTCAGCAAAGATTAAATATTATTTACGACTGTAAATTCCAGCTTAAGAAATACTACTAAAAAGCAACGCCGGTATTGGTGACTTTCCTCCATATAAGATATTTCTCAATCATATTCAATTATTTTGAATCATATTTTAGAGAAAACAATTACTTACGGTTACATACGATTTCTTGCGATTTTTTTCAGTAATCATGATATTTTAATCGATAACTTGTAATCGCAATCGTATTCGCGTCAGGCTTAGGCTAAAGTAATCGTAATCGTAATGTAATCGTAATTGTATTTTACCAGGTTTGCTAAGCAGTTAGTAGTCGATCCAATAACCGTTATTATCGATAAGCCGCTGTAGCCTCGTTTTCATGGACAGTGATAGGTTTTGTCATATTTCAGGCTGGTTTCTAAGACGGTTCCATACGTCGTTTACGTGCTGGATCAACGCGTCTCATGTTCTGTGCTGTCCTAATCTCCATTTTCTACCTATAATGCCCCACAAATTTTTACTGGCTTTAGATCAGGAGATTTGCGAGGCCAATCTACTTTCTCCATCTTGGGATGACCATTGAACCAATCACGTGTCATATGGGCAGTGTGCATAGCTCTGTTGTCCTGCACAAATGTGATATTAGGATATTGATTCGCCGGAAATCTCGCTCGCGCACTGGGGAGCATGACATTCTCCAAAATGTTGATATATTCTGGAGCTCTCATACGTGCCGTGGCCTGATGGAATTCCATTACTTCTGCAGCACTCATGTTTTCCCAAAAACTGCACAAAATTCTGCAAAAAACTATGGTGTTCTTGGACGACGTACTGTGGCTGAAGTCGTGCGCTTTTGGGTCTCCACACATGTAATCTGCTGTCCTTAACAGAAGAAAAAACCTATATAACAAAATTGTGAAAAACGCAATCATTATTAAAGTTACCTATTGTATTAAAAATAAATTTAAATCTTGACGAAGGGGAACATACCTTTTCATCCGACCAAATCCATTTGTCCCACTCTTCCTGAGGCTTACTTAAGTGACGATTGGCAAATGCCAATCGTTCTTAGCGGTGCCGTTTATTCAGGACACATTTTTTGGTCGGACGACATAAAACTAAACCAGCAGACTTCAATCGTCGGATAACAGTTCGTTTCGATATATCGATTTTGATTGCCGGAATTACATGTTTTGCTGAACGAAACGGATTATCCGTAAGAGCGTTTACTATTTGTGCGTCTTGTTTTGGGCTCGTCTTTCTTGGGCCTCTGTTCTGCTTTCAAAGATCTTTTAATCCGTCTGGACCGAGTTCGCGAAATTTTCTTTTCCACAATTCCGTCGTCTTAATGTTACACCTAACTTGTTGAGCTACTTTACGAGCGGTTAATCCTTGTTCAAACAAACCCTATTCTCCCACGCGTTTCTTCGCTATAATTCGCAAAAGGATGACATTCTTGTGTCATTTTGACAATGCAAGAAGAAACAGATATAAAACAATCGCTGTTCACAATGAAGTGGCTCAACAAATTGAATGTAATATTAAAACGGTGGAACTGCATTATAAAGCAATAAATAATATTGTTCTAAATTTGTTTGTGTTTTAATTCATCCGTTATATAAAATTCTAACTTGAATACAAAACATATAATATTGCGCGAATAAATAAAAATTAATTAAGTATTGAAAATTAACTGACCTGGAAAAACCTAGATTCTTATCTGGAATGTCTTGGAATTATCCTTGACAAAAATTGTCTTTTATATAGAGAAAAGTCACCAGTACCGGCGTTGCTTTTTAGTAGTATTTAATCTTTGCTGAAGTATTTCAATTATATTTTTTTGCTGAAGTATCTAAAACTTTAGCTGCATACAGATCTAAAAATAATTTTGTTGGACCATTGAAATAATTATGAATGATGTTCAAGCATGATGAACAAGGCTGCAAAAAATTTCAATATTCTAGTAATTAGCTTGAGTGTCCTATACATAATTATTTTGATGATCCAACAAAATTATTTTCAAAACTGTATCTATTTTTAGATGTTTTAGCAAAACCGTTTTTTTTAGTGTATATAAAAGTTAAATTAAGTTAGATTCATCTAAGCAAACCATCTCAGCAAATCAGGTTTTTATTAGTATTAATATGGTGCAATGTTTAGTTTCCGAAAAATAAGAGGGTGCCACTTTAGAAGGTTTATGCCAGATTGATGACTTGTTTCTCTAACATATGATAATTTTCTATAAAAGTTTGAATTAATTTTTAATAAAATAGATAACTAATAATAATTACATTTTTTACAATTATAGGTCTTTTCTTCTGCTGAGGACGGCAGACTAGTGTTTAGAGGCCTAAAGGCACAAGATTTCAGTCACAGTATTCACATGTAATTTTTGTAAGGTGGTCCATCAACAAAATCAGGGTGGAAAAAATGTTTGAAAGTTATTTTCACTTTTTTATAATCAAAACTTGCACCGAAAAAAATGTAAAAAATATTTTCATTAATGTCTAAGTGTAATATTAAATTAATACTCAAGGGTAATATTATTAATGTCTACATATAATGTCATATGTATGAATTAAAAACCTTATGTTATGAAATTATAAAAATTGAAAAACAACTTAGCTATCACTGACTTTTAACTTATGATCAACAAAACATTTCAATATGGAATTTTATAGACGAATAAAACGTTAAAGAGCTGATAAAAACAATTTACTTTCATAAATATGAAATAAAAACCTTATATTATGAAATTATAAAATTTTAAAAATAATTTAGCAATCACTAACTTTCAACTTGTGATCAGTAAAACATTTTAATAAGAAATTTTATAAACAAATAAAACGTTAAAAAGCTAATAAAAACGATTTACCTGCTCATTTTTTGAAAAAAATTAACAAAAAAATGTTATTTTAATTTTTTTAATTGTGACGCAATTTTTCAAAAAATCTGAAAAAAAAATATTTTGTAGAAGTTGGGAACAGAGATTACATGTAATTTTTTCAAGGTGGTAAATCAACAAAATCATTTTCACCATACAGGCCCTTTGTGGAGAATTATGGGCAAGAAATAGAGATTCGATCAGTACAGAACTCGAGACGCATTAATTCAGCACATAAACCACGTATGCAACAGCATTCGTGACAAACCTGAAATATGCTAGTCGTCTATCCATCTATCGCTGTCAATGTGAATCAAGCTATAGCGGGTCATTAATAACAAAGACTATTAGATCGATTACTCTTTAGTCACGGTCTCCAGCGATCCTTGAATGTCCATGAATCCTGGAACTGTCCTGGAATTTAATGTATCCTGGAAAACCCCTGGAATTTCAAAACTGGCCTGAAATTTTTATCATTTTCCTTAAATTATAAAATAGATTATAACAGAAAAATTATCGTATTTGTAACGGCTTGTGCCGTCGCATATGTGTATGCGTATTAATTTGCTGATTGAGACCCGTGCTGTGACGGGAAGCGAAAATGATTGAGACCTTGATGGTTGTTATAACTAAGTTTTAATCACCTTTACAATGTCGAATAACGTACATACAAAGAAAAACGGACAGAAAAATAACTGTTAGAATGCACGCACGCATCGACAAGACGGACGAGACAAGAGAGTTACGTTACTAGGCGAAGAAGTATCCTAATGTTAGCAAGCGAGAATGGGGGGGGCGCAGTGCTCAGGACCATTCAAGCCAGAAAGATTTGAGAACGCAAAAACGGCGCGAAGGAAAACTGAAGAGATACGCGTAGCGTGAACAGTATTAATTATTAATTTTAAATTATTAAAATAATATTATTTATTTATACTATTATTTATTACATTAATTTTTAATTTCAAATTATTACTTTTGCTAAAATGGTGAAAAAATTTTTATAAGGGAGAGTTAAGGGAGTATAAGGGTTTATAATTTAATTTAAATTCAGATACTCGCTATTCCAAGACTACGATCTTTGCTGAGATCGGATGCGAAACCATAATACAAAGAAATTTAATTCTACTAACCTACATTCTTAACGTGGTTAGTGTCTGAAATATCTTATGATTCTGAGACATCTGGTATTTTTGATGATTCGGAGACATCTAAGACTTTTCTGTGATTGCCTCCGATAAAATAATTGTTGTCACAAACACTCCGTAGTTGACTATCCTTACATTTATTAAGAAATACGGTAATGTCTCGCACCAAGTTTTATTATTACTTGTAATCGTGAGAAAAACAGCTCACAAAGTATATTTTCTTATTGCCAAATAATAGCACTTTTTATTTTCAAAACTACAACTTATATCAAAGACTTTGATCCGCTTTCTTTCAAAGCTTTGCAATATTTCTGAGATTTCACCGATCAAAACTGAGATTACATCGGCGGGCTATCAAAATATAATTTCCTAACACTATAATACATTCATGATCGCTGACGCAGCATCCGGTTATAATAGTCATGAACGTAAAAACAACTCAGAACAAAACGTGGACTGTAGAATCATGACCTCAGGCTTACCTGGCCCAAATTGTACCTACCCGTTTTTTTGTTAGTTAGGGCGGCACCTATTAAAGTCTACCCCGTGAGAAATGATACATCGAACCGATGTCGAATCGATATCGATTTGATCAAATTTCATCGATGTGATTTTTCCGGGTTATTGAACATCGAAATCTCAAATATTTCGTGATTATTTCGATGTCATGATATTTGTATTTGTTGGTAGCAGTAATAATACAATATAATGTTTCTTTCAAGATTTTTAATGTTTTTCCTTGTTTTTATTGAATATCCATTTGTTGTCGATTCGATATCAATTCGATACTCGCGAGAGTTGCAGTAAAAGGTGCGTCGCCGCGCCGCGGTCTGCTCCTCTAACTTCTTTTCGTCTTTCGTCCCTATCTTGGTACCGGCCGAGGCGGCCGGCTAAAGTGGGCAGAAGTGTACAACATGTATCATCGCTTTATACAGGTAATCCTCTTTTTTTTTATCATAAATTATATATTATAACAAAATAAATCAATTAAATTATTACTTTTTGAACATATTTTTAATATATGATTGTTCTGCATCTCATCAATAATTGTTACTATTGTGCACATATTTAAAGTTATGTGTTTTCTATTCCAATGTGAAATTATTATTTTGTTGCAGACTATTATTATTGTTTCCTGTAAAAAAGAAAGTTTCGAAACGTAGTCGCAACTATAAAAAACTGGCTAAAGTATACCACGTGCATCTGCATATATTGCTCTATATCACAGATAATCCCTTGTTTTATCATAAATTATATATTGTAACAGAATAAATAAATTAAATTATTACTTTTTGAACATATTTTTAATATATGATTGTTCTGTATCTCTTCAATAATTGTTACTATTATGCACATATTTAAGATTATGTATTTTCTATTCTAATGTGAAATTATTATTCTGTTGCAGATTATTGTTTCCTGTAAAAAAGGAATTGAAATAAAATTGTACGTTTCGAAAGATAGCCACAGCTATAAAAGAAGCTGGCTAAAGTATATAACGTGTGTGCCTGCATATAAGTGCACGATGTCAGAGGACGATAGGCCTGTAAGTATTTTTTCCAAAATTACCATTATTAATTTTATTATCATGATTCTACTCAAAAGGTTTCTCTCAAGTGATTTCTAATGGCCGTTTTACAATGAGTACTTTAGTCGTAATTCAACAGTATAGCTATTTGGGAGTCATAAGTCGTTAATAGTAGCAAATTTATATCTAAAATGATATAATATAGTTTATAATTACAAATAACACAGTTGTATTTACCTTATAACACGATTATAACTTAATTCCGTTTCTGATATCTGATCAACGATTAACAACTCATTGCAAAACGACTATACAGGGTGTTTCAGATCACCCGTACACCCCTTTTCTCTTCGCAGGATTAGGACCAATCAAAAATATGTTCAGACGAAAGTTGTAGGGTTTCAAAAGATCTATTCAATGATCTTATCAGTTTAACCTTGGATGGCGTCGCCAAGGTCAGATCGAAATCACATTAAGTTTTTTAAATGGAACACCCTGTTTTTGATTCCAGAATCTAATAGCTGGTGTCAAGACCTTTCCAAAACACTATAAGAATGTTTATTTTCTTTGACTACTTTCCGAGTTGTGCGGCTTGAAAGTTACACTACCGCCAGCATCAGCATTACTCAAGATGTACCATGTGGTGGTTACTTAGTCGGATTTAATCTTGTGTGTGGGTGTGTGCATACGTGCATGCGTATGTGTATGGGGGAGGAAAAGGGGAGTCAAAGTTTTATGTACTCTGCTTTTGTTTATTAACTGGATTGATTATGTTTGATGATCAATCATGTCCAGATTGACTGTATGCATTTTCTCGTGCTTAGCATTATCCAGAATGAACGACGTGGACGTGACGAGAATTTCATCCCATTGGGGTGCTTGACTCACGTGAGTCCCCTTGCCTCTCACGTTTGGGGTGCTTGATTCACGTGAGTCCCCTTGCCTCTCACGTTTGGGGTGCTTGATTCACGTGAGTCCCGTTGCCTCTCACGTTTGGGGTGCTTGATTCACGTGAGTCCCCTTGCCTCTCACGTTCGGGAATGAATGAGTGTATGTTTTGTTAAGCGACTAAATGTTCAAAGTGAGCACCATTCTCTGCGATGCAAGCATCAACTCTATTTTGAAATTCATTGGTTGCTCAAAGAATTTCCTCGGCACGTAAGGATCGAATTGCTTGACTTATTCTACGAATCATATTATCCCTCGTAGTCGGACGTTCATGATAGACCAAGTTTTTTATCCTTCCCCAGAAATAATAATCAAGGACGGTGAGATCTGGTGATCGGGGTGGATAATTGATTGGACCGTATTTGCCTATCCACTTGTCGGGGAACATAGTATTTAATGCCGCACGAGCAACTCTCGATGTATAAGACGGACATGCATCTTGTTGGAACCACATGTTCAGGCGCAATTGCAGAGGAATATTTTCTAGTAAGACAGGAAGATCTGTCATTATCAAGGCGGAATATCTATCACCGTTTAGATTTTCGTCAAAGAAAACAGGACCTATGATTTGACTTCCAATAATTCCACACCAAACATTGACTTTCCAAATGGTTTGATGATCTACTTCTCTCAACCAGTGAGGATTATTTTGTCCCCAATAACGAGAGTTCCAAGTATTAACAGATCCATCACTTTTAAGTGTACATTCGTCAGAAAATAAAATTTTCAAGTGGAAATCAAGTGGTTGCTGTCTTATAAAGTTGCAAAATACAAGTCTCTGTCTAATATCGCTATAATTCAACGCTTGATGAACAGACATTCTGTAAGGGTGAAATTTGTTATTTTTTAGAATGCGCCAAACACTGATTTTACTAACACCAGAATCTTGTTCTCGTCATCTTAAAGAATCATAAGGGTTCAATTCTGTCGATGCAAGAATTTCCACTGTTCTTTCATCCATAATCGGACGACGAATTTGTGTACCTTTGTTATGTTGAGGCTGAACGACACCTTTAATTTTGATTCGTTTAGCCAAACGTGAAAAAACATTTCGCGAGTGAGGAGTCCGATCAGGATAACGTTCCCGCCACAATCTTTCCGCTGCAATGAATGTACCTCGACACTCACCTAAAATTAGCAGCATATCATATGCTTCTTCATTGGAATAGGACATGGCTAAATAAACCTAGACTAATAAAGAGGGTCGGATTTTTGTTGCGCGATTGATACTGATATGACGGTTATTGAAGACGTAGGTGACAAGTTTGAGAGAGTTATTGTCACTCGTGTTGAGTTGAGTCACAATAGCGTTGTGGTGAATACATCTCTACTACATCCTATGCAAATAACAATATGTATAAAATCACGAGTTAGACATCGTTACGCAGAAAGCCGCGCTCGTTATTGCTCGTGTGCTACCGTTAAAGTAATAATGTAATTACATAATATTATGACATACATATGTATGTGACTATCTACGGTCGCGACAGCTAACTTTCACGATTTTTCATGATCTGTTTTTGTTGGCCCGGCTCGCGTGTTTACTTTCTTTGTGTCGGCTGCACGGCTTTCTGCGTAACGCGTGATTTTATATTGTTATTTACATGGTGTTGGCGGTAGTGTAACTTTCAAGCCGCACAACTCGGAAAATAGTCAACGAAAATAAACTTTCTTGTAGTGTTTTGGAAAGGTCTTGACACCAGCTATTAGATTCTGGAATCAAAAATAGGGTGTTTCATTTAAAAAACTTAATGTGATTTCGATCTGACCTTGGCGACGCCATCCAAGGTCAAACTGATAAGATCATTGAATAGATCTTTTGAAACCCTACAACTTTCGTCTGAACATATTTTTGATTGGTCCTAATCCTGCGAAGAGAAAAGGGGTGTACGGGTGGTCTGAAACACCCTGTATATAAGATTTATACATATACTTTGAAATTAGTAGAAAAGGAGATAATATAATGGCACTCATTTTTATTTTATTAAATAACTTTTTTAATAATCAGTGTTTAATATTGAAACGTCAATAATTATATTTGTCAAAGTGTTACTTATGATATTTTAGACTTAAAATAATGAAGTATTTACTTAGTATGTGATTTATAAAAATGTAACGCATAACATAATCGGTGGAAGAGGAAATGTGGTAATAATATAGATAATCCAAAATCAATTCAAAAAATAGTTTAGTTTAAAAAACAATATTTTGTTATAAAGTTATATATTTTTTACTCGATTTTTTATTTTCCATTGTTTAAAATTTTCATGCGTTCAGAAACATTAAAGATATCATTAGAGATCGAGGGGCCATTCACTAATGAAATCAGGTGTACACCTAATTTGTAATAACGTGTAATCAATAGTGAAATCAATTCGTAATCACGTGTAATCTTGCAATATATTTTGAAATCATTTAAATGAAATTAAAAGCGTAATCAGTGTAATCAAAGAAAAATAAGTGAGAAATCGCATGAAATCATTGCGAGTCGTTTGAAATCAGAACGAAATCAGTCTTGGTAACATGCGACCACGAGACGCTTATGCGTGTGCGCATAGGCACTTCGCGCACATCGGGTGTCAGACAGACACGAGAAAGTTCCATAGGCATAATAATAGTAAGAACAGGCCGTTAAATTTAACCGTCGATTAGATTAACCAGAATTGGTGAAAATTACTCTTATTATTTATTGACTGTCAAGCAATCAACAATAGATCTTGTGCTACTTTCGTACCAGAAAAGCCAGGAAAAGCTTGTGTGTAATTCGACGTAATTTAAAAAGCATTTAAAAGCATTTAAAAAGCATTTTTATCGAAATAAAGACGATTAGTGCGGGGAACGTTTATGCTGTATAAGCATACAACGTATGAAGACGTAATTTGATAGGTAAGTTTCGAGATCAGACTTCTAATCACAATTCTGATGCGCAAAGTATGCTGGACAATGAATCTGATGATTTTAACTTATTAGAAGATTTGACTATTTTATCGTGTATTGAAGGATCGTTGAACCTTCGTGGTTACAATAAAAATAAAACTGACATTAAACCTGACAGTCCTTTTACCATTGTAAAAGATGGACAGAATAACGAGATTGTTGTTCGGAAATCTTCCATATGTTATTAAACCGAAATAATTGTAATTTAAGCAGTGATAGATTACAGCGTGTAAGAGAATGCGAATTTTCGAAGTATCGTTTGATGACTCGAAAGACATCTGGTCTTAATTTTTGTGAAACTCGCGAGGAAATACAGATTGGAGACTGGTGCTTATTTAAAAATATTAAAATAAAAAAATGCTTAATAAGTTTTGTCCTTGGATTTGCCTATATGGAAAAAAAATTCTGGAAGGCAAGAGAATACTCCAGTAACACTGCGCGAATTAAAGGCAATAAAAATATTGTGGGAGCACTGTGCCATTGGTACTCTGTAGATAATAAGGAAGAATGCTTAAATCCAGTGCAAATGGAAATACAAGGGTACATAGATGTTAAACAATATATTATAACTATTTCAGCTCCATGCATGACTGATTAAAACTTAAGGCTAAGCCATGATGTTTTTGAAAAGATAAAAAAGTATTTATAATTATTATATCATACTTTTATAACTTTGTTATGATATTATACTTTTATAACTTTTTTATGATTATTATAACAAGCTACTTTGTGAATTAAATATGAATACTATAAAATACTTTTTATTTTCTTACTTTTTCATGATGTACATTTAATAAATACTCGTATAATATTATATATATTATTATTTTAAACTTTTTAAAGAATTAGCATGTTGCTTTAAAAGTTAAATAAAATCTAATCAATCATATTAAAATTATTTAAAGCATTAATTAATGATTGTAACAATATTTACATTGAAATTAGCAATAATAACAAGTAATACTATTGAAATCATTTGCAATCACAATAAAATCATTTGTAATCACTGCAATCACAATGATATCATTTGTAATCACTGTGATATCATTTGTAATCACAATGAAATCAGCTGTGATCACAATCGATTTCACACAGTCGTATAAAATCACTTTAGTAGTTGTAATCAACTGTACTTTATAATCACGTGTACATCCAATAGCTGAGTGAATGGCCCCTCGTTCGAGATAATATTTAACGTTAAATAACAAGGATAAAATAATATCTGTAATGTTTCTGAACGCAGACTTTTAGAGTGACAATCAATTTATCTAAAAAAATATTTTTGTATGAAAATTTCTTTTAAAAAGCCATATTAACAAAATCTCATGTCATTGTTTAACTTTGCATAACCTGAAATGTATACAACCGAATAAAAAGTAAAATAACACAAGAAACATTTGAGTTTACATACATTCGTGTGATAACGTGCTCAAGTTTAAAAACAATGAGGAAGTATATGTAATTATGTGCTGGAATGTACCTTAAAAAAATGTTGAAGTGCTCAAAAGTAAAAATGCCTTATAACAATTGTAAGCTTTATGTATTGATATATTAGAGCCACACAAAAAAAACGGCGGACTATTAAATGAATAATTCTATAAGCACTTGTTAGATTTTGTTACCTAATAATAGAAATAATAGGGGCAGTTGTTCTGTTCACAATAGCCATAATACCTCCTTCTCTACGAATAATTGATTGAATAAATTAAATTCAATAAATTATTATCAAAATACAATGAAATTTTATGAATATGAATATTATCAGGAATCAGTTAATACTTATAGAGGACAATTAACGAAATATATCATGACCTAATTTTCCAATCATCATCGCAGCCTTTACGCAATCTACTTCTGCTTTCTTCCATTTCTCTCCATGTCTCCCTCTCTCGTTCGAACCGTAACCAGTTTGGCCCCGCATGCCTTCGAATGTCATTGTGCCAACGCATCTGCGGCTAGTTTTTAATATTGTAACTTTTTTCCTTCCTAAACATGAAACAAGCTTTTAAGAGGTCATTAAATCGAAAAGTACGCAAGGTTGTTACAAAGCGCCTTAGATTGGAAAGAATTAATGCTGTTGTGACACAGCGATATTTCACTGACAGTAATAGTACTGACGATAAAGAAAGTACTTCATTTTGTAATCAATCATCTGAAGGTGATAGTATTGTTCACGAAAATCAGAATGAACAGAATAATGTTGAATACATTGACCGTGAATTGAATCTATCAAGAAGTGAAGTAGATACTGTAGATACTGAAGTTGCAAGTGCTTATTATAGTGATGATAATAGCAGTATTGTTTCATTATAAGTAGAGGAGGCGCAGGAAAATATAATACATATAATATTTATGTTATCTAATAAAACTGCAACAAAAATGTATTGTGTGCTGCAACCTTTTTTTCGTTGACCGTACACCCTGCTAATTTAATCTGTAATTGGTAAAGTATACCTGATGGTTAGTTAACGTTATTTGTCGATATTTTGACGTCAAAAACGACGATAAACTACGTCAGCTTGTTACTTAGAATATTTATGATTTCAGCGTCGAATTAATGTCAATTTCATTATTATTTTTTGGGTAGTGATCATGTAACTTTCCTTAGAGCGAAAAGGTAAAAAGTGAAAAATTTTGCCATTAACTTCAATAGCGAAAGATTTCACCTTTCCGCCCTAGGGAAAGTTACATGATCGATACCTGGCGAGTACAATGAAACATTTTGTTGAATTGACATCGATTCGACGTCAATACGATATCGATGATTGATGTTGAATTGACATCGATTCGATGTCGGTGATCAAAACTGTGACCACCTGAATATCGAAATCGATGTGAGGATCGATATCACATTTCGATATCAAATCGACATCAAGTTGATGTCGATTTGATATACTATTTCTCACTGGGTATACATTTTTATTGGCAGTCTTGAATTCTCGAACTTTTTTATCATAAAGACAACAATTTATTTCAACAAGCTTAATGAGGTCATCGAAATATATAGATTTCATTTTCAATTATTTGATTTCAATAACACTTTTTTTTAATTGACGTCGTCACTAAGGAAATTAGCACAAGACTCACGAGAGATAATTTCCGTTATCAAACGATTAGGACCGCGCACGCGAGACGTCTTCTGCTAACTATCGTTGCGAACTGCCTTGCTCGGTCGCTCTCGGGCACTTGCTTGCTCACAATTTTGGTTAGGAGCGGTTCTTTCGTTAAAAATGGCTGCTCTATATTTCTTTTTGATTGGTCAGTCATAACATTATTTAAGTTATAAGTCGTAAGATGTGGAAGTTGACCATCTCTGTTCTGTCACTGACTACTGACTTATGATTATCTTATGACGCACTAAAAACTCGTTATAACTAGCTTCTGACTTCTGATTTATTACTTACAGCTTGTTGTAGAAAGCTTATTCAGGTTACGTTTCAAAACATTTTTTCAGAGAAAAATTTTACGCGATATAATATATGTTATTATTTATTTATATTTTGAGTTGAATTTTTCTCACAATCAGGACAAACGTTTTGGAACATAACTTAAGGTAATAGTATATATTGCATAAATTCAGAAACATGTGCACGTGCATACACCTCTGCTACGCAATATATGTTGGATGTTTCAAGTAAAAATGCAGTGCGCGCGAGTTTAAAATAAGTGTTGTATAACTATAATAGACTAAAATGTAAATATAAAATGTAAAAGCGTATTATTATATTAAAATAAAGCTAAATAAAAATGACAGCAAGTAAAAATATAAAGTGCGCAGGACATAATAAGAAAGAGAATATAAAGTGAAAAACAATGATAAATATTATGTGTATGTATTATGTGCTTATATCTATATGTAATTGGATAAATAATTATATATATATTATATATAGTTGAATAATTTTAATTTTTCACTGTTTTGGCGAGTCTTAACAAACGTGCATTACGTGGTTTAGTATAGTTCTTTGCGCTGAAATTACTGAAATTACTGGAATTATTACTGCAACAATTAAACAAATACGTCAACATGTCAGATAAGTAGCTAATATTCATATAAAATAAAAGATGAGATATCTATGTGCCGTCTGTAATTGTAGATGTTGTTGAACCGATTCTTTCCTTTGATTTATTTTTTTCAACTCTTTACGTAACGTGCTCAGCAGAAATATTAATATCTGGGAGAACATTTCTCTGCGAATTAAAATTAGCAAATTCTGAGACTACTGTGGCCTGGAGTGTGTCCTAGCGAAAGTTGAAATTACATCCTAACATCAATATCAGGGTAGTCAAATATCTCTCATTAGCAGTGTGACAACAGATTGACAAGAACAGGTTTGTAAAACTGATAAAATCACCATCATTTTCTCCTAGTGAAAAAATTTTACACAAATTTAAGAAATAACTAATTTTTTTCTTATTTTTCAGCAAAAAGGATTTGTTGTCTACTGTAACGAGATCAATCATTAAACCTATATACGAGGGCATTCCGAAAAGTACTTAGCATACAAAAGAAAAACGAAAATTTTGGAAAAGTAGCGATTTCTTTCCCAACTTAGTCTCCTTTTAGCTCGATACACTTGACCCAGCGATGCTCCAACTTCTTTAACCCCTCTGAAAAATACGTTTTCTCGAGGTTTGCAAAGTAGGCCTCCGTGGCAGCGATGACCTCATTTGATTCAAATTTCTGCCCGGCGAGTGACTTTTTCAAGTTTGGAAACAAAAAAAAGTCGCACAGGGTCAAATCTGGAGAATACGGTGGATGGGGCAGCAGTTCGTAGTGCAATTCGACCAATTTGGCCGTGGCGACGGCGGAGGTGTGAGCCGGTGCATTGTCATGGTGGAAGAGTACTTTTTTCTTCGCCACATGGGGCCGTTTTTTCTGCAATTCGGCGTCGAATCGGCCCAATAATTTGGCATAATAGAGCTTTGTGACCGTTTTGCCCTTCTCCAGGTAGTCCATGTAGATCACACCTTGTGAATCCCAAAAAACAGTGGCCATCACCTTTCCGGCCGATAGGACAGTCTTCGCCTTCTTCGGAGCACGTTCGCTGGGTAAAGTTTCAACTGTTCCTTGGTCTTTGGTGTGTACCAGTGAATCCATGTTTCGTCGACGGTCACGAAACGACGCAGAAACTCCTTCAGATTGCGCTTAAACAGCGTCAAACACTGCTCTGAAGTGGTCTCACGATTGCGCTTGTTGTGCGGAGTGAGCAAACGCGGCACCCATCGCGCCGACAGCTTTCTCATGCCCAAAATTTCATGCAGGATATGAAAACCACGTGGTCTTTTGAAATGCCTACTATTTCAGCTATCTCGCGTACCTTCAATCGGCGGTCTGCCAATACGAGATCGTGGATTTTTGTCACGTTATCCTCCGTGGTAGCCATTTTCGGAGCACCTGGGCGTGGCTCATCAAAAACCGACGTGCGACCACGTTGAAACTCGTTAAACCAATTTTTGACGGTCGCCATCGAAGGAGAAGAGTCACCGTACACAGCATCTAAGCGCTCTTTGATTTTGCTGTGCGATTTTCCTTCCAAAAACAAGAATCGAATCACCGATCGATATTGCTCTTTTTCCATTTTTCTAAAATTCACGGACACACCCGCTTCCCCACGCGGTCAAAACAAAACTACAAGTCCAATTCGCCTAAAGTTTTGACAGTAGCTGTCTACGAGAATGTACTACACGATAGTAAATCTATCTTACGATACCAGCACCATCGGGAGGTGAGACTAAGTACTTATCGGACCGCCCTCGTATATTGGAAATAAAAAACAAGAGCCATGAGAAATCAAGGATTTGCAAGCTCGTGGAACAAGGAAAACTAAAAAGAGAATATCAAGAACATATTTATGAATTTATTTTCCTATTAATTTTGATAATTTATATAAAATTTCCAACAAGTTTAAATCACCGCTATTTTTCTCTATTATTTGCCAAATTTTTTTGTAACTCTAATTCTTTAGCTTTTAAAGAGCTCCCTGTTCTTGCTCAAAATGTTGGGTGTCTTATTATACTGTGGATGCTTTTCTGGTGCTCTGTTAAATTCGCTCTAAATAATATTACGGTATAAAAACGATTGAATTGTAAGAATACTCTAGAAATAAATGCAACAGAGTGTTTACCTAAAAATGCGACGATTGTTGTATGTTTCTCAAGACTTTCCTTTAGTTCCCGATTGTGTCGTTCGGATATATTATTTGTTCAATTTACTTTTCTATATACGCAGAATGAATTTGTATTGAAACCATTTATTCAGGTTTCCTTATAATATCTAAAAAATGACTCTAAAGACTTAGAGTTATTAAAAATAATATCACAAATCATATAAAAGCCATCTTCTATTGATCTTTCAGGCAATAAAGCCAAAGAAGTTAATAATTTTGTAGCGCCCGTTCCCATTTCTCTATCGCTTTTTATTATTTTATGTTTTTCCACATTACGTAGCAGTGCCTGTAATAAGAAAGCAATATAAGGAAAATGTACATATTATTGTGTGCGTTGTCATCTTTTGGCCTGGCTGTAATAGAAAAAACATCCGATAATTTTAGCGTCAGGAAATACTGCCTGCAGCGCGTTTCGTTCTGTTTTTTCGAAATCTGATATTATTTTAGTGGGTTTAATCTGAATTGATTTGGTTACTTTTTCTAAAACGAATTTGTAATCCTTGATAGTGCGACCTTCTATTAATGCGTAAACAATTGCAAATGTTTAAACAATTGAAAAAAATTAAATTCAATGCTCATTATACTTATGTAAAATACCTTTTACAATAATATAAATTAATTTAAAGAATACAGTTCTAAATTGTTTTATTCACTCTGTCATTATATTTAATAACAATTGTCCACAATTGACAATTATTATTTTTTAATTGAGGCACCGTTGCAAACGTCCCATCGACAAATATAATCATATTGTTATTAATTTGATTTAAATAATTTATAATGTATTTGTCAATAAAAATACAGCTTAATGCCATTATCTGTAATGACATTTTCTATAGTGAATGGATGCGTTGCATCTATTCCAATTAACTGTTTCAAATGATCATTATTTCTTAACATTGTTCCCAAATCGTTTAGATGTTTTGGAATTTGTCCAAAACAATTTTTTTTTACATTTTTCAATTGATTTTTCAATATTTTTTATTTTAGTCAGATCCTAACCTTAACTCGTAGAGAAATGTTCTCCCAGATATTAATATTTCTGCTGAGCACGTTACGTGAAGAGTTGGAAAACTGAAAAAGATAAATCATACCTCATCTTTTATTTTATATGAATATTAGCTACTTATCTGACATGTTGACGTATTTGTTTAATTGTTGCAACGATGATTCCAGTGATTTCAGTAATTTCAGCGCGAAGAACTGTACTAAACCACGTAATGCACGTTTAAGACTCGCCAAAACACTGAAAAATTAAAATTATTCAACTATATATAATAGGGTGGGCCAAAAAAATCGACTATTTTTTTGTTCACTTTATACTCCGAAAACTTGGTTGGTAGAGACTTCAAAAACATTCTCTCCAAGTATGAGCTCTTAATTTTAATAGAAAGGTCCTCCGCCTCTCAGTTTTCTATTTTTTTCTTATTGTGAGGAAGAAAAATATATATCTCGATATCTATCATTTGAAAAAAAATATTTCGTCTCATATTTTCGTAGGAAATTGAATTCTCTACAAAAAAGATCTCTTACAATGTTTTCGTATACCTCAGCGTTCAGAAGTTATTAAAGATTAAAGTTTGATCATTCTAAGGTAGATTTCTTTTTTTTTATGAATTTTATAACTCCTTAACAAAAAATCATTATGATACGCGCAACTCATGGTTTTGTCGGAAATTCACTGCTCTACAATAATGGTCTCTTATGATTAGTCGATTAAATTAACTGTTCAAAAGATATTCACCGTCAAACTTCAATGCACACTATTTTTAACAGTTTTTGATTAATAATTCAAACAATTTCAATTTAATTCATGAGTTTCGGGGAAATTTTTACAAATTTCAGTTTCTATGAACATGAAAATGTTTTAAACTTTTTTTCTAGTTTATTTTTTTAGTCCCAAGCATATATTTTTCTTCCTCATAATAAGAAAAAAATAGAAAACTGAGAGGCGGAGGACTTTCCTATTAAAATTAAGAGCTCATACTTGGAGAGAATGTTTTTGAGGTCTCTACCAACCAAGTTTTCGGAGTATAAAGAGAAAAAAAAAATAGTCGATTTTTTTGGCCCACCCTAATATATATAATTATTTATCCAATTACATATAGATATAAGCACATAATACATACACATAATATTTATCATTGTTTTTCACTTTATATTCTCTTTCTTATTATGTACTGCGGACTTTATATTTTTACTTGTTTTCATTTTTATTTAGTTTTATTTTAATAAAATAATACACTTTTACATTTTATATTTACATTTTACTCTATTATGATTATACACTTATTTTAAACACGCGCGCACATACGTCAAAAAGGTTACGCAAACTGATGGACTTACTACTTCAACAGTGTTACAAATTTATAGAAATTAAAATCACGTCCTTTCGGGATTTTCGTTGGTACTAACATTATCGCGGCCATTTTTCGGGAAATTGTTGCTTAACCACCTTTGACTGTGGTGCAACAGGTTTCGCGAAAGGATTCAAAAGGATCCTGTATTTTTCTGATAATATTATATTTAAAAGTGGCAATGTATGTTTAGTAGAGATGGATAGTTCGCAAACAAACTGGTAAAATGAACGATTCTTTTGCGGGAACTAAATGAACTAGTTCACAATTCTCATTCAAATTAGTTCAAATTGAACTACTTTACCGACCAGTGATAATTGCCAAAATGGCAACTGAAGTAGAATGTATAGAGGACGAGTTCAAGATAAAAACTCATGTAGTGAAACAGCGTAACGTAGAACCAATCACAATTGTTTCGCCGTCTTCGTTTTTCCTGTAGAAAATTATTTGATACATTATTGTTCCGTAATTTTGAAACAGTTTTCGGAAACTGGTATTGAATAATTTTCTATAGGAAAAACGGAATGATTATTGTTAATATCACAATAAAGGAAAAAGACTTTTCTAATTTACTGTATTTATTGCATTTGCATAACAAACAATACAAACAAAAATAAAACATTATAATTCTTTGAATTAAAAAAGACTTAAATACTTAGCAACAAAATAAAATTGTTTCTTTGTATCTGCAAAAAATTTAACATTGTAATCTACAGTTAAAAAATTAAACACATAATATTTGTATTGGTAGACTAAATAAAGTCAAAACGAAAATAAAACATTAAAGTAATGTAATTTTTTCAATTAAAAAAACTTACATACTTAAAACCAAAATAAAATTAATTTATACTTGTAAAATAAACATTATTATGTATGGTTAGGATACATTTAATTTTACTAAACTTTGAAAAAAAATCAAAATGAAAATGAAACATACTATAATTCTTTTAAGAAGAAAACAAATATTGTTACAAAATTTTTTGCGCGTAAAAGACGTTAAAAATTATAAATTATGATTTAGAAACATAATTTGATTAACTTTGGACGAAGTTAATCTGTTTCGTCTTTGCGTTAATACTTGACCAGCTTCAGAAAATATTCGTTCACATGGAACAGACGTTGACATTATACACAATCTTCTTGTGACTATTTGATACAGACGAGGGTATACCATTCTTTTCTCTTTTCACCATTTTAATGGATCTTCTGTGCGATGCAAAAGTGGTTCGTGGAGGTACTTATACAATTCGATAATAGCTGATGCCGTACGATTATTTGCACCGCAAAGACGTTTAATATTTTTATCAAAATCTTCCCATATACTTGAATTTGTTGATTAGGACTCAGGGAGTGTTTCATTATTATCTGTAAACTGTAGCTCATTCAATTTTACAACGGAAACTTTTAATTTTAATGTTTCATAAGCAAAAGAAAATTTTGTTTTGTTAGAAAACCCATATTTTTTAAATCTTGGATCGAGAATGGTAGCTTGGCACATCAATTTATTGTCCTCTACATATTTGAAACGATGATTCAATTAATCCTTCAAACTCTGTATCATTTGCATTATTTCGATTGGTACAGTTTTATCAATATGATAATCATTAACTTTTTTGTTTATAACATTAACGAGAGGTATAATTTTTGAAATTGTAATATTTTTTTCTGCACTCATCTCAGTCGTGATCTTCTCAAATATCTTAAGTAGCTCTTTTTAATAACGTACCATTCCTGACTTGTTAACAATGACACATCACATTGTAAGACTGCTATTGTTGAAACAATGGAATCTTTAATTTGTAGAATTCTGTTCAGCATATCGTAAATGGAATTCCATCGAGTTATGACATCTTGTTTGAGTTTTAATTTTGGTGATTTTATTTGTTCCTGAATTGATTGTAATTTTGAAAGAGCATGAGCATTTCGTTTGAAGTATTCGACTATAGATTTAACTTTTACTGTTACATTTGAAATCTCTTTTAAGCTCTGTTGTAATGCAAGATTTAAAGAGTGTGCAAAACACGGTAAATGACGCCAATTGCAAAGTCGAATTGCGGCAACTTCATTAGCTGTATTATCGGTGATGCAACAAACAATTTTGTCTTGTAAGTGAAAATTTCGTACGCAAACTTTTAAGCAAATTGATATATTTTCTGCCGTGTACCTGTTGTGAAACAATAAGCATTCTAATAATATTAACGTTAATTTCATTTTAGAATCAAGATAATGAGCTGTTATAGCAATAAAACTTTCGTTGTTTATAGATGTCCAAGAGTCTGTTGTAAGACAAACTGCATTAGCTTCTTTAAAGTTGATTTTAACTTTTTCTAAATTTGATAAATATAATTGTTGTAATAAATTATTAGATACAGTTTTTCGTGTTGGTAGAGAATAACCTGGACAAAGCAATTTAACAAATTTAATAAATGGGGTCTTCCACAATTGAAAATGGATGGAACTCTTTTATAATCATTTTTATCAATTGTTCATCACATTGTTTTTATTTACATAATGCGACGGGTTTGACAAAAAAAAAATCTTTAATATTTAATTGTGTATTTGTTTTGCTCGAAGTCGTGGCAATATTCGAATTGGTTATTCCTACTACTTCTTGAATATTAGAATTACACACTATATTATCATTGTCATCATTGACATCTTCATTAATTCTTGCATTATCTTTGTTAATTTTCTTATTATCGAAATTTATTGTAGGGTGTTTGGTTTTCAAGTGTCTTGTCAAATTTTCAATAGAACCACCAGTGATACTAACATGTTGACTACAATATTTACACTTCCCAGCAAACGAAAAAAGATTAAAAGATATTAAAATTTTTTAATACCTTTGAATCCCTTTTTTGGCAGAATTAGATGAAATTAGATGGAATTCGAAATGAGATGGTCCAATCCCATGGAATCCAAAAGAGAAATTTTCAATTCCATCCAATCCTATGGAATCCGTAAAGGTTATGGAATTGCATGGCATTAGATGGTTTAGGAAATTGTTTTAAATGCCTCCCGTAATGATCAAACACATACACACGCACACGCACGCACACACACACACACACACACACATATAGGAAAGGAAAGGAAAATAGGAAAGGATAATAAATTTTAAAGCTTGTAGATAAACGTTTATTTTTTATTTACTATATAATTAATATACTTTATAGTATCTTAATACATAAGTATTAATAAAGAACTTTCGGTTAAAAATTATAATCAAACAAAAAATAAAAAATCAAATTTAAACAAAAGAAATTTGTAAAAATAAGAAATCTAAAAATAAAATGTTAAATAAAAACACTTAATATTTATAAGAAATAGATATAAACATTTTTATTTTATATTAAAATGTCCAAAAACCTTCACCTTTAATCAGAATCTGGAAAAAAGAAATTGTGATGAATATGAGCGATTTCGAAAAATAAGTATTATATTTATTTGTACCCATCATTACTTGATGGCTCGGGTGGGAAAAGGACATTGAAGTCCGGATCGCTGTTATTTTCATTCAACGAAGATGTTTCCTCATTAGGCACTTGTGCTGCTTCTTCCATTCTTAACGGGTCGATCGAGAAGTCGATGTTTGATTCAGTGTCCCGTTCAATATTCGATTCAATATTTTGTTCAATATCAATCATGTCATCATCAATATTTGGTTCGATGTCCGGTTCTTCTGAATTAAGAACCTCCTCATCTATTGCATCGGTTTCTTTTTCTGCAGTACATGTATGCGCTGAAAAATGTTTATATTTTAAATATGTCGGTATGAATATCTCAATAAAGAAGTTGTAACTATAGTCGCATTTTGAAACAAAATTGCTTACAATCTTTTAAGGAAGATATAAGTTTAGCTAAAATGTTTCTAGTTTTTTCCACCAATTTGTCCGCCTGTGCTGGTGGGATTTTTTTTTCAACTGTTAAGTAATGATAGTATATTGCTAAAGAAAAAAAGAGTTTAATAGTATATTATCAAAGAGAATTACAAAATAAAATGTTATTATATTGTTAGGCAAAGAATAAAATTTACTCCCAAACAATCAGCCCTTTACTTTTTTTACAACAATAACATTGAAATTTCAATGTTTTATTGAAGTTGCAATCGCTATTGTACAAAGTGTCCATATTTATCTGTGTAAATAATTTTGATTCTCTTGAATATTAATTAGAAATTGGTGCTTTCAAATGTTTGCTTCATTACGGCAATTTGCCAAAAATAAAAGATACACTGAATATTTTTTAATTTTTGTTGGAGACATTCGTTTTAGAACGAAGGGCCCCGTCAACACAACTAAAGCTGCAACTCAACTCAACTCAACTCTAACTGTCTCAAAAAGTAAAAACGTAGGTACAAACGTTTACTAATTTTATTATTGTGTATTTTGCAATATTTTACAAATTATATGGAAATTTTAATTGTTTGTTTAAATTGCTATTGGTCTTCAAAAAACATGTCTTATGTTACCCTTAGACAATGTTATTTTGAAGACTAATAGCGACTTCAACAAACAAAACTTCTAAATAAATTGTAAAATAATGCAAAATATGCAATGATAAAATTAGAAAACTTTGTATGTTTTCATTTTTTTAAGTTGCAGCCTTTGCTTTAGAACAATTGTCTCCAGTAGAAATGTTTAGACCGGTGTTTTTTTTTTATTATCGCATATAATTAGACAGATATATTTAAAAGCATTGATATAGTTTCTAACGTTAAAGAGAATTACATTTATCTTCGTACATATGAATATGACTACTTTGTACAACACCGGTTGCAATTTTAGCAAAAAATTAAAATCTCTATCGTTGTGGTTGTAAAAAATGTTAAGGGTTGACTGTTTTATGATATATTTTATTCGTCGTCTAATAATAAGAAAAGCAATGATAAAAGAGGAAGACATCATTGATGAGATAATATGAAATTACACATGAATTACCTTTAATTGCTAAAATTTTGTTGCAATCTAAGGCATTTTTCGGCTGATTAGAATTCTTGTTTCGGTTGCTTCCTTTGCCTGTTACAGTGCTATTTAAAAGCGTTTCCAAAGAAAACAGACAAATCGCGATTTGCCGAACAAAAATTGCGGACCTTCTGCAATCGCAAGTAGCTGCGACATATGAAGTTTTAGGCAAGTATTCGCCATATCCAAGATGAATCTGCAAGATTTAATTGTTATAATATTACATTCGTAGATATGACATATAAAGAAGATATATAAAAAACTTGGGCAGATTTCCAAAAGTTATTATTGTGGGGAGCAATAACAGAAGTTAAAATTGTTTAGATGGCAATATTTCATAAATATTACAGTTTACTTCATCATGTTAGATGTAAAATGCTGTGGTACTTTTTCCGTTAACGTTTGTTGCGGAATCATAGGTGACAAACTAATCGGTCCCGTATTTATTGAAGGTACATTGAACGGAGAAAAATACCGTAACTTATTGCAAGAGGAACTACCGATTCTGTTGGAAGATGTACCTTTCGCAGTGCGACAGAACATGTGGTTCCAGCATGATGGTTGTCCAGCACATTATTCATTAATAGTACGAGAAGTGTTAAATCGTAATTACAATGATTGCTGGATCGGTAGAGGTGGTCCGGTAAATTGGCCTGCCAGATTGCCAGACCTGACGTCACCAGATTTCTTTTTGTGGGGTTACCTTAAAGAAAAAGTGTATACAGAAGTACCAAATACTCGAGAAAACATGATGGAACGTATTAGATATGCTTGCGCACAAATAACGCCAGATACACTTTCTACATGTGTACAAGCATTCCAAGGTCGAGTTAATAAATGCATCGAAATGGAAGGTCATCATTTCGAGCATTTATTGTAATTGAATAGTGAGAGGCGAGGGGATTCACCGAAATAAAGCACCCCGATGGTGAGAAGCGAGGGGACTCACCGAAATAAAGCACCCCGATGGTGAGAGGCGAGGGGACTCACCGAAATAAAGTACCCCGATGGTGAGAGGCAAGGGGACTCACCGAAATCAAAGCACCCCGATGGTGAGAGAAAATGGCAAAAACTAATTTTTACTGATTACATCTATCACGATTCGAAAAAATGTCTCGGACAAAACTTACGTATTTTTTTCCAAGGAATCCGAATCTGCAATAAAAAATGGGGGTTCCCATTTGAAATTTCAAAGTTGACACCCGCCCCACCCCTAAGGGGCGGTGGGGGTGGGTTAATTTTTACACAGGCAGACGTCCCCCTTGATAATGTTAAAAGTTTATTTGGGACATTTTTTCGTACAATGCTTATTTTTCGAAATATTTAGTTGTCTCAAGTTAAATGGGACACCCTGTATATAAATAAAAATAGACAGCCTTAAATTACATTTCTTTAAAATTGAGTAATTTATAACGTTATATCTGAATCAGTAATGAGGTATCTTTCTTGTTGAAAACTAAATGATCTGAAAACTACCAAAATATACATAACACTTGGAACATTTAAAGCTCAACACCCATAATAGTATAAAATGTCATATGGTATTTTTAGCGTTTAAAATGTACACAGATTTATTAAAGCAACTGTAAGATTATTAAACACGATTAGAAAAATATTCTGGTAACATTCGCAGTTCATTTATGTAGCTTAATTAGTATTACTTTCATTAATCAAACGGAGCAAAGTAACCTATAAACTTTATACTGGACAAATATTGTGTTAATACATCAACATTATGTAAAAATAATACAAATACGCTAGAATTAACATTAATCCTAGCTTATTTATATTATTTTTACATAATGTTGATATATTATATTATCTTTATATTATCTTTGCTTAATGTTAAGGTATACTTGATGATCACTCATGCATACACAGTTTGACAGTAGTAAGGTTTACAGGTTACTGAGCTCTGTTTGATTAATGAGATTGAAAGTAATTAAGCAACATAAACAGACTGCTTTTATGGAAAAAGCTATACGAAAATATTACTGGAACATTGTTGAAGAACTGCAGTTTTTATATAATACACCAATAATTTTTCAGGTTTTTGTAGTTTTTTCCATAAGGGTGCGAATGTTACCAGAATATTTTTTATGGTGTTTAATAATCGTACATTAATTGTTTTAATAAATCGTTTTATGCGTGTATTTTAAACGCTGGAAATGCGATATCACATGTTATACACTACTCAAAAGAAAATAGGGAACACTTTCCAGACACCAAAAATTAGGCTATTTTCAAATGACTGTAACTCGGTGAAAAATCATCGTAGATAAAAAATAAAAAAAGCATTTTGAAGCTTGAAGCTCCAACTTTAACGCTCTATCAGCAGATTTTCAAAATTCTTTTAACTTCCTTGTCTTATGCAGTAAAAAAGCACACCCTGTTTTGTTCCTTAAAATTTCGTATTTTTGACACTTTGCAGCTCGACCAACAAATTTTTTTCGAACAATTCAAGTAAAGCTTCATAAACTACAACATTTTGCCTACAAAATACTTTTTTTAAAATTTCTCTACGATTTTTTTTGACCGAGTTACGCTACTTTGAAGCTAAACCTGCATTTTTTACAAATGATATCCGTACTCCGTGAAAAATCATCGTAGACAAAAAATCAAAAAACCATTTTAAAGCTCGAAGTTCCAGCTTTAACATGCTGTTAATGGTTTTCAAAAATTTTCTCAATTTCTTGGTACTATGCCCCAAAAAAGATACACTGTTTTTTCCTTAAAATAACGTATTTTTAACAGCCTGTAGCTCAATAAAAAAATTTTTCTCGACAAATCCAATGCAAGTGCCATAAAGTATGACATTTTCTCTACAAAATGCTTTTTTTAAAGTTTTCTCTACGATTTTTTTTGATCGAGTTACAAGACTTTGAAGATATACATTTTTTACAGTACATTTTTCCGAAAAATGACGTCTACCGCCGACATTAGCATTACCCAATGTGCACCACGTGGAGGTTGTCGGTCGGACTCCATCGTGTGTGTGTGTGAGTGTGTGTGTGTGAGTGTGTGTGTGTGTGTGTGTGTGTGTGTGTGTGTGTGTGTGTGTGTGTGTGTGTGTGTGTGTGTATGTATCACAGCAGAGATAAGGACCCCGCAGTTCGTCACTTCTGCAGTATTTAATGACTCCAAACCCTCTCTGCTGTGTGTGTATGCGCTCGCGCGCATGAGAGTTCAATAGTGTGTATTTCCTCCTCTCTGATCAATTACTGCTTGCAAGCGTTCTCGCATATTTATACATCTTGCAATACGATCTTGCGGAATGTTGTGCCAAATTTCCGTTAAAATTTCTCCCAATTCTTCTAAATTTCGCGGCTGTTCCTCGCGACGCCTTAATCGTCGTTCCATTTCATCCCAAATGTGCTCGATTGGATTTAAGTCCGGGCTATTGGCGGGATGATTTAACAGTCTAATTGCGTGTCGTTGAAAAAAACGTCGCGTTATATTCGCCGTATGAGGTCGAGCGTTGTCCTACAGAAAAATAAAGTTCCGACAGGTTCGATTTAATAGCAAAACGTGTGGTCGTAGAATATCGTTGATATAACGAACACCCGTCATTGCCGGAGGTGGCAGGATCACTAGATCACTTCGTCTTGTAAGTGATATACACCCCCACACCATCACGGAACCGCCGTTGTAGGATCGTATTGGCATAACGCAACGTCGATCATAGCGTTCATTTCGTCGACGCCAAGTACGTATACGAGCATCATTGCCATAAAGGCAAAAACGTGATTCGTCGGAGAAATATACATTTCTCCAATCCCTAGCGGTCCAATTTATGTGATCGCGCACAAATTGATAACGTACTTGGCGATGTACGAGTGTGAGTCTTGGTACTTGTGCACGAACACGAGAACGAAGACCGGCTTCTCTCAAACGGTTGCGAATTGTTTGTTCGCACACATGGCGCAAATGAATGTCATTACGAATGTTTCTTGCGGTAATTATTCGTCTTTCTAATGCATAACGAACAATGGCTCGATCTTGTCTATTTGTCGTTAATCGAGAACGACCACTACCTTCACGTCTCGTGTAATTTCCCGTGTCTTGATATCGTAATCAAGCTCTACTCACTACGGACACTGATGCACCAATATCTTGCGCCACATAACGCATACTAAAACCTTGTTGCAAAAGCGCAATTATGCGTGCAACTTCTACGGCCGATAAATGTCTACGCGGCATTTTGAAAATTCCGTGTCGCTTATCACACTGCGAGAATCGCCGGCGTACTAAACAAAATTTTATTGTATTGAGCATGCAATGTTTACATATGGTCATCTTTGTCTAAAAAGAGATTTTTTTTAGACTAAGACGACTATATGTTTACAGTTCACAGGATTGGAGAAATGTATATTTCTCCGACGAATCATGTTTTTGCCTTTATGGCAATGATGCTCGTATACGTACTTGGCATCGACGAAATGAACGCTATGATCGACGTTGCGTTATGCCAATACGATCCTACAACGGCGGTTCCGTGATGGTGTGGGGGTGTATATCACTTACAAGACGAAGTGATCTAGTGATCCTGCCACCTCCGGCAATGACGGGTGTTCGTTATATCAACGATATTCTACGACCACACGTTTTGCTATTAAATCGAACCTGTCGGAACTTTATTTTTCTGCAGGACAACGCTCGACCTCATACGGCGAATATAACGCGACGTTTTTTTCAACGACACGCAATTAGACTGTTAAATCATCCCGCCAATAGCCCGGACTTAAATCCAATCGAGCACATTTGGGATGAAATGGAACGACGATTAAGGCGTCGCGAGGAACAGCCGCGAAATTTAGAAGAATTGGGAGAAATTTTAACGGAAATTTGGCACAACATTCCGCAAGATCGTATTGCAAGATGTATAAATATGCGAGAACGCTTGCAAGCAGTAATTGATCAGAGAGGAGGAAATACACACTATTGAACTCTCATGCGCGCGAGCGCATACACACACAGCAGAGAGGGTTTGGAGTCATTAAATACTGCAGAAGTGACGAACTGCGGGGTCCTTATCTCTGCTGTGATACATCACACACACACACACACACACACACACACACACACACACACACACACACACACACACACACACACACACACACACACACTCACACACACACACACGATGTGCAAAAATCCGACCGACAACCTCCACGTGGTGCACATTGGGTAATGCTAATGTCGGCGGTAGACGTCATTTTTCGGAAAAATGTACTGTAAAAAATGTATATCTTCAAAGTCTTGTAACTCGGTCAAAAAAAATCGTAGAGAAAACTTTAAAAAAAGCATTTTGTAGAGAAAATGTCATACTTTATGGCACTTGCATTGGATTTGTCGAGAAAAATTTTTTATTGAGTTACAGGCTGTTAAAAATACGTTATTTTAAGGAAAAAACAGTGTATCTTTTTTGGGGCATAGTACTAAGAAATTGAGAAAATTTTTGAAAACCATTAACAGCATGTTAAAGCTGGAACTTCGAGCTTTAAAATGGTTTTTTGATTTTTTGTCTACGATGATTTTTCACGGAGTACGGATATCATTTGTAAAAAAGGCAGGTTTAGCTTCAAAGTAGCGTAACTCGGTCAAAAAAAATCGTAGAGAAATTTTAAAAAAAGCATTTTGTAGGCAAAATGTTGTAGTTTATGAAGCTTTACTTGAATTGTTCGAAAAAAATTTGTTGGTCGAGCTGCAAAGTGTCAAAAATACGAAATTTTAAGGAACAAAACAGGGTGTGCTTTTTTACTGCATAAGACAAGGAAGTTAAAAGAATTTTGAAAATCTGCTGATAGAGCGTTAAAGTTGGATCTTCAAGCTTCAAAATGCTTTTTTTATTTTTTATCTACGATGATTTTTCACCGAGTTACAGTCATTTGAAAATAGCCTAATTTTTGGTGTCTGGAAAGTGTTCCCTATTTTCTTTTGAGTAGTGTACTTTATCATGAGTTTTTTGTTTCAAATTTTTCAAATGTTGTAACATAAGATTTACAAAGTGTACATAAATAATATGATCACGATATAAAGTTCATTGGACCAAATGGACAGTTTTAGATCTTACCAGTTTTTATGCTGCGGCCGTTTTCATGTCTCACAATTTATACTGCGGTAGTTTTCAGGTCTTACAGTTTTTATCCTGGGAGTTTTCAGGTCTTACAGTTTATACTGCTGCAGTTTTTAGGTTTTATAATTCTTATGCGGGTGCAGCTTTTAGGTTTTATACTTTTTAATACACTTAAATGTTTCAATAAGTTTTACTAAATTCTAAATTTTTCTGTTAACTTCTTATCGCTTGAAAACAAATTGAATATGGAAAATTGAAATTTTTAATTTCTTTATTAAAAAAAGAAAAATCTAAACTGGTATCGCCATTCAAAGAATCACTTTCTCCTTTTCACAAATTATATGAGCTAAAAATTACTTCAAAAGCTTAGCTTACAATCGATTATAGGAATCTTCAGATTATATTATATTTGAGAACAAAAAATTGATATATCGAAAAGCAATACCTGTTCCAATTTTTCCTTTTTAAAAAAGAGTAATCCAAAACTGCAATTTTTCATAATCAATTTCAAGCAATAAGATTTTAACAAAAAAATGTAAAACTTAGCAAAACTTCTTATTGAAACGTTTTAGTTTATTAGAAACTATATGACCTGAAAACTGCACCAGTATTAAAATTATAAGACCTAAAAACTGCCACCATATAAACCGTAAGACCTAAAACCTGCCGCAATATAAACTGTAAGACCTAAAAACTGCCGCAGTATAAGTTGTAATACCTGAAAACTGCAACAATATAAACTGTAAGACGGGAAAACTGCCGCAGTATAAGCTGTAAGACCTGAAAACTACCCTAGTATAAAAACTATAATACACAACAAAGCGTATGCGGCCTAACGACTTAAATCTCTATTGTGGACGAACCAATAGAGCGCGTTCTGTTTAACTCTTGCAGTACTCTGGAAATCGTTTCCGTTATACTGAAGGAGATGATCCTTATCACCGATTTAGCTCAAATTTTATATTCTTGTTTACTTTGATACGTACAACAAAAATACAAATGAAAGAATCGTTGCTCTCAAGCAGGTAAAAAGTTATAGAGTGTACAGTAAAAGTTATAGAGTATACGATATTTGTGAGGTTAGGAAAATTGTCATTCTGACTTCATAGAGATACATTAAGGACGTTTAAGTGAGTTTTGTAATTAAAAACATAAAATTCCTGCTTTAAAACAGAAATTATATAGCTTTTGTGTTTTAAAGCATTTATGTTATGTTTTTAATTCTCTACTTTAAAAACACAAGACACCTGCTTTAAAAATCCAAAGATAAACAATTTTTGGGTTTTTAAAGCAGGCATTTTATATTTTTAATTATAGTACTCGCTTATACATTCTCAATGTACCTCTATGCCATCAGTGTGACAAATTTCCTAACCTCACAAGTGTCGCCATTTACATTTTTTAACTTTTTACCTGCTCGAAAGCGTCAATCTTTTTTTCATATTCTTGTTATATAAATCAAAACAAACAAAATTATAAAATTTGAGTTAAATTGATGAAAAGGATCGTATCCTTCAGTATTATCCAGAATTTAAGTGCAATTTCTGATTGTTGTCTAAGAAAAAGGTAAGTAAAAAAATGTTACATTTATTCTCTCGTTCATGCAGATTTGTTATAATACAAATTAAAACGAACTGCGTTGTTCCTTTTGATAGACATTAACAGAACTTTTAAGATTGAAAAAAGTTTAAATATAATAAATAATTGTAACAGAACAATAACCTGAAAGTAGCTTGTACGAATTAAAAAAATATTAAGTCAAGTAAAGCCAATAAGACGAACAAAGATTTGATTATTAATATAAACATATTTCTTTTAATTAAACAATTCAGCACAATTGTTTAGATACTACGTAGTCTTCTTCGGTGTAAAAACAATATTATTACATTAGACGCAATATGTACAACGCTACTCATTTTATTGGGATTCGAACGCAAACAACTTTCAGGACGGTATGCAATTTCAACAATTTTAAGTAATATATATATATATATATATATATATATATATATATAAATATTGTTTTAAGAAAGTCATATGGATATGGCAACAATTGCTAAAAACCTGACGAGCGATGTACCGAAGGTGTATTTAAACGAATCAAATTGACGAATAGAAGTTGTGTTGAAAGTACTACTTCTTTTACCGAAAGTTCTATTGAAAAAGGTAACATAATGAAAGATTTTTTACATACTTTATACATCACGTTTATTTCTGTAGATTCACTATTTCTTGACAAACACCGATTATTTATATATTAATATAAATATAATGTTTTTAAACATTATGTTTATATTAATTATTGGTGCTAGTTTGTCAAGAAATGATGAATCTACAGAAAAAAGCAATTAACACTTGTAAAACATACCTTAAGATGAGTTTAATTCAGTTCTATATAACAAAAGTGTACTTAAATAGATTTGATAGATATCTGGTGGTAAATGGTAATGGAATTTACGTGAAATGATATCGATTCAACTTTAAAATGATGATTTCGCTGTCGATTTGATTCCATCACCATTTTTTGCTGGGTATCAGTTCAATATATTTTTGATTACCTTCACTATTATTTAAAGTTCTGTGATAGTTTACTATGCTATCTTTAGGTAACGAAAAGTTTTCCCTTTATATTATGTCATTTTTACTTCTTTCAAAAACTTTTCAGAAATTGATGATAGTTTATTGAGAAATAAAATTGATGAATGTGATAAACCTATAGAAAAAAGCAATCAACAAGGTGTGTTTCATTTTTATATTCTAAATACATACATTTGAAATATATAGATTTGACAAATACTTTAGTGAAAGATTTTTTGTTATCTTCGTTGGCACTTCATGTTTTATTGTAAGTGATAATGATGATAACCAAAGATTTTTCGTTTATTTTATATATACCATCTTTACTTTTCCAAACATATATATAATTTTTTTAGATGTTGATGTTGGGTTGTTAAACAATAACGTTCCAGAAGAATTTACACAAAAAAGTAATCAGCAAGGTGTGTTTTATTCATTTTTATATAAAAATTTGTACAAAAGTACATTTAAAACAAATAGATTTAGACAAATATTACATTAATGAAAAATTTTTTATTTTCTTTGTTACTACTTCAAGTCATCTTAAAAGTAATAACAAAAGTAACCAAAGATTTTTTGCTTATTTGACGTAACGTTTTAATTTCTTTCAAAAATGTAATATAATTTTAGACATTAATATTATTTTATCACGAAATGAAGTTGTAAACAAATCTGCAGAGAAAAGCGATTATCAACATTTAATTCATGTTTATCTTTAAAAAGTATATATTTGATACGTATAGATTTGACAATAATGCTTCAGTGAAAAATGTTTTATTATCTTTGTTATTCACACTTCGAGTTCTATTGAAAATGATAACGATGATATCCAAAGATTTTTCGCTTACTTACATACCATATTTATTTCATTCAAAAATATATAAATAACTTTTTAGACATTAATGCTATAGTTTGTCAAGAATTGAAGTTCTAGACAAATCTATAGAAAAGAGCAGTCAGCAAGAAGTGATTAATATACAATTTTTTTTTTTTTTTTTTTGTAAAAATTGAGATAATTATTTATTTTTTATTTCATATTCTTTTCATAAAAATATCAGTTTAATTATTAATCACTCAGTGTATAATCAGTTCTTTTTTCAGATGATTCATCAATTATTTTTGAAACCAATTTGTGTGATACAGATTTGGAACATTTGATGAATAGCAAAACAGCTGATAATATTATATTAGGTGACATGACTTATTAAAATATTTAATTATTATACTTATATAGACGTAGTTTTGTATGTATTATTACTATGTTAGATAAACAAATTAATTTTACTACAAGTGCACTATTGAAAGAGTTTTATAAATTTTAAGAGGCAAAAATCAGTTAACAAATTAAGTCTATTAATTCAGATTATTATAAATCTATAATTACCTGTGTTAACGTTTTTCGATATTTTAATCTGTAGACAAATTTATTTTTCAGATTTTAATAATATTAGTTTTTCGGTAAATGAAGTTTTAGACATATTTTTAAATAATTTTATGTCAGACGTAAATGCCCAAAATGCCAAAGTGACGAAAACTAATAATCCAGATGGTAAAGTATAATTTAATTATTAATTAATCAAATGATTTAATTGTTGATTCTGAGTGAATAATCACCATGAGTCATACATTATGATTTGTGTGTATGATATATGGATAGAGATATCTAATTAAACAATTATGTATAATTTATCTTTGTCCACAATCTGCACGCAGATTGGCAACAAATTCGATCAGATGGTGGCAGCAGATCTATAGCCATCTGTGTCTGCATTAAGCTCATGGGGTAGATCATGAAACCTTTTCTCCACGGCGGAAACGTAAGAAGTGAAAAATTTCTCGATTAACTTCAATAGTAAAAATTTCCACTTTTTACGTTTTCACCTTAGAGAAAAAGTTTTATAATCGATGCTCAGAGAATCTGTCGACAAAGTCGTTTATGAATATGTGATATTAGCATATTGGCGGCAGAAACCGAGGCTGCGTTTCAATACATACAGCCCGTATTGAAAATTTATAGTTCACGTTACATATATTATAAACTCTCAGTACTGGCGATGAATTTTGGAATGCAGTAAGTAATGTGCGTGCGAGAAATCTGACGGTATACTAACAGCAGAAAATGAACACGAGCTACAAATCCTCTTTGGTTTTTATGGCCAATCTGCTGACATAATATAATCAGCAAGCTTTGTCTTATTTTTATCAGCATCAGACACTGTATGAAATTTGTTGCCATTGTCATAAGAAATTGACAGTATGCTCTGGTTGGAATTTGTTCTTGAGGGCTTAGTTATCTGGTATACAAGGTACATACAACAAGTAATTAAAATTAAAGCTTTCATAACTTTAATGAAATTATGAAGAGGTCTCTTGATAAACGTGTAACATATATAATAGTTTAAAAATTTATTTGTGATTTTATTTTAAATTCTATGTTTTTCTCTTGTATTTTTTAAATAATATTGTTGATATGAAAAATTAATATAAATATTTATCACACATTATGTTAAAAATTGTTGTGTATTTTGATTTTAGGAGATATTTATGAAGACAATGAGAATGATAGTGAGAATGATGATCCAGATTATGATGTTGTCAATGATTCAGAAAGTTCAGACGATAAATCAAACACTTCTATTATTTCTCACACTAGCTCTAATTTAAATGAAAAATCTGCTACTACAAACAGTAGTCTTGATATCTCGAAACATACTTATGAAGGACTAGAAACTTGTGATGACACAAATCTTATTGTGCCCAAATCTCAATTGAAAGGAGCAAATAAAAAATACTTTTGCATGTATTGTAAAAAATTACAAACTAAATTTGCAAGACATTTAGAGACTGTCCATAAAAATGAGACAGAGGTAAAAAAATTCATTTTGCTTCCTAAAGGTAAATACAAAAATTTACATATGTCATTTTGAATCAAATATTGCATTGTAGATATTTTAAATTATTAAATTTTTATTACGATTTTTCTTAGGTAATTTAGAAAGAAAAGCCATTATAGACGTTATAAGAAAAGAAAGTAATTTTATATATAATACTAGTTCGCAGTTTAATACAGGAGAATTGATAGATCTCGTAGACCTTCGAAAATAAACAAACCTGCATCAAATTTTATTTGTTGCCCAAAATGTAAGGGCTTTTATACAAAAAATAATATAAAGCATCATTTTCAAGATTGCAACAAAGGCAGTATCGGCGGACGCGTTATGATACTTGGTAGAAAAGTACACGCACGGATACACGCTAAAGCTAGTGATACGGTTAGGAAAGTAATCTTCCCAATTTTAAAAGATGACGATGTGTGTAGAGTAATAAGATATGACGAATTAGTGATACTTCGCGCAAATAAATTATGTAGAAAATTTAGAAATCAGCGTCATCATAATATGATAAGACTTATGGGCCGTTTCTTAATTTCTATTAGGAAATTTAATCCAAATATCACTGATTTTGCCTCTATATATAAATCATGCCATTATGACTCATGCATTCAAGCTGCTAAAGATATAGCTAAATATGATCCTGATACTAATAAATTTAAAAGTCCATTTAACGCTACACGAATGGGTACTCTCTTAAAAAAACTGGGAAATTTATTAGCTACTGAATATATAAAAAAAGATGATAATGAAAGTTTAAGGAATGTAGAAAATTTCTTAAAACTTTTACAAGAAGATTACGCAACAACAATAAATAAAATAGCAGAGGAAACCGTAACGTAAAATAAAAGACATTGTAAAATAGAATTACCAAGTTTGGAGGATATACAGAAATTATATAATTATTTGAAAGAAAAAAGAAATACATTATATAATGATCTTAGTAAATCTTATAAATACAGTACATGGTTAGAGTTATTAAAAGTAACCCTTACTTCGATACAAGTTTATAACAGAAGAAGAGCAGGTGAAATAGAAAATATTACAATAGAAGATTATAAATGTTATAAAAGTGTTGGAGAAAACACAGATTCCGAAGTGTATAATTCATTATCAGAGGCTGGAAAAGAGGTAATACTATTGTTACATCTAATGATTGTTAAATAAATTATTCTTTGCATTTACATATATTTTAGATCTAATAATTCGTATTCTTCTTTTTTAAAATTACATTACTTACTTTTCATTTTAATAAAAAAATGTAAATACTTTTATTGAATACATTTTTTAATAATTTATTTTCTGTTTGTTGCATTAGGCTATTAAAAAATTTGTTACATTTGATATTAGAGGCAAAAAAGGCCGTACAGTGCCTGTATTGTTGCATTCGCAGTTACAAGATTGTATTGAATTATTATTGCAACATAGAACAAATACAAAAGTAAAATCAAGAAATCCTTATCTCTTTGGCATTCCCGGATACGACAAACATCGACATAAGCATTTGAGTTCGTGCGATCTTATGCGAGATTTTTCTTCCAAGTGTGAAGCATCGAAACCTTTTACCTTGCGAGGCACCAAATTACGAAAACATATTGCCACAAAATGCATCACACTCAATCTTTCAGAATCAGAAGTTACAGAATTGGCAAATTTTATGGGCCATGATAAGAGTATACACAAATCACATTATCGACAATCAATTCCTGAATTAGACATTCCAAGATTCTCTCGACTTCTAAACGTTGCTATCTTCAATGATGAAAATGATAAGGACGATGAAGAAATTCAACACAACTGTATTTCTGAAAATTTAGTTGGACCATCTGAATCCTTGAATTTTAATAATGTTGAAATTAATAATAATTTATCATCGTCAAAGAAAAAACGCCGAAGCAGTAAGCATACATTTTCTTTAATTTCTTTACTTCTTTACTTTTTTTTCTTTAATTTCTTATATGTTTCTATTTCATGAGCTATGTTATAATATATATATTTGTTATATATAATCAGTTGTACTAATTTTTTCAATAAATTAATACGCTATTGCTCTTAGCATCACCATTTGGATCCACGAAGAGAAAGCGATGGACTCAAGAGGAAATTCAATTAATATTAGCAGATTTTTCTCAAGAAATAAAAGAATCACGTTTACCATCTGGAAGAGATATTGAGATTTTAAAACAAAAATATCCGTGTTTACAAAACCGTACAGTGGCGCAGATAAAAACTTGGATTCATAATATTATAAGTGGTAAAATAAAAATGCCAAAGGTTTAATCCAATTTTATTAATATATTATGCTAAAATCATTTTAAATATAAATATTTTTGAAAAGTTATCAGTAAGTGATGATAGAATTACTTAACTCATAAATATTATAGTAAAAACTTTTAATCTTAATTTTATTTTTAGTTATTAATGCGTTCGATAAAAGAGTTCTTTTTCACAAATTTTATATTAAACTTGTATACGAAAAAATTTTTTATAACCATGAGTTAAGAAACATTTATAGGTTGGGAGGGGATAATAGAAATTAAGTATTGTAAGCGACACCCTGTAGATTCGTGCGGAATCCTACATTAGGTTAGGATATGAGCGTGATGGCGCTGCGTATCGCCTTCACTTGCGTACGGTTGCAACCGATTGGCTGCAGTTACCCGCGAAACTGAGCGCGAGATCACATTGGCCCCTCAGGTCTCGTGATCTCTAGGACGGCCTGCGATTGGTCGCTTGAGATAGCGGACCTGCCATCTGGTGGCTTAAAGAAGCCGCATGGCAGGAGAAGCGAGGAGAACGGCACTTCTTGTGCGGCAACCGTCGTTGACGGACATTTTGTACATTCGGTCATTAATATATAAACGTATATTTCTTGAGACCTGCAAGTGTCATCCTTTTGCCCTTTCTTTTCTGGTTTTCTAAATATTCCCTGGCGGTTCCTGACAAATCTAGTTTCCCCGCCTTACAGCCAAAGTATATCAGAAGTGGGATACACTCTCGTTTTCCTTTGTCCTTGTCAGCACGACGGTTCTACAAAAGAAGCCTGCACAGAAGTCAAGTTCTCCCGTCTCTCGTGTTCGCGGTGTGCTCTTAAAGTTCGTGCCTCGTTTTCAAGTTTTCCCCGGTTTACGGTTTCACGAGGACGCGAGCGTGGCCGCTACGACACGCGTTACGTTTTCCACACGGCCACGTGTATCGGGCAGTGTTCACCGGTTTACGATATTCTCGCCGTAGTGCATTTACGCTACTCGGTTTTGCATAGGCAGCACGGACAGCTAGCCCGTTCGCCTTGGTGTTTCGTCGCCACCGTTCCGCGTTGTGTTACGCTTTACACGCGACAGCATTCTCGCGCCATTGGCTCGGTGCGAAAAATCGTCGTTGTGTCTACATCTTTTCCCGCGGCTTTGTCTCAGCCAGCGTTCTTTACCGCGCATTAGCGTCGTCGTGTCTATTCGACTTTTCCTGCTGCTGCAATACAGCCAGCGTTGACGACCGCGTGTTCGCCTTTCGTAACGTCTCGAAAGTGCCGCCATTTTGTAAGGGTGTGTGCGTCGCTTTCACACTTGTCGGTGCGTGTTCAAACTTGTCGGTGCGTGTTCAATCTTGTCGCTGCGCATTCGGTCTTGCGGATTCGCGAGTGTCCTCGCAAGTGGTTCTCAACCCAGGATGGATCGCCTGCAGCTTGAAGGGCTCTCTGTGGGAGAGTTGCACGCCGAACTTAAAAAATATGGCCTACCGACGCACAAGGATCCGACTCGTTGTATCGATGCTCTTGTGGCTCATCTGGAAAGATACGGCCCTTTGGATCTGCTGGACACAGGCAACCCAGACAGTGGTTCTTCATCAACGGTGACACCTTCATATGTCTCCAATGCTACGCTGCAGCAATCTCTTCAGCAGCTAACCGAACAAATCAAACTGTTGGTTCAATTGAATCTTGGAAATGCCGCCGGTGCGCAGGTTCCAGGACCTTCAAGGCCTTCGCCTCTTAATACCTCAACTCAGAGTGAGGATCAGCATCTATCGGACATGTCAACAGGACAAGCCGTGCGACTGCTTACATCTCAGATTCCTTCTTTCAGTGGAACAGAGGAGGAAGATGTTGAACTTTGGATTCGAAAAGTGGAATTCATCGCCGATACTCATGGTGTGTCGAATAAAGTCATAAGATTGGCTGCATTTCAGAAACTTGCCAATGATGCTAAGAATTGGCATGACATGAATATCGGGCCAGCTACCAGCTCTTGGGCTGTGCTGAAACCCGCTTTAATCAAAGCATTCCGTCGTAAAATACCTATTCACTTTGCCATGCAAAAGGTCGACGCCCGTAAGTGGAACTTCCTGAAAGAAAGCTTCCAGCAATATGCTAGACAGAAATTGAAGCTTATGCATCCGCTGCAACCGCCTGAGCGTGATTGCATCCAGCTTTTGATCAACGGCATTAGTAGTGCATCACTGAGAGGCACAGCTGCTGCTCTCAGAGCTCAAACGATTGACGACTTCTTAGATCTCATGTATCAGATCACCAGCTCATACGCTACAACGTCGAAGAGGATTTCTCCTCCGCCAGTTAAAAAAGAGAGAGGCAAAGTCTCGCCTTCCTCTCCTACGAAGTCTAACCAGACGTCAAAGGACGCCAAGGATTTACATTGTGGTTACTGTAAAGCCAGAGGCCACAGCAAAGAAGACTGTTTCAAACTCAAAAGAAGGAAGCAGGCCACAGCTTCGGTTGCGGCACCAGCGTCTTCCAAATCATCACTCTCATCTGCCAACTTCAAGGTTGCCTCGTCGCAGGTCGGCTGTGTTGCTGAGGATCCAGTCACTTCAACGGTGCCCGCTGCCTCATCACCAGGAGAGCCTGAGACTGTAGGATGCGTCGAGACCAATCTGCAGCACGAGCTTAAGATAAGCGATACAATTGTAAAAATTGTCGCGGTTAACGGCGTTAAGTCAAATTTACTCGCGTTGATTGACACCGGTAGCCCAGTTTCCTTCTTGCAAATTTCAGCTTTAGAAAATATTCAAAGTCAGGACTCGAATGTTGTTACTCATAATACGGTTTCCTTTAAAGCTCTTAATAATTCAATTATTTCAACTCACGGGGAAGTAAGTCTGGATATCGAGTTAGAACCATTGCCTAACTTTCTCTCCAAAGTCAATTTTAAGTTGATTAAAAATTCGGGATGGTCAACTCATGCGGTTTTAGGTCGAGATTTTATAACTGCTAACAATCTCAAATTGTTATACGATCCTTCTGATCCTGTTGTATCAAATCGAATTCAACTTTTTAATGAAGTCGCTTCTGCGGACATTATTGAAGATAACCTTTTGTCATCGCCCGCAATCGAAATACAAACGGACTTCGGTTATCAAGCCGATCAGAGCGTGATTCAAATCATTAACGAGGTAATTGATACCGAGGTAATTAAAGTCGAAGACGGTTATTGCGTCTCTGTCACTTTGAAAGACCATTCTCCCTTCGCATTTGCGCCAAGAAGATTCGCTTGGATGGAGCGCCTTCAATTAAGAAAAATAATTGATGACCTGCTCGCGCGGGGCATAATTAAAGAAAGCAGCTCTCCCTACTGTTCTCGCGTTGTTCCGGTGCGGAAGCGAGATGGAAGCTTGCGTTTGTGCGTGGATCTTAGGCCACTCAACGACCGAACGGTCAATCAGCATTATCCTTTTCCAGTGATAGAAGACTGTATCGCCGGAATCGGTAGATGATAGAATTGAAGTTATGACTCTGCTAGACATACGCGATGGTTTTCATCAAATAGATATACATCGCGATTCGACTAAATATTTTGCTTTTGCGACCCCGGATGGTCAATACGAATACTTGAAACTTCCTTTCGGGTATTGTGAGGCCCCGGCTGAGTTTCAAAAAAGACTCTTACACATTTTGCAACCGCTTATACGCCAAGACAAGGTGCTGGTGTATATAGACGATATCTTAATTCCTTCACATGCCGTCGAAGAGAATTTAACAGTTTTAAAAGAAGTACTCATTCTTCTTAAGAAGTATAATTTTGAAGTTAACCATAATAAATGTAAATTTTTTAAGAAAAGTATCGAATATCTCGGATACCAAATTTCTAAAGAAGGTATAACTTTGAGTGAGAGACACGTGAGTGCAGTGCGCAATTTTCCATCTCCTCGGAACGTTCAACAGCTTCAGCGTTTCCTCGGTCTTGTAAGCTTTTTCCGAAGATTCATCCCCGAGTTCGCTGCTAAGGCTAAACCCTTATATAACCTTTTGCGAAAAGGAATTCCGTTTAATTTCGATGATGGCTGCGCCCTCGCGTTTAACTCTCTGAAATCAGTTTTAATTTCATATCCAATTTTACGCATTTACAACCCTAGTCTCGAAACTGAGTTGCATACAGATGCAAGTTCGATTGTCTTGGCATCGATTCTCCTTCAAAAACAGGATCGAGGCAAGTGGACGCCTGTAGCGTACTATAGTCAGGCAACCAATGATGCGGAAAGCCGCTATCACTCTTTCGAACTCGAGATGCTCGCGGTTGTGAAAGCGGTGGAACGTTTCCACATTTATCTCTACGGTATTGAATTCACCGTTATCACGGATTGTCACGCGCTTGTCTACGCGTTGAATAAAGCTCACGTTAATTCGCGTATCGCGCGATGGACAGTGAGGTTACAGAACTATAAGTTTAAAGTTGTTCATCGAAAAGGGGAGCGAATGGCGCACGTGGACGCTCTTAGTCGGGTAGTAGCGGCAGTTGACGCGTTACCGCTTGAACATGAATTGCAAATCAGGCAATTGGCTGAACCGCATTTTCGAGCAATAGCTTCTCACCTCGAAACTGATGAGCATGAACATTTTACTTTGTTTGAAGGTTTAGTCTACAAAAAATTCGATGATAAACCCCGGTTTTATGTACCAGATTGTATGGTTCTCAACATAATTCGTCGTTACCATGACGAGTCGGCCCATTGCGGATTTGACAAAACCGTACAAGGTATTTTGGCAAACTATTGGTTTCCAGCGATGCGGAAAAAGATCAAGAATCACATAGAAAATTGTTTGACGTGTTTACTCACAAACACTTCGTGTAACATCAAAGAAGGTGAAATTCAATATGTAGGAACGCCTCAGTTACCATTCGAAATTGTTCACCTAGATCACTTTGGTCCGATGATAGAGTCTCGTAATAAAATCAAACATGTTTTAGTACTGGTCGATGCATGTACGCGTTTTACTTGTTTGTTTCCATGCAAATCGACGGGTACATTAGAAGTTATTAACCATTTGACTCCAACTTTTAACGCGTTTGGGAATCCGAATGAGGTGGTTACTGATCGCGGTACGGCTTTTTCCTCCAGGGATTTTGCTGATTTTTTGATCCAAAGAAATATAAAACACCGTTTAGTTGCCGTAGCGGCACCTTGGTCTAATGGCCTTGTTGAAAGAGTTAACCGGTTCTTAAAATCTTCCTTGAGAAAATTGGTTGAAGACCCTCTGAATTGGTCAGACCATCTGTCTACCGTTCAATACGTTATCAATAATACTTTTCACTCGTCCGTTAAGAATACTCCCTCGAAACTCTTATTAGGGTATGACGGGCGGAATAAGTCGGACTCTCAGCTAGTTCAATTCCTTAACAATTTGGCTAAATCATCTATCAATCTCGATGACGATAGAACTGAAAACCGAGAGATTGCTGTAGATGCTTCCAATAAGATCAAGCAGTATAATAAGGAATATTATGATAAACGCCATAAAACTCCTTCGCGTTACCAGGAGGGTGATTTTGTCATGATTAGAGATACCACTCTCAAACCTGGTGAAGACCGTAAATTGAAACCATCTTACAAGGGTCCATACTTAGTAGCTAAGGTTCTTAACAAGAATAGATATGTAATTCAAGACATTCCGGGTTTTGGGTTAACTTCCAGATCTTTGAACACTATTCTGTCACCAGACCGAATTAAACCATGGGTTAAACCCTTAACTCAATAATCATATTCATATAATAGAGATGGGCGTAATTGATGCCTCAAGTATCCTTGATCTCTTTCATTATTTTAATTTCCCGTTTCCGATAATTTTAAGTACATCTAAGTTGTTGTATACTTTTAAATAAATCTTGTATTATGATTTTGATCCTGCTAGTTTAAGCACATTCGTTAGTTTAAGCGTATCAACTTTAGTTTTGTTCATTGGGTTCTCACCCAGTACCGTTTCTCGTTTAAACAATACCAAAGTTTTTGTGATAACTTATAAAGTTAAGAAGAAGCAACGCTATTCTGCAGGAAGGCAATATTTCGTTTGATTTCATTTCTTTTATTTTACGCTAGATTTAATGTTCGGGACGAACATATTCTGCAGCATGGCCGAGCTGTAAGCGACACCCTGTAGATTCGTGCGGAATCCTACATTAGGTTAGGACATGAGCGTGATGGCGCTGCGTATCGCCTTCACTTGCGTACCGTTGCAACCGATTGGCTGCAGTTACCCGCGAAACTGAGCGCGAGACCACATTGGCCCCTCAGGCCTCGTGATCTCTAGGACGGCCTGCGATTGGTCGCTTGAGATAGCGGACCTGCCATCTGGTGGCTTAAAGAAGCCGCATGGCAGGAGAAGCGAGGAGAACGGCACTTCTTGTGCGGCAACCGTCGTTGACGGACATTTTGTACATTCGGTCATTAATATATAAACGTATATTTCTTGAGACCTGCAAGTGTCATCCTTTTGCCCTTTCTTTTCTGGCTTCCTAAATATTCCCTGACAAATCTAGTTTCCCCGCCTTATAGTATACTTATTTGCAAATTCTATGTTGAGTCATATGTCGTTAGCATTTATTATAGTTAGTTACCAGTGTATTGAACAATATTTCAGTTTTGAAAAAAAAGAGTTCTCTGTAATATTCGTGAAAGTGCAAAGGAGCTTACAGTATTATTTTTTTCTAATAGATATAAGATTGCGTAATACAATTTATGAATCTGCGAAACGGATTATAATATTAGAAGAAGGACCTTCTTATTATACATATAAAACTGTGATACGATAACGGTTTGAGCACAAGGACTGCCGCAACGCTTGCGACAGTCATTGTAGACATAAGCAACGCACAAATTTTGGCGTTGACGTATGAATTTATGCGCACGTAGCAAAAGTGTGCGTATAAATTCATACATCAACGCCAAAGCTTGTGCGTTGCTTACGTCTACAATTAAAAATGTAAGCAGCGCACAAGCTGTGCCGTTGATATAAGAATTTATAAGCACGTGAGTAATAAAAAACTGTAAGTATAAAAAACTATAAGACCTGAAAACTGCCACAGTATAAAAACTATAAAATTCGGCCTAATTAGCTTTATTTCGTGACCATATTATTCATGTATTTTGTCAACCTTATGTTACAATACTTGGAAAATTTAAAGCTCAGCACTCGCAAGGGTATAACGTATTGTGATATCGTATATGCAGTTTGACAAGTGTAATGTTTATAGGTTACTTCGCTCCGTTTAATTAATGAAATTAAAGATTATGCTACATAAACGGACTGCAAATTTTAGCAGAATATTTTCATTATCTTCGTGTTTAATAGTCGTTGTTTTAATGAAGTACATTAGTCGTTTTAATGTATTTTCTGCGTTTAGAATACTCGTGTATTTTAAACGCAGAAAATACATAGAACGCAGAAAATACTTACTTTTACTTTCTTTTCAAAATATTTTATATTAATACTTTAATACTTTATATTAAACCAATTAAGTTTATTTATGACATACAGGCATACATCATATAAATGTTATTTACGTTAAAATTATGTTAAACATAATGAATGAAGCTTGAAACATTACGTTACATACATTTTTTATTTACTAAGATAAATAATTGTGTAACTTTGTTACAGATATTGCAAAAAATATTCCTTATTTTTATTGTGTTTAACAACAAAATAATTAAGAAAATTTAATACTTCGTATAGCTATTCGTTTTAAATCAACTAATACTCTGCAGTCTTATGTGTCACAAACTAATACTTTACACAGTCTTATATCACAAAAAGAAGCAAAGATTTTTTAATACTATAATCCGTTTCGCAAATTCACAAATTAATTAATTCACAGATTTTACAAAAACGATTATATAGAATTGCTTCATATACTAATAAAAAAAGTACAAATCTTATCTAGTACAATATTTTTCCTGAACGTATTAATCATAATATTGCAAAATATTTTCATTGTTTATACTATATCACGTAACTTAATAATTAAGAAAAATTAATACTTTGTATAAATATTTTTCCTGAATCTATTAATTATAATACTTTGTAGACTTGCAATCTGATCACAAGGACTGCCGTAACACTCACGTGCTTATAAATTCTTATATCAACGGCACAGCTTGTGCGCTGCTTACATTTTTAATTGTAGACGTAAGCAACGCACAAGCTTTGGCGTTGATGTATGAATTTATACGCACACTTTTGCTACGTGCGCATAAATTCATACGCCAACGCCAAAATTTGTGCGTTGCTTATGTCTACAATGACTGTCGCAAGCGTTGCGGCAGTCCTTGTGCTCAAACCGTTATCGTATCACAGTTTTATATGTATAATAAGAAGGTCCTTCTTCTAATATTATAATCCGTTTCGCAGATTCATAAATTGTATTACGCAATCTTATATCTATTAGAAAAAAATAATACTGTAAGCTCCTTTGCACTTTCACGAATATTACAGAGAACTCTTTTTTTTCAAAACTGAAATATTGTTCAATACACTGGTAACTAACTATAATAAATGCTAACGACATATGACTCAACATAGAATTTGCAAAAAGTATACTTAATTTCTATTATCCTTTTTAACCTATAAATGTTTCTTAACTCATGGTTATAAAAAATTTTTTCGTATACAAGTTTAATATAAAATTTGTGGAAAAGAACTCTTTTATCGAACGCATTAATAATTAAAAATAAAATTAAGATTAAAAGTTTTTACTATAATATTTATGAGTTAAGTAATTCTATCATCACTTACTGATAACTTTTCAAAAATATTTATATTTAAAATGATTTTAGCATAATATATTAATAAAATTGGATTAAACCTTTGGCATTTTTGTTTTACCACTTATAATATTATGAATCCAAGTTTTTATCTGCGCCACTGTACGGTTTTGTAAACACGGATATTTTTGTTTTAAAATCTCAATATCTCTTCCAGATGGTAAACGTGATTCTTTTATTTCTTGAGAAAAATCTGCTAATATTAATTGAATTTCCTCTTGAGTCCATCGCTTTCTCTTCGTGGATCCAAATGGTGATGCTAAGAGCAATAGCGTATTAATTTATTGAAAAAATTAGTACAACTGATTATATATAACAAATATATATATTATAACATAGCTCATGAAATAGAAACATATAAGAAATTAAAGAAAAGAAAGTAAAGAAGTAAAGAAATTAAAGAAAATGTATGCTTGCTGCTTCGGCGTTTTTTCTTTGACGATGATAAATTATTATTAATTTCAACATTATTAAAATTCAAGGATTCAGATGGTCCAACTAAATTTTCAGAAATACAGTTGTGTTGAATTTCTTCATCGTCCTTATCATTTTCATCATTGAAGATAGCAACGTTTAGAAGTCGAGAGAATCTTGGAATGTCTAATTCAGGAATTGATTGTCGATAATGTGATTTGTGTATACTCTTATCATGGCCCATAAAATTTGCCAATTCTGTAACTTCTGATTCTGAAAGATTGAGTGTGATGCATTTTGTGGCAATATGTTTTCGTAATTTGGTGCCTCGCAAGGTAAAAGGTTTCGATGCTTCACACTTGGAAGAAAAATCTCGCATAAGATTGCACGAACTCAAATGCTTATGTCGATGTTTGTCGTATCCGGGAATGCCAAAGAGATAAGGATTTCTTGATTTTACTTTTGTATTTGTTCTATGTTGCAATAATAATTCAATACAATCTTGTAACTGCGAATGCAACAATACAGGCACTGTACGGCCTTTTTTGCCTCTAATATCAAATGTAACAAATTTTTTAATAGCCTAATGCAACAAACAGAAAATAAATTATTAAAAAATGTATTCAATAAAAGTATTTACATTTTTTTATTAAAATGAAAAGTAAGTAATGTAATTTTAAAAAAGAAGAATACGAATTATTAGATCTAAAATATATGTAAATGCAAAGAATAATTTATTTAACAATCATTAGATGTAACAATAGTATTACCTCTTTTCCAGCCTCTGATAATGAATTATACACTTCGGAATCTGTGTTTTCTCCAACACTTTTATAACATTTATAATCTTCTATTGTAATATTTTCTATTTCACCTGCTCTTCTTCTGTTATAAACTTGTATCGAAGTAAGGGTTACTTTTAATAACTCTAACCATGTACTGTATTTATAAGATTTACTAAGATCATTATATAATGTATTTCTTTTTTCTTTCAAATAATTATATAATTTCTGTATATCCTCCAAACTTGGTAATTCTATTTTACAATGTCTTTTATTTTACGTTACGGTTTCCTCTGCTATTTTATTTATTGTTGTTGCGTAATCTTCTTGTAAAAGTTTTAAGAAATTTTCTACATTCCTTAAACTTTCATTATCATCTTTTTTTATATATTCAGTAGCTAATAAATTTCCCAGTTTTTTTAAGAGAGTACCCATTCGTGTAGCGTTAAATGGACTTTTAAATTTATTAGTATCAGGATCATATTTAGCTATATCTTTAGCAGCTTGAATGCATGAGTCATAATGGCATGATTTATATATAGAGGCAAAATCAGTGATATTTGGATTAAATTTCCTAATAGAAATTAAGAAACGGCCCATAAGTCTTATCATATTATGATGACGCTGATTTCTAAATTTTCTACATAATTTATTTGCGCGAAGTATCACTAATTCGTCATATCTTATTACTCTACACACATCGTCATCTTTTAAAATTGGGAAGATTACTTTCCTAACCGTATCACTAGCTTTAGCGTGTATCCGTGCGTGTACTTTTCTACCAAGTATCATAACGCGTCCGCCGATACTGCCTTTGTTGCAATCTTGAAAATGATGCTTTATATTATTTTTTGTATAAAAGCCCTTACATTTTGGGCAACAAATAAAATTTGATGCAGGTTTGTTTATTTTCGAAGGTCTACGAGATCTATCAATTCTCCTGTATTAAACTGCGAACTAGTATTATATATAAAATTACTTTCTTTTCTTATAACGTCTATAATGGCTTTTCTTTCTAAATTACCTAAGAAAAATCGTAATAAAAATTTAATAATTTAAAATATCTACAATGCAATATTTGATTCAAAATGACATATGTAAATTTTTGTATTTACCTTTAGGAAGCAAAATGAATTTTTTTACCTCTGTCTCATTTTTATGGACAGTCTCTAAATGTCTTGCAAATTTAGTTTGTAATTTTTTACAATACATGCAAAAGTATTTTTTATTTGCTCCTTTCAATTGAGATTTGGGCACAATAAGATTTGTGTCATCACAAGTTTCTAGTCCTTCATAAGTATGTTTCGAGATATCAAGACTACTGTTTGTAGTAGCAGATTTTTCATTTAAATTAGAGCTAGTGTGAGAAATAATAGAAGTGTTTGATTTATCGTCTGAACTTTCTGAATCATTGACAACATCATAATCTGGATCATCATTCTCACTATCATTCTCATTGTCTTCATAAATATCTCCTAAAATCAAAATACACAACAATTTTTAACATAATGTGTGATAAATATTTATATTAATTTTTCATATCAACAATATTATTTAAAAAATACAAGAGAAAAACATAGAATTTAAAATAAAATCACAAATAAATTTTTAAACTATTATATATGTTACACGTTTATCAAGAGACCTCTTCATAATTTCATTAAAGTTATGAAAGCTTTAATTTTAATTACTTGTTGTATGTACCTTGTATACCAGATAACTAAGCCCTCAAGAACAAATTCCAACCAGAGCATACTGTCAATTTCTTATGACAATGGCAACAAATTTCATACAGTGTCTGATGCTGATAAAAATAAGACAAAGCTTGCTGATTATATTATGTCAGCAGATTGGCCATAAAAACCAAAGAGGATTTGTAGCTCGTGTTCATTTTCTGCTGTTAGTATACCGTCAGATTTCTCGCACGCACATTACTTACTGCATTCCAAAATTCATCGCCAGTACTGAGAGTTTATAATATATGTAACGTGAACTATAAATTTTCAATACGGGCTGTATGTATTGAAACGCAGCCTCGGTTTCTGCCGCCAATATGCTAATATCACATATTCATAAACGACTTTGTCGACAGATTCTCTGAGCATCGATTATAAAACTTTTTCTCTAAGGTGAAAACGTAAAAAGTGGAAATTTTTACTATTGAAGTTAATCGAGAAATTTTTCACTTCTTACGTTTCCGCCGTGGAGAAAAGGTTTCATGATCTACCCCATGAGCTTAATGCAGACACAGATGGCTATAGATCTGCTGCCACCATCTGATCGAATTTGTTGCCAATCTGCGTGCAGATTGTGGACAAAGATAAATTATACATAATTGTTTAATTAGATATCTCTATCCATATATCATACACACAAATCATAATGTATGACTCATGGTGATTATTCACTCAGAATCAACAATTAAATCATTTGATTAATTAATAATTAAATTATACTTTACCATCTGGATTATTAGTTTTCGTCACTTTGGCATTTTGGGCATTTACGTCTGACATAAAATTATTTAAAAATATGTCTAAAACTTCATTTACCGAAAAACTAATATTATTAAAATCTGAAAAATAAATTTGTCTACAGATTAAAATATCGAAAAACGTTAACACAGGTAATTATAGATTTATAATAATCTGAATTAATAGACTTAATTTGTTAACTGATTTTTGCCTCTTAAAATTTATAAAACTCTTTCAATAGTGCACTTGTAGTAAAATTAATTTGTTTATCTAACATAGTAATAATACATACAAAACTACGTCTATATAAGTATAATAATTAAATATTTTAATAAGTCATGTCACCTAATATAATATTATCAGCTGTTTTGCTATTCATCAAATGTTCCAAATCTGTATCACACAAATTGGTTTCAAAAATAATTGATGAATCATCTGAAAAAAGAACTGATTATACACTGAGTGATTAATAATTAAACTGATATTTTTATGAAAAGAATATGAAATAAAAAATAAATAATTATCTCAATTTTTACAAAAAAAAAAAAAAAATTGTATATTAATCACTTCTTGCTGACTGCTCTTTTCTATAGATTTGTCTAGAACTTCAATTCTTGACAAACTATAGCATTAATGTCTAAAAAGTTATTTATATATTTTTGAATGAAATAAATATGGTATGTAAGTAAGCGAAAAATCTTTGGATATCATCGTTATCATTTTCAATAGAACTCGAAGTGTGAATAACAAAGATAATAAAACATTTTTCACTGAAGCATTATTGTCAAATCTATACGTATCAAATATATACTTTTTAAACATAAACATGAATTAAATACACCTTGATAATCGCTTTTCTCTGCAGATTTGTTTACAACTTCATTTCGTGATAAACTAATATTAATGTCTAAAATTATATTACATTTTTGAAAGAAATTAAAACGTTACGTCAAGTAAGCAAAAAATCTTTGGTTACTTTTGTTATTACTTTTAAGATGACTTGAAGTAGTAACAAAGAAAATCAAAAATTTTTCATTAATGTAATATTTGTCTAAATCTATTTGTTTTAAATGTACTTTTGTACAAATTTTTATATAAAAATGAATAAAACACACCTTGCTGATTACTTTTTTGTGTAAATTCTTCTGGAACGTTATTGTTTAACAACCCAACATCAACATCTAAAAAAATTATATATATGTTTGGAAAAGTAAAGATGATATATATAAAATAAACGAAAAATCTTTGGTTATCATCATTATCACTTACAATAAAACATGAAGTGCCAACGAAGATAACAAAAAATCTTTTACTAAAGTATTTGTCAAATCTATATATTTCAAATGTATGTATTTAGAATATAAAAATGAAACACACCTTGCTGATTGCTTTTTTCTATAGGTATCACATTCATCAATTTTATTTCTCAATAAACTATCATCAATTTCTGAAAAGTTTTTGAAAGAAGTAAAAATGACATAATATAAAGGGAAAACTTTCCGTTACCTAAAGATAGCATAGTAAACTATCACAGAACTTTAAATAATAGTGAAGGTAATCAAAAATATATTGAACTGATACCCAGCAAAAAATGGTGATGGAATCAAATCGACAGCGAAATCATCATTTTAAAGTTGAATCGATATCATTTCACGTAAATTCCATTACCATTTACCACCAGATATCTATCAAATCTATTTAAGTACACTTTTGTTATATAGAACTGAATTAAACACACCTTAAGGTATGTTTTACAAGTGTTAATTGCTTTTTTCTGTAGATTCATCATTTCTTGACAAACTAGCACCAATAATTAATATGAACATAATGTTTAAAAACATTATATTTATATTAATATATAAATAATCGGTGTTAGTTTGTCAAGAAATAGTGAATCTACAGAAATAAACATGATGTATAAAGTATGTAAAAAATCTTTCATTATGTTAACTTTTTCAATAGAACTTTCGGTAAAAGAAGTAGTACTTTCATCACAACTTCTATTCGTCAATTCGATTCGTTTTAAATACACCTTTGGTACATCGCTCATCAGGTTTGTTGCAATTTTTTCAAGATCCGTATAACTTTCTTCAAACAATATTTATATATAAAATACTCAATGTTGTTACAGTTTGTAAGTTGTACACATATATTATATCATATATAATATTTAATTTATTATAATTTCATCTATGCTTTACTGCTAGATATTATCCATCCCTTGTTTTTTTTCGTTTTATATAGGTTATTTTATATTTATTTTTATTCTTGTTCAAAGAATACATTATTTACCAAAATTTTTTGATCTTAAAAACGCTGTTGTGTATCTAAAAGAACAACACAATTCAGATTTATTTGTATTATAACAAACCTGCAATAGCGAGAAGATAAATATAAAATTTTTTTACTTACCTAGCTATTTCTTAGGTTGCAATCAGAAATTGCACTTAAATCCTGGATAATATTGAAGAACACGGTCTTTCTCACCAATTTAGCTCAAATTTAATAATTTTGTTCGTTTTGATTCATATAACAAGAATGTGAAAGAAAAATCGATACTCTCAAGCAGGTAAATGTTATAAAATGTAAAGTACGACACTTGTTAGGTTAGAAAATTTGTCACACTGACGGTATAGTGAGGCATTGAAAGTGCATTTGCAAGTTCTGTAATTAAAAACACAAAGTGCCTGCTTTAAAAACACAAAAATTATATAATTTTTGGGTTTATAAAACCGGCATTTTGTGTTTTTAATGTAGAGATTGACAGAATTGAGGGACATTGAGAGCGTGTAAGTGAATTTTACAATTAAATTTGAGCTAAATTGGTGGGAAGAACCGCCTGCTTCAGTATAACTGAAGCGATTTCCAGAACACTGCAAGAGTTAAACAGAACGCACCCTGATGCTTCGTCTACAATAGAAGCCGTTAGGCCGTCCGTACACCAGTGTTGCCATCACTCGTTAATGAAAACCAACCATATTCAGTATTGAAAAAAACCAGAAATAACCGCCAAATTGAAAACAACTAACCAAAAATAACTAACATATTTCACTTATTAGTAAATACATAAAAAATAATTTTTATAAAAGAATTTGTATTATAAATTTTTATTATATAATCATTATATAATTATTATATATAATATATATTTTTATTATATATAAAATAATTTCTGAGATATATGTTACCAAAGTACGCACAAGATATCATAAGATTGCATGGTATCACAAATGGTTTACAATATCACAAGTATATAAACTACCGATTATTAAGCCGTAATTTTTAATGAAAAAAGACATAAATTATTAAAAGTCCCCCTAACCTTTAACTAATATAATTATTTCTAATAATCTAAATTTTAAAGTTAATCAATGCACATAAATTTTTATAATATATACTAATAAAGGAAAAGAAATTAATATATAATAATTTACATATATATGTATATGTATATATATGTAGTATATATATATATATGCAAATTATTAAATAATAAGAGGCCCTCAAACGTTCCATATTCCTTCCCCAAAAAATAATTTAAAAAAAAGTTGAAATTGAACTAATTAGACTAGCGATTGAGATTGGAAAGGAGTTTAAGCGAAGCAAAATTAACTAAACTTAAAGTTGGTTTTCTTTCTTCGGATTGGTTAAATTCCAATCCCAATCATAATCTGTAGTCTGATTACAGCTTTACAAAATTAATAGAAAACAAAAACAGAATAAATGGAACGCTTTCTTAACCTACAATTAAAATTAATAGAAGACAAAAAACAGAACAAACAAATGGAACGCTTTCTTAACCTACAATTGAAATTAATAGAAAACAAAAAACAAAACAATTAAATGGAACGTTTTCTTAACCTACAAATTGAAATCTATTTCATCAAACTCCTCATCAGTGAGTGTTTCATTATATGACGCTTTTGTTCCTATTAAATTGAGCACATCATTTGGCAATTCGTAAGTATAGCAATCAGTTTTTAACCTACGTAGGCCTGCTCTTATCGCTAATATGCTATTAATCAAATTTACTTTCATGCGATTTCTTTGTTTGTTCTTAATTATATTTAACTGGCTGAAAACTCGCTCAATTTCGGCATTTGAATACGGAAGAGATAATATGCTTATGGCTACCTCTGCTAATTCTTTGAATGGACAAGAATCACTTGAATCTTTATATGAGTTTACTTCAGTCCATAGTTCAAAAGTGGTACGAGCATTCCATTTCACAAGAGTCAAATTTTTCCATTGCCTTTCTATTTCTGTGATACGATCTTCTTTTATTTGGAGACTTTGAAGAAAAGGTAAAATTGATTCTTTGTTGACAAGTTTTAATGCATTTTCTATTGCAAATAAAGAAGCATGCCGCAAGTGATTAATATTATCTGGCAGTCTCTGACGAATCTGTTCAAATAAGGCTATTAAAAATTTTAAGCACCTCTCTCTTATGATCTCCTGCCCTTTATTGTTTATACCACTTAATTTAATTTCAATTTCATGCCCAAGATAAATTTTAGGAGACAAATAATCTTCAATTTTGCACGTCATAGGGTCAAGTTTACCATAATATGATGGCAAAACCAGCATTTGAAAAATGGATTGAAGTAACTGATTCAGATCTTCCAACAGTTTAGTAATATCTGCATCATTTGATTCAAAGCTTTTGTTGACTCTATGTACATCCTTTAAAATACTTTTTAGAAATAACAAATAAATTTGATTTGCATCATCGCAATACATTTGATATAAAATTTCTGCACTGTAGCATTTTTCTTTCAATCTTGCTATTTCAAAATGAGTTTTCAGCTCTAACCACTGACCATGTATTCTTTCTACGGCTGTGTAAATAGAAAGCCATCTTGTATTGCACGCTCGAACAATCTTCAGTGGTTCATGTCCATCATTCATCAAGCCATAGAGTTGAGAATAGGTACTTTGCCTGCTACCTGAATGGCTGAACCAATTATAAGTTTCAGATACTAGGAAGTCAACATTTCTTGGTAACGCATCTTCTGTAGCTTGACTAGTAGCCAGTTGTAAAGAATGGCAAACACATCTGAAAAAAGCAGAAAATTGATTAAAAAAAAATTATTTAAAAAATAAAAGAAATATTATTTATAATATAGAACATAGATATTACTTAGATTGCTTTCGAAAATTTTACTCGTCAGGTAGAGTAACTTTGAGTGACCAATCAGGTTGAAGAAATCATAAGAAATCTCAAGATTTCTTCATCCTGATTGATCACTCAAAGTTACTCTACCCGACGAGTAGAATTTTCGAACGCAGCCCTATGGGTATTAAAGAAAAAAAAGGAAAATTGAATAGAAATAGAAATATTGAAACCACTACTAACCTAATTAATATCAATGATGGTACTTCTTGCTTGAGTTTTTGGTATACCCCATTGTTGATTCCAACCATCACGTTGGCATTGTCGGTGCCGATTCCGATCAAATTTGCAAGTTGTAATTGAAATTCCTTCAATGTATTTTTTACGGCTTCAACCAATCCATCGGCATTACATTCAACTAGTGGCACTAATTTTAAAAAAGTAGATACGAATCTTCCTGTGGTTTTGCTATAATATTTCACAGCCATTCCGAGATATTTTTTTACACTAATATCAGTTGATTCATCGAGGAGAAGACTAAATTTTTGATCTGCGATGTCTTCTCTTAATATTAATTGAAAGTGAGGCCCAAGAACATTTTTAATAATTGCACAACATTTTGTTCGTTTCAAAGTCATTTTTTTTGCAATTTCACTGTCAGAGAACGAACGTTTACACAATTCAGTGAGATGATCACTGGTTAAAATTGCACAATGTTCCGTTATAAACAAGGCTTGTCCTCCTTCAGCTTTGTTTACTTCCAAGCCATTTCTATTCAAAACTGGAAAGGAAACTTTGCGTTGTCTAGAACTACTGAAAGAATCGGAATTCATTATATGTTTTTTTGTTTCACTATGGCTTCTGATATCTGCAAAACGTGCACGTATTGAACATCTGCAAAATTTGCAGTAGGCTTTTGTAGTGTCACTTTCGGAAGAAATCCAGTCACAGCATACTTCATTCGTAAGCCACTCGGCTCGAAATTTCTGTGTATATGGAACCTTTGGCATTTTCAAACAAGAATCAAACACATTTAATGATACCAAATTCTTATCGATAGCTAGTGCCGTTAAAACGATCTGAACCCCCTACTCTGTGACGAAAGGATCTCACTGCGACATTAAATACCGAGTCAAAGAAGAACTCTGATCGAATACGAAATTAGTGCATCGGCGGCTTGGCATTGAGCGCCTCTGCATAAGCTACATTATGTGGTAGTGAGATGTTACAGAGTAGGGGGTTTCAGATTTCACGTTACAGCACTGCTATGAGCATTTGTTAATATGGCCGTCCTATAAGAAAAAAAAACTAAAAAAATCACTAACGGAGGATATAACCAGATTTTATAACTAAATAACCACGTGAAATTTTTCCAACCAAACAAACCTTAAAAAAGACCCGATTTGGTTATAAAATAACTAAGATGGCAACACTGCCGTACACGCTTTGGATAACTTAACCTAACCGTAATCGTTAAGGCCTATAAACACGTTATCTAATAATTCATTTTTTTTCTCCTCTTAATAGTAGTAACATCAATCCGATGTTAAATCCAGTTCCCCTCAGAGTGAATCGGGATTTGGTTTCTATAAAATTCATCGTAAAAATTAAATTATATACTGAGGCAGTTTTCAGGTTTTACAGTTTATATTGCGGCAGTTTCCAGGTCTTATAGTTTTTATACTTGGGCAGTTTTTAAGTTTTACACTACAGCTTATACTACGACAGTTTTCAGGTTTTACAGTTTATACTGTGACAGTGTATATTGGTGCAACTTTCATGTCTTATCCCAATACAGCACAAAACTTGCAACAATATTGCAGCAATGTCGCAACGTTGCAGCAATGTTGCAACAATATTTCTACAGCCTTCTGTACTTTATGGAATAGTTTTTAATACACTAAAACGTTTCAATAAGAAGTTTTGCTAAGTTCTACATTTTTCTGTTAAGATCTTATCGCTTGAAAATAAATTGATTATGAAGAATTGAAATTTTGATTTATTTTTTCTTTAAATAGAAAGATCTAAACTGGTATTATTATTTGACATATCAATTTTTCGTTGTTAAATATTATGATCTAAAGGTTGCTATAATCAGTTGTAAGCTTAGCCATTAAAGCAATTTTTTTCGTATAATTTGTAAAAAGGACAAAATGATTCTGTTACGTCCTGCGGAGTAACGATTCTTTCCTTCGCAACCAACGGATATTCTAATTAACGGGCGAGCGACGGTGATCTCACCCCGATCCCAAGAATTCGGTGACTCTCACGGCAATAACCGGATGTCGGAAATTAAGTAGTTATAAATTCATCAATTGAGGAGATCTGAGGTGACACCGCTGCTCGATACCGGAAACACTCAAGATAGTAAAATCAGGGATCTGGAAGACGCACGTGTGCATCCCTTTGAGTTCTGATGCCCGACACCCGCATAGCAACAAATCAAAGAATTTTTTGACATTTAATGCTTCTGAGAGTTCAATTGTCAAACCTGCCGCTTCCTCGGATAACAATTACCGAGGAATATTAAAAAGTCGTAAAAGTAAATATTGCACGTGGGTGTATTAATGAATAAAGTGGTGCACACGGCCCTCGATGGGACAAAGGGAATCATAGACGAAAATTTGTATAAATAGGCGCGTTTTCCAGCGGAGCGCCCAGTCTAGTCTTGATCATTCCGAATCGCAGTTCCGTGGCATCTTGTATGCTCGAGTCCTGCGACTCTCGGATCGCGGCCTTTAAACTCGTACGGAGTGCAAGTCTCGGTCGAAAGGAAAAAGTGCCATTCGAAACGTCTCTGCTTGGGATCTGCAGACCACTGTCCATCGCACGCGCAATCCCTCCGACCGGACCATCTCCCGCTGAGTACGGCCCAGTTTGGAGGCCTGCGACTCCGAGAGTATTCCATTCACTATCACCGACACTCACACATTCAGCAAGTAGTAAGTCCAGAATTAATCACCTAGTTTATTTCCGCTCTTGATTTTTTTTTTTGAACACCTTTTCTCTCTTTGCGAAGGATTTTTGGTAATAAATATAATATATTCATTAAACTTATTACTCTCCCCTCTCATACTCTCTCTCTCTCTCTCTCTCTCTCTCTCTCTCTCTCTCTCTCTTTCCTCTTTGCAACATTTTCCTTCTTCTTGGGATTTACTCATAAGAGGAGATCCGGAAGAATCTGTTTATTACTAATTTTTCCTTCTTCTTGGGATTTACTCGCAAGAGGAGATCCGGAAGAATCTTTTTATTACTAATTTTTCCTTCTTCTTGGGATTTACTCATAAGAGGAGATCCGGAAGAATCTGTTTATTACTAATTTTTCCTTCTTCTTGGGATTTACTCATAAGAGGAGATCCGGAAGAATCTTTTTATTACTAATTTTTCCTTCTTCTTGGGATTTACTCACAAGAGGAGATCCGGAAGAATCTCTTTATTACTTCTGTTTCACTCGTAAGAATTTCTTTCTTCCTAGACTCACTCGAACCTTTTTAAACTTCAATCTCTTTCTCTAGTTTCACTCGAACGCTGTTCGAGTTAACCCGAAGGAGGGTTTAAAATCTAACCTTTCGATAGACACAGAGAGAAACGGAGTTTTGCTTTTTTTTAGTGAATAACAATAAAACCCCTAAAATCCACAAGTACAAGTCCCGAGCAGCCGCGAAGCACCGCCGGAATCGTCACAATCGCCGAATCCGCCGCCTCAAAGCCATAGAGGAACAAATAAATAACATCGCTGCCCAAGTTAACTTAAAAATTATAGAGCCTTTAGTTTAAACCGTTGTTTTTTTTTATGAATATAAATCATTTTTCAAAATAAACAAATTGTATTCTCATTTACTACTGAATGAAATAAACCAGGTACATAATTAATTGGTGCTAATTTCATAACCACTACCACCATCCCTCGCTCTTACAAGATAAGCACTAGGTCCAATCCCGAGGTAAAGCAATTAAGTTTGTTGCCTCAAAATAGGACCAAGGGACGCGAAGCATCCCGGATATTTTGGCATTGGGGCCTCCCGCTGCGGGCCCTACTGACCTATATCCCGGGTTGTCGACGCGGTCTCCCGTGCCGCACGTGCACACTCTCGAATTGTTACGTCCCTCCCTTCTCCCTCTATATCTCGTCTACCCTTCTTTAACCCTGGACGTAACATATGAGAATTTTTGGGGGCTCGTCCGGGATGACAAGTGCAATCTTAAAGAGCAGGGATGAATACGAGGTCCGGATCGAATAAAGAAGAAGTTGAAAGTACTTACAAAGGTGCTATCGAGAACCAGGGTATTCCTGGACGTTCAAAGAACACGATAATACACACATCAACCCCTGTCCTACCCCCTCGAATCATTCCTAAATCAATTAATTTTACTTATTACGATTCAGAAGCTTCATTAAAAGATAACGACAGGACTCTTGTACCTGGTTCCGGTGATTCCGACGATTCTGGCGATTCCGACGGTTCCGGCGATTCCGGAGACAATACCGTGAAAGAGCGCGACGCCGAACTTACCCTTAAGCGTAAACTAAAGCGTAAAAAAATGACACATCCTCTAACTTTAAATACTTTAAAATACGCTGTAGAAGCCGTCCCGTTTTTCGATGGGCAAAACATCCCGCTATCATATTTTATTGAAGGATGCGAAGAAGCAAAATCTATGTTACCCGGCGAGGCCGAATCTCAATTCGCGCGTATTATAAGAACGCGAATTGTAGGCGAAGCTCGTCGGACGATTCAAGACCAAAATTTTGATAGCATTGCTCAATTAACCGCGTTTTTGAAACAAGTTTACGGCCCATCTAAAACTTTATACCAGTTGCAAGGAGAATTAGGTTGCATATATCAAAAAAATGAAGAAGATGTAGTTACTTACGCGAATAGAGTGAAATTATTGGGCAAACAGATATTGGAAGCGTATAAGTCTTGGGGAAATGCTCCCCCCGATCAAAATATTAAAGCGTCATTAGAAAGGGATATGAGCAAATGCTTTATTAGAGGATTAAAACCCGAAATCGAACAAAGAATCGCGAGAAATTTAAGTGTTCAGGAGACAGTATCCGACGCGTTACGAATAGAAAGAGAATTACGTTCAATAACCGATTTACGACAGGGTAAAAACAACACCTCAGGGCAACTATCAGTTATCAATCAATCGCGCGAAACCTGTCAAATCTGCTACAAAGAGGGACACTCTGCCTCTAAGTGTAGGAAGTTGACTCAAACTGTTCAGAATCTCGATAAAATTAATCTAGGAACAGAAATTCTAATCTGCCAAATTTGTAAAAAACGCGGACATTCTGCTGACAAATGTCGATTCCGCGATCCTCAGAATCGACAATCCATCAAATTAATACAACAAACTAATATTATTTGCCAATTGTGTTCCAAACCCGGTCATAACGCCAAATCTTGTCGAACTAATAGAACCGGTAGTCAAAATAAGCCTTCGGTAATTTGTCAATGGTGCGATAGATTAGGGCATACGGCTGATAACTGCTGGAAAAAACAGAATGAACAGCGTAACACAGAAAATAAACCCAGACCAACCTGTCAAAATTGCAATAATTTTGGGCATATCGCGAGAGATTGTCGATCTAACTCGAGGGCAAATGTGGCGCCTAAGGATACAGTAACGTGCCGTTATTGCAAAGAGCAGGGGCATCTCCTTGAGAATTGCGAACTGCGAATTGCAAGTAATAATCGAAGGAAAGCTAACGGTTCGGGAAATGCGAACGGGCCCTCGACGTCGGGTGTGCAGCAGGGGTCCGGAAGGATCTCACACCCGCCGGAAGCCCAAGAGACCAGGCGAGTAACCATGCATTGACCGCCCGTCAGGTAACCATAAATCTCGACAAGCATAGTCGTGTACCTACCATCCAGGTAAAACTTTGTGAGTCAATTCCGCAGACTACCTTTTTATTAGACACAGGCAGTGGACCCAATATAATTAAAGAACGCTTTGTACCCGAAAATAAAATTATCAATTATAACAATATTTTGAAATTAAGCGGAATAAATGAGTACCCTGTTTATACTATCGGAGAAATTATTCTGCCCCTTTTTGAGAAGGACATAACCTTCCACATTGTGTCAAGCAATTTTCCGATATCACAGTCCGGTATTTTAGGCAACGATTTCTTTAAACAAACCTTTTCGAAAATAGACTATGCTAAAGGCTATTTAAATGTATCAGGCACTAATGTTCCTTTCTTTTCTCCAGAAATTATTACCGCAGCTCCCCGGTCTGAGTCACTGTTTTATGTAAGAATAGGAAACCCTGAAGTAAAAATCGGGTATATCCCTAAACAAAAAATCGCTCACGGGATTTATTCGAGAGAGACCATAGCAGAAAATATCGACGGCAAAGCATACCTTAGCATTATAAGTACCTTGGACGAAGAGGTAGACGTTCAAGTACCTACATTGCATCTTAAACCCTTGAATGATATATTCGACGATTATAAGTTAGAAGATGAGGACAAACCAGAAAAAACTGTCGACTTAAAGGATGAAATTAATAAAGGAGAAGCAGAAGAGAAAACTAATGACGGAAGAAGAAATAATACGCATTACGGAGATATAAAATTGATTGATGATAAAAGTGAAATCTCAAAAATAAAAACGAGAGAGCATGGTAAAAATGAAAATAAAGAAATAAAAAATAGAGATAATCAATCTAAAAACGAGACAAAAACTAAAAGGAAAAACGAACATAAGATTCAAAGGGAGAACAAAACATTAAGTGAGAATTCTAATTCTCGAAATTATGGAGAGGAAAGTTTCCAAACCTCTTCCAAAATACCTTTCGATCCAAAAATTCATGAGGAGGGAAGTTACCAAACCTCCCTTGATTTGTCCAAGGATCTCAAATTTATTAGAGGGGAAAATTTCCAAACCCCTCCCCCAATGCTCCCCACTCCTGCCGATCGTGAAAAGGGAAGTTACCAAACCTCGATGCGGTTTCTATTCCAAGAGAGCCAGAAGAAAAGAGCTCTTTTACTCTCCCTGAAAAAATAAATGTTCCAAAAAGGGAAACACTTAAAAGAAGTGATGACCTCTCTCGTTCTATCATCAAGAAACCAGCAAAAGAATTAAATAGTTTATGCTGTTCTAAAGAAAGCGAATCATCCTCGGAAAATATGGCCTCATTTCAACAAATAATTGGAAAACCCGAGGATAAACAAACTCCGACAAGCACAGAGAAACAAAGAATGCAAAAAGAAATATCTCACGAATGCTTAAAAATCTCCAAAACAAATGAACAAACCAGACTCGCAGAAATTATAGAATTATTGCGATTAGAGCACTTAAATACGCAAGAAAGAAATAGCGTAACGAATCTCATATCTTATAGTCAAGATAGATTCCATATTCCCGGAGAAAATTTAACGGCAACTCATGTGTTACAACATCAGATACCGACAACAGATGATCGACCCATTAATACTAGGCAGTATCGGTTCCCACAAATCCATAAGGAAGAAATAAATAGACAAGTCGAAGAATTATTAGAAGGAGGCATAGTAAAATTATCTCAGTCACCTTACAACACACCCATATGGATAGTACCTAAGAAAGAAGACTCGAAGGGAAATAAGCGTTGGAGAATGGTTCTAGATTTCCGAGCTTTGAACGAAAAAACTATTGGCGACGCTTATCCATTACCCAATATTGTTGATATCATTGATCAGTTAGGTGGAGCGCAATATTTTTCAGTGTGTGATTTAGCCTCAGGATTTCACCAGATTAAAATGGATCCTGTTGATAGCCACAAGACTGCATTCACGACACCCTTTGGCCACTACGAATTTGAACGAATGCCCTTCGGTTTAAAAAACGCTCCAGCCACCTTTCAACGCCTCATGGATTTAGTGTTATCTGGATTACAAGGCAAGGAATTGTTTGTTTATATGGACGACATTGTTATTTACGCTACCTCATTGGAAGAACACGAAAGAAAATACAATCTGTTAATAGATCGACTCCGAAAAGCCAACTTAAAACTACAACCCGATAAATGCGAATTTTTAAAAACACAGGTAACCTATCTGGGGCACATAATAAGCCGAAATGGCATTAAACCTGATCCCAAGAAACTGGAAGCCGTCCGACAGTTCCCCAGACCCCAGACCCACCGAAGAATATTAAACAATTTCTAGGATTGGCAGGGTATTATAGGCGATTCATATCAAATTTTTCAAAATTGGCCAAGCCATTAACAAATCTATTAAAGAATGATGTTCGTTTTGAATGGACATCGGATCAAGAAGATTCCTTTGAAACATTAAAGGAGCAATTATGCAAAGAACCGGTGCTTCAATATCCTGACTTTTCCAAACCATTCATTTTAACCACCGATGCATCTGGTATAGCAGTAGGAGGTATCTTATCACAGGGTGAAGTGAATAAAGATAGACCAATAGCATACGCGTCGAGAACTCTAACGGATAACGAAGTTAAATATGACACTTACGAAAAAGAAGCTCTAGCTATCGTATATTGTGTAAAACATTTTCGACCTTATTTATACGGACGAAAATTTACATTGGTAACCGATCATAAACCTCTGCTTTGGTTTAAAAACGCCCAAGATGCAAATATGAGGATACTTCGCTGGAGATTAAAATTATCGGAATACGAATACGACGTTGTATATAAAGCAGGAAAAACCAATGTAAACGCGGATGCCTTGTCTCGAAACCCTGTAAATATGGAAGAAGACGATTGCAACGTTATCACTCGGAATAAAATTCTTAATCCCGATGACCCAGAAGACGCAAAAATCATTTCTAGAATATTAGAAGAGTCTGAAGATGAAGAAGGAGAAGATGACGATTTCAAACTTTACCTTTCGGACAATGAGGAAATCGGAGACCTGCTACTCGATGAGAATCTACCCGAAGAAAACTCCGATCCGATACCTTCCATGTGCAAGGAACAAAATGAATCGCAACAATTACAAACCACAGAGGAGGTATTAAATCATGAACCACCTCGCTCTACTGGAATGCAAACTCGAAGCCAGACCAAAAATAAAGATATCCAACAAAAAATATCACTTCAAGATTCGCATGAACATATAGATGAAATAGAGCAAATAGAAGAAAGAAACGATCCGCCGGACAAAGGTAACAACGACAGGGATGACGAAGAGGAGAGCCAAGAAGAAGAAAGAGAAAAGGAAGTAAGGAGAAAGAAACATAAATCAAAACCCATTATTATCGAACATCGAATAATTAAGGCTAACACAATCGATTCTCGCGAATTATTATTTTTACGAAAAGATAATATTGCATATTTTGTCAACACTGATGGAAGTCCACTAGATACGGGCTCGCAAAAATTATTCGAGCGAAATGAAATACCAAATTTAGGAGCTCTAACCCTGGGTGAAGCTAAGGCAGTAAAATATAAGAAACATTATCATATAGCTTTGCCTATTAGCGAAAGACAGCGCGAAGGACCAACTATGACTTTAATTCAAATCACAACAGTCATCAGAGACCTACGCAATATTACTGAAAATTTAAAACTGGAAACAGTAAGCATCGCAAAATCAGACTTTGTGAACAGCGTCCCATGGAGTAGCATTAAGCCTTTACTACAATCAATCTTTATAAACTCAACTTCAAAATTAATAATATGTAATGGGTTAATTAAATATCCCCCCAAGGATCTTCGGCCAATTATAATCGGAGAGATACATTGCTCACCCACAGGCGGACACCGTGGAGTTACGAAAACGTATAGTAGAATAAAACACCATTATTATTGGGAAAATTTGAAGTCCGATATCCAACAATACATACAACAATGCTTACAATGTCAATTAAAAAAGTTGGTGCGAGTCAAAACTAAACAACCCATGATAATTACTGACACGCCTGGTTCCTCTTTCGATAAAGTAGCTATGGATATTGTAGGACTTTTGCCAAGAACTAAAAGAGGAAGTGAATATATTTTAACATTGCAAGATCAATTAACTAAATTTTGCATGGGAATACCCCTTCCAGATCAAACATCTGAGACAATCGCAGAAGCCTTTGTTGATAGATTTATTTGTGTGTTGGGAGCGCCTAAGGCGATACTAACAGATCAAGGACGAAATTTTATTAGCGAACTAATGAAAAAGATCGCAAAGCTGTTCAGAATTCGTAAGTTTCGGACAACTGCCTTTCACCCGCAATCCAACGGATCTCTAGAAAGATCACATCACGCGTTAGGTGAATATTTGAAACAGTACGCAAATAATCAAAAAGAATGGGATCGATGGATCGGATTGGCAATGTTCAATTATAATACTGGTGTCCATGAAGCCACCAAGCATACACCTTATGAATTAGTTTTTGGTAAAATAGCAAGAATTCCCTCAGGCGAATTATTCGGGCCTGAGGATAAACTAACAAGCTACGACGATTACTTAATAAACTTAGCCACTCAGCTCCATGCTATCCAAACTAATGCCCGAGAAAATGTAGTTGAGGCAAAAATTAAATCCAAAAAACATTATGATAAAAAAATCAATCCGCAAACATTTAGGCCTGGGGATCAAGTGTTCTTATTAAAAGGGCCTAAACCCGGTAAATTTGGGGATCATTACACTGGGCCACACGAAGTCTTAGAAATACTGAACAAAAATAATGTAAAAATCAAAATAAAGAAAAATAGCCGAATTGTGCATCCAAACCGATTGAGAATTTCCTATATAAAACCTGCCTCTAACAATTTAAATAAATAGTAACAACACTAATCCAAATTTCAGATGGATTCCCGGCTTATTGCTATAATGTTGATAATAGCATGGACGCGCAAAACGAATGGAATAATAGGCTACGATTGTGGATCACCAATGGCTAATATAACTACAATGTCTCTACTCAATACCGAAGAATGCGATATACCCCCTCAACGCGTGAACCAAACCAAAACCTACATACAACTCATACAGATTAATGAATTTAAAACCGTAAGAGTCAGGCAATGCAAGGTCGAGATCGATAGAATAGTGAAAACATGCGGAATGTTTTCCCACACCAGCGATGTACTTAATGGCAAATATTCGTACATAGAGGAAACATCTCGTGAATCCTGTATGCGAATGCAATGGATCGGAATCTATCGACATGGAAACACTGTTATATCCGAATTAAAGGCTAATCAATCAATCTCCCGGCCGTTGATTTTAGCAGGACACATAGATGAAGGAGGGTGTCACGGAGGTAGTTATTCCGATACTTTCGGGAGTTGGCCTAACGTGATCGTGCTCGCCACTGTTAAAATCACACTTCAAGATTACGAAGCAACAGTCCAACTAAACTCTAATCGCTTAATGCTCCGCTCAGGAGTGACTTGCGATTTCAAGGCTACTCATTGTATAGATTTAGAAGGAGGAAACACATTCTGGGACCCGCTTCCTGCGGATCAATGTGCACTCTCCAATTACGCATCCCTCTATGACGGATTCGCAGACGTGTTAATAGATGATACCGGGAAGGAATCCCAGATAGTCTACACTGTAAAATCTCACGAAACAATTTTCGCATTAACAATGAGGGGAAAGTATACACATTGTGGGTATACACTCATAAGAACCGAACATCCGAAACTATTGATTTACGAAACAACCTTCGGAAATTCGATATTTGGTAAACAATACCGCCCACAAAACCTCGATATTTTTACCTATATAAACTCTAAATTTTTGTACGTAGAAAAACATGTGCGCACCCAAGTAAACCAGTTATATCGAGATGTTCTCCAGCAACAATGTATTCTCGAACAGAAAGTATTAAAAAATGCATTGGCTCTCGCCACTCACGCCCCAGACGCTTTCGCTTATCACATAATGCAAGGGCCAGGATATATGGCCCTGCTAGCTGGAGAAGTGATACACATAGTGAAATGCGTACCCGTTGAAGTAAAGATCGCTCGTACTGAGAAATGTTACGATCAACTGCCGGTATTACGAAATAATGAAAGTCTGTTTTTAACTCCGCAAACTCACATTTTGTTACGCCAAGGAACAGAAGTTACGTGCAACTCACTTGCACCTGCCATGTACCTTCTCGAAGATTCATGGTATAAGTTTACACCTAGACCAGTCGAATCACTTCCTCCAATAATTATGAAACCCATGACCAAATCGACATGGAAGTATATTAGTCCCGGCTCACTCGCCACGAGCGGAATATATACAGATAATGACCTCGAAACACTTCGAGATCACATAATGTTTCCTGCTGAACGACCCGCGTTACTCAATACGGTGGCTCGAGGAATGATGGGCCAATCAAGCTCTATAAATGGGGGATCTATTTCTAACCTCTTGGACGAAGCCTCCATACAAAAAATAGCCGCGACAGCATGGGAAAATTTTTGGAATCGATTCTTAATTTTTGGAAATGTCAGCGCCGGCATAATTGGAATCTATATGTCGGCAAGAGTCGTTAAACTAATAATAGATACCTTTGTACACGGGTACGCCTTACATACCGTGTACGGATGGTCAGTATATTTAGTGGGAGCAATATGGGATTCTATCACCCAACTCCTGCTACATTTAGGAAAGGAAAAATGTAAATTAAAAAAATCATCACCCTCAGCTCCTGCTGAGTCCGAACTACAAGAAGTAAGACTTTCTGAACTACAAGACGATCCTACGCAAGAAAGACATACCTATCCCTTGCTTCCCCCGTGGGAAGCCACTACCTACACCCTTGAATTAAAAAACTAAACCAATCCTTTATTTCCCAGTTCCCATTCTATTGTTATAGATGACTATGGATATTGGCCACACGAACATAAGACTTCTGACAAGGAGCCCATTGAGAGTGAAAATAATAAAAGCAGACGCGCCCACTCTAATCTGGGTACATCTGCAAAACTCTGCTGACGACTTCGAAGAGCTACTAGAGGAACTCCAACGCAGAATGGCACGGCGAAGTCGATTTTTGCACTACCCACCCGAAGACATTAAACCAGACGAAATTGTTGCTGTCCACGATAGGCACAGATGGCAGCGCGGAATTATTCTTGACACCCACGAAGATGGGACAGCCACTATTCTTCTCAGGGATTGGGCTCGCGTCGTCGAACGGCTCTTCTGCGACATTTACCAGCTTGAGGACAGATTTCGCGACTTTGAATGGCGGGCAATTCCTTGCGCAATAGCTCACGTAGGGCCCTGTCCAATAAAAAGGATATGGCCCCGACGAGCCAGAGAGCTCTTAAAGTTCCTAGTTGAACAAAGAGAAGGTTGGATCAGCATCATGGGCGATGTGGAAGAAGAAGCAGCGCTTGTAAAACTGGAAACAAGAAACGACTGCGGGAGCGAAATGCTCGACGTCAAAGACATTCTTTTGAAATTAGGGCATGCTCGGGACACCGAGAATATTTTGGAAAAAGTATACCCCTCGATCTAAAGCATAGATGTAGTAATAATAAAGTTGGTTAGGTAGAAAACCAATAATCTAATAATAATCAAGTAACTATCTTATAAAATACTCACCAATATTTACTCACATAATAAAAATATATACACGTATACACATATCTTGCAATTAATATGTGCATTCTTAAGGCTAAAAGGTCTGCTACCATTCTCTTATAGATATGCAAATCGAACGCACTAACCCAAGACTGCTGACTGAGAACCCACAAGCGGTCGAAGTGGTAAAGGTAGACTCACCCACTCGATTCTGGATACACCTGAAGGACATGCGGAAGGATTTTAAAAAAATGCAAAGAGACTTAAATAAAAAGACGAGCCGAAAGGCACAGTTGTTACAACCTATAATTGATTACGCAATAAGCGGAGAACCAGTAGTTACACGAGAAGGACAAAAATGGAAAAGAGGAATCATTACAGATGGAATCGAAGAAAATGGTAAAGTAACTGTAGCCCTGTTAGATTGGGGACGCACCGTCCGAAGACGACCCACAGAAATCTACACGCTAGAAAATAGATTCAAAACACTACCATGGCAAGGAGTACCTTGCGGACTGGCTTACCTAAAATCAACCTCTGGAGGACCATGGTCACCAAGAGCAAAAAAGGCAATCAAAGCAATAATCGAAAAGCAAGAAGGATGGATCAACATATTGGGAACTCTAAGGGATGAAGTAGCCGTTGTTGAACTACGATTAAGGGGTGAAAACAAAGGTGAAATCAAAATAAAGGAAATAATGATATTGCTAGGACATGGTGAACATTGCGACGATATTCGATCCGTCCCAGCGGTCGAAGTACCAATGAGTCGCGAAGATCCATGGATCACCACGTGGAGCCAGACCGTAAGCCACAATTCACGAAATAATCAATACCTGAGAGAGGAACTTCGATGCATCACCCTGTTAGAAGGACGACCAATCTATATGAGCCTCGACAACTTACAACTGTTCTGCAGCGACTGTTACCAGAAAATGGCGGCTGATCAAAAATCAAAATATACACCGCTGTTCCCGCACAACTTGGTCCATAGGAGATCAGTAGAGCACAGAGACAAATGCACAATTTGCAAAGGAAGGATGATAAACATCAGACCGACAAGCAGCTGTAAAGGATGCACTACGGGATATCAACGTGCCTTCAAAAAACGCTTAGACCAAGGATGGGGAATAGCCATCGCAATCACACCTGAGGACTACAACAATCATCAAGAGAACTCCAGCAACCATCGAGAGGGCGAGACATCTACAAATTTTTAATACCGCGTTAACATTATAAGCAACTACATATTTCTTTATACCATCAGGAACAGAAGCAAAAAATTAATGTCCATCAACTATGTCAAGGATAGTACAACAGAACTAAATACTCAGGGAGGGGGAAGAACCTCCCAATTAAGGAAATTCATCGAATACCTTATCCCCGAATAATAATAATAATAAAACAAACAAAAAAATATATATATATGTATATATATATATGTAGTAGTAATTAAATATATAACTCAATCGATGAATTTTCAATTACAGCATGTAACATGCGGGAGTCCTTCAGCCTCCACTGGGCCGAGTTGTTCTGGGAAGACTATCTATATCTGAGCGATCTCCGGTGTGTTACCAGCTTAGGAAACTTGAGAGTATTTCAACAACTTGATGATTATTCAAAAATTTGCAGCAAATGCTACGTAGTTCTGACACCCGTCGTGAAACTCAGATATACTCGTCTATTTAGGCACCATCTAATCCATGTAAACGCCGTGCATCAAAACCGTTGCGCTATATGTCACGAAATAATGGTAATGGTTAGAATGGCCAAATCTTGTCAAGATTGTCTAGAACGATTCGACCACGCCGACAGAACACTCCTAAATGCCGGCCACGGCATACCTGTAGCCATTTCCTCAAGGGAAACTTAAGATTACGCAAGCGTAGTGTTACGTATAATACTAAGGGAAAAATAAGATTGCAAAAAAAAAAAAAAAAAAAAAAAACTCAAAAAATTACTGAACTGATCGTCACCTGTATTTGAGCATAAGGTAAAACGAGGAAAAATCTTCCTCTGTTCCTTTTATCTGTATACATCTATTCACTACTTGATCGATTGCAGCATACGTATACGCAAATGATGTCTGCAATTCGCAACTTCTGCTGGGGAAAAAGGGGACGAGAAGAAGAAGAAAAATTTTCATCACGTTGTCTGAGCACTGTCATACTCATGGGAAAACTCCGATGCGTCACTACATTGAGAGGACGCCCGATATATCAACGATTCATCAGTTATAAAAAAATATGTGAAGGTTGCTACCTGGCGATGACATTCGACCAACAAAGAAAATACGCGGCTGTCTCAGCACACCTCCTGGCTCACATGGATTTTCTCCACAACCAGGACAAATGCACCAGCTGCCTGCAGGTAATGCTGAGATACAGGGATATTGAAGAATGTCAGGAGTGCCTCAATACATTCGAATACGCAGACATCGTGGGCCTGAAAATGGGATGGGGGTACCCCTCTATTGGTCAACAAAGGTATCATAGACCCGGTTAGACCAGATGAATGATTCTCCCCTGCTGTTAACTGCGATCAAGTAGTGTTCCACATATCAGTACAAGAAAGAAAGAGAGAAATAGGTAAACCTTGTGCCAAAGATAACTATAAACGTATATTTTACCAAAGATAACATAACACCTAACACCGCAGGCGTAACCTCGGTAGTTTAGATAATTAATAGGGGACAAATAAGCAATCAGAAGCATAGAAGAAAAAATAATAATAAAAATTTACCTTTTCTTCCATGTCTTTACAATTAGGAATAAAGAGAAGAGTATATGCATAATCATAAACATACATATTCATAAAACAATAATATATATATATATATATATAATATTATAATATCATAATATATATATATATAAAAAGAAAAAAAATCGTTTTAATATATATATTCTACTCAAAATAACGTAGGGACCTTAATTCTGTATAAGCATCTTAAATACTAAGATAACTAACAATAAACAATTAAGCAGCTAGCGATAGACCAATAAGTATTCGATAGACCAATAAGTATTCGATAGACCAATAAGTATTCGATAGACCAATAGGTATATCACACGAAGAAAAGAAAAGAGATTTAAATTTGCCTTTTCTTTCCGTCATTACTCACACGTAGGATACGCATACGTATATATAAGTATACATATATATATAATTAAACGCATATAGTAGAATAAAAGTGAAAAAATGAAGAAGAAAATTATGTATGAAAGGTATATATATATATATATATATATATATATATATATATATATATACTTCTATCAACAAATTATATAAATTTAAAAAAAAAAAAAAAAAAATTTATTGATTTTTCTTTACAGAGTGTGTAATTGTAAAACACATATTTATATATATACTCGTATATCTTCCGTTGAAATAATATAGAACTCTAACCTTGTGTAAGTACCTTAAACGTTTAGATAATTAAACGAGTGCTAATAAATAAATAAGTGTTTGGGAACACGAAGGAAATAGAAAAGATTCTTTGTCCTTCCTGTTTTCACCCACATATATAGAGAAGAATAAAGGGATAAATATATAAATATGTAAGAAATGCAAAAAAAAAAAAAATCCTTATAAAAAATATTATTATTAAAAAAAAAGAGGGGAAACCTTTATTATATATTATGCAAATATTTTTATAAGAATATATATATTTATGCCTTGCATCTATCAGGGAATTATGTAAAACCTTACCGAAAATAAGAATTTTTATATTATAAACGCGGCGCTGGTAGTTAAGTAAATAACACTAAACAAATAAATAACCAGGAATACGAAAGAAAAAAAAGGGAAGGGGATCTGGAGGTCGCCCTTTTCTTTCCTATTTCTATATAACTCACAGCGCACACCTGAGCGCATTTAGATATAGATCTTCCCTCTTCGATATAAGAATTAATAGTTGTCGAAGGAAAGGAATCAAATCTCTTTGCAAATGTTGTACATCCCCAACATTTGTCTAAGCCGGGGGGTGTTACGTCCTGCGGAGTAACGATTCTTTCCTTCGCAACCAACGGATATTCTAATTAACGGGCGAGCGACGGTGATCTCACCCCGATCCCAAGAATTCGGTGACTCTCACGGCAATAACCGGATGTCGGAAATTAAGTAGTTATAAATTCATCAATTGAGGAGATCTGAGGTGACACCGCTGCTCGATACCGGAAACACTCAAGATAGTAAAATCAGGGATCTGGAAGACGCACGTGTGCATCCCTTTGAGTTCTGATGCCCGACACCCGCATAGCAACAAATCAAAGAATTTTTTGACATTTAATGCTTCTGAGAGTTCAATTGTCAAACCTGCCGCTTCCTCGGATAACAATTACCGAGGAATATTAAAAAGTCGTAAAAGTAAATATTGCACGTGGGTGTATTAATGAATAAAGTGGTGCACACGGCCCTCGATGGGACAAAGGGAATCATAGACGAAGATTTGTATAAATAGGCGCGTTTTCCAGCGGAGCGCGCAGTCTAGTCTTGATCATTCCGAATCGCAGTTCCGTGGCATCTTGTATGCTCGAGTCCTGCGACTCTCGGATCGCGGCCTTTAAACTCGTACGGAGTGCAAGTCTCGGTCGAAAGGAAAAAGTGCCATTCGAAACGTCTCTGCTTGGGATCTGCAGACCACTGTCCATCGCACGCGCAATCCCTCCGACCGGACCATCTCCCGCTGAGTACGGCCCAGTTTGGAGGCCTGCGACTCCGAGAGTATTCCATTCACTATCACCGACACTCACACATTCAGCAAGTAGTAAGTCCAGAATTAATCACCTAGTTTATTTCCGCTCTTGATTTTTTTTTTTGAACACCTTTTCTCTCTTTGCGAAGGATTTTTGGTAATAAATATAATATATTCATTAAACTTATTACTCTCCCCCCTCATACTCTCTCTCTCTCTCTCTCTCTCTCTCTCTCTCTCTCTCTCTCTCTCTCTCTCTTTCCTCTTTGCAACATTTTCCTTCTTCTTGGGATTTACTCATAAGAGGAGATCCGGAAGAATCTGTTTATTACTAATTTTTCCTTCTTCTTGGGATTTACTCGCAAGAGAAGATCCGGAAGAATCTTTTTATTACTAATTTTTCCTTCTTCTTGGGATTTACTCATAAGAGGAGATCCGGAAGAATCTGTTTATTACTAATTTTTCCTTCTTCTTGGGATTTACTCATAAGAGGAGATCCGGAAGAATCTTTTTATTACTAATTTTTCCTTCTTCTTGGGATTTACTCATAAGAAGAGATCCGGAAGAATCTGTTTATTACTAATTTTTCCTTCTTCTTGGGATTTACTCATAAGAGGAGATCCGGAAGAATCTTTTTATTACTAATTTTTCCTTCTTCTTGGGATTTACTCGCAAGAGGAGATCCGGAAGAATCTTTTTTTACTAATTTTCCTTCTTCTTGGGATTTACTCACGAGAGGAGATCCGGAAGAATCTTTTTATTACTAATTTTTCCTTCTTCTTGGGATTTACTCGCAAGAGGAGATCCGGAAGAATCTTTTTTTACTAATTTTCCTTCTTCTTGGGATTTACTCACGAGAGGAGATCCGGAAGAATCTTTTTATTACTAATTTTTCCTTCTTCTTGGGATTTACTCGCAAGAGGAGATCCGGAAGAATCTTTTTATTACTAATTTTTCCTTCTTCTTGGGATTTACTCATAAGAGGAGATCCGGAAGAATCTGTTTATTACTAATTTTTCCTTCTTCTTGGGATTTACTCATAAGAGGAGATCCGGAAGAATCTTTTTATTACTAATTTTTCCTTCTTCTTGGGATTTACTCACAAGAGGAGATCCGGAAGAATCTCTTTATTACTTCTGTTTCACTCGTAAGAATTTCTTTCTTCCTAGACTCACTCGAACCTTTTTAAACTTCAATCTCTTTCTCTAGTTTCACTCGAACGCTATTCGAGTTAACCCGAAGGAGGGTTTAAAATCTAACCTTTCGATAGACACAGAGAGAAACGGAGTTTTGCTTTTTTTTAGTGAATAACAATAAAACCCCTAAAATCCACAAGTACAAGTCCCGAGCAGCCGCGAAGCACCGCCGGAATCGTCACAATCGCCGAATCCGCCGCCTCAAAGCCATAGAGGAACAAATAAATAACATCGCTGCCCAAGTTAACTTAAAAATTATAGAGCCTTTAGTTTAAACCGTTGTTTTTTTTTTATGAATATAAATCATTTTTCAAAATAAACAAATTGTATTCTCATTTACTACTGAATGAAATAAACCAGGTACATAATTAATTGGTGCTAATTTCATAACCACTACCACCATCCCTCGCTCTTACAAGATAAGCACTGGGTCCAATCCCGAGGTAAAGCAATTAAGTTTGTTGCCTCAAAATAGGACCAAGGGACGCGAAGCATCCCGGATATTTTGGCATTGGGGCCTCTCGCTGCGGGCCCTACTGACCTATATCCCGGGTTGTCGACGCGGTCTCCCGTGCCGCACGTGCACACTCTCGAATTGTTACGTCCCTCCCTTCTCCCTCTATATCTCGTCTACCCTTCTTTAACCCTGGACGTAACAATTCGTTGACTAAAATTTCAGTTTTCCATAATTTGTTTTCAAGCGATAAAATCTTTACAGAAGAATATAGAACTTAGAAAAACTTCTTAAAGAAATGTTTTAGTGTATAAGAAACTATATAAGATCTGAAAACTGCCCCGGCATAACAAACTGTAAAAGCTGAAATCTGCCTCAGTATAAAAACTATAAGACCTGAAAACTGCCCATTCGATCCAATTAGTTTTATTTTCTGACCATAATATTTATGTAGACTTTGCCAATCTTATGTTACAATCCTTCTAAAATCTGAAGTGCAGCATTCGTGAAAGTACGTGTGATATCGCATTTTCAGCGTTTGAAATACATGCAAACTGATTAAAAAAATTAATGAACGATTATTAAACACGGAGAAAAATATTCTGCTAACATTTGCAGTCCGTTTATGTAGCTTAATTATTATTAATTTTATTAATCAAATGGAGCGAAGTAACCTATAAACATTACACCTGTCAAATTGCATATGCATGAGTGATCGTCAAGTATACATTATTAGGCAAAAATAATATAAGTACTCTGTGATTAACATTAATCCCATTGTATTCATGTTATTTCTGCCTACTTTTGATGTACTAATGCAGTGTTTGATAGGTGTGAGGTTAATAGGTTACTTTGCTCCGTTTGATTAATGAAATCAATAACAATTAAGTTAAATAAATGGAATGCTAATGTTATCAAGATATTTTTCTTTGTGTTTTATGATCGTACATTAATTGTTTTAGTGAATCTGCGTGTATTTTAAATGCTAAAAATGTTATTTTATTACGTGTTATATTTTCAAGTACTGCGCTTAAAATTTTTGAAGTTTTATAACATAAGATTGACAATATGTGTACATGAATATCGTCACGAAATAAAGCTAATTGGGCCGAATGAACAGTTTTTAGGTCTTATAGTATTTATACTGGGGCAGTTTGCAAGTCTTACAGTTTATACTGCGGCAGTTTTTTGGTCTTATAACTTTTATACTGGGACAGTTTTCAAGTCTTATGTTTTTTAATATACTAGAATATTTGATTAAGAAATTTGATGTAGCTCTACATTCTTCTTTTAAGTTCTTATCGTTTGGAAACAAAATTATTAAGAAAATTGAAGTTTAATAATACTTTTTTTTTAAAATAAAAAATCTGAACTAGTATCTATAACTATTCAACAAATCAATTTTTCCTTCTCAAATATTATATTATTTAAAGAATGCTGTAATCGGCTGATTGCAAACTAAGCCATTACAACAATTTTTAGATCGTATAATTTGTGAAAAGGAAAAAAAGATTCGCCAAATGGTGATACTAGTTCAGTTATTTCTTTTTTAAAAATAAAGTAAACTAAAATTTCAATTTTTCATAATCAATTTGTTTTCAAGCAATAAGTTCTTTACACAAGAATGTACAACTTAGCAAAACTTTATATTGAGACGTTTTAATGTATTAGAAACTATAAGACCTGAAAACTGTCGCAGTATAAACTGTAAGACCTGAAAACTGCTTCAGTATAAAAACTATAAGACTTGAAATCTGCCCCAATATAAAAATTATAAGACCTGAAAGCTGCCTCAGTGTAAACTATAAGACCTAAAAACTGCCCCAATATATAATTTAATTTTTATGAAATGATGGATTTCAGAACTTGTAATTTTACTAAAAATTTTGCTTTGCTTGTATTTAATATTACATTTTAACAACTTATTTCATTTGTAATTGACATAATTCTTTATGCATGGTTAAAAAAAAATTAGTAAAATAAATTATTCGCTTTGTTTTATTTAAAATATACAAGGTTGGAAACTGCCTCTTTATTAAAAAATAATTCAGTGAAATAGCAGAATTAAGGACTTGTGAAAAAATTGTATATAATTTATTAGTTGTCCTCGTTTTATGGCATAAAATTAATCATACATTACTAATAAATACCAAATCTATAGAATGCAAACGTTATATTAAAGAAATACTAGTCGCTGTATTTAAAAACATTATTGACCCGACAACTGCCAGTCTGTACTAATTTCCAAATATTTACAAAAATAATGATTTTTTTTAGACGGAAAAGTCTTCTAAACGGTAACTATTACACTTTTATACACAAAAATGACATTTTCAGAAAACGACCCGAAAACTGCCTAGCCATATACATATATATATATATAAACAGTAATTTTGAAACGTCAGTCTGTTTGGCGTCATCTAGATTCTTATAAAATGCCATACTCTTTTAAAGTTTTATATGTATGTATATATGTATATATACATATATATAATAATTACCCTTATAAGCTGTTTGCGATGAATCCATACTTCGGTTTAACACATTTACAATTTCCGATATTATAAATATGCAACGTTTCATAACTAAGCATTTCTTTTAAAGGCAATCATTCGTATTTAACAAATGTTCCAAGTTCGTATATTCGTCGATGCGGTCGAAAAAACGTTTCACGAATTTCTAATACGACGAAAACGTTTCTCTCATCATCGACCAGAAGCAGACATATTTGTCTCATCTCAATATTACATTGATAACCAAATTGAGCTACGCATACAGCATCTCCTTTGTTATACATGGTACTTTTTGTAGATAATTTGTTGCATTCTTCGATAATTGATGCCAAGTTTATTTTTCTGATAGCTTCCTGCAGTTTTTCTAAATAAATATAAAGGTAGAAAGGAGAATTTTCATATACTTGAACTGTAAATCGCAAATCTGCTCCTAATCTAAGAAAGCTTTGAAAGAGCTCATGCTTTTCACTCAAAGTTTTAGTGACGTTAATAAAGTTGTGAAGAGTTCGTATTGCTCTTTTGAAAAAAGTGTGTTTACTTTCAAATCGCATACTCCATACTTTTATTAACGGTCCAAATATTCTAATTAAAGGATAGTGGTGAAGATAATGATGTTTCGGAAGAAGCTTTTCTTCGAATAATATCTGTCTCCGTGAAAGATAGTCATTTATCAAAACTTGAAGATAAGATAGATATGATTTTTCAATAGCTGGTGCCATAACGATTTCAACAATTTCTGTAATTAATAATAATGACATCCAAACTTCATCATATGGATCTTTAACATAGTTGTCCATTATCAAAGGGAAAAGTCTCAGGAATTGCCAAACTTGACAGGCTTCACCTATTATTCTATTTTTCTTTTTTGTCTATCATGCGTGGTTTATCTTTTAAATCTTCACCTGAGTACGGAAATCTTTCAATTCGATTATTAAGTGTCAAAATGGAAAACCATTTTTCTTTTACAAAGTAATTTATAAATAACTTCAAATCATATGCTACTATTCCTTCAAATAAGTCATGTCCAAGGTAGGGAGGTAGACCTGGGTTACACACATGATAGGTATATAATTCGTTAAATACAGAATTGAATTTAACACCTTGGTGGCTTTTAAGATTTTTTTCTTTAATTTCTTTTAACGCTTTATTATAAGATTCAATGCTTCTTTTTGGATACCATTTCAAAGCACCATCTTTTGCATGGAATTCTTCACGAGTTATCAAACAATATCTACAAAAATATATTGCTTTGCCAAAACTTTCTATAAAGCCACCTAAAGAATGACTGCCTTAATTATCCCCAACAAAAAATATAAGAGTTCCTTTCAATGTTTGGCCTGTTCGTACTTGCACACCGTCTTTTTCAATAATTTGTAAACTCTGCACAAATTTTCCATAGACTTTCTCATGATTAAAATATTTTTCCCTACAAAGGGCAATTAGTTTTATATTACTAGTATGTGACCGAAGATAATCGGGTATGTTTCCAAAGCTAGCATATATAGCTAATATTTTATATATTTTTTTGGCAGGCCCAATTGGACAGACGAGCTCAAAAGCATCTTGATATCCTATAATTATTAAAGCATCGGGATGGTTTTTTAAAAATACATTATTTTTTGTAATAGTTCCATCATTAATATCTTTTAATATAGTACTTTCACAATTCACTGAAACAGCAGGTAAATTGTTTGCTATTGATTTATCATTAAAGAAGCACTTAATTGTTTCTTCTATTGGTACGTAGTGAAAGAATATTTTTTTACCATTTATGATTGTCAAAAGCTCCGCCTGAGGTTCTACATAATTAAAATATTTTTTGTAAAACTTTTTACGTTTATAATCTGTACTCAATCGATTGTGACTTGTCGAGAATAAATCACTTTTAAAAACATCATCGACAAGTTAAACTGATATATCTGGCAATATTCCTTCTTTTATTAAACGGATCTGTAATTTTTTTTTTATTACGCTCTGACTTTCCTCATGATTACTGTACTGTCTAGATACAATGTATTGGATAGTACTCGCAGGAATCATATATTAGCATTCCAATTTTATGTACAATCTGCTACATCTGATAGGTATAAGTCTTCCATACTCTCATCAACTTCTTGAAGAGTGATATTAGCGTTGCTTGTGGTTGGGTCACTGGAATTGCGATTCTTCTGCATCATATCACACTCATCATAATCTATAACTTCAGCATGTAATTTGTCACTTCCTGAAAAAGTTGATTCTCTTTCAACAGTTCTGTGTTTCTTGGACCAATGTCCAGTAAAAGAACTCACATTATTATATACTTTTTTACAATCTTTATAAGGACATTTCACTTTTATATTATCATTTATATGACCCTTTAAATGTTTTATAAGTGCAGCAAAATTATCTAGCTCTTTCTTGCATATTTCAAGTGTGCAAATATATTTTGCTTGTTCATTTACTACATTATTCGTAGATTTAATTGGTGCATTTTGTTTAAACTTTACATTATGAACCCTTATCAAATGACTCCTTAAAGAACTTTTAAATTCATAAAACTTTCGACAATGTTCAAAACCACAATGAAACTTTGATGTAACATTTTTGTGATATTTTTGATGATGTTGCATAAAAGTTAGAAATTTTACTGTCACAAAACTGCAAAAAGAACAGAAAAAAATGTTTACTTACAGATTTCGTTAGAGAAAAATAGTAAAGAGTACACCGCGTTTACGGTACCGGGAAAAGGACTCTTTCAATTCACGCGGATGCCGTATGGTCTAACGGGAGCGCCCGCAACGTTTCAGAGGCTTTTAGATCGTTTAATAGGTCCAGAGATGGAACCGCATGCATTTGCCTATCTTGACGATATCGTTGTTGTGACACGGACTTTTGAGGAACATCTTACGTGGTTAGGCAAAATATTTGCGCGTATTAGAGAAGCGGGGCTCACGATTAGCCCGGAGAAAAGTAAATTCTGCCGCTCCCAAGTGAAGTATCTTGGTTTTCTCGTGCAAAACAAAGGGTTAACGGTGGATCCAGAGAAGACCGCCGCTATCGTTCAGTATCCTCCGCTGCGAAACGTTAAACAATTGCGTCGTTTCATAGGAATATCGTCCTGGTATAGGCGATTTATACCGCAATGCGCGATGCGGATGGAACCACTTACGAGTCTTTTAAAGAAAAATCGCTCTTGGGTGTGGGGGGAGACTCAAAAGCTTGCTTTTGAGTCAATTAAATTTTGTTTGACCACTCCACCCACGCTACCGTGTCCGGACTTCGACCTACCATTTTTGCTGCAAACCGATGCAAGTTCCGTGGGGTTAGGCACGGTGTTAACGCAGAAAAACGAGGACGCGGAACATGTAATTGCTTACGCAAGCCGCGCGTTATCGGAAGCGGAAAGAAAATATTCCACCACGGAATTGGAATGTCTTGCTATCGTGTGGGCTGTCAAAATGTTCCGTCCCTATTTAGAAGGATATCGGTTTACAATTATAACGGACCATAGTAGCTTCCGGTGGCTATACAATTTAAAAAACCCGACTGGTCGTCTGGCGCAGTGGGCACTCGAGCTCCTTGAATATGATTACGTTAAAGAGCATAGTAAAGATGCGATGCACCAGGTGCCGGATGCACTTTCGAGACTTTACGAAGGTGAAGAAATGGACTTTTGCGCTGCGGTCGTGGCGGATGACGCGTGGTACAACTCGAAGGTCCAGGAGATAGCGCGCCACGCGCGACGTTACCCAGAGTGGCGAATGTTTGACGGCAAACTGTATTTCAGGAAATCGCGCTTGATGTCGGAGGTCGTGAAGGATTGCGATAGATGGATGCGTGTGTTGCCGCGAGAGGCGGTAATTAGGGACAATCACGATCCGCCGCATGCCGGTCATTTGGGGATCGAAAAGACCTACCAGCGTATTGCGACGAGGTATCATTGGCCGCGCATGTTAAGGGATATCACGAGTTACGTCAAACATTGCAGAGTGTGTCAGAGAGTAAAGGTGGAACAAGATGTACCGGCCGGATTGATGGGGCAACGCGTAATAGAGTCGCCGCGGACATCATGGAACCGTTGCCGACGAGTAAGTCCAGTCACGCGTACTTGCTCGTCATGCAGGACTTGTTCACGAAGTGGATAGAGTGCTGTCCACTTTGAAAAGCTACCGGTCGAAAGATTAGAGAGGCGATTGAGGAAATGGTAATATTTCGTTGTGGCGCGCCGCGCGTATTGCTAACCGACAACGGAACGGAGTTCATGAACAGAGATTTGGGCGCGATGTCGGAGCAGTATGGTATCTATCATACGACAGTGCTGCCTTATCACCCGCAGGCGAACCCGGTCGAGCGGGTAAATCGCATCTTAAAAACCATGATCACCGCCTTTGTAGAGCGAGATCACCGCGAGTGGGACGTAATCCACCTTAATGAGTTCCAATTCGCGTTCAATTCCGCACACCATACATCTCTACAAGCTACCCCCGCCTTCCTTAATTACGGTCGGGAACCGCTACCGGTCGGTTTGCATCGTGAACAGGACGACGTCGGTGTCGAGATAGAGGAGGCAAACCCCGTCGGCGCAAACATATAAGATGGGCGCGTTACGGGAGTGGGTCGCTGAAAACTTGGAAGCCGCGCAAGAGCGGCAATCCAGGTATTATAATCGGTACAGGCGCAAAATCACTTTTAACGTGAGCGAGCAGGTACTCAAAAGATACCACGTACTATCGGCAGGCCCACAGCACTTCTCAGCAAAACTGGCCAAAAAGTTTCATGGCCCGTTCATCATTCGAAGAATTTTCTCACCAGTAGTCTACGAGTTGGCCAATCTAACAGGTGGAAACGTTGGCAAGGTCCACGTGAAAGACCTCAAGCAGTACCTTGAGCCTTTGGAAGCCTAGAAGAATGGACCCGCAGGCGAACGCCGATTTCGAGAGGTGGGTCCACCTCTTCGTGTGGATCTCCCGACATCATCTGGGATTTTGGGAGGATCTGGCCCGCTACGTGGAGGAACGTAGGCGGCGTCCGACACCGCAGGGCATCGTTGTGCGACAACTGCTGCCGCCGCGCGATATCGGCGTCCAGGTCGAGCCCCAGCAACGCGACGTTGGACTGCAGGTGCGCCCACAACAAAGGGACGTCGGTCTTCAAGTCGAGCCGGCCCGGCGGGACGTCGGCACCAGCACCGACCCGTACAGGCGCAACGTCGGCCTGCAAGTGCGGCTGCGGGGGAGGCGGCCCGGCCGTCGGAGAGGCCCCACATCTGGCGCCGCGAAGTCCGGACCACACGGGCGAGGCCGCTCGCAGACGGGAACCCGACTCCGGACTGAGGAACACCAAGGTGCGCCGGGGGGCGCCGAACCCGGACCGGGAACGTTGCTGGAATTGTGGCTCCCTCAACCACTTTGCGTGGCGGTGCCCGCAACCGCGGGGCCGCCGCTACTGTTTCCGGTGCGGACACCCAGAGACCGGCGTCAACGAATGGCCCCGATACTGCGAGGGGTGGCTGGCTCAAGGCCCGATACGGCCGGACAGGAGCTATGACGGGCCAGAAACGCCCCGGTATAGAGGAGGAGCACCGGGGAAACCCAGGAAGAAAACTCCGTAGGCTGTCGGACCCAGGATGCCCGCCCTTTTTTTGGTAACGGAGGGAAAATGCGTTACCGCATACCCCAGGCCCCGGGGGAGGCCTGATGGTTATGTAGAGCTCTCCCCCGCCGACGACGCACAGTGGATCGAAACGTTTGAATTAGTGGACATGACATTTTTCTCACGATTACAGCTCAAAATTTATATTTTTCATGCATTTTAAGACATAATTAAGTGTGAATAAATAATATTTTCTGAAAATTTGAATCTTTGAACTCTATTTTTCATAATAAAAGAATGAAAATAATTAATATCTGTTTCTTCGAAATTTTATTCCCTCTCAGTGATAACAGTTGGTACCGCGTGAAGGTGGGGAAATAACCAACCTTGGGCAAGTTTTTTTAAAGGGATGCCCTCGCCAACCCTTATGAATTGGAGTACAATATAAGAAATATCTGAAAATTTCAGATAGACTCATCTGATTGTTCACATCCGTACTCATATTATCTGAAGTTTCATTTTTCTCTTCATTTATTGTTTGAACAATTCAAAAGTTTCCGGAAACATTTTTTTCGGCTTACTTCGACTTGAATGTCTTAGACTCGTTATGTATGGATCAGATGAGATCAACAGGGAAAACATAATGTCTTCATTTGTACATTTTCTGTTCTTTTTTCTTGTATTATTTAGTCGAAATCGTCGAAATTCCTTATGTCTTGCTTCTATAACTTCTTCAGATAATTGGCCTATAGGAAGAAGAGCATTCCTTATAATATTGGCACCATGACATAAAATTTTGTGCACACTTGCTAGCATATAATACCAGCCGTACTTTTTTATAACAAGTTTTGCTAAATCCTTCGCAAAAATATCAAATTTGTCAGGATCGATTTCTTCACCACACGCAATAGCCTGTAACAGAATTGAAAATTTTCTTATTATTATTTCGTCCAATCCAGTGATTTCTGTAGTTACTGAAGGATTTTCAAAAAATCTTCTAGCCGTATTTCCATCGTTACTTGTTCCAACACCCTGTTTCACTACATCTATCAATAATCCGAGTTTCTGTCTGAATTGTTGTTGTATATTTTTTTTTCTTTCTAATTTTAATATTTTCTGCTGTGGATCTCTTACAGACCATTTCTGTATTTCAAGATTGTATGAAATGTGAAGCAAATATTCCATACATCTGATCCATGCATGAAGACTGGACATTCCAAATTTCAAATTATTTATGTTTATTGTTCGTTGTTGAACAATATCAAAAGAAATCATCTGCTTTGGAGTTGCCCCGCATATATAACAATTCATTGATGATGATTCTGCTATGGCTGAACAAGCTTTACCATCGATCATCGTCAATATCATTTCATGTTTTACGATAATATCGTTATTCAAATGTGTTACAGACAGATTATTTATTTTATTATCAATATTTTCTCTCTCGCGTCTAATAATTTCGTCACTTTCTTTTATGAATTCAAATTTTATTGGTCTACACCATTTTGTTGAAGATGGTTGTGGATTTTGCAATATAATTTTGTCACCACTAACCAATCTCAAGGGAACAAGACTAATTGCAAAAACTGATTCATCTCTTGGTTTATCTATATCAATGATATTATCCGTGAATACTTGTTTGTAAAACAATTGTCCACTAGCTCCATCAAAACCCCATTTAGAAATCAATTTCAAATTTAATAATTTTTCATTAGTATCAATTTTCAGAGTTTTCCATAATCTTTGAACAGTAAGATCCAATAATGCTTGTAATTCGATTTCTGCGTGTGTTTCTGTAAATATCATCATTTCCTTAACTGGATAACAATCTCTTTTAGCTAACTGTATTTGATAGTAAGACGGATATAGATTTACACCATGTTCTATTGATGTCATTCGTAATTGTATTTCGATTTTGATAAATTCAGCGATATCATTAATGCTAAAGCTTTTTCCCTAGAATATATTTGCTCTTTATATTGGCTTTTACCCTCGCAAAATGCCCACATCTTTGATGCTTCTTCAGGATTATCCATTAGATATGATAATATCTTCGAAATATCTTTATTTCCTGATTGTTGCATTTTCATTTTTGTAGCAAAGGCCAATTCATCTCCATTATTATTCATCCTTAATATTTCGGTTCGTCTCTTCTTTTGTTTGTCAGATAATTCCGAAAATGATTTTCTCTTCACTGGCCTCGATGAACCGGATGAACCTGCTCGTATTAAATGTATTTCTAAACTCTCCTTTGGAATATTGAATTTTTTATCTAACCATGTTTGATGTTTTTTTATGAAATTTTCATAAGTCCGATTTGCATTACACCATTTTTTATATAAATTATTGCAAAATATTCTTAGGGGATCATGTAAATAATTTCTAGCACATTTTGAGAAATTGAAAGAATTATTTGCTAAAACCATTTCTAGTAATGATTCATGATCTTTGAGATTTTTTCCTTGAGTCCTCAAAAGATTGAATAATTCGTAATAAGATATTGATTCCATTTTTCTAAAGCGGAATAAAATACGATAACAAGTGTATCAATAGAAATGAATTTAAAGATTAAATGAAATAAATTGTCAAAGATACTTATAAATTCAAACTTGAATTAAAACTTGAAAATCCTTACTAAGCATCAATAATATCGCACAAAGAACAAAGATATACGCGTAAGAAGAAACCTTCCATATTTGTATCATATCTTACAACATATTTATACCGTTTGTCGTTTAATTTTAAATATGAGAAGAAGTCGACTGCGCGCCATCTGTTGATTGATGCCAGCGATAGATGTAGCGCTTCTTGTCACAAATGAATTCAATCCATTAAATACATTAAGTACCCAACAAAGAACCGTTATGATTTTAATAAATGATGCTTTAACCACAGAATAAGATATAAACATTTATTACAAAATAAATTATTGTCAAATAAATTATTACAAAATATTAATTGAGAATCATGGTTCTCAATTAATATTTTGTAATAATTTACATAAAACATTTATATATGCAAACCAAACTTAAAAAAATTTATTTATTGTTATTACAAGTATGTTTTTCATAATAATTAAAATAATTTTTAATTAGAAATAATAGAAAATTGACAATCCGCATAATTGACACTCCATGTAAATCGCAATCCGTATAAATCATTGCACCAAAAATGTGAAAATATCTTGTGAACGGGCACTTTCGGGCATTCAATTTTTACAAATATTTGAACAAAAAGTGTCATAGAATGATATCCGTGCTTTAATTATTCGGTCAAATGCGGTCAATTTTTTATACAATTCAAAGAAGTTACGATTATGTGACATATTTCTATGTTTGAATAAAATATGAATACAAGTAAATATATATAGCCAAATTTTATAACTACATATGGAAAAGAATGTTAAAATATGTTGGATTGAAAGTACATAAGTAATCAAGGTTACATATAAGAGCATCTGCTTTAATTTCAAAGCAAATAGCAGTAATACTTCTTCAGTAATTTTGGGATTTCGAAATTGCTCATGTTTGACTGACGACAGCGGAGAAAATATTAATAAAAATGCATTAATCGATTTAAAATGCTTTGGTTTGATAATTTTAGAATACATTTTTCATGGTTTTTAAAGAAAAATCACTACTTTATTTTTTAGTTCATGTCCATTGATTTTATTGATTCGATCCACTGTGCGACGTGTCGACGGAGGCCTACCCACTAAAACCCCTCCAGGTGTCTTGCCCTGGTCCATGACTGGGGCGCTCCGGGAACGCGTGCAGCATACTTCCGGAGCCCCACGGACCCGGTCGGCCTGGGCCTACTCGGCGCGCCAGGTGCGCCCTAACCATGGCTTGAGGGCCTAGTCTGCCCTAGGTCGGGAGAGGGGAACACCGTCCCCCCCGCCTTTCCCCTGATGTTTTGGGGGTAAAGCCCGGGGTATCCGGCCCCCGCCGTAAGTCCGGGCCTCTTCGTGCCGCTCTGACGGCGGCGCGGCCTTCCTTACTACCTTGCGGGGAGAAAAAAAACCTTCCTTCTCCCCACCCCGGCGAGGCAGTAGGGGGAGCGACTTCGCGTTATGTCGCAGGGTCGCTCCCCCCAGACCGTTAGGTCGGGTCTGCCTCGCCGGGCTCGCTGATGTGAGGGGCCCTTCTCCCGCGGCTGCGTGTCCCAAAGGCGGCCAGCAGCCGCAGGGGAGGGGGGGGTCGCCTCCTCTCCACATTGCAGTTGTCGCTCCCCTTCTCCTAAATTGTGGGGAGGAGGGGGCAACCAAGGCTGATCTTCTGGCCCCCCGCCGCCTTTTAGCAGACGGGCCACGAGGGCCCGGGGGGCGGGGGACAGACCTTCTGGGCGGTCGGGGAGGAAGCCAAGGTTGTTCATGGCCCCCGTCCCCGTCGCCCCTACCGTTGTTATTTTCGCCGGTAGGCATGCGTTCCCCCGGCCTCCTCTCCCTTATTGTTTCGGCCTCCTCCTTCTGCCGCATTACTTGCTCGCAGAAGGAGGAGACCGCGATCCATGAGCTCTCCCTGCTGACCATCTGGCTAATGATGGCCCGCAGGGAGAGGTCGTCGCCTAGTTCCTCTCTTAGGACTCCGCGCAACTCCTCCTGGACAATTTTCCAGCGTGTGCTGCGCGGAGTCCCTGTTGGCGTCATAGTGATGGCACTGTGTCGTCGGCTCCTTCCTTATCCTGCACAGGTACTCACCGAAGCAGCCATGCCCGGTGGGCACTCGTGTCATCTGGTAGGACAAGCCGCCCCAAAGGCGGCTCACCCATTCGTCCAAGTGGGGTAGGACGGCCTCCAAGATCCGAGATCCTGCCGCCGGCGGGTCGTTGGCGAGATTTCTCGCCAAGTTCTCATGGCCCGCAGGCGTGCCCTCTCCCATAGCAGCGCGGCGACCCTGGGGGTAATCACTCCCCCCTGCAGGTGGACGGCCTTCGCTCTGGCGTATGACCAGGCCAGAGCGTCGGCCGTGAATTCCGCCGGGGGGAGTCCTGCCAGAACCATGATCGCCGCGCTAGGGACGGTGCGGTACGCGCGCACTATCCTTCGCGCCAGCCGCCGCTGCATTGCGTGCAGCACCTCTCGTATATCGCGGCTGGCCAGCACCTCGCGGAACCAGACTGGGGCTCCATACAGAGCCCCAGCCATGGCCGCGTAGGCGTACGCGCGCCTCGCACGGACTCCCGGACCTCGGAGGTTGGGCATCAACCCCAGAAGGGCGTTCGTCATATTGCCCAATCGCTGGGCCAATTTATCGAAATGCTCGACAAAAGCCCAGCAACCGTCCAATAACAACCCCCCAGATACTTAAAGCCAGGTATACACTTGTAACAAAACGTCGTCGCAAACGCTATCGCGAACAAGACAGCGTGCAATGTGGACGATTTCACGAACGCCGTCGCGAACATTACCGCGTAACATGAGGGTATAAGTCACGTACAGACTTGTAACAGAACATCATCGCGAACATTAGGCCGTAACACTCGCGTACAGACTTGTAACAAAATGCTGTTGCGAACTTTACCACAAACATCACCGCGTAACATTGGACCGTTCCGCCGAGAGTCGGTTTTTCACTGCGATCAAAGAAATGATCGTAGCGTGCCCGTTCAAGTTTCGACAAGCGTTTGTTTGTTGCGCGGTTTGTCGTGCGGTATCGCTTGATTTTTCTCACCAGCTTGCATTTACATTCACGACGTGATGGAGCGGTCCAACGAAAGTGTGTTTCTGCTAATTGAACAATATAGACAGAAGGAATTATTGTGGAATGCTAAGCATCGTTATTATTATCGTAAAATTAAAAAAAATGATGCGTGGGAGGAAATTGCAACAGAATTTCGTACTACTGTGGAAGAACTAAAATAAAAATTAATACTCTGTTTTCTTCTCTACAAAGAGAGAAAATGAAAATTAAAGAAAGTTTAGTGATAGGGGCAGGTATGTATTAATATTTTTTACTGTTTTACATTAATCTATTTCAAAGTTCGGATAACTTTATTAACATATTAAAAATAAAATTTCAAGTTTTATAATTTATTAATATCAGATAGTACTTATAAACAAAATAGTTAAATATATATATTTCAAACAAAAATTGTTAAATTAATATAGGTGCAGACGAGGTTTTTCACAGTTCCTGGCCATATTTCAACTGTATGACGTTTCTTTTGGACAAAGATAAACCCAGAGAAATGTTAAATACTGTAAGTAAAAAAATTCATGTCAGAACTTTGTAATAGTGTTGCTCACAGTATCCTTATTTTACCTGTCAAAGTTTTTGCAATAATCGCTATCTATGCATAATCGTCTTGCCATTGTACCCGTCCTTCGTTTTGTAAGTAGTCGGCTAATTCTTCCCTAACTTCTTGTGCCGTTTTACATGATCGACGAGCCAAATTTTGTAATGGCAATAATGAAGTCATGTTACCCGTATTCATAAATCTCCAGCTACCTTCTATAAAACATCCTTGGATTTCTGAATCAAAAACTCCTGGAGGCGTATAGATATTCACAGAATTTGTGCTTTTCCTTAAGAAATTATGCAAATGAGCTACAGTCATTACAATCAATTGAGCTTTTTCTGGTTCCAGGATTAGTGGTTTTTGGAGCACTCTGACTGCTGACGCTATGCCAAAAACATTTTCCACTACTCTGCGTGCTCGACATATTCGATAATTAAAAACTCTTTGTGTTGAATGTTTTCTGTGCATTCCTGCAAATGGTTTCATTAAATTTTCAGTCAAAGCAAACGCTTCATCTCCAACAAAAAAGTAAGGAATAGCCTTTTCTCTTCCGTTAAGAGGTTTCGGCGGAGGAAAATCCAATTCATTTCGTTCCATTTTTTGACCTAATTGGCTCGCTTTAAATACACCACTATCTGAAATTCTTCCTTGACATCCCGAATCCACAAATAAAAAATTATAATTGGCGTCAACTAAAGCAAATAGCACAATGCTAAATGTAGATTTATAATTAAAAAACTCGCTTCCACTATTTCTACGTGAACGAATAATCACATGTTTGCCATCAAGAGCTCCTAATCAATGTGGAAAGTTCCACATATCTTCGTATTGTTTAGCTATAGTTAACCATTTTTGTTGTGTAGAAGGTAGCTGTAAAATATGTACATCAATAAAATGCATTTATTTGATTAAACAATACATTTTTTTAAACTAAGTAACAGAATAATTAAACAATCTCAGTATTTCGAAAGACACATTTGACATATGAAAAAAATTACGACGATTGTTTCTTGTCTTCTATATCTTTTTATTTTCTAATTACAAAAAATATAATATACTCTTTATTATAGATAACAACTGAAAAAGAAATTTCTAATGTTGAAGACCCAGCAGAAACAGTTGATAAAATTATTGTGGACCGTGCAAATGAAGAAGCAGTAATGACCGTTCATAATGTTGCGAAACCACCGACTAATAAGAAAATGAAAGTGAATGAAGAACGACTTAAAAAAGCTTTTAGTATTCTAGAAGCATCTGCTGCAGGCAAAAAAGAAGATAATGAATTTCAAATTTTTGGAAATTATATTGGTAAAAAATTAGAAAAGTACTCGCTTGTAACAAGGAACGCAGTACAACAAGGAATAATGGCCATTATTTGTAATGCTGATATGGGATTTTATGAAACACCTTTTTCATCTATTCAGCCACCAGGATATTCCTTACACCCACATTATCCTCAACCTGAAAATAGCTTTCCTTTACATCAAAATAATCATATACAACAGTCCGAACATCTACAACCATCTGTTTCTTATTCATTTTCCTCAGATACAAATACTACATCTTCTACATGCAATCAATCCTTTTCCCCAGCAAGTATTAACCCTTCACCCTCTCCAGAAAACATAAATATCAATTCTCCTACATCATCTTTCCAAAATTCTCCTGTTCCTACTACTTCTGAGGAAACCTTTTTATTTCAAAACATGTAATAAAACACATGTAATTACTTACCTGTATGTTATCTTTTAATACCTCTACCAAAGCTTGACTGACTCGGGAATAATACTGCTTATACACTGTTTCGAAATTCTAAACAAATATTGTAAACTGCTATATGAATCCCCGGTTGCCAAAAAACGAATTGTTACTGCTAATCTGTCTTGCACTGAGATAGCAGTTCTAAGGTGGGTATCTTGTTTTTTAATTTTAGGGCCAACCAAATTAATGAAAATGTCAAAATCAGTGGGTGACATGCGTGTAAAATTTTTATAGTGTCCACTTATGGATTGAAATTTAAGATCAGCTAGCAAAGTGGTACTTTCAGTTGCTACTCTTCTTGTATATAATTGTGTCTGCCACCATCTCCTTTCTTTTTTCTTTTGTTTTTTTTTCTAAATAATAATGAATATAAATATATGCTGCTGCAGATATATCCATGGTGTTTGCTTGTCGCACTACGTTCAAGAACTGAATTAAAATAAAAATGGAATGCTCAGTACGCGGCGACGTTCGCGACGAGATGCGGCGTTCGCAACCAAGTTTGCGGTGGCGCGACGATGTTCGCGACGAAATTCGCGGCGATATTCGTAACGGCGTTTGCAACGGCGTTTTGTTACAAGTATGTACCTGGCTTAAGGGTTGCTCCCACTCAGATTCGGGTGTTGTCCACCAGGACGAAAGCTTCGAATGGTACCCCGGAGCAGCCATCGTGAAAGAAGACGACTTCCGTCTTCTCCGAGGCCACCCTGAGACACAGGCTCTTGATGGAGCCGACGACACAGGCCACTGTTCAGTTGCCCATTGCAACCGCCTTTCCCCAGGAGGCTCCCCTGGCCATCACAAACGTGTCGTCTGCGTAACCGACGACGTGGCAGCCAGGGGGGAGGACCACACGAAGTACCTTGTCGTATGTAACGTTCCATAGCAGGGGGCCCAACACGGACCCCTGCGAAACGCCATGTCCCTCCGCTGCTGGAGTCCGGTTTTGTCCCGGAACTCCAGCACTCTGTCCCGAAAGTAGTCCCGAACGATGGCGACAAGGTAGGGCGGCAAGCGAAAATGCTCGCTGAGCGCCGCCACTACCTCGCCCCATGGGATACTATTGAAGGCGTTGGCGATATCTAAGGATATCGCCAACGTCACCTCCCCGTCCCCCGTAATAGACTCCGAGAGGGATCGGACCTGTCTTACAGCATCGACAGTCGATCTCGCCTCTCGGAATCCATATTATCCGGGGGAAAAATCGGGACCAATCCGGGACATATGCCGGATGATGCGGTTGGCGATAATACGCTCGAATATCTTACCCGCATCATCCAGCATACAAAAGGGCCTATACGCGGAGGGATTCTCCGCTGGCTTGCCCTCCTTTTTAAGAAGGACAAGCCGGGCCGTCTTCCACCTCCTGGGAAAAGTTCCTTCTCGGAGGCATTTTGTGTACAGGCCACGAACATTTATTATAATTATAAGGAAATAAATAATTAATTCACGTTGAATTGATAAATTACAAGTAACTACAGTATAAAACTTGTAACACCAAAACGTTTATTTTAGTTATGCACCTTAGGATCTTTAAGGTTTTTTTTTAAACAAGGTAGAGAGAGAGAGAGAGAGAGAGAGAGAGAAAGAAAGAGAGAAAGAGGGGGAGAGGGAGAGAGAGAGAGAGAAAGAAAGAGAGTGTGCGTGCGTGCGTGCGTGCGGGCGGGCGGGCGGGCGTGTGTTTTTGATTATTGAGCAGCCGTTTCGCTGCTCATCGTTGTTCTCCCACCGCGTAGTTTGTCAGCTCCGCTCCGTCCGTCTATTGTCCGTCACTGCTTTCTTTCTATAGACGGGCACTTATTCGCTAACTTTAGTATTATATAGCATGGAACAGAAGGCTCAGATCAAAAAATGACTCAGCTCTTCGACTTGGATTCGTGTCCTCTAACTCATGGTATACTCTAGGTCCCTTTGTTTTGTTACACCCTATATATATATATATATATATATATATATACTCGTTTTTTGTATTTCAAATCAAAAGATTGCCAGTATTTTATATTTTATAATTTAAATACTTTAAAATTGCCAATATTTTGTATTTTTTGTATTTGAAATACTTTTTGCATAGTCCTGTCTATTTATAATTAATATGTCTATAAAAAATTAAATTAAATATTTAACAATTTTTACTTTTTTAACATTAAAATTTTTTAACAATGCTAAACAATTTGTTACAATTTTTTAAAACAATTTTTTAACAATTTTCAACAATTTTTAAACAACAAACTATAGTAACAATTTAAATCTTTTTTTTAACATTTTTTATTTTTGTTTTTTATATAATTTATTCGATCTCCAACATGCCGCAGCCATTCTTGAATAACTCTCTGCACTTTGTTTAATGTGCATTTCTCAATATGAGAAATACAATCTGACACAATTAGAAAATAATTTATATTATTGCTATATTTTGCATTTTAATACAATAAGGGCCACTTGCATCAAGACCGATTAACTTAATTGCCGATTAAGTGTCAACCGTGATTGGTCAATTTTACTTAACGACAAATGCGATTGGTCAATTCCGATAGAAAAATTAGCCGATTAAATTGATCGGCGGCGGTAGCCCTAAGGATTGGTTTATAATAGCTAAAAATAGTTGTAAGAATTTCAGAACTTGGCCTAAAAGTCGCTAGTGTTCCGAAAGTTCCGGCAGTTACCATGGGTCTTCTCTCTAGTATTTTGTGATCTGTGCTTTTAATTCAATTGTAACAATGCGATCTGTTCCGGAATGTACTTGTTCGGACGTGTTTGTACACAACAAAAAAGTTTTTATGGGATTGCTGATGCAATCATTAGTCTAATCGTGTTAAGTCTTATCACGAGGACTCGTGCTCTACTTATCATCTTGAAAATTTAAAAATCACTTGTTTAAGGTAGGTATCAAATGAAAATTATAATATATTGTATTTATCAAGCATATATACGAGATACTCATAACCTCACTTTCGTGCAAGTAGTAATTATTAAAATTTTTGGAATAATCTTTTTACAGAGACGGCTGAGGCATTAATAAATTTGCGAACCAATAGATTCCCTGCTCGTTACGCATTTTAAGATACTCATCAGAATCTCCTTGGACGCATATACAACACTCAAGACGAGTAACTGTCCGTCAAGATACATTTTACGAGATTATTGGGAGAGCGACCGAACGAGAAAGTGAAAAAACGAGCTATTTCGGGAGCAATGAGTTAAAGTTTCTTTTTACTCATTGATTGGAAGAATGATTATCGAGAGAGTGAGTTTGAATGAGTGAGAATAACTTTTTATTTTATTTTGAAGCTTTTTAAAATTGAATCAGTGAAATCTTACTGATTTACAGTGCTAGATTTATAACTTTGATCAATCAGTGGTTATTCACTGTCTTTCAGTGAATTCGCTTAGGGAGGGTTCTCACTAATCGGAAACAATGTATTATCACTGTAAGGCAATGTATGTATCACTGATTGATATATATTGACAAGTATATTACTGAAATCAGACTGTTCACTGTCTTTCTTAAATTTTTTGCAACAATCAATACTACTACTAATATCTTTAAAAATCATAATTACCTAAAATGATGTCCGCAAATGCCGTATTTTTTATAGCCATTGAGCCTTTTGGCCTATCCATGATAATTTTTGGCAAAGAATGTCAGTTAAAAGATATTTTAATGCGTTTCTAGTTTTTTGAGCGAAAGATTTTCTTCCAATACTAACCACTTTGTTTTTCTGTAACAGAAAATTTTATGTATATCCCAGCAAACACCATTTTATATGTATTGCAAATGTTAGTTGTAATTTCCCACTCAGCAACGTAATTCTAAATTTGAAGCAGATCTCCAAAGTGATCGCGAAATTAGGAAACAATTTGTAAGTATATTTCTATGTATTTTTTTATATACTCGTATATACCAACAAACAACAAATTACATGTAATACAAATGTTAGTTGTAATTTCACACTTACAATGTAACTGTTATATAACACACTCATTATATAACAGTTACATTGTGAGTGTGAAATTACAACTAACATTTGTATTACATGTAATTTGTTGTTTGTTGGTATATACGAGTATATAAAAAAATACATAGAAATATACTTACAAATTGTTTCCTAATTTCGCGATCACTTTAGAGATCTGCTTCAAATTTAGAAAACTCCTCTATAGTCGCCAATGGGAAATCAGGCAATAATTCAGTCTTCCTCAGGGAGAGTTGTTGGAAAGCGGTCTCCTCCTTCTGCGAGCAGGTAATGCTGCAGAAGGAGGAGGCCGAGAGACGACGACGACCAGGGCGGAACAGTAGGCGACGACAACACGGCCGTCGCCGCCCTGGTCACAGCGGGGACGGAGACGGGGGTCCCCCCCGCCCTCCTAGTGACGGGGCCCCTCGCCGTCGAAAACGCACCATACGCACGGCTGTTGCCCCTCCCTCCCTCTCGACCGTGGAGGAAGAGGCCGAGGAAGTGGGCAACTGCAACGCTCCCCCCTGGAGAGGGGGCGAGAGTTCCGCCCCTTCTGCTGATGGTCCAGCGTGTAGGACCAGAAGCAGAAGGAGGTTGGCCACAGTCGTGTCCACCCCTGATGGGGGGGACATCCCCCCATGACACTAAGGGAGGGCCATCCTCGTCCAGGATGGACCCTCCCTACTAATTATTAATGGGGTGGTTACGGGAGGAACTCATCCTCCTCCCACGAGAAGAGATTACTGGGAGAACGCGCTACTGCTCCTTCTTTGCGGAGCGCGATTAGACCCGGGTCTTCGGCGGGGGCTGGACTCCCGGGCCTATACCCCCAACAACATCTACGGGGAAGAGGCGGGGGGGATGGTGTCCCCTCTCCCCGACCTAAGGCCGAGGCACATAGGTCTGGCTGGAGGGCCAAGGCCCTCCAACGATATGAGTCGGCCCATCTGGCCGACCTAGTCCGGGGGGCTCCGGAAGTATGCTGCACGCGTTCCCGGAGCCCCCCCAGTCATGGACCAGGGCAGGACACCCGGAGAGGTTTTAGTGGGTATGTCCCCGCCGACACGTCGTCGGCGAGGAAGAGCCCCACAGAACCACCAGGCCTCCCCCAGGGCCTGGGGTATGCGGTAACGCATTTCCTCTCCGTAAAAAAAAAAAAAAAAAAAGGGCAATAATTCAGTCTTTTGTTTATTAGTTTGTAAAACTGTATTAGAATTTGTTAATAGATTTAAAACTAAATCTAGTTTTCTGTTCAGCGAGAACAATATTTTTTGATTTTTACGACATCCATCTATAACGTAAAACAAAATATATCAATGTATTATATATTTATTTAATATATTTACATCCTATTAAACAAAAATAAATTGAAACGAATAAAAAAAGATTTATTTCGATATTTTTGAATTCACGCTTTAGATTTTATAATTTATTTGAATTCAAAAATAATGTAATTGGGACATGAATCTATTTAAATTCAAAATAATGGATATCTTGATAGCACACAGAATTAAAAAAAGAATTCATATTTATGTCATCAATTATGAGTTTATTAAAAGTTATAAAAAAATTTTTTTTGCGTTTCAATTTTTGTGATATTACGTTTCTGATTTTTTTTTAATTGTGTTTTATTTCCGACAAAAATAAAATTGAAAAATAAAATTAAAGCATGAGAAAAGAATTTAAAAATATAATACTTATTATGATTGGTATTCGTTGTTTTGTATATCGTCTATATTATGTACATCTGTATTATTTTCATCTGTAATAATTTATTAACATTACTGTATGTATTGTATAAATATGTTGTACAAGCATAGGTACCTTTAAATCCGTTGTTAATACCTGAGACGCTGTTTCTCGAATTAATAAAAGATTGTGACACCAAATTTTGTTTTATTCTGTTTTCCAAAACACTGAAGGACGTATTTTTAGATGTAGGTTTTGAAGTCAAAAGAGTTTAATAATATAATACTTACTACATGATTGATATTCGTTATTTTGTATATTGTCTGATATATTATATACATCTGTATTATTTGTATCTGTAATAATTTATTAACATTATTGTATATATTGTATAAATATGTTGTACAAGCATAAGTACCATTAAATTCGTTGTTAATAATATTGGAAATGCTATTTCTCAAATTAATAAAAGATTGTGACACTAAATTTTGTTTTATTCTGTTTTCCGAAACACTGGAAGCTGTATTTTTAGATGTAGGTTTTAAAGTCAAAGATTTTGAGATATATGTTCTTTTATAATTCGAAGAAGATGTTGGCAAATTTGTTTTTCCTATATAATATTACTCATAATTATATTATGTATTGCTGTTATTATACAATTGAATATCAAAGGTAAAACTATTAGGTGTTGGAATTAATTCGTAGCGTTTTTTTAGAGAGAAACAACGATTTATTCTAAGTTTAAATATAAAAATACATTACTAAAAATATTTTCCATCGCTTGCCACAACTTATTCCCATCTTTCGGGTAAGAGACGGATACCCCATCGAAAAAACGCTTCGTCCTTAGAGGCGATCCATGAATTAATCCAAGTTTTGCATTCTTCATAAGAAGTAAATTTCTCCGCGGACAAACCATGGGCCATCGACCGGAACAAGTGATAATCCGAAGGAGCAATGTCTGGAGAATACGGCGGGTGGGTTAGGACTTCCCATTTCAATGTTTGCAAGTACGTTTGCACTGGCTTTGCGACGTGCGGTCTAGCATTGTCGTGCAGCAAAATAATTTTGTCGTGCCTTTCGCTCCATTCCGGCCGTTTCTCCTTCAATGCCCGACTCAAGCGCATCAATTGCAGTCGGTAACGATCCCCAGTGATGGTTTCATTCGGATTCAGCAGTTCGTAGTAAACCACACCCCGTTGATCCCACCAAATGCAAAGAAGAAGCTTAGATCCATGAATATTACGTTTTGGTACTGATGATGATGATTGTCCAGGCTTAATCCATGATTTTTTGCGCTTGGGGTTATCGTAATATATCCACTTTTCATCACCCGTAACAATCCGATGTAAAAAACTTTTTCTTTTGTACCGTTGAAGCAGTAACTCGCAAGTCAAAAAACGCCTTTCAACGTCCCTCGGCTTTAATTCGTATGGGATCCAATGTCCTTCCTTTTGGATCATTCTTAACGCTTTAAGTCGTTTTCCCACTGTTGAAAAGTCAACCCCCAACGACGTGGACAACTCTTCGAGCGTTTGAGTTGAGTTCTCCTCAAGTAATGTCTCCAATTCTTTGTCTTCAAACTTTTTTGGCTGTCCAGGTCGTTCCTTGTCTTCTAAGTCGAAATCACTGCTCTTGAATCGCACAAACCACTTCCGACACGTTTGTTCAGCTAAAGCTTGCTCACCGTAAACTTCTTCTAAAATCCTATGGCTTTCCGCAGCAGTTTTATTCATATGAAAGTAATGTAATAAAACTCCCCGCAAAAACACTTTATTTGGTATAAATTTAGACATATTTAAATAATTATAACTTGATATTATTAACAAGTGAAAATAAGATGTCGTAAAAATAACACCTAACCTAACAACTGATTTAAGATAAATTTGCTTCTGACGGTAAAAACAGAAAACTGTAGTATCCCCGCCATCTCTCGTAAAACGCTACGAATTAATTCCAACACCTAATATACGAACCATTTATATTATTATTATTTTGAATAGATGCTTTACTAGAACATGTCGTAGAAATAGAGGACCTTGGAACAGAAACCACTGACACAATGTTTATTTTTTTTCCTACAATATTAATATTTTGTTAGATTATAATAAATATACTTAATTGGTATATGTGTAAACATTATTACACTTTATTATACTTAGAAGTTTAGTAACGTCAATTTTTTTTTATATTAAATTTGTTTTTTTTTGTGCTGATATTTCTTTATTATCTTTTATAAGCAAGTTAAGTGTATTATTTACGTGATTTTGAAACATGAATTTAAACAAATATTTATTAAAATGTTATTTATAAAATTAAAAGATTTAGACTCAATACTTTAAAAATTTATTTGTCAATTTCAACAACTATTATAAAGTGGCCTTGAATAAAGTTTGTAGTTTACAGGCTATAAAGATTTTCATACTTTGTGTTGTTGCATCTTCTGTAAAGAAATCTACATCAAGCTGAGTTTCAGATTGAAATTCAGATGCATTATCTGTATCCGACATTTCTGTACCATCTTCGTTATATTTTTCATTTGTGGATTTTGATGGTGTAGAATTTGACAAGAACAAACGGTTTATTTCTCTTTTTCTATTTGCTATAAAAAGTATATTTCAGATTATTTTACAGTTTAATAATTACTTTTGTGTGGTATTTATTTAGAACATTCCATTGTGCAGGGATTGTTCTATAATTTCTGATCTATAATTTCCTCATGATATTCGTATCTCCGCCAAGGCAGACGAGAGTTATTGAGTTTTTAAAATAACGGACAAATTATGAAATAATTAAAGATTGTTCTATATTACATTTAAAAGTAAAAAAAATGTAGCGGTTATGTGACCAAACAATGCATGAAATGATCCTAATTATACCATTATGCTCTTCTATCTCTTCGTATAACCGTTGTTTTTTAATGTATTTTTGCGTTAAAGTTCATCGTCATCGTCATCATCATCTGAGAATAAACTTATTGATTCTTTTTTATTCATCATTAACTCGTAACGTTCCAGAAAAAGTAACAGATATTTTAATAAACATCAAAAAAATGTATGATATACTTTAATGAAGAAATTACAAAAATACGAACAAATATTGATAATTTTTTAATAGTACATTAATAATTTTTTCATATTCTTGTAATTTTTTCCGTAAAAGTATCCTTTATACACAAAACAGTGAGTTAAAAATTAATTGATGTAAAAAAATATGATTACTTTGTCAAAAGAAATTGTAAACGTAATAATATTGTAATATAGGGGAGGAGGGTCTTGTACTTCGAACTTTGAAAAATTTTTGAAGTACAAGACCTCCCCCTCCCCCCCTAAATTTCGTAGACCTGTGTAATAAATCACAATTTGTAATTATAATTTGTATTTAATTTATATTATTTAGCATATAATTACTTTGTGATCCCATTATTTATTTATACTATCCTACAACTGAATTACCAATTTACCACTATTGATTACCAATCAGAGGCAAATATAATGTAATACTTCTAAAGATCTAAACAATAAATAAATATTGGTTAGATGTAAAATATTAACATATTCGCCGGTTAATGGTCTGTTCTTTTTAGCTAAAAAAGATAAATTGTGCAAAAAAGCAGGTAAAAAAAAATAGATTATTGATTCAAAGTCGGGTTAAGTCAAATCAAATACGTTATATGTCTTTTGAGTAAGTTATAGAATACTTACAGCTACAAATGTAAAAGAGGCATAATATAATGATTGCCGTCGAAAGAAGCTCAAAATACTTTTAAATGTATATCTGTTGCAAGTATTACTTGTAAGTGTGATTTTTTACTTGCAATGTGTATGTTCATGTCTTGCAAATTACAAGGATAATTTGGTATAGATTGAAGTGTAGTAAATGTTCTTCCCAAGACAACGGCAATTCCATTTTTCAAACCAATACGTTCAATATTAAAAATAGACCCATCTTTTAAAGAACAATAATTATCTGCGAGTTTTGTTGTTAACGTAAAATTTTTAAATTTTAATTTTTTATGGAAATGTGTACATTGCAAAGGTAATTCTTTTTGATCTGGCTTCATAAGTACTGGTTCATTTGTAATTTCTAAATTTTGATAATTGGTCACAAATCTTATTGAACATTCACTAAGTCTATTATTTAATTGACTATTTAAGTGACAATGGATTGTCTGACTTGCGTAACATATTTTTTATTGTTTTCATATAGTTTTCAAAGGAAAAGGCACTAAAAGTATCAAAGTATCCATATTTTTTAACATCTTTGCACAAATGTATTAAATTGTGCATATTGTAAGTTACATTATTGTTGCCATACAATATTTTAAACGTTTTTACAAAATATATTAATAAATCATTTGCGTATTTATTATTTTCTAAGCAATCTTGTGGGTAACATAAAATTCGTATAGCCGTATGTTATACACAAAAATGTTTAAAATAATCATCATTTAGATATTTATTCAAAATGATAGGGCCAAGATATAGAAGAAACAATCGAAATTCTGTGGCTTTCCAACGATCTACTTCAGAGCTCGGCAAGAAATGCACATTTCGCCCGATTTTCAGTTGACTCCGCCTAGCGATCGTCCCTTACCTCGACATCCCGCGCACAGCCAACGAGCCGCGCGAGGCTCAGGACCGTGTCACCTCGCGACTCGCGACCGTATCGTGTCACCGGTCACCGGACCTCGAATACATATTTTTAATAGAGTTGAGCAAAAATTCACTACCTGTGAATTAGTCACTAATAATAAAAATTCACGTTCACGACCTGTGAACAAATATGAAAATTCACTGTGGATAGTGTGAATGAGACTTTTGGCTTTCCGCACTGTCGGGTAGTCACCAAATTAAAAAGTTATACATTAAAATGCGCAATTAAAGATTATTTGCAATGCAAAGTACAAATTAGAATCTAAGATTTATTAAATAAAAGTTTCAGTTTACGTTTTTTATAATATATATTATATATTATAAAAAACGTAAACTAAAACTTTTATTTAATAAATCTTATATATTATATATTATAATATATATTATATATTATAAAAAACGTAAAATAAAATTTTTATTTAATAAATCTTAGATTCTAATTTGTACTTTGCATTGCAAATAATCTTTAATTGCGCATTTTAATGTATAATTTTTTAATTTGGTGACTACCCGACAGTGCGGAAAGCCAAAAGTCTCATTCACACTATTCACAGTGAATTTTCATATTTGTTCACAGGTCGTGAACGTGAATTTTTATTATCAGTGACTAATTCACAGGTTGTGCATTTTTGCTCAACTCTATTAAAAATATGTATTAGAGGTCCGGTGACCGGTGACACGATACGGTCGCGAGTCGCGAGGTGACACGGTCCTGAGCCTCGCGCGGCTCGTTGGCTGCGCGCAGGACGTCGAGGTAAGGGACGAGCGCTAGGCGGAGTCAACTGAAAATCGGGCGAAATGTGCATTTCTTGCCGAGCTCTGATCTACTTCATTGATACCACGTGGATGTCGAGAAAATTCATTGGGAATATATTTTTTAATGTTAATATGTCTGTTGATAAGGCTTTTATGTCTCTTGTTCGTAATCGCGATATATGTTTACCTTTAGTCCATAGTTTTAGTAATTTTTTTGTAACTTCTAAACATACCAAATGCATATAGTCTAAAGGAAAGTCATTTATCATATTCACAGGTAAATGCTCAAAGGGAGAAACGGAAATATGATGATCTGGATTTTCTCTATTACGAAAATTGCAATTTGTCCTTAACAAGGCAGTTTCGTCAAGAAATACTACTTTGTTCTTGTAGTATTCACCTTTGCAATAACATTTGCCGCAACCAAAATATTCACTATGACCTTTTGTGGACGTTATGAAGGATTTTGCTGGTGCATCACAAATAATTGCCCTAATGGCAAAGTTTTATTATCAAATTGAAAATCTTCCACGTGTAAAATGCGATATTCTTCACAAAATTCTTGCAAGAAATCTACTGCATTTGTTGGTTTCTTGTAACCATGATAGATTCCAATCAAAAAAGGTTCCGTAGTGCTAATATTAAAAATTTATTCAAGAATGGGCCATAATTGACTTTGTGAGCTTTTAGCAAGAGGCAAACCGTCGATATTTAAATTAATTTCAATTATATTGTTACTGTTAACGTTTTTGATATATTTTAATTTCTCCCGTAATGTCTTTTCTAATCCATAATATAAATAATATCCGTTTCCACATTTGCGAGTAATTGTTTCTAGCAAAGTTCTAGCATCATTCGGCAAATCACTGTGACCTTCTCGTAAAATACGTAATAATTTTGTTACGGTTTTTTGTGTAACATTCATTACATTTGGTAGCCTAAGTATGTAATCGTTGCCGTAAAGTATTTTTTTGTTTGTGTATATTCTTTGTATGGAAAAACATCCTATTTAGGCTGTAAAATATCTTCTACTACTATAGTGACTTGAGATATATTGGATTGTAAGATATCGTTTTGTAATTGTACATTTTCTTGAGGTATTTCTAGGGTTGAGTAGTAACTAATTAAAGATGAAATACTAGAGATTAAACATTAATAACATTTAACTTAATTTTTTTTATCTCAATTATTTTTAAAACGCATAAATTATAACTTATTATTTTTTTTAAGAGTAGACAAATATTTATCTTTAAAAAAAAAACATACTCACACATAGAGAAGATGGTATTATGGGTCATGTATATATAATAAATACCCGTATTATCTTCGTTATTAGGTGACAAATTGTTAGTAATTCCTTATGTAATTATTTGTTTAGTTATCTGATATTATGTAGTGACACTTATGCTAATAATATACATAGCCGACAATTATTTTAACAAAATATATAATTTTGTAACAAAATACCATGTGTTTTTTTAAATAAAATCAATTTTTTTAATTTATTTTTACATTACTCTTATTCCTCGTATTACTCTTATTCCTCTTCTATCCATTGTGCAGTGTCGTCACATTCATGCAAATCACGTCCTAATAAATCTATTCATAACTTTGAGTACAGAATCTATTAAACACTTTGACAAATATAATCGTTCAAATATCAATATATAATATTGATTATTAACAATGTTATTGAACAAAATATAAATAGACACCCATAATTACACCTTCTCCTCTAAGAAATATTATATATAGTAGCGCTTTTTAAAGGCATGTAATTTTTATTTTTAATTCGTATTAAAATTCATTAAATTTACAGAACTGAAGCTATGTTTATTGAAAATCCGATATTATGCGCTAATTTTATATCATAAAAATAAGCACTTTTCATTTCACAAAATTAACATTAAATTATAGATTTAAACCAATATAACATTTTTTTTTATAAAAATATAATCCTTTAGCTTTAATTCCCTTTCGAAATCAGTTCTTTATGACGATTTTTAAGAAAGTATTGATTTTTAAAAAATTACCCTGCATTTATTGTAACTAAAACGCGAGTAACCCCACATTTACTAGTGAGGTACAAAAATTACGCTGACTAGTAAGTGTTAATTTAATTTAATATAGTAACTTACTCAACCCTGGGTATTTCCAATTTATTAAAATGTTAATTTTTATAACATTGTACAGAAGTAATTTTTTGAAGATCCGCAAAAGTATTTTCAGTTTTTGTTGCAAGTAACAAAAGACGATTTTTTTGTCTCCGTGATAAATTTTTAAATTCTTTAATTTTTGGCATATTTTGTTTATATATGCAAAACCTATTAAGGGGCTGCTTAACATGGTCCTTTTTTACCGACTAAACACGATTAATTTTTGCAGACAAAATTCTTGTAATTGCATTTACAGATTTCAAAATCCTTCTCGTCAATAAAAGTATAGATATTAATGGACCTCATAGTAATTCACTTTATGCCGAAAACGTTGAATTTATATCTTTTTTATCTAATCTTAACTGGCTCTGTAATCTAGAGTGTCAACGGGTGCCAAATATTCGCTTCATACAAATATTTAACGGTCTTTTCGTATAAAGTGAGTGTACTATGAGTTCCAAATTAGATGCCGGAACAACGTAGATTTTTCAAAATTTGGCTTAGAAGTCTAAAAAAAAAGATTTTTGTCTGCAAAAATTTGTGAGCATATGTCCGGTCCGATGCCGGTATATCTCAGCTGATCGCAGCAGAAGAAAAAGAAAATTAGTTGCCCTGTATTGTGACAGATGGCAGTGTTCAAGTCGGACGAAGCAATCGATCTGTTTATCGACCGATTGGATTGAATCTAAGCTAAGCGATTATTAGGTAAGGTTTCCTGTCAAACGAATTCAACTCGGCGAGCGGGTTACTTGCTTCGGTTGGCTTGAATTCTTTGGCATTCTGATATACACTGCTAGTACTAAAAATCTATAGTTCCGTATACCGTAAACGTTACGTATACTGTAGATTTGTAGTTCTAACAAACATTCTTGTGCAATTTGCAAATCATGTGCTCTTTCCTCTGTCTTGGTCTAAAGTTCTACATTAGATTCTTATAATCAAGACTGATTATATAATTGATGTATAATTTTATAGAAGATTGTATAAAATCATTTATATTGATAATTGTTTCAGTGACTACAATAAATATGAGCTTTATTATTAAAAATTTAATGTCATTATTAAATACAAATTGAAATTGTATTTATGTTTGGATTTCAAATTATTTTTCAAAATTATATTTTTGAATAAAATAAAAAATATTAAGAAAAAGATTTTCTAAAAAAGCTTTTTATCAACTTTTACGCAATATCCAAAGTTTCAAACATCAGAAATACAGAGACATATACAGGACATAAATCGGATGTCCGAAAAACGTTCATGTGTTGTGCGGGATTATGGTATTGTAAATCATAAATTTTTTTAATGTTATTAATTATATTTTAATCTGACAACTTATTTTTATTTAAAAAAAAAACACTTTATACAATAATATTTTACATTATTTCTATCAAATTTTTTACTCTAAAACATTCAAAATTAATTGGAAAATTCGTAACTGAGAGGAAACACGCAAAAAAAATTTCATTTGTCAAATTCTTACAACATATTACAACATATTATTTGATAATATAAATATAAATGTATTATTTGTTAATGTTATCGATGCACAGTGTCTAATTTTTAATTTCTTATTTTTATTTTTTAATTTTTAATTAAAATTTTTTTTATAAGTAACATACATTCATTGTATTTATCTAAAGTTATTTAATAATATAAATATAAATGCTTTATTTGTTAATGTTATTGATGCACAGTGTCTATGTTTTGGAAGTTCTAAGATTTCATAGCTGTATTTTATTCTTATAAAAATGAAGAAATCTGTATTCTCAATTGGATTGTGCAATGAAATCTTAGAACTTCCAAAACATAGACACTGTGCATCAATAACATTAACAAATAAAGCATTTATATTTATATTATTAAATAACTTTAGATAAATACAATGAATGTATGTTACTTATAAAAAAAATTTTAATTAAAAATTAAAAAATAAAAATAAGAAATTAAAAATTAATGACTCTAATGAAAAACTATTATTTTTAATACGATTTAGTTAAAAAAATTATTGCACGTTTAACGAAAATACGGCGGATATGCTGCTGGCGAGTATGTTGCTGGCGGGTATGCTGCTGGCGGGTATGCTGCTGGCGGGTATGCTGCTGGCGGGTATGCTGCTGGCGGGTATGCTGCTGGCGGGTATGCTGCTGGCGGGTATGCTGCTGGCGGGTATGCTGTTGGCGGGTACGCAGGCGCCGGTGGGTACACAGCGTATCCGCCAGGATACGGTGAGGGTGGTAGCGGATACGTAGGTATAGGTGGGTACGCTGGTGCATATCCCGATCTTCGTGCAGCAGCGTATCTTTGCCGCTTTTCTTTCTTTGTTAATTTTTGTACATTTCTTCTCAACGCCTCCACTTTCTGAAAAAAAATATAATTTACATTTAGTAAGTATTTGTATCTTTCAAATAAATATATAAATTTTATAATTTTTCCCTCAGCACACACATACACACACACACACACACACACACACACACACATGCACGCACGCTGAAAAAAAATATAATTTACATTTAGTAAATATTTCTATCTTTGAAATAAATATATAAATTTTAAAATTTTTCCCTCAGCACACACATACACACACACATACACACACGCAAGCACGCACGCGCACACACACACACACACACACACACACACACATACACACAACAATAACAGAAATATATATATTTACTTTGGAGATGTCATTTAGCATCGGTGGCGGTAGCGGTGGCGTCGGCGTCGGCGTCGGTCGCGGCGGTGGTGTTCCTGCCGTCGTCGTCGGCGTCGGCGTCGGCGTCGGTCGCGGCGGTGGTGTTCCTGCCGTCGTCATTGTCGTCGTTGTCGTTGGCGGCGATGGCGGCAGCGTCGCCGCCGCCGTCGGTGGCATCGTCGATGAGGTTGAAGCCTTGCTTCCTTCGCTTCGTGCTGAAAATGTTTTTATATACAATTTCGGATCAAAGATCTCAAAATGCGGATCCTGTCGAATGCCACACGCAAGCATGCGACAGGATTCGCAATTTAGACGTGTGCCTTGTGTAGAAATACACACACACACACACACACACACACACACACACACACACACACACACACACATGCACGCACACACCCCAGTGAGAAATGATAACGAAATCGGCGTGCATGTGTGCGTGTATGTGTGTTTCTACACAAGGTATACATCTGAATCAAGGATTCTCTTGCATGACGTACACAAGCATGCATGCCCTGTACGTGTGTGCTCGCATTCTTCACTTCAGCACACACATACACGATAAACATGCTTACGTGTGGCATTCGACAGAATCCATTTGAAATCCTTGAATCAAATGCATACCACGTGTGTGGAAACACACACACACACACACACACACACACACACACCACGCACATACACCCATACAATAAACAAATAATTTTTACTTACGTCTCGGCATCGCCTTCCGTGCTGAAGTTACCACCGTCCTTTGAAAAGTTTGAAGCACGTGGTTGCCGGGCAGATCGAACGATCTCTGGCCTCTGTTTTCTCACGAAACTCACGCTTTTGTGGAAAATCTTATAAAATTTCCAGGATTGGAAACAGCAAACGATTTACATATCATAAATACATGTCTACTGATCCTGGAATACTAACGTCCAACGGGTCCAACGTGGCGTGAGGCTGCGTGAACCGGGGCAGAAACGAGAAAGAACAGTAGCAACAGCGCTCGGGGCTCGCTCGCTCTCTCCCCCTCTCATCGGCCTCTGTCGAGCAGCGACGAGTGGGGAGTTCATCTGTCTCCTTTCCTCTACAGCCTGGTGCGAACCCATGGAGCGGAATCGCGCAACGCGGAACGAGAGCGGCACCAATCATGTGCGTTCCGCATTTCTCAGCAGCATTCTTCACGCACGTGATTGGTTATGCTCTCGTTCCGCGTTGCGCGATTCCGCTCCATGATTTCGCACCTCTAGACACGTTTTCCGATCTCAATCTGCCGATCCGCGTTACAACGCGCGTGACACATTATTGTCAATTTTTTCCAAGTTTATATATATGAATAATTCTATAAAAAATATTCGTAATACATACGTCTGTGTAATATATGTTAAATTTTACTCATATATATGAAAATTTGATGTCGAACTGGCAATGTATTACTCGGGCGAAATTGTCGACATAATTTTTTAAATAAATTTTCATATATAATGATTGTACAAAATTTTATACACACACACACACACACACGCATATGTATTTGGATCCTCATTTTTAAATTTTTATAGAGGACCCTTTCAATATGTCCTATTATATAAATAAGTATTCTCTACAATTTGAGTTTAAATTTGTAAATATTTAGCCGTGTCTCATTGAGTTCGAATTTGAAAAATATAATTAAATTTTTAATTTTTTTGCTGATTAGTTTAAAAAAATTGTGTAACGATTATAACAAAGTTGCATATTATCTGTGTATTTTGTAGAACCTGTTTATTTATTTTAAATAAACTATTTTAAATAAATTTTAAATAAATGTAAAATCTAATATTTGTTGATTTAGTTTTTATATTTACATCTATATCTTTGATATTAAAATAATACAATATTTCATTATATAGACTGCAAAAAATTAACAGTTTATTCAATATCTCCCAACAGCTATTCTTGGCTAGTTTTTACAAAACTCATTATAAGTCCAATATTTTTGAAAACAAGTTGTAACACTTGTACAATTATTTTGAATTTAAAGTCTCACATGGAGTTTAGATTTAATATTTACTAATTGGTCCCAAACTTTACAGAGAACAATTATTTGTACAATTATTTATACAAAAGAACAAATTAAGAAGGTCCTAAGTAAAAGTTTAACAAAAATCAATATATATTTTTATTTATCGTATATCTCAAAAGTACTGGAACAATGAAATATTTCTGTAAAAAGCATCGTCAGGAAGAATGTTTCACCTAAAAGTTGTATATTCTCAGAGAATAATAGTAAAATTTTCCTTGTCATATAAAGATCATCTTTTTAAAATAACTAGCTACTTTTTAAAATAAAATTACATTATTGTTTTCTTTTCTTTTATAATGATTCTTCTAATTATTCTACATAGAGTATATAGAAAAGAAAGGTATGTATATAAAAAAATAATGATATTTCGTTCAATATTAAAATGAGCTGTCCACATCAAAATGAAGTGTAGAATATCTCATAAACTATTGACTTATTTTATTTCTCTATTATTGTTAGATGCAGAATAATTGGAGAAATCATATTATGAAACACATATATAATTTCATAAAATAAATACCCATGATCTTTATATGAACGGGGAAAGTTGATTTTAACCAAATGTAATTTTATCATTATTAGTCCATCTTCAAAATATAACATTTGTTTAAAATTATTCTTCACATTAAGGCTTTCTTTTCATATTTATTTAATTCCGGGACTTTAAGATATAGTGTGTGTGTGTGTGTGTGTGTTTATGTGTGTGTGTGTGTGTGTGTGTGTGTGTGCACACACATGCACGATATATACAGTAAAAAAATTCTGTACCATTTTACAAAATTCGCAAAAATTACAAGATATTATTTGAGATCGTCCAATCTGCCACGCCTACTGACAAATGCAAATGCGCGATGAGATACATCCAGCAATAATCGTTGCTAGGCATGCGGATTTTCTTGAAGCGATACAACGCCGTTCGTGTAACTATCTATTGCCGTTTCTAATAAATAATTCCCCGCGCGTTTCGCAGTGCCAAGTAGTCTATCTCACAGCACGCTTACATTTAGCGAACCGGGCTAAGTCGATGATTTTCAATAATTATCTTTCTCGTTAGTATTGCAAGTATACAAAATAGTGGACGACTTTTCTTTTCAATTTGCTTGCTGTATCAGTTTACAAGAAATGCGACGGTTACTATCGAATATTCTCAAATCTTTTTCTTTATATGTACAATCATATAAAAGCTTGTAAGAAAATTACATATAATAGAAACTAACATCGTGTGCAAAGGACTATTTTTCAAGTCCAAAACAAATAGACATTATTGATTATATGCATACACGAAGATAGTCACATAATCTCGGTAACAGTTGCGCGGATGTGCGTAAACAAAACAGCGACGAAATGTTTAGCAGTCATCGACTTGAGTTCACTTCTCTCGCCGTCGCGCGACGTAATACACCTCGCGTATACTGTACGATTGAGTGAGAAGTGTTTGTATATAAAACAGTTTTATATAAATATATATATGGGACGTTTCACGTCAATCGGATCACTTGTCTGCCCAAAATTTGAAGCGACCTACAGAGACGTTCGATAGCTCAAAAAATTAGTCTTTACTAGTACTTTCGAAAGTCATGTGGCCCGTTTTGAAATTCAAAATGGCGGATCCAATATGGCGGCTGAATGGATGAATAATTACACTAGGGGACATGGTTTTGAATAAAATTGATTATTTTCTATGTATTTTTGCGCGCTGAGCACGAATCCGGCAAGCAAATTGCTCCATCACATTAGGTTTTTGAGAAAAGTGATGTTAAAGTGTCAAAAACGACGTTTTTTGACATATTTGTGATTTTTTGCTGGCAAAGTAAATTTTTTTTCTACTTCCGCTTACGCTATCTTAAAGTGTCAACTTTTAGCTTTAAAATATATTTTTTTAACACCAACACATTTTTCTTTTACCGACTTAATCTCTGTACGTGTAGTCACGCCACGACCAACATTTCATTGGCCGACGTAGTTTCCATTGTTTGAATAAAAGTTACATGCCGTCCCATATATTTTTGCCCTCTAAACACAAATCTGGTAAACATTGCGGAAGCCTAACAAGCTGACAACATTGCTTGTTTTCGAACGTCGATTCTCGCGGTCTCGCGACCTACCCCCCCTGCGCCGATTTACGCGGCGATTCTTCTTCGGGTACTACCGTTCTAGCGATCGAAACGATAAGTCTGCGAGCGAGTACTATTCATATTGAAAATCTGTGCTGCCGTTACACCATCAGTGTGTAGTGGAAGTTTTATACCAAGACAAAAAGTTTTGTTGTTACACGTGTTCATTAGAAAAAAATGGAAAAGAAACGCAAGGACGCTACAAATGAACAAAAAAAGTTATCTTCCGATAGATGCTCTAACCCATTCAGAAGGGATGGTCATATTGGTAAAAATCTGAGAAATATTTCAGAGAGTATCTCTAAAATATTCCCAAACTTAAGTCAGAACGCAAAAATTTGCAGTCAATGCCGAAAAATGTGTAATGAGACAAAGGCAAGGAATTCCTCATTTTGTGAGGACCTTGAAGATTCGGATTTCAATGATAATGATCATTCTCCAAGTAAAAAGATTTGCTTGTCCAGAGAACAACAATTAGAAGATCTTTTGGAAGGTTTAAAACATAAATTTCAAAATTTACCTGAGAATGATCCTCTCCGAGTAAGTATACTCACAATAGCTCCAAAATGTTGGAGTATTCGTCAAATAGCTGAAGAATTCCAGACTTCCTATAGAATGGCCAAACAAGCAAAAGATCTTAGAAAATCGAGCGGAGTTTTAGCAATACCGCCACTTAAAAAAGGGAAGAATTTACCTGATGAAACAGTTTCCAAAGTGATTCAGTTTTACGAAAATGATGAGAACAGTCGTATAATGCCGCACAAAAAGGAGACTGTCACTGTACGTATCAATAATCGTAAGGAAAAAAAGCAGAAGCGTTTATTATTGAGTGACATTAAAGTACTGCATACTTGCTTCAAAAAGAAATATCCTTTATTTCCTATTGGTTTGACCAAATTTGCTGAACTTCGGCCAAAATGGTGTGTCCTTGCTGGTACTTCGGGAACACATACTGTATGCGTTTGTGTTATTCATCAAAATGTTAAGGCGATGATTGATGCTGCAGGTTTGAAAACATACAGCAAAAATTTAAAAACTATCTTAAACAACTCTGATGATTGCATTCGTTTCATTCTTTGTGATAAACCTAAAGATACCTGTCATGTGCTTCAATGCAAGGATTGTCCTAAACTAAAAAACTTTTCTGATCTTCTGTTAGGAATATTGAATCAAAACAATATTCGGCAAATAATTTTCAGTAAACGGCAATCTACTGATCGATGCACTTTAAGACAAGAATGTCTTCCAACCGAAGATTTCGTAGAAGAACTTTGCGAAAAGCTAAAAGAACTAATTTCTCACGATTTCATCTCGAAAGCTCAGTCAAAATTCATTTCTACTAAGAAGGAAAATTTACAAGAAGACGAGGTATTACTTCAGTGCGATTTCGCTGAAAATTACGCCTACGTTTTACAAGACGCAGCACAGGGTTTTCATTACAATAATGATCAGTGCACAGTTTTCACAGTTTTGTTTTATTACCGTTCTGGTGAACAATTAGAACATCAAAGCATCATTTTACTGTCAGATAGTACAACTCATGACACAGCTGCTGTATATATAATGCAGCAAAATGTGATACCAATAATTAGAAAAATTTGTCCAAAATTTAAAAAAATCATTTACGTTACGGATGGTGCTAAACAGCACTTTAAAAATAGATATCAAATGATTAATTTAATGAATCACAAGGACGATTTTGACGCAGAAGCCGAATGGCACTTTCATGCAACAGCACATGGTAAAGGACCATGTGACGGTCTTGGAGCTACTTTGAAAAGGGAGGCGACTCGTTATAGCCTACAAGTACATCAGAATAATGCTATATTAAAATCAACTAAGCTCTTCACTTGGGCAAAAGAAAAATTTGAAAATATTAAATTCTTTTATTATTCTAAAGAAAATCATCAAAAGACAAAAAAATTTTTGAATAAAAGGTTTTCTACAGCTCCAGCAGTCACCAACATTCAAATGAGCCATGCATTTATACCGACATCAAATAAAGTATTGAAAATAAAAAGATATTCTGCTGCGAAGGATTTCATTTCTACTGTGCAATATTGAAGCCAAAAATCATAGTTTCAATAAAAACCTATTTTTTATTACTAACTATGCCATGATTCATTATTAAGAACATTTAATACCATCATGTAAAAAAATACCGAAAGTGTTTATGTGAACACACATTTATGAGAAGACAATATACCTTGCAGATTTTTAACTACTTTAAAAATTTTGAAACATCAGTTACTGGTATAGAACCGAACCCATCCAGATTCAACATCACAGACACTGAAAACTCCTTACCAAGCCATTTCAAAACCGAATCATTAAAAGAAAAACATGATTACGTTAAATTATGTAGATTTTTCTTCAATTTTCAAACTTTTAGCCGCCATATTGGATCAGTTATCTTGGATTTCAGTGACACAACTCTAGGATTATGATTAGCCCCTGAATAATTAAAAAAAAATTTTTTTTTTATTCATAATAATTAATAATATTTATTTTTGTGTTATGGATGAACTCCTCTATTTGTACACAAAGTTTCAAATTTTTTTTAATTTTCGGGTTGCCTACTGTTTCTTGTCAGCCGCCATATTGGATCCGCCATTTTGAATTTCAAAACGGGCCACATGACTTTCGAAAGTACTAGTAAAGACTAATTTTTTGAGCTATCGAACGTCTCTGTAGGTCGCTTCAAATTTTGGGCAGACAAGTGATCCGATTGACGTGAAACGTCCCATATATATATATATATATATATATATATATATATATATATATATATATATATATAAGTTTTTATAGACATTTGTGTGATACGAAAACGTATTACGTGTGAGTTGGTGTGTCTGTTACAATGGGAAATAAGTCAAGACCACATGTGTGTCAACGCCGACTATCTCTTAGAAAAGGATGGGTAAAAAGGTGAGTTCTTGTAAATGATTAACACACACACATACACACTCTTTCTCTCCCTCCCCTTCCTCCCCCCCCTCTCCCTCTCTCTCTTTCTCTCTCTCTTCCCCCAGGGTATCTCAAAAGTAAGATACGATTTGGGAACGTAGAAGCAGTCAAGTAGAGCAAAAAAGTATAACATTATTTGCGATATCCGCTATAATTATAGTTAAAATAAAACGTCTGAGCCAATGTTCAGTTACGTCGCGCTTTGCATCTCGTTCTATGACGGTAACGCGCGGTGCCATGGCGCTTTGCTGTGTGATTCAGATCTTCCCCTCGCCGCACGTCGCTGCCATCGAACAAAATGCGATGAGCTATGCAAAGCGCGGCGTAACTGGCTCTGACATTTTTAACTTGATAATTATAGCGGATATCGTAAAATAATGTAAAACTTTTTTGTTTTTGACCGTTTCTACGTCCCCTCGCACATTCATTTCTAATATACTCACACTCACACTCACACACGTTTTTGAGACTTTTAGACATTATTAGAAAAAAAAAAACTAATGCATTTGATTCATATAATTGTTAAAATATTGACAGATAAAATCAATACACACAAAAAAATATATTTTAATGTTATATAAAAGTCATCTGTTTTAAAAATATGATTATAATTTTTTTTACAGTACAATTTAATTGATTATTCTACATATAAAAGTATTATGATAGAATGAAAAAATGAATACTTCACGAGATATCTTTCATACTTTATATTGAAATATGCCAAAATAGAATAGAAAAGGATCTAGCCGGATAAGCATGTGAAAATTGCACTTGAGGAGACAAGATCGGGGCTAGGATTCAAATTTGAGATAGGAAGAAAAAATTTTTCAAAAGAGTTTCAGCCCTCTATCCCCACTATTCATTCCTCTGGAGCGTTTTACGTGTTTTTAGTTTTTAATTTTTTCCTGCTTTTGTAGTGAAGCGATTCTTATGAAAAAAATTTATAATATAAATATCATTAACATACATTTTAACGAATATGTTGGTTCCTTTGAAAGCTCGTCTTCATATTTTAAAAAATTTCAAAATTTTTTTAATTGCTCCAAAAAACTTTGCATTAATGCTAAAAGTTTAAAAAAAAATTCAGGGCACAAAAAAGAGCGAAAAACGGCATTGTAGAAATATTTTCGAGAGTGCACCCTCAAATCCAGATTTTTTGCAATTTTCACATGCTTATCCGGCTAGATCCTTTCTCGTAAATTATTGATTCTTCAATCATTTTTTTCGCAGAATAAGGAAAATCATATTATACAAAAAATAGTTTCATTACATTGAAAAAAATTATGATTTTGAAAATTAATTTGACACCGTTATTTTTTTCTCTTCATACTATACAACTTTATCTGATCATATTTGTTATGGAACATCTCGTATAATTTTATACTGAATTATACTGCAAACAATTATACAGGATGTCCCATAATTTATCATCTTATTATAAGGAATAAGGCCAAATAACAAATATGATCAGACAAAAGTTGTATAGTTTGAAGAGAAACAAATAATGTTTCAATTTGAAACAAGTCAAATTAATTTTCTAGATTATAATTGTTTTTAATGTAATGAAACAATTTTTTGTGTAATATGATTTACTTTATTTTGCACAAAAAATAAGGTAGAAGAATCAATAGTTTACGAGAAATTTTATATTCTATTTTGGTATATTTCAATATAAAGTATAAAAGATATCTCGTAAAGTATTCATTTTCTAATAATAATCATTATACTTTTATATGTTGAATGATTTACTGAATTATAGTGTATAAAAAAATTATAATTATATTTTTAAAAATGATGAGTTTCATATGACATCTACAGATATATATTTTTTTAAATTGATTTTATTTGTCAATATTTAAACCATTATTTAAATCTTTTTATTAATTTAAAAAATGTTGATATTTTAAGTAACAACGTTATAATAAACATAAATAAGAATTTTTAATTATTATTTAAAAGTGGCACTTACAAAAAAAGAATACATACAATTTATATCATGTTCTTACTAAAATTTATTCGACTTTAATTTAACATTGTTCGCGAGATAAATGTATAAGTTATTCCTAATCAATAATCCGGAAAAAATTGAATCTCTGAATTTAAGATACAATTTTTTTTTAATTTTGTATGTACAAGTTGTATGTACAAATTATTTAGATACATATAAATATTACTTTAAATACTATTTGAATATTATTTTTACGTATTTACTATGAATTGTATTAGCAAATTATGTTTTCTGACCATGTTGATTTTGACACACGTTAATTTAAATCAATTGCCAGAGTCGTTTTACGTGGGCTGGCTAGTTGTAAGTAATTACCAGAGTCATTGTTCGTGGACTGGTTAGTTATGATTGCCAGAGTCATTTTATGTGGGCTGGCTAGTTGTAAGTAATTACCAGAGTCATTGTTCGTGGGCTGGTTAGTTGTGATAGCCAGAGTCATTTTATGTGGGCTGGCTAGTTGCAAGTAATTACCAGAGTCATTGTTCGTGGGCTGGTTAGTTGTGATTGCCAGAGTCATTTTATGTGGGCTGGCTAGTTGTAATTGCCAGAGTCGTTTTATGTGAGCTGGCTAATTTAGTTTTAAGTAATTGCAACAAGTGTCAATTTCAATATGATCGTTTTTCAAAGAAATTTATATTATTACGTTTCATTATTAGTGAGGTAATATTAAATAACAATAAAATAAATTTAAGAGTTAGATAAACACAGAACTGTTCTAACTTTTCAGAGATTCTATTTTTTTCAAGATTATGTAAAACGTTCCACATAACAAAGTATAAATTTTTTAACTGCAAATATTTTCTAACGCATTTATATCTTTTTACAGGCGTAGAATGTTGAAAGCGCTGGAGACAGTCGGCACAAAAGTGTATGACAGTATTTATGCTCATGAATCTGTCGCGTGCAATTTTCCGAATTCCAAAGTGGGATTACAGACTGCCGCGATGGATTCAGAGCTTACAAATGATCATACCTTGGGTACGCCAATAAACAAAGGTATGTATAAAGAGGTCGACAATTGCGAAGATAATGAAACGCTTGTTATCGATGACACAGGTATTGTAGATGTAGATATGCATGATAATATACCTGAAGGTCGTCGCATTGTGGACCTGTCATTTTTGTTTAAAGAGTTGCACAGAGTATTTGAAAATCATGCGCGAGGCATCGACTGCCAATTTAAAGATTGGAGAGTCGAAACGACTCATTGCCGTGGGTTACGAACGCAATTAATTTTCAAATGCAAAATGTGCCATTATACAGGTACCATCTGGTCAGAATCCACAGAACCAGAGGTATTAGATATTAACACAGCTGCTGTGGCTTCAAGTATTACAGCAGGAATTGGCTATTCCACGCTGGAAGAGATATGCGCAGGCATGAATATTCGTTGCATGTCTGAAGTAACTTACATAAAATATCGTGAAAAAGTACACGATAATTTCATGAAAACTGTCATGAATAATATGGAAATGGTAGGCAAGACTGAAAAACAGTTTGCCATAGACAGAAATGAAATTATTAATGGCCATCCGTACATAACTGTTGTAGCAGATGGTAGTTGGATGAAGAGATCGTACGGCAAAGGTTACGATTCACTTTCCGGTGTTGGTGCAATAATTGGTTACCGCACAAAGAAAGTTCTCTTCATTGGTATCCGCAATAAATATTGCGCGATATGCGATGTAGCAGAGCGAAACGGTTGTGAACCGAAAGCTCATAAATGCTACAAAAATTTTGATCGCAATGCAAGTTCCACACGTATGGAAAGCGAGACCATTGCAGAGGGTTTCAAGTGCAGCATTGAACAGCATGGATTGATATACAGAACAGTTATCGCTGACGGTGACAGTAATGAATATCAATGTATTAGAGACAATGATCCATATCGCGAACAGCAGGTAATGGTAAAAAAAGTGGAATGCAAAAATCATTTGCATCGTAATTTGCGTAAAAAGTTAGAAAACGTAGCTGCAACGACTCAACCAAAAACGCAAAGAAAGCGTGGTTTTGTCGAGATAAGAAATGTAGTAAAAAATAACATTTTAAACATATGTAACGAGGTAATACAAGCAGTTTCTTTACGCAAAAATGAAGAGCAACCCGAACATGATAGGGCAAGGGAATTGCGATTCGATATCTTGAACATTCCCAGCCATGTGTTCGGTGAACATAAAAGATGTAAGGAACGTGGTCGTAACTGCAAAAATGACTGTAAAACAGAACAAAATCATGTTCCGTTTCTGAAATTGCACGGTCTCTATCCAAAAATAGAGGATGCAATTAGATATCTGAGTGTTCATTCCGATAGCTTACTAATAGATAACGCTGCAGAAGCGTACTTTTCGAACGTTTGCAAAGTACTTGGCGGAAAGCGTATATTTTGTGGCGCACGCGATTCTTATAATGTTAGAATTGCTGCAGCAGTTCTACAATATAATACGCAGCAAGTTCACACAGAATTGCACCTAAGTATGAATAAAGCTGTTCCTCCTATCGTCGAGAACTTGGAAAAGCAACGGCAAGTAAAAATTGCAAGAACCAAAGAATCTCGAGAAATAAATGGAAGGAAAAGGAAATTTAAACGAGACTCAGGGACAGATCGTCATTATGATCCGAAGTCAGAAAAACCAGATCTTCCAGATGATGTATTCGAACAATTTCGACAAAAACATTTAGAAAAGTTGTCGGAAGATGGAAAAAACTGGAAGCAAATAGAACGAAATACAACAGAACAGAGTGAATCTGAGCTATGGTTAGCACTGAGACGTGAAAGATTGACAGCTTCAAATTTCGGAAGCGTATGCAAATTGAGACCGACAACTTCTTGCGCAACGACGGTGAAGAATATTTTGTATCCTCCGTCTGTTGATAGCGCAGCCATGAGATATGGTCGTGAACAAGAAAAAGTAGCGATAAAAGATTTAGCTGCCAAATTAAACAAAGATGTACAACCTTGCGGATTATTTATTGATTATGAAAATCCATGCCTTGCTGCTTCTCCTGACGGTCTTGTAGACGAAAATGGTCTGATAGAAATTAAATGCCCTTACTCAGCTGAACTTTTAACAGCGGAAGAAGCCATAGAAACGTTACCTTCTTTGAAGGGCATATTTGATAAAAAGAATCCTCATGAAATGAATCGGAATCACCGATTTTATTTTCAGATTCAAGGTCAATTGAACATAACGCGGCGAGAATATTGTATTTTCGCTATATGGACACCGAAAAGCATAAAAATAACGCATGTGAGTAAAGACATCGCTTTTTGGAATAATAAGATGTTACCTGCCTTATTGCGCTTTTATAATGAATGCATGCTTGCAGAAATTTTGGATAGTCGCCATAATAGACATATGCCTATAAGAAATCCAAATTATATTGTACAAGCGCAAGAAACAGCATTTAAAAATAGAAATATTCGAGCAAAAAATGTTAGGCAAAACGCAATAGAAAAGATATTGAAATGTGACATTTGTCCTACAAAAGCATCTATAAATGCTGCCGCAGTTGCTCAAAATATGGAGCAAGATGATGATTGCATCATTGTTAATACAATCGAAAAGCAACGCCTATCTGACAAACAGGTAGCAAGTTTGAAAAAGTATCTGGATGAAGATATTCCTCCCATCTCGGATATAAAAAGAAATGTCTTGCCTATATATAGCAGATTAGACGATGCATCGTTAGCACAATTTTTACGCGTTGTAAGAGAAACATCTCAATACGAAACGCAAAATGTGCTATATATTGCTTACCCCGATTTGATTGAAGCGAGTAAAAGCGATAAAAACTTACAAATAATCGGAGGAAATTGTAGCGATCATTGGCGATGTATATTTTTCGATGGTAACAAACTCTACGTGTATGACAGTTTACCTGGCTGTTCATACGATAAGTTGGTTGCTGACGAAAAAAATTATATACATTTTCGTTACCCAAAAATAAGCCAAAATGATATTGTATATGAAAAGGTACAATCTCAACCTGATGGCACAAGTTGTGGAATTTATGCTGCTGCTTTCGCCACAACTGTAGCCTTAGGAGGCAATCCTTCGAATCAAAAATATTCCAAGGACGTAAAATGTATGAGACAACATTTTGTCAAAATTATAGAGAATAATAAATTAATGCCTTTTCCCAAGTAATAAATTTGTCTCATTGTATTCACAAAAAAAAATTATGAAAATCGGAAAGTATCTTTTGCCAGAGGCTTTTATTGTGAGCTGGTATAGAGAAGACACTTTCAAAGACATACTTGTAGTTCAGTTAAAAAGAAATATCAGAGGCGTTTACCGTAGGCTGGCTATAAAAAAGTATTGATAAATTCGAATATCGGAGAGACGAAGAAAGATATTGGTTGCGTCTCACGAGAATGGGCGCTGGAGGGGCCCATTCTAATATTGTAAAAAAAATAAAAACATTCAAAAATGCTCTTCTATTATTCTTCTATTAAATAAAAATTGAACACAAAAGATATGTAAAAATTTTAACACTTATTTTGACGTTCTTAAAACACTCATTGTAAATTTTAATGGTAAATATATCTTTGTTGTTCTTGAGCAATTTTAATTCAATTGATAATAGAAGAGCATTTTTAAGTTTAGCATGTGAAAATTGCACTTGATTCGTTTGAAAATTAATTTAAATAGAATTACGATTCAAAATAATTGATGAAAATTATGTCATCACGGCAATATAGCTTCAATTCATGGGACTGTTACTTTATGTCGAGACATAATTTTAATTAATTAATGAAACTCTTAAATCTCTTTATACAATTACTTTTTAAAATAATCTGTATAAAAAAATAATTTTAATTCGCTAAATTTATAGAAATCTTAACATTATCTGGCAAGCCAGTTTACTTTGTAATTAGCGTATAACAATACTCTGAAAGTGAACCCCGATGAACATCAGATTCTAATATTTCTTAAATTTCTTACTACAGTTTTCTTTCTTTCTCACTACAATCATTTGTAACGTCAAAATATGAAGAAGTCTGTCACTTCTCACAGTATTATTTTACGCCAATTACAGAGTAAAGTAGCTTATCATACATAATGTTAATATTACTATAAATTAATCGAATTGAAATTATTTTCTAATACAGATTATTTTAAAAAGTAAGTGTGTAAAGAGATTTACGAGTTCTATTAATTAATGAAAATTATGTCTCGACATAAAATAACAGTCGTATGAATTAAAGCTGTATTGCCATGATGACATAATTTTAATAAATTATTAAAAATCGTAATTCTATTTACATTATTTTTCAAACAAATCTTCGTATCCAAATAATTTTAATTTTTAATTGCATAAAGAAATTTCTTTATGCAATTAAAAATTGAAACAACGCCCAACCAAATAATATACCGCTCGCATAGCGCAGGCAGAAGACACCAAGTTTGCCCATGTGTTCACGTCGTAAAATGCTTTCTCTCTTGATCCAGCGTCAATCGAGGAGGATGCACGACCGTAGCGACTCCCATCACTTTCTGCCCGCTCCGCGATCTCCGTCGCGCTGTCTCGAGACACATACGTGTGCGGCTTCGCGTGTGTGCGGCAGCCGAGCGCCAGCGCCGAGGGACATCATTTCTGCCGGAGCGTACAACATCGGAGTTAGGCACGAGTTGCCCCGCGGCCGCGCGCCCGCTGTGCCTACAAACACGTCTCTTCCTCGCTGAATTGTCGCACTCGCGGAATCATCCCGTGCGCGTGTCTATATTTAGCACCGCTCATGTATTGCGCTTGTGACAACGTACACACACGATATCTCCGATTTATTAATAATAATAAAAATTATAATTATGTATAAGAATTTTGCGAGCACCGGGAGGCTCTTAAATTTTTATAATTTGCATAACATTACTCTTGTACATATCTATATTTCTTATCTTATAAATATTTTTTAAGAGTATGTCAACTGTGAAAAAGATATATTAAAAAGAACTCATCAAAGTCGATAGAAATAAAAACTATGTATAAATAAGTTTCGTTTGGCAATAAATATAATAAAGCTTATATCTTTTCAGGCTTGTGTGCCTAAAAAGATATCAGCTTTATTACATTTATTGCCAAAAGAAACTCATTTATACATAGTTTTTATTTCTATCGACTTTGATGAGTAAATATTTTTATTTTATGAATAAATATTTTCAATACAGATACATTATTATTATTATTATTATTATTACACATGTGTATAATCGACTGTTCAAGCATTATTGAGAAAATGAAAAAATACTTTCAGCAGCTATAGTATTATTACGGAAGAAGAATTGTAAACGGACCTCTCTGGCTGGATGTTCATGATTCTTGACAGTTATGCTGAAGGTTTCAGGTTCGATTCCTCGGGACGAGATTGTTTTTTTTGTAAAGTGTAGTATTAAAAAAAAATCAATAAATTCAAACATGCTTCTCTACAATTATATTAACTTGAATTTGGACACAAAAAATATGTCACAATTTTAACACTTGATAATAAAAGAGCATTTATAAACTTACTAATATTTTTAAAAAATTGTTATATATATAAGTTGTAAAAATAATTTTTATGTCATAGTAATTTGACACAATTGTGTCAAAATGACATTAAAATGATTAACGTAATTGATTGAAAAGTGACTTTTAATGATCATTATGTAGTCACTTTGACATCATTTTGATGTCGTGATGACTCCTTGTTCTGCTTGGGTAGTCAACGTTTTTCCACGCATGCTACGCAGCTAACTAGTAATTCTTCTTCCGTAATGTTACTATAGGTGCTAGAAATATTTTATTATTTTCTCGAGAATGCCTAAATAGCCAGTTCTATGGTTTTGCTGTATGTAGTAAATTTATGAATAAATACTACATAATCATTAAATTTTTGATCAGGGATCGCCGAGTTCCCGCAATATTGCAAAATTTTTGTTCCATCGCCAACAAAAACGAGAATATTTTTTAGTAGAAAAACCCTAATAGGATGTAACAAAGCGCCTAGAACGGCGCTCCGTGCACGCTACTATCGTAGACCAATACACGTGTACTCGATCGACATCCGTAACGGCGAGGACACCGCAGTTGTCATAAGTCTACGTCACATCATGCTTTCTCTCTCGACCCAGCGTCAAGTAAGAAAGATGCGTGAGGAGCTCTACTGTCTTTTTCTTTCTCAAGCAGTTTATTCTTCTCGACCTATCCTCTTCTGTCTCGAGCGTTTTTGATTTCTCTCGTTACAAGCCGGCAACACTGCACAGCTTAGCGAAACGATTTCAGATTTTCGTGTCGCGGATCAGAGTTGCAACGCGCGCGCGCACGCGACGTATTATTCTATATACGTTTTTTACTTACACACACACACACACACACACACACACACACACACACACACACACACACACACACACACACACACACACACACACACACACACACACACACATATATATATATACATATTACATATATTAGTAGGAAAATCTCGATAGGACAATATTTATTATATTATATGACAACAAAATCTTGCATAACAATTTTAATCAGCAATTATGTAGGTACATTTAGAAAAATAGATGTAAAAGTATTGACCTTTTGTAAAGTATTGATAACTGCCGATGTAATTTCAAAATAGTATTTAGTCAAACCTATGACGATATATGTCAATTTTATATCATGATATATTTACAAAATTAGAAAAAAATTTTTTAAATATAGCTGCGTTATGGATGAAACACTTATAAATATAATCCATATACATGTTTCCAAAAATGCTTAATTCTTTCAAAATTACCATTGTAAGAATATTGCAGTATGAAATACATTAAAATTTAGTATTGAAAAAAATAAAGAAATTACAAAATGCTTTTCTTTATTAATGAAATGGAAATTGGACACAGAACATATGTAACAATTGTAACACTTCTTTTGACGTTCAAACACTCATTGTAAATTTTCATGGCAAATACATCTTTCGTGCTCTTTAAATTTTAATTCGATTGGTAATAGAAGAGCATTTTTTAATTTTCTAATATTTTTTCATAATGACTTACTTAGTGTTAAATAATAAAACAAAGTTTAAAAAATAAATGTAACAATTTTAAAAAATCCCACTAACTTTTATATAATTCTACGTACATTATAAATAATTATATGTACGTGTGTATAAAGAATAATTTTTTTTTATAATTTTTACAATATCTGTGATTTCATTTGTCACATTCTTCACAAATTTATATATATATATATATATATATATATATATGAATAATTGTAAAAAACATTATTTTTGATACATCCGTAAATACAATTATTTATAATGTATGTAGAATTATATAAAAGTTAGTATGATTTTTTAAAATTGTTATGTAACATATATTTTTTAAACTATTTTTAATTATTTAACACTCCGTTCGTCATTAAAAAAAAATATTAGGAAATTAAAAAATGCTTTTTTATTATCAATCAAATTAAAATTTTTCAAAAACACGAAAAATGTATTTGCCATGAAAATTAACAATGAGTGTTTGTCACTCGTGGTCACTCGCATTCACCGTATCGTTCCCGCGCAGTAGTTTGAGGTTATAATGTAGAGGCAGTAGTCAGTTCGTACCACAATAGTGAGCGACCACGACAACAGTAACGGCAACGTTGTCCTCGTCGTCGTCGCCGACGTCGCCGTCGCCGTCGCAACGGTAACGGCAACGTCGTCCTCGTCGTCGTCGCCGTCGTCGTCGTCGTTAGTGCTGGTGATAATGGCTAGTGAACGACTACGACAACGGTAGCGGCAGCGGCAATGGCGACGTCGTCGTCGTCGTCGTCGTTGTCATCGTTGTCGTCGTCAGTGATACTGAGAATAGTGAACGATCACGACAATGGTTGCGGCAGCGTCGCCGTCGCCGTCGCAGCTGCCGCCGTCGCCGCCGTCGCCGTCGTCGTCGTCGTCGTCGTTAGTGCTGGTGATAATAGTGAACGACGACGAAAACGATAGCGGCAACGGCGACATCGTCGTCGTCGTCATTGATAGTGATAATAGTGATAGACCACGACAACGGTAACGGCAACGTCGTCCTCGTCGTCGTCATCATCGTTAGTGCTGGTGATAATAGTGAACGACGACGACAACGGTAGCGGCAGCGGCAATGGCGACGTCGTCGTCGTCGTCGTCGTCGTTAGTGCTGGTGATAATAGCTAGTGAACGACCACGACAACGGTTGCGGCAGCGTCGTCCTCGTCGTCGTCGCCGTTGTCATCGTCGTTAGTGCTGGTGATAATAGCTAGTGAACGACTACGATAACGGTAGCGGCAGCGGGGGACAACGGGAAGCCGCCGTATCGTCTGCGAAGACGAACTACGTTATGTAAGAAACCTATAATGAGATATCAAAAGGTTTTTTTCTTCATAGACCGGTAAACCATTCTAATTATAATTACATTTGTAATTACTGCCAGAGGCGTTTTGTGAGCTGGCTTGTTATAACAAAATGCCACAGCTGTAAATCGTGCTGTGGATAGTTATAAACAATTTTTGATTATTGCCAGTGGCGTTTTGTGAGCTGGCTTGTTATAACAAAATGCCACAGCTGTAAATCGTGCTGTGGATAGTTATAAACAATTTTTGATTATTGCCAGAGGCGTTTTGTGAGCTGGCTTGTTATAACAAAATGCCACAGCTGTAAATCGTGCTGTGGATAGTTATAAACAATTTTTGATTATTGCCAGAGGCGTTTTGTGAGCTGGCTTGTTATAACAAAATGCCACAGCTGTAAATCGTGCTGTGGATAGTTATAAACAATTTTTGATTATTGCCAGAGGCGTTTTGTGAGCTGGCTTGTTATAACAAAATGCCACAGCTGTAAATCGTGCTGTGGATAGTTATAAACAATTTTTGATTATTGCCAGAGGCGTTTTGTGAGTTGGCTTGTTATAAAAAAATGCCACAGCTGTAAATCGTGCTGTGGATAGTTATAACCAAATATCGGAGACGTTTGAATTTGCTAATTATGACACAATACTATAAATGTTTATCATACGCATATAATTTTTATAAAACGCTGTACTTCATTGTACTTCTCTTCTCTTTTTGTCATGTAACAAAAAGAAATAGAGTATCTGTCTAATAGAGCTCATGTGAAAATAGAAGAGAAACGACGCTTATATGATAAATGTCGATAAAAATGTTGGTATTATCGATATTTATCATTTTTAGTTCTGCAGAGATCCGCAGATGTCGCATTTAGTTCCACGGAGGGCCGCAGATGTCGCAGGACCATTAGAGTCTAGACCGACCTCGATTGAGTTCGCCGGTCACTTTAGCATCCCCTTAAGAAATATATGTAATATTTAACTATTAACAAAGGTTATTCGGAAAGTAAGGTCCGAATCGCCACAGCTAATCGAATGTCAGGAATGTAAGGAATTAGATAAAAAAGTTTTTCGAAAAAATCTGTAATGATTTATGTTTTATAAGAAATCGGACCTTATTTTCCGAATAACCGTCGTACAACAGAAAAATTAATAGAATAATATTGTAATTATTACCAATAAGCAGATAATAATATTAATATTTATTAGTTCTCTCTGTAGGAAATGTGAAAGGTTTAGTGTTTATTTCGTGGTACATAATTGCAAAAAGAATGTAAAGGATGGGAGTAGCTTTTGCATTCCTTATTCAGCTTGATTGTCTCACTCATAAATGGCTATAATCCCACCACTTTTGATATACGACAAAAGTGAAAGAGTTTTAAATTTAATAAAATAAATATTTCATATTTCTAATGTTTTTAGTGTTTTTTGTAAGTTATTATCAAACAAATTGATATATTTCACAACCAAGGGCGGCGTTTTGTATGTGGAATGACGGAGTACTCCACATATGTGAATTTGTGGCATGTGGAATTTCCACACATGGGAATTTAACATTGAATAAAGAGTTACAAGGGTACAAATTATGTATTAATAAGTCGTATGAGAAAATAGAACTAGTCAAGAGCAGTTTAAATCAAATGCGCAAAACAAAATTCGATTCTCTCTGGGATAATATTAATGTAGAAGAAACAGAATTTGTAATTGGGGAATCAGAAATTTAAAAACCAAGAAAAAATCCTTTTTATAAAACAGCAGTTCGGGAAATGTTGAAAAGTTTGCCATATAAAGATAATTTTTTTTCAACTATTCCCTTTTTTAAATCCGGATATTACTCTTTTTGACAAAGATAGAATCAAAATTAAAAATTTAACTTATATTGCCTTGCAAATAGAAAATTGTATTGATTTTTCAAAATTAGTATATGAATGAATGATTCTCCCATCAATGTTTAACACAGAAAAAAGAATTAGCGTTTTTAGCAATAAATGAGATGTGGAGAAAAATATTAAAATTTAAAGATTTTAATAGGAAACAAATGTTTTCGAATTTAAAATTATTAGTTAAAGCGGTTTTTTCTCTTCCTCATTCAAATGCCAAAGCCGAACAGATTTTTTCGATAGTTACAGATAATAAAAATAAGAAACGAAATCGGTTATGTATAATGAGACTTTTTTCGCAATTTGCATAGTGCGTTCAAGTTTTCAGGCTGAAGTCATAAATTGCATAAATTTCGAAGTTGATTCCAAACACTTAAAATTGCACAAATCTTAAAATTTATATCGAGCAATGCAGTTCATCTAATAATGATTGATTTTAATTTATTTTGAATTTTATTTTTAATATTATTTTATTTGAATATTATTTTTATTTTTTATTTTTATTCTATTTTAGTTTAATTAAAATTTTAATTTAATTTAAATTTAATTTACATTTTTTTTAAATTTATATATGCATCTAGCCAATTTTTGTGATCTTACATATTATTATTATTATTTATGTGTTTAATAAGTTTCAGGTTAATACGGTTCAGAATTGCTGTGTTCAATATATGTTTTTAATGTTTCAGAAAATATTTTATTTTTTAAATTATTTTAAAGTGTAATGTTATATAATATATAAGCCGTGTGTAATATTATATTCATTATTTCTTTGTAATAATTTTTTTGTTCATTAGGTTTAGTTTTATAATGTGTTCATTACTTAGTTCTATATTTGTGATTACATTAAATAATTATTTTCTTTATATAAAGCATATTTTTATTTACGTTCATCATTTAATGTAAATTTATGTAATGTCAATTACTTTTATAAAATATATATATTTTGTAGTATGAATACTGGTAAGGTTTTTGGCAATTTTCCTTATCCCAGTGTTCCTTATGCCAGATGGTTCACATAAGAGTCCTCTAAATAGATTTAATTTTCCCCTAAAAATCCCCTAAAACCCCCACCAATACTTCCCTAAATCCTCGAACTACTTAACGCTCTCCTCACTAGCATAGTCACACATGCGCAGAAAACAGTCTATTTTTTTCACTGATAGCTGCATTTGAGTGCAATTATATAATAGAAATATAACAGTGCAATATAATAACGAAAAATTCAATTGGTTGTATAACTGGATGGTCATCTTTAGATGTACAAAATACCAAAAGTTGCAAAAAATGATAAAAAGTATGTACAAAAGTACATAACAAATTGGGAGTTAGAATTAACCTTCAAGGTAACTTAACCTAGTTGATGTCATTTTGGCGATACTTTGGTTGATGATGGCAGAAAACAAAATATAAACACTTATGTTTGTCATAGTAGTCATAGACGTATGGACAGGCAGAGAAAAACGTGTAAGTCGTGCTATTGTGTAAATGTGTGAATGCGGTTATGTATTACATTTTTCTCTGCCTTACTATACATTCACAACTATGATTACTACGATAGACGTAAGTGTTTACTTCTCGTTCTCTGCCATCAGCTTCTTCCTTGAATAGTAACGTCAAAATCGCTCTTTTATGTTATTTTTTAATGATATAGATTGGTTAAAACTGTCGCCTGATGGAGAGTTGCGCAAAGCATTTTGCGCCTTTTGCAATACAATTCTCGCCGCGCACAAAAAGGGATTGACGGAACATGCTGCGTCAAAGAAACACAAGCAATGCGTAAAAAATCAAAATATCATTGCTTAATTACCAAAACTGGACAAATTTGCAAAAGTGACTCTGTCAGAGAAAACAAAAACAGCTGAATTGAAAATTGCTGTTTATGTGGCAGAACATTCCTCTATAAAAGCTGTCGACCATCTTGCTATTGTGATTAAAACTTTTGACGAGGAATCTCAAGTCTTGCAAAACATAAAGCTGCACCGAACAAAATGTTCAGTTTTAATAAAAAATATTTTATCGCCCTGTATTGTGCAAGATCTCCTTGAAGACATCAGAAATTTGCACTATTCATTAATTATCGATGAATCAACGACGATCGACACGACAAAAGTACTTTATCTCGTGATATGACATTTCAGTCAGTTAAAGAAAAAAATCGTAACAACTTTTTATCGTTTGATCAAAATAAGAGCAGGCACCTCTGACACTATTACCGCAGCTATCTTGCACCAATTGAAAAGCAATCATTTAAAGCCAGAAAAGCTTTTAAGTCTAGGAGTTGATGAAGCCAGCGTAAACGTAAGCATACATCATTCGGTGACGACGATATTGCAGGACATCAATCCCGAGCTTATTGTAATTAAGTGCATTTGTCATTCGTTACATCTTGCAGCCGAGGAAGCTTGCAAAGTTTTACCAAGGCATCTCGATTTCATGGTACACGAAACACACACGTGGTTCTCCGTTAGTAGTAAACGTCAAATCGAATATGCAGAAGTTTATCGTACTTTTACTGGTAATGCACCTAAAAAAAATCGTTAAGCTATCGAATAACCGGTGATTGGTGAGGCTCCAAGCTGTTGATGCCATTCTTAATCAATGGGACGTACTACAATTACATTTTAAAATTATGGAAAATAACAAGGAACACTGCTATACGGCTTGTCAACTACATAGCATGTTTTCGACGCTCGAAAATAAATTATATTTGACTTTTCTCAGTTCGACGCTGCAAAGTATCGTAGGGCTAAACAGATTATTTCAATCTAATTCCATTGACCCGGTTAAACTGTTTAAAGATATGAATGATGCTATATATTCACTTCTTCAAATGCTCGTCGTTCCGTCGCAACTAAAAAAAAATATTGCATTACGATCTTGCAAGATACGATTTCAAACACTTTGCATGTCTTTCGAGTGCATTAATTTTGGGTACGAGTTTAATGTTTTATCTGCCAACATTAATCAAGAATCAGTTGTGCAAATCAAAGAACGTTGTAAAGATTTTTTAATCGTTCTCATATCAGAATTACAAAAAAGAATCCCTAATAATATAAAAATGCTTAATGAAATATCAACATTTTTGCCACGATTCGCATCGTCAAGTAAAACCTGATATCACAAATATTGCGATCAAGTTTAAGCATAGTCTGTGCAATGATATTAGTTCAACTGTGAAAGAATGAAATGTACTATAGAGCTGAAGTTACCGAACTTGTCTGCACTGAGAAATATTGAACCAAGATCAACAAGCTTACAGACGCAGGTGGAAATAAAAAATTTGGAAATATATTAAAACTTGTTCTAGTACTGCTTAGTCTACCCTTTTTGAATGCTGCAGTCGAACGCGCATTTTCTATCGTAAATATTGTTAAAGACAAATTACGTAATAAAATGTCGGTTAAAATGGTTGAGGCAGTTTTACATGTTCGTTGTACTCTCGATATTAAATGTTCCAAGTTCAAACCCACAGAAACTATGTTAAAACGGTTTAATTCTGAAATAGTATACAACATGATAAACGTTTATGACATTAGGGTATTGGATATTTTAGCAACTGAGAATTAATTCTCATGTAACTTTTATAGTTTTATTTATAAACTCTGTTATAAATAAATATATACTATAAACCTTGTTAAAAATAAATAATATATTCAATATTATCATTGTTTATGCGTATATGGACATATATTTGTTAAAAACTGCCTTGAAATGTACTGCTCAATATTATACCTAGTCTAGATTGAAAGACAATCCTACTTTTACTTGTGACTCATCCAAGTAAAGTAGATGTAGAGTAAAAATTTACTGAAATTATTAATTATACTGGATGTTACGTCCGCGGATTCGCGAAGATTGCGATCCCGGGACGTAGATCTTCTTTGTTGGTTAGTTTTGGCGTTAAGGCAGCTGTCACCAGTCGCGGCTCCAAATCATTTGATAACACGGCCGGATACGCGACAAATTCCTTGTATGGGAAATAGGAGGTATTGTAGGAAGATATATTATTAGGTGATTTATGAGTAGGTTTAGAAAATGTAGTAGCGTTTTATTAACGCTTACAGGAGTTGTAGCGTGCGTGCTTGAGCTTGGCGTGGGGTTAAATGAATGACAGAGCGTGTTATGTTTAAATATAAATGTGTATGTATTTTTCATATGTACAATGGGGAAGTGATACTATGTCTTAGACGCGTGTTAAGCAATAAAGAGGTAACTCGACAGGGTCCTCTGGACTTTAAAGGGGGCCCTGATGTCTTCAATAATTCGGGGCCCTCTTCGAGCGAGGCTGGACCTGGCCGGCTTCAACGTTGTTACCCTGAGAGGCAACGGCCGGGACCCGAATCGGCGCGGGATCGGGGGATGTCTTGGCCGGCTTAGCCCGCGGCCTCCCGTCCGCGCTAACGCCCTTGGCTGGGGTTGCTCCGGAGACGACTACGTCATCCAAAGCGGTGAACGGGGATCCAGGCGAGCGGTCCCCCAAGTTTCCGGCGGGTTCCTGAGTAGACGAGTCGTCGTAACCCAGAGCCTCGTCCACCTCTGGGAGAGGGCAAGGGGCTGAGTCGTGGAAGCGGGAAAACCGATGGGTCAAACTCGCCCGCAGCGTTAAGATCCCTGATCATCTTCCGGAAAAAGCGCTTTCTGCCGCCGGCGTACGCGCGGTGTGCCCTACGTTTGCCCATACGTGCTTCAAGCGAGACATGATAGAGTTAATATGGGGGAAGGATTGCCACGTGAATGCGTAAATGAGCAGGTAACTTACCGGTCTTCCGAATGGACGACTTTAACGCGTGAGAGAGAGAGAGAGAGAGAGAGAGAGAGAGCTCTGTATGAATGATCTACGAGTAAGATAAATTATTAATCAAGTGTACGTTATGAGTGACGAATCTGCTGGGTCGGAGTGGTCACCCGTTAGAACGCCTCCCTTAAAGGTGGAAATTATACGGAAAAAGAGGGGACGGTGAAAGCGTCGAAGAGTCGCGCTAGCGAGTCTTCCTCGACGGGTTGGAAAAGGAAGAAGGACGGTGTCGAAGAGTCGCGTTAGCGAGTCTTCTTCGACGCCGTAGGAGAGGGAGAGAGAGAGAGGAGACGTTGGAGAGTCGCTTTCGCGAGTCTTCTCCAACGCTCGGAAGAAAGGGAGGGAGGCAGAGAAACGAGTAAGGCCACACTCTAGCTAGTGCTAGGTGAGGTTCAACCCTCAGGATCTCTGGTAGAAAGGAGGGAGAGGAAAAGAGGCGATCCGACCGGGGCCACCCCGAAGACCAACGTCTTCGTCAGGAGTAAAACCCTCCCGTCGCTGAGATCGTACCTGGAGGTCTGAACGTTGGTGGTCGCTGATAACAGCGATCTCACTCGACCAACAAGACTGATCTGCCTCTCGAGCACCGATTTCGCTCCTTATATAGGCAAGGATATGGGCAAGAGGTGTCGCGGGACGATTCCTCAGGTTCGCGGAAAATTCGGAGCGATAGTTTTTCGTAACGTGTGGCCCTTAGAAGCCCGCCCCGTTCCGCGACCGCGCGGCTTGCGCCTATATCGCGCGAGCGCTTGTAGACTTCTCCGGGGATCGCGACTCGCGGGGGCACCGCATACCAAGCCCCGACGCGAAATCCAGTGCTCAGAAAATTAATAGAATTTAATAGAATTTATATTAGAATTGAGAGTGTGCGAGGCGATAGCGCCAAGCACATGCAATAGTTTTATGTAAAAAAAGTTAAGGTTTAATTATCGTTCGTAGGAGATTAATTGATTCAAAATTATTTGGCATTTTTATTGGCCGTGATTTTAGAGTTGTTTCGATCGGAGTTGCATGGCGCAGCAGTGGAAAGCGTCCATGAGTGGATCACGTTTCGATAATTATAAATTTTTTGCCGTTCTTAATATTTCGTATTAAATTGGAAAGATGAATAGAATTCCAACGCGCGGAGCTTGGAGATATCAGAGAGGGTCGCGAGCCGAGGGGTCGGCGCGCACGATGTTTGTCTCGCGCCGATGGACGCTCGCGGGTGTTGCGCGTCGAGGGGGCGGCACGATGTAGCCAAGCCGTATGAGATTTGAAATCGAGCGATATCGATTTATGATACTGATGCGGGATTTATCCAACTGATCGGAGGATGTTTCCGGATTCTAATTAGGCTATTATTAGTACGGATGGCCCGGGAAAATAAAAATTTTCTCGCCAGACGTAACACTGGATATTAATAAATATCAATAAGAAATGAATAATAATATTAATAAATTAAATTATTAATTATATTAAAATTTTTGTCTATCTATACTATTCAATCGAGTAAGCCACAAGTAGGATTATACTTTGGTCTAGATCGGATATGAAATACTTCGATCTAGACCGATTGCATTATTTTCGATCTTTAACTATATAAATATATATAGACTGCCAGTTGCTATATTCTGCTCAGGTTAGCTATCAAAAAACTACGAATTAAAAAAATTCTGATTTATTGTTTTATAAAAAAATATATTTTTCCCGAAAATTTTAAAATCCCCTAAAAAATACCCTAAATAAGGTTTTCCCTTGTTTGTCCTTCGATGCAACTAAAATAACCCTAAATTTAGGGGAAAATCCCCTGTTCTGCCAACACTGCCTTACCCTGGCAACAAATGTTGGTATTCTTATTGGTTCTGCCAAATAAAATGTATTATTTGATTTAAATATGTAAAAACATGATTAAAAATTTTTTCGATATCCTTCCCTTCATTTCTATATTAATTGTACTTTTTGTTTTATAATAAACCCATACCTTTTACGGTCGTTTGTACTTTTTTGTTTCAATTATTAAGCTTAATTATTACCTTATTATATCTCTCTATAGATTTATCTCATCTGATTGTGATGAAGCTCTAAAATGTACTTTTATTCCTCTAAATTTGATACTTCACTGAAATCAGGTGCACAGCCATGCACGTTCCAAACGGAAACAGTGGTGTGCTCATGAGTCGGCCGCGGTGGCGCCTAGATATAACGCTTATGGCCGCATTCGACTCATGAGAAATTCCCCGCGGCGTGGCCGCCTAGCGGTGGCGTCAGCACTCACTTGTTCGCGTGGGACCTTACAAACGGCGGGACCAAATATTATCATATCAACAAATTGTTGACAAGCCGCAATTTAAGAACTTCAACAATATTCATCAGTATTCTGCTTTTTGTATCAAACTTTTGATATCATAAGTGCCGTCATTTTGTTCTCATGTTGTTGTCGTTATGACATATACGAATGCGAGCTCATAACGAGCCGTCAGTTTACTGTCAGTATTACGTATTATTATTCATAAATTTTTGGTCTTAAAATTTCATTACTTGGTGATATGTTTTTGCTCTCTTGTTGCCAACTCAGTTTGCACATAGGACTTCGGTGTCAGCAAATTGACGGCAACTTTACAACAACTCGTGAAGTGCATTAGTTCACTTAATATGCGAAATCACGCTCGGCTATCTGGGATATTTAAGAAATGTTTATTTAATTAGTATATGATAGTATTTCTATACGTGTTATAAACGTAGATACAATTCTGGCATTTTATAAACCATTTTTCAACGTATAAAATACGTTTCGTATTATATATACGTAATAAGAACGATTATTATAAATGTATATTACACTAACGTGAAAACCATTTTGCCTATATACTGAAGAAAAAATTTTGTTTAATGTAATAAACCGATTTTTTTTAAATTTGATTTTTTAAATTTTATTAAATGTGCACTTTGTTTCCAAAAATATTTTGATGTATTAAATAAACAATTGTTTGCATGTAACAAAAATTATCATTTTTACATTGAATTACTCTATATATTGATATTAAATAACAATTTATTTGATCGTAAGGAATTATTTAATAAAATGAAAAAAACCTATTTTCTTAAAACAAGCAGCCAAAAATAAATAAACAAAGGTTTATATTAAATAAGTGTTAAATTTACGACAAAAAATCTTTTAATAAAATAAAAAAAACCAGTTTCTGTAAAACAAGCAGCCCAAAATTGAAAAAAAGTTTTATAATTAAATAATTATTTATTCAAAGAAAAAAAATAATTTAATATAAAAAAACTGTTTCTTTCAAACAAATAATTGAAAGTTAAAAGAAAAATGTAATATCAATGAATAATTTATTGACAGTTGAAAAATGATTTATTAAAATAAAAGAAATCAGTTTTCTTAAAGCAGACAAAAATTCAGAAAAAATTTGATATTAAATATTTGTATATTTAAAATTAAAATACGGTATATTGAAGTAAAAAAACTTGTTTCCTTGTAACAATCAAAAATTAAAACAAGATTGATATTAAATAATTATTTATTTGAACCTAAAAAATAATTAATAATAATAAATTACGATAAAATATTTGTTGAAATTTAGTAAATAAATTTTTAAAATATGATATTAAATCCAGATTTTTTAATTTTAAAAGAAAGGTTTTAGTAAATATTTGTTTAAATTTAGTTTTTCAAAATTATAAAATTAATAGTTTTCAAGTTTATAAAATAAATAGTTTTTTTCAAAAGAAATACATTTTTTAATTTATTTAAAAATATTATACTATTTTCCAGAAATTGCTTGAATTAAATGTAATAAGTATTTTATTGAAAATATTAAATTATTTACAGTTTTATATAAAATCTATATCTTTTTATATAAAATATGATACAAATATATAAGACTAAATAACCAAAGGGATAGTGAAAGTGTTCGTGTGATATTCAAGACGCAAGTTTCTTCCTGTTGAAATCAGCTTTATTTTAATATAACTTCTTATAAACGGTATCACAAGTGTACGATTAGCTCAGTATTAGCGTATTAGATTATTGTTCCGAAGACTTTAGGTTGGAATCCCGCCAATGCGTTTTCAAAAGTTGTAAAACAATGTGTAATTGTAATTAGTGAAATAGGATCTTATATGCGAAACAGTGAAGATTAAGCTATAAGAATAATAAAATCTGTTAAAAAATTTAAAAAAATATTTAATGTTTTATTAAATTATCAGTTGAAGTACATATTTTATTACTTTCAAACAAATGATTTGTTTAGATACAATAAAATTTATTAAGTTTGAAGAAATCGTTTTTTTTTTGGTAGAGTCTTTTTTTTACTTAAAGAATAATTCTTTCTTTTCTCTATAAAATCTGTTTCTTAGTAATTATAAAGATTGTTCAATTAAAGAAACATTTATTTAAATTAAATATAATTTATTATTTGCAAATTAAATCACATCTTTGCTTTTACAGTATATTTTTTTAATTCAATAATATTTGTTATTTGACTTAAATAAAAAATCCCTTTGTAAGTATTCAATGAAATTATGTTTTTGAATCTAACAAATATTTTTTTTAATTCAGAATATTTTTGTTCAGTATACGTATTTGCCATACAGGGTGATTCAAAATAACCTATTGGTCCCGAAGCTGGCATATTTGTAATCGAATTCTGAGACGATTCTTCATTTTGCAAAAATTTGTCCGGAGCTTAGTTTTCAAGTTACAATAAGAATTAGTTAGCGTATAACGGGTCGGATACAAGTGGTAGACAGGGGCGGCGCGACTTACTGTTACACGTGGGTGTTTCAGTGGGGTACCTCCTGCGCTCAAATGACTGACAAAAGTACATGGACAGCACATTTCTATTTAAACTCTCTCTCTCTCTCTTTCTCTCTCTCTCTGTTCTGTGGCCCGGTGAGTACTTACAGTCGTGTGTCATATCGCTCCGTATTGGATACTTTTTTTCTGCAGTTTTCTGCCCCGCGGGGCATCTTTGTTGCAGTTCCGGGTTTTTATTCAGGGCTGTTTTCTTGCTCTCTGTTCTTACTTGCAAAATTCTGCGCGGCATTGTCTGGATTTTCGGACTTTCACTGTGAACTTTTCGGTGATCTCTACTCGCGACGGTGTAAGAAGACATCGACGGACGACGCGGAGGACTCTGATTGGCTGCCTGTCGCGCTGTTGGTGCACGATGTCGGAGCGTGGTCTCGCCGCGGCCGGTGAGGAAAGTGCTGAAGCGGCGAGCGACGAAAACAAAAACAAGGGACTTCGAAAACGGATCTCATTAACGAACGTGTCTCTCGCACCGAGTTCGACAAGCGTGAGCGCGTCCCAAATTCTCGCTCTTCGTCAAACTGTGAACAGACACAGCGACGAAGTAGCGAAGATTTTGTTAAGTAGCAAGGAGTCTCTGGAGAGGCGGAGGCAGATTGAGTCCGCCTTTCGTGTCTGCAGGGACGCATTTCTCGAGCTGTCATCGGCTTACTTAAGTGTTTTGGAAAAACATGTGTCTGCTCCTCCATTATCTGAGGAACTTAAAACTCATATAGATAAAGCAGTCACTAATGCGTTCGACTCCTTGCGAACGCGAATGGAACATGCTGATCGGGCGGTCGGGACGACCTGTGCGCCGAGTACGTCTGCTAATACAGGCGCGAAAACCTATGCGTCCGCTTGCTCGGCGCAATCGACGGTCCGCGTAGCCAGGGGTCCTGTACTGAACATTCCAAAGACTACTAATCTTATAGTCACTCCCACGGGCGAGTCTGGCCTTGCGACTTCTCGCGAAACCAGGAGTGTCTTGGAAAAATCGTTAAAGCCCTCCGAGTACGACCTAAAAATATGTCGGATATCGTCAGTCAGAAAAAACGGCATTCGTATCGAGGCCCATTCAGTGGATTTGGCCAAATTGAGGCAATCGCAGGTTTTGGACAGGGTCGGTCTCAGGCTAGAGCAGGGAACCAAAATCAATCCTCGGCTCATAGTGCACGGAGTTCCCTGCGGTATGAAGAGTGAGGATCTCAAGAAGGAAATCATCTCTCTAAATTTGAAAAATGTTGCTTCCCCGGACGTCAGGATTATTTATATTTTCCCTCCAAGAGAGAATCGAAAATTCACCAGCTGTGTCATAGAGGTATCACCCGCTATCCGCGCCCAATTACTGAAGGAGGAATTAATTTTTGTAAATTATTCCGTCTGCAAAATTGCTGACTACGTAAAGGTTTTACAGTGCTATAGATGCTTGGCTTTCGGTCACTTCGCCAAGACCTGTAAGTTCCCACCTCGCTGCGGTCATTGTGCTGAGGGACACGAAACCAGGGATTGTGTCACGAGGGGGAGGGATCCGATTTGCGGCAACTGCATGCGATGGCTGCCTCACGAGGGGCGATCTCACTCAGCACTGGATAGCGGATACTGCCCCATCTTGCGAAGGAGAGTCGCCGACCGTATAAAGAACATAGATTATGGACAGTAAAGGGACGGAATACATTCAATTATGTCATGTTAACTGCCAATCGCTGCTTGCACATATAGACGAATTCCGAGTCCACTTTGCTAACTCTAAGTATCATATCATCTGCCTTACAGAAACCTGGCTCAAACCAGCTATTTCGGATCAAATGATATCTCTACAGGGCTACTATCCGCTCAGATGTGATCGGTTCGGGAAGCAGGGGGGAGGTGTGGCTCTCTTCGTGCGCGAGCACCTGCGGGTCCGACTGATACAACATTCAAATAACGTTTATAGTCACAAACCGGAGTACATTCTCGCGGAGGTGATTCCGGACGGAAGGTCGAAGATTCTTCTCGGCGTGGTGTACAGACCTCCACACTGCGGATATCTGGCGGATTTTCTAAACGTCTTTACAGATGCTTCTGCATTATATAATCACTCCATCATCTTCGGTGATTTTAATGCCGACCTATGCTCTCAGACGTTCGACTCTGAGTAGATTAAGTCTTTCGTGGACACATCTAATCTATTCCTGGTGCCTTTCGAGCCAACACACCATACTCGTTCCTCATCCACGTGGCTGGATTTATGTATCATCGACGATGATGAAAAACTTGTGACGAAGGGTCAACGCGATGTCACGTTTCTCTCCGCACATCAGCTGATTGAGATAACTTATAGAATCAAAGTTGATCGCTATTGCAAAAGGTGTATCTCGGCGCGAGATTTTCGTTCCTTTGATAGGGACACCTTCCTGGATGAGCTTAGCACGTGCGACTGGGAGGCTCTATACTGTGAGTGTGATATTGACATAAAAGTCAGAATGTTCAACAACTACGTCATTGGATGCTTCGACAGGCATGCTCCGCTGAAAGAAATTGTTCCAAAGCACCTGCCGTCGCCGTGGATCACTAACGAGATCAGAAGGTCTATGGCGGAGAGGAACAGGAGTCGGAGAAGATGGAGGAGGAGCCGTCTAGAGGCGGATTACGACTCCTTCAAGAAGCTAAGAAATCAGGTGCAATACATGGTACGTACCGCCAAAACTACTATCAGGCGACCTTCTGCGAGCTTGAGGGGTCCAATGCTGTGTGGAGGAGGTTAAAACAACTCGGGTTGATAAAGTCCAGGGCGATGGAGAGGAAACTACTCTTTCCCACGGAGGATTTAAACGCATTCTTTACTAACCACGTAATGGCAACGGAGCATGAATGTGATGATGTCCACCTGGGAGAGGAATCGTACGACGATTCAAAATTTTATTGGAGCTACATCGAGCCTCGCCACGTCTTAAAGGCTCTAACATCACGTGGATCTGAGGCTGCGGGCGTGGACGGTTTGGCGCCGAGGCTGCTGCGCATAGCCCTGCCATGTATTTTGCCCGCTGTGACTCATATTTTCAATTACTGCCTCGAGGCTGGAGTGTATCCCGATCAGTGGCGTACAGCAGCCATCTGTCCAATACCTAAGGTCAAGTCCCCTTTTCAAATGAAGGACTACCGACCGATCTCAATTCTGTGTTTCATCTCCAAGGTCTTGGAACGAATTGTGGCAGATCAGATAAAAGTCTACCTAGAGAGACAGGACGTCTTGGATCCGAATCAGTCTGCTTATCTGAGGGGCGCATCCACTCAAACGGCCTTGATCAAATTTCTGGACGATGTCCGCCAGGCGGCGGATTCTAGAAGAGTCACAGTGTGTGTCTTCTTCGACTTCACAAAGGCGTTTGACTACGTCTGCCATCGCACATTAATAGAGAAGTTGAGGAATATAGGCTTTTCGTGCTCCTCGTTGCGCTGGGTTTGCGCCTATCTTTTTCTAAGGAAACAAGCGGTTAGAGATCCACTCACGCGTGGGCTGTCTGAGGTTAGAAGCGTCACCTCGGGAGTACCGCAGGGCTCTGTTCTGGGGCCTCTGCTGTTCGTCCTTTATCTCTTGGATTTTAGGGACATTTTAAAAACCTGCAATTATAGCTTTTATGCTGATGATCTACTTATATACTCTCACACAGAACCTCGATTTTTGCACGACAGCATATCCTTAGTTAACGAAGATATTAAGAGCATCTCAGACTGGGCCACAAATAACTGTCTTACACTAAACCCCTCCAAAACCACAGCAATGGTAGTGGGTACAGCCAGGTACGTGAATAACCTTGCCTTGAATGAGCTTCCCTGCATAAGGGTTAACAACTCCGACATACCATTTGTGGACTCAGTCAATTACCTTGGACTGACTATTTCTGACAACTTATCGTGGGAGAAGCAGGCAGCTAGGACAACGTCTAAAATATACGCCTCGCTACATCAATTGAAGTTATGCAAAAATCTCTTGCCTATCTCCCTCAGAGAAAGGTTAGTAAAAACGTTAATCTTTCCAATTCTGGACTATTGTTCAGTCACTCTTACGGACATCTCTCAAGAGCAGAACCTTAGGCTGCAGAGGGCCTTGAATGCCTGTGTTAGGTTCATCTACCAAGCAAGAAGGGACGAACATATCACCCCTTATTTTGATAAACTAGGGTGGTTAAAGACTCATTCCAGGCGAAGTTACCTAATAGGGAGCCTCACCTTTCGTATAATGCGTACAAAAAAAACCTCCCGCAATCTATAAGGGTTATACTCACAGAAGCGACGTGATAGTCCGCAACACAAGGGCCGCGAGTGACATGTTGACCGTGCCGTACTGTAGAACCGAGTTATATAGGAAGTCTTTTAGGTGCGTTTCTATCGAGTTATGGAACAGCCTCCCATCTGACATCAGATGTGCCAAATCGCTAGACACCTTTAAATCTGGACTTTACAATTTCCTGTTCGGAACAAACCGTTGATGGGCCGAAGTCCGCTTCGACCCAATCAATCGAAACATCGGTCTCGATACTGACTAATTATTTCTAGTCCATATTTATATTAATTTCACTTACACTATTACTAATTTCTAATTCTAATTTTTTTTCTTTTTCTTTTTATTGTATTTTATGTTAATTTTAGATTATATAATATTGTATACTAGTATCTATTTTTCTGCGATTTTTGATCTCTCATGTCAAACTTAATGATGTAATGGATCATGCGCTTGAGGGGATCTAATCCCAGAGCGCGTAATAAATGACGATTCTCTCTCTCTCTCTCTCTCTCTCTCTCTCTCTCTCTCTCTCTCTGTCACTTTAATTATGCTACATTTAACTTGTCAAATTTTGATCTGTCATCCGGCCGTCAAATATCGGGATGATCGTGAAATCTTCAAGTTTACATTATTATAATAAATGTACATACGCCCGCGAATAATAAAATTTTATGCAAATTAGATTACTTAAATGTCCACTTGCAAGTTAAAAGTAGCACGTTTAGAGAAGAGAAGAAAGGGGAGGGAGAGAGAGAGAGAGAGAGAGAGAGAGAGGGAGAGAGAGCAGGGGGGTTTGAACAAGTTTAAACACGTTTATTCACGCACCACCCCATACGACGATCAGCTTATTGTCCTATTTAAACTTCCTCTCTTTCTCTCTCTCTCTCTTTCTCTCTCTTTCTCTCTCACTTTAATTATGCTACATTTAATTTGTCAAATATCGATCTCCGTCATCCGGCCGTCAAATATCGGGATAATCGTAAAATCTTCAGGTTTACATTATTATAATCAATATACATACGCCCGCGAATAATAAAATTTAATGCAAATTAGATTACTTAAATGTGCATTTGCAAGTTAAAAGTAGCACTTTTAAAACGCACAAGAAGGAAAGAAAGGGGCGAGAGAGAGAGAGAGAGAGAGAGAGAGAGAGAGAGAGACGGGGGGAGGAGGGGGCTTCAAACAAGTTTAAGCACGTTTACTCACGCACACGGCGATCAGCTTATTGTTTCTACGATGCGACAGTTCAATTTAAATTTGTCCTTTATCCCGATCTATCCCTCGAAGTTGTTTTACCACATTTCACCACATTTATACTATTTACTCGGCACTTGATCGATGAACGCGGAACTACGCGACGAACCGATCGATCGACTTTATTAATTTCTATTAATCACTACTCTAATCACTACAATCATTCGATGCATCAAAATTACTCGAAGAAACACGTGTCTACGTTACGATCACACAACACGTGTTCGCTCGACGATATCAAGCAGTCGACTGGATGTTATTGGTTATGTCGTTATAAGAGTGTCGAACGATTGGTTAAGCTGGACCTCCCACCAGCGAAAATCGAGTTTGCACTAAGTCAAAAATTTAGTGCTTTTTAGGTGCTAATTTAGTACTCTAGTCCGAATTTTGGTGCTTAAACCGTTTAGCAGTAATTAAAAAAAAAAAAAAAAAAATGGGGGTGCAGCTTAATGGCAAGCTGGACGCCCCCATAATAAAAAAAATATATACAGTGGTCACAAACACAAAACAAGCACACTAGAATTTAGTGCTAATTTAGTGCTCAAAGAAACCCCTAAAATAAATTAAAAATATATAATTGTTTAAAAAAATATTACTATATACCTAGCGCAACATTGCGATCTCGGAGAACAATACTTACAGACCACAATATTTGTATGCTTTCGGTAGCATACAAATGAAATAACAAGGAAAACACAAATAATTGAAATATAACAAAATTCAAAGTTATTAATATAACAATAATTATTAATCTATCCTGTCCAATAGAGCAAAAAATCAGTTATTAAATCGTCGAATTTGACGCAAGTAAAAATTATATACTAAAATGTTCCTTAGACATCGTAGTATCAAAATAAATTAATTGCGAATTTGGTGCTCGATGCCACTTGCTGAAAAATAAATTGTTTATGCGGGGAGAGCACGCGCCGCGCTCTAACTTTACTCTTCTGATCGTCAGAGAATTTGGTGCTCATAAGAATCTTATACTAAAATGTTCCTTAGACATCGTAGTATCAAAATAAATTAATTGCGAATTTGGTGCTCGCTGAAAACTGTTGAAAAATAAATTGTTTATGCGGAGAGCACGCGCCGCGCTGTAACTTTACTCGTCTGGTCCACAGAGAATTTGATGCTCGTAAAAATTTTATATCAAAATGTTTTTTTGTAACTTGCAGAACTTTTTTCTATATTTATTTTAACGTTAAAAGAATTAATGTTAAGATGACAAACGTACAATGTTATTAATTTATTTTTTGTTTAATTCTACGTTTACTTATTCGATTTTTCTTTTTCATGTGTAACTGCGTTGTGTGTGAAATGTGTGTATTTGGACGTCACCGAAACAGTGTTACATTTACATATTCTTCTATGGTTATAATGGCCGATTGTGTTATAAGAATGTGTAATAGTAATTGTGACCATGTATGAAACTATGTGTTAATGCGTTTTACGACTTTTCTTTTGTTACCTGCGCGTCTTCCCCTTAGTCCCCCCCACAGCGAAAGGTCTGACATTTGCCTTATATGGACAAATACCTTTCACTTTTTTTACTGCCGAAGTTCTGTTCTGTACACTTCTTTTTATCCCTTCTATTTTTCCTTCCCTTTCCTTGAAAAATTCGAATTTTGCCGTTTAGTTTATCAGTTTTTTCATGAAATTTCTTCGTTTAGTTAAACAGTCTTTTTGTGACTGTGGTTGAGAAAAGACTTTCTTTGCATTTGCTTGCTACTGTCGAGAGATTGTTCTCTTGCAGCGTTTTAGTTTTATAGTTTTTATTTTTTTTGCATTATATTTCTTTTTGTTTTTTCGTACGTGACGCGATACATTTTTCATTCCAAGTTTAGTGTTGTAGTATCTCGTATGGTTTTGTTATATTTAATCAGTGTGCCAAAGGATTAACGTTGGATTTTCATCATGCCTGCACGACTAAAAATTGGAAGACCATTTAAAATAGATAAGTGCAATGTAATCGATGTATTGATGAATTGTAAAGACCGCTTAATTATTGAAAATCAGAAAGTTATTTAAAAATTTGACGAAATTTGGATAACAATAGCAAGAGAATTAGAAAATCGTATGACGCAAATTTCTTTGTATATTTTTGTTTCGTGCAATACATATGACGTAAGAGATCAATTATCTGACCGGCTTTCTGTCTCTTCTCATCAGTCAGTCGATATTGAACATCCTGTTCCAGAGTTCACAAGCATTACTAGTACTTCAGATTCGACAAGAAATTGTAAGGAGGCGGCCCTGAGCACCACTTAGCCGTGGGAGAAGTTGTTCGAAAAGTCGGAGCGCCGAGCGCCTGTGATTTGGCGAATAGCGATCGCTCCTGTAGAGCCGCGCGCAGGTGTTAGCCCCTGTTTCCGGAAAAGTCAGATTGTAACCGGAGCGGAGCACCGAGACACTCTCGATCGTGTCGCCGTGCGGACAAGGTAACCGCGAGTCTGTTGAACCAACTGTATAAGGAAATAAAGTGTCTTGCCAACCATTAACCACGAGTCGATTCATACCATTCTGAAAGTCTTACAATTTCTCAGAAGTGGGATCGGCCCCACTATCCCATGTCGTGTCGGAAATAAAAACTCTACGTCGTGTAAAGCCGGGGAAAAACCGGCGCCGAGTGTCGTGCCGAACTGATAGCGTGGAGCTTATCCATATCGTGTCGAGTCGAGATCCAGTCGGTAATCCTTGTCGTCCGCGAGTTTGAGGAACGAGATATCTCTCGTATCCGCGGAAGTGTCGAGTATAAAATTCGTCGAGTCGTTCAGGCGCGCCGCGCGGGAACCCGGTACTAGCGGTACCGAACGCGCGCGAATTCCTGCCGAGCCGGCACGCGCGGACCGCGTGATAACGGGTGTGGCGCGGTGCAAAACACCGTTTCGGAAGCCAGGCCGAGAAGTGAAGGCGCGTGCGAGTCCGGAAGGTTTTAGAACGCGATAATAGCATCGGGAACAGTGTCATCCTGAAGGTGCCTGCCATGAATCGAGACGAAATGGAAAATGCGCCAATGGAGACGCTCCAGAGGGAAGCGATCGCTTGCGGCATTCCATTTACACCAGACAGAGTGGCCTTGATGGAGGCGATCCTCTCCTACCGGGAGAGGCACAGGCCACCCGCGATCAGCAGTGGAGTAACTAAGGGAGCGGGGACCTCAGGAGAGGTGGTCGCCACAGAGCAGCAGTCCTCGGACGGGCTTACGCAACTCATGGCGCAAATGAGGCGGATGCAACAAGAGATGTTGCGTCAACAACAACAGTTCATGGCGGACGTTACCGCCCGCCTGCAGCGAAGCGAGGAAGCTGCGCGCAGGGCGATCGAGCCGGTTACGGAGAACCGCCCCCCGGCAAGCGACCGGGAAGAAGCGTCGACGAACGCTTCGGCCGATAGCCCGCGCCGCTCCAATACAGAAAGGACAGATAGACTGCCGATGACCAACCCCGCTCAGTGGCTGGCCACACAGATCCCGGAGTTCGCGGGATCGAAGGAGGACAACGTGACCGTGTGGATCCGGCGCGTGGATCGGGTCGCTGAGATCCACGCGGCCACCGACGGCATGACTTTGCTGGCCGCGTCGAGCAAACTAGTCAAATTGGCCAAGCAGTGGTACGACTCGCTCGACGGAGAGGGCATAGAGTCGTGGAGTGCCCTCAAAGAGGAGCTCTCAACCATGTTCGAACCAGACGACCTCACCTACTGTGCGTTGCGCAAGGTGGAAGCAAAGAAGTGGAATCATTCGAGAGAGTCATTCGACGAATACGCCATCGTCAAAATAGCGATGATGAGCCGTCTGGAGCTCTCGGCGAAGGAGAAAATCCACCTCCTAATAGGGGGTATTACGCACACCGCCGTGAGGGCGTCCGCCCTCACGCTGGCCGACTGCACCATGGCGCAATTTCTAAAAAAAATGAGGTGCGTCGCGGAAGGCGCAGTGGAGCCGGAGAGACGCCCCCCCGCACCCGGAGGCACGCAAAAACCCAAGGACAACGCATGCCGCAATTGCTCCAAGAAGGGACACACTCACAAAGAATGCCGGGAGCTGCCGTCGTGCTGCAAGAAGCAAGGTCATCGTCAATTCGACTGCCCGGTGCTCAAGGTGAGGAGCGCAGTCCAGGACAGCCGACCGAAAGCTACTGCGGTGGCCGCCGCCGTCGTGGAGCAGCCGACAGACGACGAAGAGGAGGAAGCAGTAGTAGCGGCGGTGATCGGGGAGGAAGCGCAACTGAAGCTGTCAGCAGCGTGCGTAAAGTTAAGTAATCTTTGCGACCAAACTTGTAATATCGAGGCATTAATCGATACCGGAAGCCCGGTGTCAATTATAAAATACTCCAAGTACAAAGAGTATGTCGAACCGCATCAGACGAATTTGCTGTCCCCGACCAAAAAATTAAAAAGTATATCGAACGACACCCTCAGGGTGCTGGGGGTGGCCCCCGTTAATCTAAAGCTGCAGAAGCTCGGAGACAGGAAATTCGCTGTAAAGTTATACGTTGTCGAGGATCGCGAGTTCCGAGGGGACATGCTCCTAGGCCGTGATTTTATCGCCGGCGAAAACATATCGCTCAAGTACGACCTCGAAAACGCTGAAGGAGACGAGGCCGTCGCGACGGTAAACTTGTTCGATTCATTGGAATGCGAGGCCGTGTCAGAAACCAACGAACAAGCGATCCGCAACGCCGAGATAGATTACGATGCCGAGGCAAAACAACAATTGATCCAAACAATCGTCGATGTCGAAAATACCACCGTCGAGCCGATAGTCGACGACTACTGCGTAAAAGTCCCCCTTAAAGATAATTCGGTGTACGCGTATGCGCCGCGCCGCTTTGCGCACATCGAGCGACTGGAAATCAGAAAAATAATAGACGATTTATTGGAGCGAGGTGTAATAAAACAGAGTAGGTCGTCTTATTGCGCGAGAGTGATTCCGGTCAAAAGGAAAAACGGAAAACTCAGACTGTGTGTCGACCTGAGACCGTTAAATAGCAGAGTTGCGAAACAGAAATATCCCTTTCCCCTCATAGAGGATTGTTTATCGCGTTTGTGTGGCAAAACAGTATTCACCTTACTAGACCTGAAAGACGGCTTTCACCAAATCAGAGTTCACCCTGACCATACACAGTATTTCGCTTTCGCAACTCCAGACGGGCAATTCGAATATAACTACCTGCCGTTCGGGTACTCGGAAGCCCCGGCCGAATTTCAAAGGAGGATCCTACAGATCCTAGACCCGCTCGTTCGGGGGGGTAGGATCGTCGTCTATATGGACGATATCCTTATCGCCACCGAATCGGTGAAAGAAAATCTGGGGGTCCTTAAGGAGATAATGATCAGATTGAAGTCATATTCGTTCGAATTGAATTTAAGAAAGTGTCAGTTTTTGAAGAAAAAAATAGAATTCCTCGGGTACATCGTCTCGCAAGACGGAATCGCTCTGAGCCCAAGACACACCGAAGCAATACGTTCGTTCAAAGTACCGAGAAACGTGCACGAATTGCAACGGTTTCTAGGATTAGTCAGTTATTTTCGGAAGTTCACGCAGGACTTCTCCTTAAAAGCAAGGCCACTGTATGACCTTCTCAGGAAGAACGCCGCGTTCAAATTCGACAGTTCGTGCATTGAGTCGTTCGAGTCCTTGAAGGACGAACTCACCAGAGCGCCCGCGTTAGCGCTCTATAATCCCGAGGCCGAAACCGAGCTCCATACCGACGCGAGCAGCGTCGGCCTTGGCGCTATCCTCCTACAGAAGCAGGCGAATAGGAAGTGGTCGGCGGTAGCGTACTACAGCTAAACCACGAATAAAGCCGAAAAGCAGTACCACAGCTACGAGCTTGAGATGCTCGCGGTAGTTAGAGCAATCGAGCGTTTTCATTTGTACCTCTATGGTATACCGTTTACCATAGTGACTGACTGCAACGCGATCGTCTATGCCGTAAATAAAACCAGCCTGAATCCGAGGATAGCGCGATGGACCCTGACTCTGCAAAACTATGATTTTAAAATGTCGCACCGACCGGGAGATAAGATGCAGCACGTAGATGCGCTGAGTCGATGCGTCGGCTACGTCGGCGAACTGCCGCTCGAGCGCGAACTTGAATTCCATCAGCTCGCGGATCCCCGGATCAAGGAAATCTGCGACGCGTTAGAGTTCGAGGATAGTGAAAAATTCGAGATGGTAGACGGTTTACTCTACCGAAAACTGGAAGACAGGTCGAAATTTGTCATACCAGAGTCGATGGTCGCGTCAGTAATAAGAGTGCACCATGACGAGGCGGCTCACGTGGGATACGAAAAAACGCTTCGCGGTATTTCGGAGAATTTCTGGTTCCCCGCGATGCGCAAGCGCGTTCGAGATCACATCAGCAACTGTCTGACGTGCGTAATGGCGAACGACGCGTCCAACCGCTTCGAAGGAGAAACCTCGTTGTACCCAGCGCCGACCGCGCTTATGCAAGTCGTTCATGTAGATCACTTCGGTCCGCTAGCCGAAACGTCGGAACATTACAAACATATTCTAGTCGTTGTCGACGCGTTTTCGCGATTCACGTGGTTAACACCGGTGAAATCAACCACGTCAAAAGAGACAATACACCGCCTCGAAGATATATTTTCGCTCTTCGGAAATCCCGCCGAGTTAGTCTCGGACCGAGGCACCGCGTTCACTTCGCGCGAGTTTATAGATTTCATCGATCGTAGCCGGATCAAACACCGGAAAGTGGCCGTAGCCGCCCCCTGGGCCAACGGAATCGTGGAACGAGTAAACCGCTTCATAAAAGGGGCCCTTACTAAAATCTTAGATGAACCCGACCAATGGAGCGTCAAACTGCCGGTCCTCCAGTACCTCGTTAACAACACATTTCACGCGGGAACCGAAACCACCCCATCTAAAATTGTATTCGGCTACGATCAGCGTAATCATTCCGATTATCCCCTGGCGCGGTTCACCAAGGACTGGGCGTCAATCGAGTCCGATCTCGAAAGCGAAAAATCCAGAGCACACGAAACTGCCTATAAGGCAACGGAGAAACTTAGAAACTACAACAAGATGTACCGAGACAGTAGGTCCCGCAAACCCTCGATATATCGCGTTGGCGAATACGTCCTAATCCGCGACGATAGGACGAAACCCGGCGAGAATAGTAAACTGAAGGCCAAATACAAAGGGCCGTACGTAATCGAGAAGGAACTCGGGAATAACAGGTACGTCGTCAAAGACATCCCGGGGTTCAATATAACCTCGCGACCCCTGAACACGATCCTCTCATCTGACCGGATAAAGCGTTGGGTCAAAGTACCCTCACCGGCAGGCGAATAGCGCCCGCGGACACCAAAGGTGATCATAGTAATATAGGCCTCTTTTGTAAAACGAAAAAAAAAAAAAAAATATATATATATATATATATATTTGCGACCATGCCTGTATATAGATAGTCTTATAATGTGTCCGTCCGAACCGTTGATATGTACAAAATTAGTTGTAAGGGCTCGCGCTGTGTCAAAGGGCACGCTGCCTCACATGCTATAAATGTAATAAGTACTCCTACCGGAGGACGAGGTATACGTTAAACCAGCACGTACGCCATAAAGAAGGCGCTTAGGGACTAAGCGCATGCAGGACGGCCGAGCTGTAAGGAGGCGGCCCTGAGCACCACTTAGCCGTGGGAGAAGTTGTTCGAAAAATCGGAGCGCCGAGCGCCTGTGATTTGGCGAATAGCGATCGCTCCTGTAGAGCCGCGCGCAGGTGTTAGCCCCCGTTTCCGGAAAAGTCAGATTGTAACCGGAGCGGAGCACCGAGACACTCTCGATCGTGTCGCCGTGCGGACAAGGTAACCGCGAGTCTGTTGAACCAACTGTATAAGGAAATAAAGTGTCTTGCCAACCATTAACCACGAGTCGATTCATACCATTCTGAAAGTCTTACAAAATGATTCCACGATAAATAATTCCGATATGTCTCTAAATAATGTCTATGGTGTATTAACATTTACTGTCACTATACCAAAAGCTGATTTTAATGCAATGATAATTTATAAAACATATAGAAGGAAAGAAAAAGGTCGACCTCTTTCAACGCGACAATATATAGTATTGCAACCTGGTACGTGGCAACAAGGATTTACTGAAAAAATTTGGGAATGTGCAAAACTATCATGTGGATTTAATTTTAAACGACATAAATTAATTAGCAATGGAGAATCAGGATACGCATATGGCACGTGCAAATGTGGTTCACTGATAAAATGCATTATTAATAACACAAATGCACAAATAACAGTAATAAAATGTAAGTTTATTGAAGGAGAAAAAGAACGGCGTTGTGGAAAACGATATTTAAGAAATCCTATTAGACAAGCTATTGTAAATGAGTTAGAAGGGAAAAGTGTAATGAAATATTAAGTTGAATTGGCAGAAAAGTTAATACACAGCCAAAATAATATTGAACCTCCTCATTTATTTGATGCAAATGTTTTACGAGTTGCTAAACATGAGATTAAAGAAAAAAATTATTTTGATAAGAATCCAATAAAAGCTTTAGAAATTATGAAATTAGGTCCAGTAAGGAATATTATTCATAATATTGGCTTGAATCCATTCTTTGTACATTATTGGTCTAATTATCAATTGGATGTATATAGAACATATACATCAGATGAGACATCTTGTATTTATATTGACGCAACGGGAAGTATTATTAAAAAAAATGAAAAGGCCTGATAAATCAAAGACAGGACATATATTTTTATATAATTGTGTCGTTAATTCCGATAAAAGTGGTCTTTTTCCGGTAACACAGATGTTATCCAAAAGCCACAATACAAATGCTATACATTATTGGCTGATTGAATGGATACGATCCGGTGCACCACGACCACGTGAAGTTGTATGTGATTTTTCACGTGCATTATTATCAGCAGCTATACGAAGTTTTACCAATTGTTCTACGCTTCACGAATATGCAGACGCTTGTAAAGAAGATAATTTACCATACGTATCGATGTAGCACACTTTATAAAAAAAATATTCATCCTTTTTAAAGGATTTACGACCACGTATAAAACAATTTTATTTACATATATTAGGACAATTAATTTTATGTCGAAATATTGAGAGTGCAGTTGAAGTATTAAAAGGGATTTTAATTATTACTCAAAGCAAAACAGAAGGTAACACAAGAGAAAATAAAAGAACAATATGTGAAGAATATAAAATAAAAATGAAAAATCTTTTTACACAATATTCAGAAAATATTGACTCTGATAATATTAAAAATTATAATGATGTAAAAGATGAAGAAGAAAACAAATTTAATAAGTGGAGTCATTGGGCACAAAATATAAATGATAGAGTCAAAATTTTACTGGCTGATAATGAGGGAGACAGAGAAAATGCTCATTATTTACCGAAATTAGCTGATTATGTTATGAAAAATGTTAAATTGTTATCCTTATGGTCTTGCGTTTGTCGAGATAACTTTGGATATGGTAGAATACCTGCCAGCAGTGCTTCCGTAGAAAGTGATTTTAATATAATAAAAAATATTATGTTAAACACCTCTGTCAAGCTAACAGGACCAAATGAGCAAAATCAATCGGGACCTATTGAAAGATTTAGTGCTTATTTAGTGTTAATTTGTGCCGCAAGAAACAATTTTGTATTTCGTGCCGTTTACAAGAAACTCGTGGCGCTGCTAACTTAACATCAAACTAGCAGGACCATAAGAAAAAAAAATAAAAATAAAAATAGATATAATTAGGGCTGATTTTGTGCTAATTTGTGCTGCAAGAAGCAACTTTGTACCTCGTGCCGTTTACAAGAAACTCGTGGCGCTGCTAACTTACGAGGTGTGTTCAAAAAGTATCGCGAATTTTGAATTTTCGCGGGTTACGTATATTCGAATTTCGATCTTTTTGTGGCGTTATGTTGGTACTCATGTCTCTCACTTATGCCGACAAGCTCGGCCATTTGGAATGTTCACTTAATTGTTGACAGCTGCTTTGCTTGCACGTGTTTTGGATCGTCTTCGATTTTTACCTATTCAAAAAAATGGATCAAAGAACCTGTATCAAATTTTGTGTGAAAAACGAAATTAAGTGCGCGGATGCATTCCGAATGTTGACTGTGGCATACGGAGAAGCTACCTTGGACCGAAGCAACGTTTATCGGTGGTACAAAATGTTCTCAGAAGGCCGAGAAGATGTGAACGACGAAGAGCGTGCCGGACGCCCGAGCACTTCAACAACAGACGAAAAAATTAATGAAGTGGAGAAAATGGTATTGGCCAATCGTCGAATCACCGTTAGAGAAGTTGCTGAGGACCTAAACATATCGATTGGCTCGTGCCATTCGATTTTTATCAATGATTTGGGCATGAGACGGGTCGCCGCGAAATTCGTACCAAACGCCCCTGCTCACACATCGTTGCTTGTGCGCGACTTTTTGGCCAAAAACAACACACTAATGATGCCGCAGCCACCGTATTCCCCAGATCTGGCCCCCTGTGACTTTTTCTTGTTCCCTAAACTGAAGAGGCCCATGAAAGGACGACGTTACGCTACGCTTGACGAGATAAAGACGGCATCGAAGGAGGAGCTGAACAAGATAAAAAAAAATGATTTTTTGAAGTGCTTCGAAGATTGGAAAAACCGTTGGCACAAGTGTATAATATCTCATGGGGATTACTTTGAAGGGGACAAAATAGATATTCATGAATAAATAAATAATTTTTGAAAAAACACAAAATTCGCGATACTTTTTGAACACACCTCGTATATCAAGCTAGCAGGACCACTAGAAAAAAAATAAAAATAAAAATAGATATAATTAGGGCTGATTTTGTGCTAATTTGTGCTGCAAGAAGTAATATTGTATTATTTGTTATTAAAAAAATTTATTAGTTATAAAAAATTTATTATTACATATAAGAAACCATTCTTATATACAATTATTATCGACTTTGTAGTAACTTGTCTAATATAAAATAAATTAATAATTTAAATAAATTACTAATAATTTAAATATTTCACACATAAACTATGAAATATCAATAGGAAGCTAATTTTATTTAATTTTAATTAATTAAGGAGGAGGCTACTTTACCACTACAATGGACACATACTGAAAAAGATAAATAGAATTGTCATATAGAAATAAAATAGCAAAATTTGTTAATTTGTACTTAATAGTAACGTTGAGACTAATTTTTAATGAAACGACGCATTGTGCTTCAAGGCTCTTTATTCGATCATGAAAGAATTTGCTGCTTGCATGAATAGGGTATTAATATCATTCTCATCATCGTACCATCGAAATATAACAAAATCCGATTTTGTTGCTAACCGTAAATTGCTGGAAATAATTTGCTTATTCGGGAAATGCGCGGTTCACGATGTAAAGTCCGTTGCCCGATCGTCCAAAAATTTGTTGCTCGTATGATTATGATATAAAATCATGTATCAAAATCCGATTTTTTTACTAATTGTAACTTGTGAAGAAACTATTTTTTTTTGCGCGGCGTGCGTTTTCCACACACAAAGTAATTATTTTCAACGAGTTACAACTAGCAATAAATTCTGAATCGTATATTAAAATAATTGTTAGACAAAAATACTACTACTAAAATAAATATGTTTCCGAATTTGTTGCTAATCGTAACTTATAGAGAAACTAAAATCATGTACCAAAATCCGATTTTGTTGCTAATTGTAACACGTTAGAAATAATTAGTTTAGCTTGTAACGGATGTTTTTATAATTGCATTGATGGAACATAATATGTACTCCACTTGAATATTAGATTATAAAATATATAAAATATACTTTTTTTAAATACATATACAAATGGTTTATTTTTAATAAGTTTTATAATGTTCTATAATGTTTAAATCAGATTTCCTTTAACAATTTAACAAAAAGTTACTGAAATATCCTAATTGCAAGATTGCAATAAACTGAAATATTTTTTGTCAATAAATACAAGATTTATTGTAAAATAATTTATTGTTAATCTATTTCAAAAGATTGTTTTACCTCTTAAATACAAATAGTTTGGAGGAATTAAATATATCCAATAATTTTGTTAACATAATTATATTTTATTGTAACAAACAACATAATTTTTTAATAATCTTTATATGCTATATATCAACAAAGCTGGTGTTATTAAAGAACTTTCTTTAATATGTTTTTCTTTTTTTTCTAAATCGTTGTATTCTAGCCATGTTTGTCCGACTCTCAAGCACAGTGCCGTATAATGTCCTATTGATTGTATTGTTCTTGTCGAAACAGGTCTTTTATATGTGACCACGCCGAGTAATTTATATTTAGCTTCATTTAGAGGATTTGTAAATAATTTTTTGATTGATTCCAACTTGACCTCTGAGTATGAATTTAGATTATTTGAAAAAATTTCAAATAGCACAATATCTCCTGCAAAATAATAGAAAATAAATTTAAATATAAAATCACTTTTATTAATAACAAATGGAGCATCTCGTTTAGACATATGACGTGAATAAATATCACGATAGACGTATTAGAATATCTACTATAGATTCTTTTGTTTAAAAATTATGTTCCAGGTCATATGTCCAAATGTAATATATGAAATAGGATATTCATAAATAAAAAAATGATAATAAAAATATCTTTTTAAGATGCGTAAAAAGAAGAATTGTAATATAGATTTGCATTAAATTTGTAGTAAGAAATGTTATGTAATAGAAAGTAAATGATATTTTTCACGAATGCATACAAATAAATACATATTTTTATAATTAATTATAATAATAATACCTGTTGCAGATAATGTAGTTTTTTCAAATCCAGGGCAGTCTTTTGTACAACATGGATGTTCGCCTTCCAAAGAAACGCTCTTCCTTATAATTTCATCAAAATTGTCTTGAATAATTTTCGATTCCTCAATTTGTATTACAGGCAATTTTTTGTGCCGTACCTCACAACCAGAGTTACAATGAGATGTTTCTTCGAAACTTGGCATGTCTTTAAAAAGTATGCCAGCTAAATACCCGATATTTGTCTCGCAGTTTACATATTTACAATCACCGACAAATGGGAAAATTTGCAAAAGTATCTGCGCGCGTAATTTATACGAATAAACGCCGATACCTTTATTTATAGAATTATCAATTAATTTAAAAAATAAATTGGTTTCTGCTATTTTATTTATGTTTGTTTGAATGTTATCTGATTCGTGTCTTGCTGCCAGTAATATTTGAAAGATACTGTCAAATGCACATGTATTAGAGATAGTGTAGTTGTCATCATCTATTTTTAAAGATCTTAAAGATAAATTATTGCCATTTTTTATAATGGGTATTTTTATTGCTTTTTTACAAGTCAAAGAATCAACTATTTTATGTTTACTTTTACCGAGATATAATGCATTAGTTTTATTAGATTCTGTTCCTAATTTACGCCAATTCTCGATTTCATGACTTGATACAATGTCTTTGATGTTACCTATATCTTTGCACAACATACATATGCGAAGTTGACAATAACCTTCTTCAGCATCTTTAAACGGTACCGAACACTCAGGCAATGCATGTACATTTTTTTTACATAAAAAGCAAATATGTGCACCTGTTGCTTGGTCATTATTTTGACATGCAGGGCATGAATTATATAAATATGGATCTAATTCATTAACATCAGGCTCTTTAAGAGGCGTAGAAGTCATTGGCGCGTCTTTGGCATAAACAGATGTAATATCGTCATTGTTTTGTGCATCGATAATTTTTGTTATTCCATGTAAATAATTTACATGTTTTTGTACAAAAGAGTCAACACACAACAATGGACAATCTTTTAATAACAAAGATTTTAGTTTGTTGAATTCGCTTTCAACGAGTGCGTTGGAAGCAGGTATGCAACCGTAACCAAATTTATCTGTATAAATATTGGTCCAAAGTGGTAACAATCGGATATCAATTATAAGACGTTCAGTTAGTTGCGGAAAATAATATGGATTGATTCTATCGCCCTCATTCAACAAAATTGATGAATTAACATCACTTAAAATTTCTTTACCCCACATAGTCCACGAGTTTTCAAATGGATTAATAAAATTTTTTTCATTTTCTTTGTTTTCAGTTTCGTCTTTAGTGCTATTATCGACGCTATTATCAAAATTTTCTAATTCTAATTCATTATTTGTCATTAAGTTTATTAGCTTAATGCGTGCTTTTTCACATTGTGTAGGATTGCCATTTTCCAAATTTCCATCGGTTTCCGATAGTGCTATAGTAAAAATAGATTTTATTATATCTTTTGCATTTTCAATACTTCTACAAAGTATCAGTTGACCAATGGCGTGTAGATAAAACGTTTTTATTCGTTTATTTAATAATTAAAAAAAATTGGAATAAGATTTTATAAAATGGGCGACGTCAATTCTAATGTAGCATTTTGGTAAACTAGAATTTTTACAAGAATCCGCATAATCTTCTATATTGGAATAATTAGTAAAAGCGCGAGTAATGGCAATTAATAGTGCTTTTGAAGAGTCGCATACCACTTCTTTGGGTATCGGTGCACCAGAACGTAACCATTCTGCCAAAAAAGAAAATGTATCGAATTAGCGTTATCGAATTAGAGTTTCGCTTACCATTTGGCAAATGGAAAATTGTCCATTGTTACAATTGATGACACAGATATATAAAAATATGTGTCTAGATGTCGATCCATCCGCCTTATGTAGTTTTTTGATGATATTGCCCGTTGCATCAACAAATACACATGCATTGTTTTCCGTAGCGTATCTTTTGTAAACGTTTAGTTGATGATTACTCCAGTAATGAATGAAAAAAGGATCTAATCCAACATTATGTATTATATTATGCAAAGATGAAAATTTTAAAATAACCAATGCTTTAAAAACATCTGGATCTACGTAATCTTTTATTGTCGCTTCTGATTTTGCTGTACGTAGAACAGCAGCACTATATAAATGAGGAGGCTCTGGGTCTCCCTCTTCCATTAATACGTGTGCATTTTCTGCGCGATATACGTGAACTGATTTTTTTGCAGTTCTTTCCCAATAACTGTTCTCATTGGATTTCTAAGATATTTTTTTCCACACACTCCTTTTCCTTCTATATACATGCAATTTAATTTCACGCAATTACTGGATGGATCACTATCTTCTATAGTACATTTCAACGTACTACCACAGTTACAAAAACCTAAAAAACAATAACATCGTTTCTGAATCTACAAATATGTCAAACAGTATATAAATATACACAGATAAGAACGATAAGAATGTAACATTAGTTTTGGATCAATAATAAAATAAAAATTTACATTTTCAGTAATGTAAACGTTAAAAACTTATTACAAACTTATTAAAAGAAACTTATCAAATCTTTAAAAAAAAACGTCAATGTTATCTTAACGTTAAGATATCAATAAAAAACAATAAAGAAAAATAACGAATACATTTTTGAACAATTAAATAGTAGAGTATAATTAGAATATAATTTTGCCTAACCTAGTTATTTTTATTAGTATAATTTATCTTACCATTGATGACACCAGATTTAGCATCTGCAGAAATGTAATGATTTTTTAATTGAAATGCACATTTCATGCGCGTAGCTTGCCAAAACTTGTCTGTAATAACTTCTTGCCATTTCCCAGGTTCCAAAACTTTACGCAAGCGATAGTACGTCTTTTTCGTACCAACTCGACGTTTGTACACTCTTTCTTTCAGCAAACTTGTAAAATTTTCTCTAAGTAGAGAAATAACAATGACATTATCTTGCTTGCTATAATCCGATGATGCATTTGCTGATATTTCATTCCAGTTTGAGTCCGTTAACACACTTTCACTTGCGGAAACAGATTTGTCATGTGAAATTTTATTAAATATCACATCTCTTATATTACATCTATTGCATGTAGTAAACGTATATAAACTATTAGGTGTCACTTTATTATTTAAATCTTGCGATATGGTTTTCCAAATCTCGTGCTTTTTCGAAATGATTTTGTTCTCATTGTTTATAATGTCCTTATATTTAAAAATCGTCTCTTTTATTATCTTAGGATCAACTTTCGCTGGTCTACCGCGCACTGGATACATGATGAAAATTATACGTGATACTCTCTGACAAACTGTTGTGACTTCTTTGACGAACTGTTAGAGACTAACTTGAAAAATCCAAAATTTGAGCTTTATATACTTTTCGGCTTTCCTTTAGATGATGGTAAAAACGGCGGCATACTCTAAGATCGTGATATCGGTCAAAAAACCGCGTAGGGCGGTGAGTCACACAACATTCGCGGTATATTTGATCACATTGTGCGGCTGTCTTTTTATTGCCAAATACAACAAAGCCGAAAAGTTTATGTCTTTAGTCGGCAACTACCAGTGTATTTGATAACATGATTTATAAGGATGTAGAAAAATACATATCATTAGTAATAGAATGAACGGAGATCAGAGAGAATCGGCATGTGTCAAAAGACTGCCGTATTGATCTGAGTATGATTAAAATTGCCCTACGCGGTTTTTGATCGGCACCGCGATATAATACGCTGCCGTGCTTTTAACATCACATAAAGAAAACTGAAAAATATGTAAAGCTCAAAATAGTATTTTTCAAGATTTTTAATTTTTTGTAGATTCAGAAACGACAATATTTTTTTTAGGTTTTTGTAACTGTGGTAGTATATTGAAATGTATATAGAAGATAATGATCCATTTAATACTTGCGTGAAATTAAATTGCATACATAAGAAAAAAGAAATTGTTGAAAAAATATTTTAGAAATCCAACAAGAACAATTATCGGGTAAGAATTACAAAAAAAATCAGTTCATATATATCGCGCAGAAAATGCACACATACTAATGGAAGAAGGAGACTCAGCGAATCTACTCATTTATACAGTTCTACTATTCTATATACAGCAAAATGAAAAGCGACAATAAGAGATTACCTAGATCTAGATGTTTTTAAGGCATTGGTTATTTAAAAATTTTTATTTTTACACAATGTAATACACAACATTGAACTAGATCCTTTTTTTATTCATTACTGAAGTAATTTTGAACTTAATGTTTACAAAAAATACGCTATAGAAAACAATGCATGTATATATCTTAAAGAACGGATGGGTCGATGTCCACACACATGTTTTTATATATTCTGTTATCAATTACAAAGTGGTCAATTTTTAATTTGCCAAATGATTAGCGAAAGTCATCATACTAATTCAATACATTTTTGTCGGCAGAATGAGTACGTTCTGGTGCACCGATACCCAAAGAAGTGGTATGCGATTCTTCAAAAACACTATTAACCGCAATTACTCATACTTTTATCAATTACTCTAATATAGAAAATTACGGAGATTTATGTAAAAATTCTAGTTTGCCAAAGGGTTATATTAGATTTGACGTCATTAACTTTATTAAATCGTATTCTTTTTTTTTTTTAATAAAATAATGGATACATAAAATTTTGGAATAAAATATTTTATACATAAAATAACAAAATAAAATAACATAATGATTACTCTTTTTCATTAACTTCTTTGGTATAAATTAATAAGAGTACTTTACTCTAGAAGTTATCAAGATTCAGGGGTGGTTTGAGAAAAATGGCAAGGGTACAAATTCTTAAATTGCATATTTTGGTAATACAAATTATCAAGCATCGCGAAAAAATAGTGTCGTTTGATTCTGCTAACAGAAAAGAGTACTTTACTCTTGACATCATCAAGCTTTAAGGATAATTTTGAGAAAAATGGCAAGGGTACAAATTCCTAAATTACACATTTTGGCAGCACAAATTATCAAACATCGATTAAAAATAGTGTCGTTCGATTCTGCTAAGGGAAAAGAGTACTTTACTCTGGAGGTAATCAAGATTCAGTGGTGGTTTTGAGAAAAATGAAAGGGTACAAATTCTTAACTTGCACATTTTGGTAGTACAAATTATCAAACATCGAGAAAAAATAGTGTCGTTCGATTCTGCTAAGAAAAAAGAGTACTTTACTCTTGACATCATCAAGCCTTAAGGGTGATTTTGAGAAAAATGGCAAGGGTACAAATTCCTAAATTATACATTTTGATAGTACAAATTATCAAACATCAAGAAAAAATAGTGTCGTTCGATTCTGCTAAGAGAAAAGAGTACTTTACTCTTGAGGTCATCAAGATTCAGGTGTGGTTTTGAGAAAAATGGAAAGGGTACAAATTCTTAAATAGCACATTTTGATAGTACAAATTATCAAACATCAAGTAAAAATAGTATCGTTCGATTCTGCTAAGAGAAAAGAGTACTTTACTCTTGACATCATCAAGTATTAAGGATAATTTTGAGAAAAATGGCAAGGGTACAAATTCCTAAATTGCACGTTTTGGTAGCACAAATTATCAAACATCGATTAAAAATAGTGTCGTTCGATTCTGCTAAGGGAAAAGAGTACTTTACTCTTGACATCATCAAGCCTTAAGGGTGATTTTGAGAAAAATGGAAAGGGTACAAATTCTTAAATTACACATTTTGGTAGTACAAATTATCAAGCATTGAGACAAAATAGTGTCGTTCGATTCTGCTAAGAGAAAAGAGTACTTTACTCTTGACATCATCAAGCCTTAAGGGTGATTTTGAGAAAAATGGCAAGGGTACAAATTCCTAAATTGCACATTTTGGTAGTACAAATTATCAAGCATCGAGAAAAAATAGTGTCGTTCAATTCTGCTAAGGGAAAAAAGTACTTTATTCTAGAGGTCATCAAGCCTTAAGGGTGATTTTGAGAAAAATGGAAAGGGTACAAATTCTTAAATTGCACATTTTGGTAGTACAAATTATCAAGCATCGAGAAAAAATAGTGTCGTTCGATTCTGCTAAGAGAAAAGAGTACTTTACTCTTGAAATCATCAAGCCTTAAGGGTGATTTTGAGAAAAATGGAAAGGGTACAAATTCTTAAATTGCACATTTTGGTAGTACAAATTATCAAGCATCGAGAAAAAATAGTGTCGTTTGATTCTGCTAATAGAAAAGAGTACTTTATTCTTGGAGCTGGTCTAGAATATAAAGGTATAAATTGTTTTGAAGCTGATTATATTAATTAAACTTATATTATTAATTTATTTGGAGTGGTACAAATTAGTACAAAATCAGTACTAATTATATCTACTTTATTTTTATTTTTTTAAATGAAGCTGCTGGCTTCATATGAATCTACCAGGTCCACGAGTTTCTTCGAAACGGCATGGGGTACAAAATTATTTTTTATGGTACAAATTAGTACAAAATGAGTACTAAATATTCCACTAAGTTTTATTTGATTCTGCCGATTTGATTTTGCTAGCTTTATAGAGGTCAAAATTTGGAATTGAGCAACAAAACAGTACTAAATTTCTATGTAAGTTTTATTGAATTTTGATAAAGTGGCTATGTCAGCATAATAGACGTCGCGCATTCCCCGAATAAACAAATTATTTCCAGCAATTTACGATTAGCAACAAAATCGGATTTTGTTATATTTCGATGGTACGATATCTGAGGATGATATTAATACCATATTCATGCGAGTAACAAATTCTTTCATGATCAAATAAAGAGCCTTGAAGCACAATGCGTTGTTTCATTAAAAATTAGTTATATGGTATTAATATCATCCTCAACGTTACTATTAAGTACAAATTAACAAATTTTGCTATTTTATTTCTATATGACAATTCTATTTATCTTTTTCAGTATGGGTCCATTGTAGTGGTAAATTAGCCTTCTCCTTAATTAAAATTAAATAAAATGTGCTTCCTGTTGATATTTCATAGTTTATGTGTAAAATATTTAAATTATTAGTAATTTATTTAAATTATTAATTTATTTTATATTAGACAAGTTACTACAAAGTCGATAATAATTGTATATAAAAATGGTTTCTTATATGTAATAATGAATTTTTTATAACTAATAAATTTTTTTAATAACAAATAATACAATATTACTTCTTGCAGCACAAATTAGCACAAAATCAGCCCTAATTATATCTATTTTTATTTTTATTTTTTTATTTTTTTTTCTAGTAGTCTTGCTAGCTTGATATAAAGTTAGCAGCGCCACGAGTTTCGCGTAAACGGCACGAGGTACAAAATTGTTTCTTGCGGCACAATTTAGCACTAAATAAGCACTAAATCTTTCAATAGGTCTCTTTTGATTTTGCTCATTTGGTCCTGCTAGCTTGACAGAGGTATGTTAAACGCAGAAAAATCACCTATGCGTGCAGATGAATTTGTGACAAAGCATGTGAATTATATGAGCGGTTGTTTAAAAATAGCACACGTAAATACTCAAAATACTCAAGATCTTGATTTAAGAGAGAAAATTGCAGAAGAAAATAATTGTTCAATACAAAATGATAACGAAATTGTTAGTGAAAATAATTTGAGAAATAAGAAAAAACGTCCAGCTTGTGAAAACGGGCACAAACCGATTGGACACACATGTTATGTGTGCAAAAAGTTTATACATGCTCTGGATGGATGCTCTATGCCAGTTAGAGAAGAAGGATACGGACAGCAACGAATATGCATAGACTGCCACAATATAAATAATGTTCAAAATATAATTGTAACGAAAGAAGTTGAAGATTGGCGAGGATTGGCTACAGTAGACAAACAACCTAAAGGAAGATACTTGCAAAAGGATAGTATACAAAATAAATTTTTATTAAATTCTAATATACATAAGATACCAATAATAAAAAATGGGAATAATATGTTTTTAAAACCCGTTAAAATTGAAAAGAATAATTATTCATTAACAAATACCTGTGCATTTGAAAGCATTTTACAATTATTTATTGCTGCTTATTTTGATACAGAGACCATCAAACTTTTTGTACATAATGTATCAGATTTTAAATTTTGTGAATTAATTAAAGAAATGGTATCTTATGGCATAAAAAAATCATCGTATAAACTTCGTGCAATGATTTTAAAAGATTTATTTACAAGCAAAGAATTGCCAAATAATTGTATTTTTATTAATTGTGAAGTATCAATTGGCTTTTTGTGCAGTTTGTTTCAGAAATATCCATCATTTAGGGAAATATCCAAATGTGAAAAAGAATGCCCTGAGAGAGTCAAAACGTTGCCATTAGTGCAAGTTCAACTGGAAACATTATTAGAAAATAATATGAATGAAATCGAAAAGGACGTTATAATTCAAGGATTTCGTTCTTGTATTCAATCGAATTGTGATGGATTGGAGAACATGATAATTTCTGACATAGGTACGTATATTGTGATTATCTTAGTAATAAGTAATATATTACAAATTTGTCAAGTTATTCAATAATATTCCAAAAGATATTACAATCAAGATATTTATTTTATTATTTGAAATTTATCGCTGCTTATTAAAAATGTAAAAATTATTGTATGTATATGGCGCAAAGTTTCAATTTGCAATGCAATTTTTTGTCAAATAATAGATTTAAAATAAGTGATTTTTAAATTAATAAAATTATAAACAAGTAAAAATTACCACTCATTACATTTTAAACTTACAGTTAATAAAAAATTTTATTTGTTTGTCAGTCTTAAGTTTTGATAAAGTCTTTATCGAAAAGCATGTAAAATGTTTAGTGATCTTTTTAATTATACTTTATATTGTTGATTTTACATTATGTAAAAATATTAAATAAAATTGATTTTGTTTGATTTTCAGGACGATATATCTTAATAGAAACTTATTCTACTTCTGGTGATGGAGAACAGTATGCTGTTCAATTAAAACATGTACCAAAAAAAAATTAAATTTTTTTTCATGATGGACGAATACAATCTTGCTGGATTAATTAATTTTAAATCACCTGCAAAACAAACTAGACATTCAACGGATCAATATATTGGTCACTACACTGCCATTAGTTATCGACGTGGTAAATGGATAAAATATGACGATTGTAAAGATGCAGAAAAAATTTTAAATGATAATTATATTTCTAGTCCACATATTATTTTTTATATTGCACAGTAATTTCATAAAAAGAACATAATATTTTCAAGAATTTTTTTATAATTAAAAAAATTTTTTTCTTTTTTTAAAAAGTCATACATAGTTTAATAACTTTGAAAATTATGTATTATATTGGAATTTTTAAGAATTATGTATTATGTTAAAATGCGTTCGCGCAATGATCATATGAGAGCGTGAACGATTGATCATATAGCAAGTATACAGCAATATATATTGTATATATTTTTAAAACAATAAAAACATTATGCGTTCGCGGAATGATCTTGTGAAATCGTGAACTGCATTGTTATTACCTTATTTCTGTTTTTATCATTTTTTATAAATTAGCGTTCGCGTAATACTCACAAGTGAAATTCATGTCGTGAACTGCAATTGTTACTACTATGTAAATCATAATTGTATAGAGAATAGAGAACTGTAGTAACATTTATAATTAAAAGTGTTTTAGATAAGAGTGCTGAATCACTTTGTAATATACAAAATGATCAGCAATCTTTTACAAACGCTTAATATACATACGCGTTCGCGCGATGACTGTATAGGAGCGTGAACTGCCATTTACTTGCTTATTTTAAATAGATTTATATCTTATATTTTACACACACACACACACACACACACACACACACACACACACACACACACACAAAATTCTGTATATAACTTCTGTAATATAAGTAAAATAAAGTACAGATAAATAAGTATATCTGTTTATGATTATTTTAATATTAATACCACTTTACCATTATTCTTTCTATTGATAGATAATATTTTAAAATTACGACTTACTGTAATTCTATGTTAAATTATATACATATGTACATAATACCCTCTTTCCCATTATTAATAAATCTGTCAAAATATTTTTGTTTAAAAGCAGGATATGAGAAAGTAAGGATTCTGTAAATTACGCCCAAGATTAGAAAAATATAACGTGAAATAATATAAACTAGAAATACAAAAAAAAAATAAAAATAAAATTAAAAATAAAAGGACGCGTATCTTTGGTAAATGATAATGTTGCGTTGACCACGACCACGACCACGACCACGACCGCGACCACGACCGCGACCACGGCCACGACCACGCCCACGCTCACAATTTACACCGCGACCTCGTCCACGAAATTGATCCTCGCTTAATTGCGGCTGCAGCTGTTGTTGCAGCTGGGGCTGCTGATGCGGTTGCGGCTGTTGCTGCTGCGGCGGCTGCTGCTGCTGTTGTTGCGATTGCTACCGCTGTTGCTGCTGGAGCTGCTGTTGGGTCTGCTGCTGTTGTTGAAGCTGGGGCTGCTGTGGCGGTTGCTGCCGCTGCTGCTGTTGCTCCAGCTGCAATTGTTCCAACTGCAGCTGCAATGGTCCTGCTAAACTTGCAAGACGTTTTAATTGGCGTCGTTTTTTACATCTTGTTCGAGAGCGTTGTAAAGAAGCTCTCCCGGTGCGTCTTTTTAATCGAAATCTTAGAATATATAAAACGAGCAAATAAATTTTAAAAATATAACAGAACATGTATACATGCATATGTGTGTGTGTGTGTGTGTGTGTGTGTGTGTGTGTGTGTGTGTGTGTGTGTGTGTGTGTGTGTGTGTAAATCCTTTTTCTTGTGTATGTGTGTGTGTGTATGTGGGGTTGCTTATGATATCAGAAGGTTCCACAAATTATTGCACGTTCTACGTTCACGTGTTCTTTATTAGAATAACTCTTTGTTACAAAGGTATATTTCTCTTTGGTAGTGGCTTAGGCGGCGCCCGGAGGTGCCTAAAAAAGTCGGTCAGTTGCCGAATAGATTTCTTATAAGTTTATCCTTCCGTTTCCTTTTCTCCCGCTTTTCTGCGGGGAGAGATCGCCCTGGCGTGCGGGGACGCGGAGAACGCGGCGAAGGAGCGACTGGGACGACGACGACGCTTCTGAGCTTCGGCGAAGTGCTCGTTGCAGGCTCAGGGGACGTCTGGGTACCGCTGGACGTGGTCGAAGCGGTTGGCGACGTTTGGGTCCCCTGACTCCTTGTTACGGTACACCGGCGGCGAGGGTCGTAGTGACGTGGTACCTCTATATGCCTCAGCTCCCAAGGAAGGAACGCAATGCCTAGGTCGAGTATGGGAACTCCCTGGCACTCGTCTGGACAGACGCACCCCGGACAGTCCGGGTGCGGGTAAGGACCGGGACGGTCCCGTCGGAGACGTCGACGAGGCAGTTTGACGTGCCACGAAGCTCTTCGACCAAAAGATTGAGGGCCCTGGAGGGAGCGCACCTCGTGTTACACCAAGAGCGAGGGCCCGTGCAGGAGCGCACCTCGGGTTATACCAAGGGAGAGGGCCCGTGAAGGAGCGCACCTCTGGGTACACCAAGAGCGAGGGCCCGTGCAGGAGCGCACCTCAGGTGACGATTCTCGAGATCGAAGGGCCCAGTAGGAGCTCAGCCTCGAACGGAGGATGCGTGCTTGACGGGTTGCGGTCGCGTATTATATGCGCTCGGTGGATGCATTTGACTCCCGAGAAAGCGGCCGCCTAGCGGCGGCGCCTGAACTAGCGCCGGCGCTCGCGCCCGCGGCTGGCCTGCGCGCTGCGCGCGCGCGTATGTTGGTGGCGGATTTTGGTTCGCCACATTTTGGTTCGCCACAGTGTACACACACACACACACAAACACACACACACAGATTTATTCTGTAATATATTTAAATTTTATTTGCCCGTTTTATATGTCAAATTTTGACACACACACACACACACACACACACACACACACACACATACACACACAACGCGCGCGCGCGCGCACATTTAAAGTTTCATTAAAATTAGAAAAAATATTAAAACGCGTTTCCAATATTATCTTTCAACATTAACATTAAATATATTAATCCTTTCACTGTTAGTAGTATATGGTTAGCCATGGGACGTCAAAACAAATGACGTCACTGGCGCCAGTCTTATCAGTGAAGTGGTGGGGGTAGGGTGACGCGCTAGCAGTAAAAGGGCCAAGTGGCGGGGAGGGTCTGACGAAATTTGGAGCGGGGCGTGGAGGACCTGACGATATCAGGACCGGGGGGTGGGGCGGAGAAGACCTGACGATATCAGGAGCGTTTTTATTGGGAAGTAAAGGGGATGGCTCCGTGAGGAATTAGAGTGTGCTTATTGGTTTTCCCCACGGCTGCCCCAGGAGCGGATTGGTTGAAAAACAGGTATTTTGGGAAAAATTTAGCAGCAAATTGGGGAACGGGTAAAAGAGGCCTGAGAAGTCGAAAGGTCTTATCTGGAAATTACGATAGAAAGGACGGAAGCGCCTTTTACGATATACATATGCTTTCAAAGGTATGGTACGTTTAGAGAAAGATAATTATCAAAAGGCAGCACTTTGCAATTTTAGCGTTACTACGTACAGGAGATAGAGTCTTGGCATTAGGTAGGTCGAGTGAAAAAATAATTCGGTTTTAAAAGTTACAAAAGAGTATTTATTAAAACATTCAACTTTTTTCATCTACGAGTATATTCTTACATTTTTAAGTTACATGATTGAATGGGGTAGCATACAGATGGTTTCATCACGCATTTTCTTTTATTATAAAGAAAAAATTTGTGAAAACTATTATTATTGTTACATTAATCTTACAAACTATTTATTATTATTCTTACATTAATCATACGAAGATTTATACTTTTTAAAAAATGCATGATTAAATATGACGCTGCAAAAGAGTGCGTTTATATCATGAAATTGTACAAATTATGACCCGTGGTTTGACAGAATTATATGGACGATTTCGTCGAAGCGCAGTAAAGTTATTTCTAAAAATATTATATTAAAGTACATATCAAGAAAAGTTAAATCCTTAATTTGAGTACGTACATCGCGTTCGATTTCCCTATAGTTTCCTTTTAACGTTAGTTTTATGATATCGCGATCTACGTAACTTTTCGGAAGTTTCAATTCTATTTCTTTGATTAAATAGTGAGCGCACTCGTTGACGATATTGCTTAAAGTTTTTAAATGTTCTAAATAAGCATCCACGCACTTCATTACGTTCTCCAGGCCCAGGAAGGTAGTTTTCTGCATCACGATTGCTACGGCATAGATAGAGTTTCCGTTTCTTCATCGGTGGTGCTGAATCTTCGCCCTCCTCGTTGGTATTTTCCGCAGAATCTGATTTTTCTTTCTCCTTGTACGTCAACAATAGCGACTTTGACCCGTAGGATGAGGTAAAGATGACTGAGATATTTTTTATTACTACAGGTTCCGGTTTGAATTTGTTATTCGCGTTCAAGTAGTCGCTCATAACACCCATGTTTTCTTGAAATTGCAGCCACGATTCCGCATCAAAATATACTCCGTCAGCGTTGCTCCCGCTTAATTTCACTACAGGCTCAAAGATTCCCTTTTTAGTAGTTTGCAGTCCCACGAGTATCCTTTTCGTATGTGAATTGTTGAGTCCATACGTTGTTGTCAGTAACATGGGAAAGCGTTCGCTTCTCCTCTCGTCGTTATGCATCTCGCTGATATCGGGAATCCCTGTTCGCTTTGCAGAGTTATTACTAGCTTGCTGGTTAGCCATCTTCTTCTTTTTACTTTGTTCTATCGAACGGCGAAACTGATGAAAAGTAACAGGACTAACAGTAATAAAAACACAAGGTTACTCTCTAACGAAGTTAACACTTCGAACGTGGAGACTTGAATGATTTTCAGTACGGGGTATCGTTGACCACGTCGACTCTGTTTGCGACGTTGCAACAATATAGACACGAGTCTGCGTGCGCAGCTAAGAAATTAAAAACATTTTTAAATTTTTCTAAATTTTCTAACAGAAATAATCTTACAGCGATATGATTTAAAATATCACGAGGATATGTCTAATACGACAAAGACGTGAGCGTGCGCACTTACGATAAGTTGTTCGGACATGTGATAACTTGCACTTACTGACTTTTTCCAGATAAATGACTTCCTTCACTTCCGTTATCAAAAATATCATCCTTTGCGGTGAGCGTGATTTTTTCTAGATAGGGAGTCAAAGATTAAACTTTTATCGAGCCTTTCGTTTTATCGACAGAAAAGAATGTCAAAAATATACTTTTGTTAGAAGAATTTTTAAGGTTTGGCTCTTAGCCTGATTTTTTTCAAAGGTCAACTTTTGACAAGAGTATGATTTTTTTCTAATCGAGGAATAGGAAACATTATCTACTATAAGATTAATCTACGAAACGAGGGTTTTGTCTAGCAACAAAACAGAACAGTAGATAGGACTAACTAGAAAAATCAGAGTTCGAAAGAAGGCTGAGTTGTCGAGATAAATTCATTTTCTTTTTCCTCGCTTTTGAAATATTTGGAAGATGCAACGTATAAATGTTAAGTTTTACGAAAGCTAAGCGTTAGTTCGGCTTTCGTGCTTTCCAGTTATAAGTCGAGAGTTTTTCGTTGTACTACGACAAACGTTGTAAGTGCAATTTTTATTGCGAGTGAAAAAGTGAAAATAGTGAAAATGTTGCGCGACGATATTGTTAAATTTTTTATCGTGGCGTGTAATTTTAATAATAAAATAGTGAAGGGTCACTATTTTAAGAAGATAGCGCGTGACAATGACGCGTCGAACTACGCATTGTTCGACAAATTCGCCATTTAGCGCGACAAGTCTATCCCGATGATCCGAAATTTCTAGAAGAGGCTTATTACGACGCTACTTCGAGACCTCACGGATACTTGTTGCTCGATCTGAAGCAATCGACTCCGGACGAATATCGATTTCGTACGTGCGTCTTTCCCGATGATACTAGACATTACGTTTACGTACCGCGTAGATCGTTTTCCATTGCATAAAAATCGCGTAACGCGGCTCGTGGAGGCCAGTCGCGCTGTTCTCTCACGCGACGAAGGAGGACAACATGAGTTCGGACAGCGTGACGAAAATCGCCAAACGTTCAATCGGAAAGAGAAACGCTTGTCTTCTCGAGGCGCTGTGTCATCTGAACAATAAGCAGCGAATGATCTTTCTTCGAATCGCGGACGATAAATTTATTCATTGTATTTGCGAGTGCGTTTTTAATACACTTAAAGGAAACGTCCCGCTCAAACGACGTGAAAAAGATCGACTGAGTAAATACAAATCGACACTGCGACGTATTGCGATAAAACGCGGAAATTGGAAGGATAAGAGACAACTTTTGGTGCAACGAGGCGGATTTTTACCCTATATCATAGGACCCATATTGTCGGCCTTATTAACTCGAATCATCGGAGGCACGGAATCATAAGAATAAATCGCAATGGAAAGGGCAAAAAAGATGGTTTTAATTTCTACAGAAAATCTTGAGAGAATGCAGCAACAGCAGCAACAACAGAATAAATCGATTGCTGTAGAGCCGAAGGAAAATATCACGACGGAGAACGGTGAAAACGATAATAATAATAATAATAATTCCGTACAAACTCCTGGTACTCTTCTGACACGACTCGATGCGGAAATGAGTTGTATTCTTAATTCACCTTACCCGCGTAACGAGGATGAGAGATGGAAAATGTACAGAGAGGTACTTTGGCGGTATCTTTACTATATCCGAGAAGCGCGAAAACAAAATGCAACCAACGTAACCGAAATTGTCGACAACGAAACACCACTCCTGGAGGAGATCAGCAACAATAGCGACGGCGAATCGACGCTCGTTTCTCACGATATCCCCCGAAAATCGCAAATTTATGCTAATCTTTCTCATTTATCCGATATCGACAATACCGTGATAAGAAGAGAACATAGCCTTCGATTGCTGAAAAGTGCCGGAAAAATAGTAGAAACTGTCCCGAAATCGTATCGCGCTCAAGCTCGCTTACTGATGAAACATTTGCTCGATAAAGCGGTGCCTGACAGAATTAATTGGAACGAGAATGGAGTCGTGACTATAGATGGCAGCATTGTAAAAGATTCGAATATCAGCGAGCTGATGAACGACATGATGCGAGAAAGAAAAACCGTAAAACCACCAGTAGGAAGAGTTCAGTTTGCTTGATTACTACGCAGCTTAAACACGCGTTCGACACTGGTAGGGAATAAGCGACTGTTAAATGGCACCCTCGCTTTTTCTTCCCCGATTAATGTGAAACATCGGCCTTCGTCAAGTTCCACGCCGATTGCAACGAAAACATATTCAACGAGATCGACAAAACGTCAATCGGAAAAACGCAAGAAGCAAGAACGAGAAGAAGAAAGAGCCCCTGATTACGCATTGTATCTGTCCCCTTACTTTCGTAAAGCCTATCCATCTACAACTTTTATGAAAAACGGGGATTCGCTTCGTGCGCGAAAAAGGCGTTTGCTAGATTGGAATACACTGAAGAAATAATCGATAATGTCGGAACTTGAAAAATTATACTACGATCCCGCGCATTACGCCGGCTTCTCAGCAGTGGAAAATCTGACACGTGCCGCTAAGCCGAATTTCACACGTAACAATGTCGCTCGCTGGCTGGAATCGCAAGATGCGTACTCGCTGCACCGTCCACTGCGCCGAAAGTTTCCTCGACTGCATTACAACGTAACAAATATCGACGATGTGTGGGAGGGCGATTTAATTGAGGTGCGAAATCTTAAAAGTTATAATGACGGATATTCTTATATTCTCGTGATTATCGATGTACTCAGTAAATTCGTTTGGGTGGAACCATTACGTGACAAAACGAGCGTATGCGTGACAAAAGCTTTTCAGCGTGTACTCGCGAGAAGCAAAGGACGAATACCTATATACTTGCAAACTGACAAGGGTAAAGAATTTGTCGGGCGTGCGACGCAAAAGTTTTTGGAAGAAAACAATATTCGTTTTAGAGTAACGCGCAATCCCGACATCAAAGCAGCCGTCGTCGAACGCTTTAACAGAAAAGTTAAAGGAACGAATGTGGCGATATTTTACGCATAAAAATACGCGTCGATATATCGATGTTTTGCAGGATATTGTGCGTGCGTACAATCACACTCGTCATTCGGTCACCAAAATGCAACCAGCGGTTGTAACGAGAGAAAATGCTCGTATCGCGCGTGAAAATATAACTTCGACGGTGGAAAGACGTTAACAAAATTAAGAATGCTAAATACCATGCTGGCGATCTCGTCCGCGTCAGTAGAGCGAAAGGCACCTTCGAGAAAGGATACGAGGCGAATTGGACCGAGGAGATATTTCGAATTCATCGTGTTCTTGAATGGCGAAAACCTCGTGTGTACGAATTAAGCGATTTAACGGGGGAGGTCATAGACGGGATCTTTTACGAACAAGAATTAGCTCGAATCGAGAAAAACCTGCAGGAGGAAGAATTTATTGTGGATCGCGTGATAAGGAGTAAAGGACGTGGTGCTAATAAGCAACTGCTAGTTAGCTGGCGCGGATATCCTAGCAAATTCGACTCTTGGATCCCAGCTTCGAGTTTATCGAATCTCCGAGATGACGGCAACGGACCAATTTCACATGATTCTTCCAAGCAATAGCAGTATGCAGTATTTTCCGGAAAATACTGCTTCCTCCTTCATCACGGAGTTACCTCAAACTGTAGAATTGCATGGAGAATGGGAAGTTGCACTAAGCGAGATTCAATTTCCCTGTAGTTTTTTTCACGTACGTCAGTTTCCCGAAAATGAGCTCAAATATTTCTTTTCCACAGAAGATATATACGAGATACGCAATGGATCATATGTGTTGCATCATAGAATAATACAGAATGGTATTTACGAGACTATCGAGAATCTTATCCACGAGATTAATGAAGCGTGTCGAGATTCTCATTTGGTTTTCGAAATACAAAAAGAGGGTGGTAAACTCGAAATAGGACTTAGCTGCGACGTGGAAAAATGTCATGCTAATCATTATATTAACTTTTCCGATAATCTTTTTCAAATATTAGGATGCGAAACGGAATTAGGCATTAAAGATAATTTATACTTTCGTAAGATTATGATAAACGATTCCGGTGAATGCATGACTTTTTTCAAACTCGGATTTAAAACGGAAAACGGTAATCGAATTTATTATTATCAGAGTAAAGAGCCCTGTAGCCTGTGGCGTGATATTCCAGATAAGCTGTTCGTTTATTGTGATATTTGTGAATCTTATATAACCGGTGATGTACAAACTCCGCTTCTCCGAATAGTCCCGGTCGAGTCACGCGAAAGTAATTACGCGTACGGAACGAATCAGGTGAAACATTTCTCTTTTCCATTTTATATTCCGTTGCGACAAACGCGTTTCCGCAGAATCGAAATAGATATAAGAGATCAGCTCGGAAAAAAAATACCATTTGAATCGGGAACCTTGACAGTGACATTGAACTTCAGACGTGCTCGATAATTTACATTAGAATACAGTTGAAATAAACGTAAGTCTGCGATAAACAAAAGAGAGAAAATCAATTTCACTATGGACTATGAGGAATATTACGAGGCGCAAAGCGGAGGTGCCAACGGAAGGGGTGGGGGAATTCCACGGGTTTTTGTCGGCTCACCCTATCAACGCGGACATGGTATCGGAAGTTTTCTTGGTGGATTATTTAGAAAAATTTTACCTTATCTAAAGAGGGGTGCGCGGGCTGTCGGTAAGGAGGCTTTACGCGCGGGCATCAACGTAATGGAGGATGTCGAGAACCATACCCCGTTGAATGGGGCATTAAAAAATCGCTTCGCGGAATCGGGGAAAAACCTCAAAAGAAAAGCCACAGAAAAAATAAAAGACTTGATGAAAGGATCGGGATATAAAGTATCCGTAACAACTCCGATGCTTCAGTTTCCTCACGGTTACCACGATCCTCGCATCGCTAAGAGAACGTCGCTTTGTAAACGTAATCGTTCAGTCAAAAGAAAATCGAAAAAAAGTGTACGCAGAAAAGGCGCTAAAAAATCGAAGAAGAAGAAAAGTCGTGACTTTTCTTCTTCTTCGATTTTTTAGCGCCTTTTCTGCGTACACGCTAATAATCGAAGAAGAAGAAAAGTCACGGAACAACTCGAAAAACTAAAAAGTTATCCGGCACGAAACGCCGCAACAGCAAGAAGCGCAGTGTATCCGACATATTCTCGTAATCCACGCACGAATTAGCGTTAGCCATAGTGCGTCGTGATAAGTATGTCTTTCCTTCATACCCATTCGAGCGAGTGTTTGAAGAGTGAACTCGATCTCTTCGCTTTACCGCCTACTCAGACTAGTATCGAGAGTGCTCAATGGATTTATTACAAGCCCGTAACATCGCTCGCAGACGACGCACCAATAGAATTTGTTATACCCGGTCATGGAGAAGACTACCTGGATCTCACGCACACTATGCTAAGTCTCCGTATACGTGTAGAAACGGGAACAAATAGCGGCACCGCCGCCGCAGCCGCCGCGGCGCCCAAAGTAGGCCCTGTAAATCAACTGCTGCATTCCATGTTCAATCAAATCGACGTGTATTTCAATCAAAAACTCGTGTCACCTCCAAACAACGCTTACGCTTACCGCGCATACATCGAGGCGTTATTAAATTATGCTTCACCCGCAAAAACTTCCCATCTCACCTCTTGTCTGTGGGACACGGATACTCCCGGTTTCATGGACGAGCCGGTAGATTCGCCAACGAATCAGGCTCTCGTAAGACGCGCTCGTTACATTCAAGGAGGACGCGCGTTGGATCTCATAGGACATCTTCACTGCGACGTTTTTACTCAGGATAAATTCTTAATTAACGGGGTGGAAGTTAGAATGAGACTCGTACGTTCCAAAGATTCGTTTTGTCTAATGGAAACAAATTCCACGTCGAAAATCCGCATTCTAGACGCTAGTCTACTTGTAAGAAGAGCAAAAATAACTCCCGGAGTATTACTAGCGCATGCGAGAATGCTGAGTAAAACCACTGCCAAGTATCCCCTTACGAGAGTCGAAGTTAAAACGTTCACGATACACTCTGGTCTCGTGGGAGAATCGTTAGACAATGTGATACTTGGACAGCTACCGAAACGAATAATAGTTGGCTTTGTTGATAACAAAGCGTTTAACGGCGACAGAAAATTAAACCCGTTTAACTTTAAGAATTACGGCATAAATTTCCTTTCGCTCTACGCTGACGGAATGCAGATTCCAAGTAGACCGTTACAGCCGAGCTTTAAGAAAGACGAACCGCTCTACATCGAAGCGTATCACACCCTCTTTTCCGGAACAGGCATACATTTTTTGAACGAGGGAAATTCTATAAGCAGAGACGATTACTCTAACGGATATTGCTTCTTCGCTTTTGATCTTACACCCGATCTATCGGCTAATTGTGCTGGGCATTGGAATCTCGTGAAACATGGAAGCTTACGACTAGAAGTGAGATTTGAAAAGGCACTTACCGCGACCGTTAATTGCATCGTGTATGCCGAGTTCGATAATGTTCTAGAAATCGATTCATCTCGGCAAGTCATAGTCGATTTTTCTGGATAGTCTCTTATAACACAGATGGATCAACAACAAGAACATTGTCTGTAAAATGTTCACTCCCCCATCATCTTTATCGTCACCACCATCATTAAACTGCCGTATACCTAAAAGAGAATTCAGTTTGGAACGAGACTTGGACGTAGCCGGTTCGATTAAGAAAGCTTGCGTAAAATATAAAACTATGGACATAGTCATCGACATTCAAGGTTTTCGCGATGCTGAGGAACAATTTATTCCGAAAGAAGTCGCGGTTGTCGCTGTCAACACTCCAATCATCGGCCAATGGATTATAATACGACCTTGCCCGTTTGACGAGCTGCCTGTAAATTCGAAACGTGAAAACAACTGGCTTACGCCCAATTATCACGGCATCGAGTGGTTCGACGGCGAAGTTAATCTCAAATATTTCAAGCAACATCTACGAGAAATTACTCGACAAGCACGCTACATCTATAGCAAGGGACACGAAAAGGCGCGTTGCCTACGCAATCTGCTATCCAGAAACGTATATAATCTGGAAGGCGTTTCTCCAGCCTTCAAAAATTTACCCGATGTTGAGGAGAGTGGTCATCGATGCACGTATCACGGATTTCGCGCAAAAGCAAATTTTCACTGCGCGTTGCGCAATGCTTACAAATTGAAACACTGGTTAATCGAGCAAAATAGTAGTAGCTCGAGCAGTCTTCGTTCCGACGAAAACGACAGCGAAGAAGAAGAAGAAGAAGAAGAAATAACATTCAAAACAGCGTCGGCTATAGCCGAAGACGAGAAAATAATCCCAATGCCGTCGTATGAATTCCCTCGAAATTTTACATGCGCTGCGCCAATTGAACGCAGAATACACGGGAGTCTATCCAGCCAACAAGCTACCGAAGGTGTGGACGACGTCGACCGCCATCGTTGCCAACACAGACGATCACAGTCAACCTGGCCAACATTGGGTCGCCTTTTACATCGACAAACTTGGAAATGGAACATATTTCGATAGCTACGGATTACCTCCCTCGGATTCTAGATTTCTCCTGCGATTGCGACGAAACTCTATCACGCATCAATGGAACACCACACAGTTACAAGGAGCGCTTTCCCAAACTTGCGGGCAATACTGCTGTGTTTTTTTATATTTCACGTGTACCGGCTATAATCTTAATCAATTTCTCAATTTATTTTCTGTCGAACACACATACAACGACCGACTAATCGCAGAATTATTTCACAAATTTTTTCTTTATAATAAAAGAAAATGCGTAATGAAATCATCTGTATGATACCCCATTCAATCATGTAACTTAAAAATGTAAGAATATACTCGTAGATGTATGAAAAAAAAGTTGAATGTTTCAATAAATACTCTTTTGTAACTTTTAAAACCGAATTATTTTTTCACTCGACCTACCTAATGCCAAGACTCTATCTCCTGTACGTAGTAACGCTAAAATCGCAAAGTGCTGCCTTTTGATAATTATCTTTCTCTAAACGTACCATACCTTTGAAAGCATATGTATATCGTAAAAGGCGTTTCCGTCCTTTCTATCGTAATTTCCAGATAAGGCCTTTCGACTTCTCAGGCCTCTTTTACCCGTTTCCCACTTTGCTGCTAAATTTTTCCCAAAATACCTGTTTTTTAACCAATCCGCTCCTGGGGCAGCCGTGGGGGAAACCAATAAGCACACTCTAATTTCTCCCGGAGCCATCCCCTTTACTTCCCAATAAAAATGCTCCTGATATCGTCAGGTCTTTCCCGCCACTCCTCCCGGTCCTGATATCGTCAGGTCCTCCACGCCCCGCTCCAAATTTCGTCAGACCCTCCCCGCCACTTGGCCCTTTTACTGCTAGCGCGTCACCCTACCCCCACCACTTCACTGATAAGACTGGTGCCAGTGACGTCATTTGTTTTGACGCCTCATGGCTAACCATATACTACTACTGTTATCCTGGGTATTTCATGTCGGACTGATTCTTGCTCGTACAAGTTTCTCACAAGTTAAATGGATTATTAAACTATATACATTTTATTACTTTCTAAAATAAAGTTTTAATTTATTTTAGGAAACAGAAAGTATGTACATAAATTTTTACAAATTTTTTGAACCTTTTAAAATAGGCGAAAAAAAGGAACAGATTCGAGATATCCAGGATAGTAGAAATAAGCAATTGTTTTGAGTATTGTATTATAAGAGATTATATTACCTTGCATTCCATTTCCAGTTAAATTAGATTGCTCCATTATACGGCTTTTTATCTTCGATATCTTTTCTAGAATTATAAAATGTTCACAATAAAACGAATATGTACAATGTACGCATAATGAAAAAGTATTGAAAACCATTAATGTCGAACTTACTTATGCTTTTGTCTTCGCTGATCTTGTCTCCACTACGGTCGCGAAATGACTGACAAACTAAAGGTCGAAATTCGAATTTCTCAAGAAAAGCGAAAGAAAAATGGAGAGAGTATATACGAAACAATGTACCAATCTTAAGTTTGTATAGGCAAATAACAATAAAGGTAAATAAACGTGACTTTAACGAACAGATTAAACAGTATAGAAAGCAATACATGTTTACTTCGGAAAAGAAAGAATACATAAATAACAACCAGATTTAATTTATGTAAATTTATAAAATTTATGATCAATAAACTTATGAAAATACTAGTAAAGTATTAGTTAACAATAAATTATTAGTTAACAGTATTAATGTGTTTAACATTTTGTGTGTTTACATTTTATATAACACCGAAATGCAGCTCCAAAAATATTAAATGTATTAATAACTTTAACTAACAATTTATTGATTTTATTATTGGTATTTTAATAAGTACACTGATGATAGATTTCATAATTTCACATATATTAGATCTGGCAGTTCAGAAGAATATAAAGTGAATATTCAGGTATACTTTCTCTTTCGAAATAAATATGTATTGATTCCTATATCTTCAAACTGTTCATTAAAAGGCCATTTACTTACTTTTATTGTTAAGAATAGAAAGGTTGATAAAAAATTAAAAAGTGCAACGCCGTGGCGTAAAGAAAAATGACAAGACAATTAGCCAGTTGTAAAATGACCAAAAAATCGTTTTTACCATGCGAGGACATAAATCGATGATAAACACAGAAATATTGAGAATTCCGACACATCACACAGAAATATACGAGCACAATTTCTTTCTAGCACACATTCTTATAACACATTATAAGGTTATAATCATACACAAACAAATATATGTAATACTGTTTCACCACTGCACTATAACAGTTTGCAGATAGCACTAAATCCCGAAATTGTTTTATCTCGATAATATGATGTCTAAGGAACATTTTGATATAAGATTTTTACGAGCAACAAATTCTCTGTGAATCAGAAGAGTAAAATTAGAACGAGGCGCGTCCTCTCCGCGCTTAAACAATTTATTTTTCAACAGTTCTCAGTGAGCACCAAATTCGCAATTAATTTATTTTGACTACGATGTCAAAGGGACATTTTGATATAAGATTTTTACGAGCATCAAATTCTCTGTAGATCAGAAGAGTAAAGTTAAAGCGCGGCGCGTGCTCTCCGCGCATAAACAATTTATTTTTCAGCAAGTGGCATCGAACACCATATTCGCAATTAATTTATTTTGATACTACGACGTCTAAGGAACATTTTGATATAAGATTTTTACGAGCACCAAATTTTCTGACGATCTAGAGAGTAAAGTTAGAGCGCGGCGCGTGCTCTCCGCGCATAAACAATTTATTTTTTAGCAAGTGACATCAAGCACCAAATTCGCAATTAATTTATTTTGATACTACGATGTCTAAGGAACATTTTAGTATATAATTTTTACATGAGTCAAATTCGACGATCTAATAACTGATTTTTTGCTCTATCGGACAGGATAGATTAATAATAATTATTATTTTAATAATTTTAAATTTTGTTATATTTCAATTATTTGTGTTTTCCTTGTTATTTTACTACCAAAAGCATACAAATATTGTGGTCGGTAAGTATTGTTCTCTAAGATCGCAATGCTGCGCTAGGTATATAGTAATATTTTTATAAACAATTATATATTTTTAATTTATTTTAGGGGTTTCTTTGAGCACTAAATTAGCACTAAATTCTAGTGTGCTTGTTTTGTGTTTGTGACCACTGTATATATTTTTTTTTATTATGGGGGGTCCAGCTTGCCATTAAGCTGCATCCCCCCCCCCCTTTTTTTTTTAATGCTGCTAAACGGTTTGAGCACCAAAATTCGGACTAGAGTACTAAATTAGCACCTAAAAAGCACTGTATTTTTGACTTAGTGCGAACTCAATTTTCGCTGGTGGGAGGTCCAGCTTAACAGAGGTAATGAATTCAGCATTTTCTTTTTTTTTCCAAGGGTTATAGCTGAATAGAATATTATATCTGGAGTACCCAACAAAAAGTCAACGATCCCTTCACCATATATATTAGTCCATTTATCAGACATGATAGTGATACAAGATGTTTTCAAAAGTCGTTTCTTTAATAGACAATTTGGCTGCTTCATACTCAGAGTTTAATAATGAAGTTCGTAGAGCATGTGTACTTGGTGGTTCATATGAAGGACGAAAAATGTTAAAGGCTTCAAAAAAGAATGGATTATTTTGAAATATTGAAAAGGGAAGACCACCAACGTAAACTGCCTTTGCAAAAGCTTTCTCAGCTTTTTTTGTCGATAGAGCTAATAGAGTCAAAATAAGAAAAAATTTTCTGTGATCCTGAGCTTGAATTTTTCGAAGACTGCTTTGATGAAGAATCACATAGTATAGATGATGATGCAACTGGTTGGAGAGCTGTGTCAATTGTATCCTCTTCAATCTCAAGTAAACTTGTACCTAACAATATTTGTGAGAACAATTATAAATGAACATCAATTTAAAAATAAAATGTAGTTATTATCTTATTACAATTTTCTCATTTGTATTTTAATAAATAAAGTAAAGAAAAATCAAACTTAACATTTTAAAACTATTGCAGCATAAAAAATAAGCATTTGTTTAAAGTAGAAATAAAAAAAGGCATGTCAAGAGTTCAAATATTGTACGTATTGTTCAATTAAAAATCTGGAGATAAACAAAGATATTTGATTAAATAAAATATGTACCTCAGCCCTAAATCTTTCTTACGTTCTTTATTAACAAAGCTAATATATTTTTTGCATGCTTCCAGATGTTTTTCCATTCTAGTAGCATTTGGAAAAGTATGGTTTTTATCACAATATTTGCAACAAACAATATTTGCATTTTTATCATTTTTACCCATTAAAAGATGCGTCCACACCATTTTTCTTTCTCTTGGCATAGTGACCTAATAAATAAATATAAAATATTTGTAATATCAAAACAAGCCTTACTTAATCTCAACATGGTTATGTTTTACTACACGGAATTATTTATATATGAAGAGAATAGTTACACGAAAGGTACAAGAAAAGAACATTCATAGTTTGAAGAAAAAGTTTGTAATCAAAACGTTAACTATATACTTACTCATAAACTTAGAATACTATTATATTCTATCAAGTGAATGTTCTTTGCACAGCGTAAAACGAACAGAACTGATTTAATCTCTTTACGCGCCGTTTTCAAGATGAATTCTTGTCGAGTATAATCAGAATATATAATCTTTTCTATTGCACCTTGGAGACACAACCTCTTTATTGTCAACTTGTTATCACCTAACCTCTACATTACACTGATCCACATTTACGTATAATACGTATAAAACTAGACTCAACTAAACTCTCTTTAGAGATTCGCCAACTCGTCATGTAGCGTAACCTTCACTCGTCCGATTCGTGATGCGTAACCTTCACTCGTTCGACTCTATTCACTGAACCAAATCGGTCTGTACATAGACAGCATACTAGAAAGAACGTTGGCTCTATGAGCTTGTACGAGCAGTCGGTAAGCCATCTTTTGTAATCTCTTATGATAAAATTTCTTATGGTAATTGAGAAAATTATGATTCACATGTCTAGAGCTAATGCTGAGTTCATTTTATATGTATCTTCACAATAACCGCTTGTGCAGAGAGTATGTACAAAGTGCAGTTATACAATTAAACTCTACTATGTTACTACTGGAAGTTTAGATTATGTTCTACTATAAAAATAGAAGGAGAAATAAAAATTTTAACAAAAAAATAAGATTACAAGATCATATTAATTCTTCCAGGATCATATTAATGTGATGAAAGACATTAAAAATTAAGTGACATGTTATTTATATAGTAAAAGCAGCAATTTTTTGCAAAAAAGCAATTTTTTCGAAAAAAACGGGAATTTTTCCCGTTTTTTTCCCAGCGATTTGAAAAAAGCGGTTTTTTTAAAACTGTAGAATCATTATTTTTTAATTTTGCATGTTCGCTTTATCTGCAATTTTTAAAAATATGTATGACATAAAATATGTATTAAAATAAACAGAAATTCTTAAAGTAAAGATTTCAAGTTTCAATTTTATTTTTTATAAACTTTTTACTGTTTTATTAAGTCATCATTTAAAATGTGATCAATTTTTCTTATATTTTTATCGGTTCTTTTTTTTAGAATAAGTAATATAATGGCAATAAGGACCATCAAGGCTATTTGTACTCCTTACTGTTCTTTTTATACCGTCTTGTATGTAAATACATATAACAAGTGCCAACGACTGGGAGGCCTTCATTTTTATGTTGTAACATGCAATGGTATTCAAAATGAACTAATTTCTCGAAAATTTAAACAGTTTTCGATTTCAAATTGTTTTTTAGTATATTTGAGTGTTATTTAAATAAAAAATAATTGTATAAAACACAAAATAAATTGTTAAAGCAACGCTGCAAAAATACCTCAAATTGGTCATTTTCAAATATTTAATGGATAATATTTTGGAAATAAGACCCAGCATAGAGAAAGTATAGTTTGCGGTTTTTTAAATTTCACACCTATGGGCATCATTTCCACCCAGTTTCACTTCTGAAGTTTGTCGCATTTGTTATAGACTTTGCAAATGCAACAGTGGATTTAGTGGTCCGAAATTATTTGGAGGCACATTTTGATTTTCAGTGAACAATCTGTTGATGTTTTCAAGTTGCTCTGTAATAATAATGCAATGTACTTATGTTATTACAGATCTTTATAATTATAATATTAAACTATTTCAGAGACGTTTATATTGACTGCAAATATTTCACCTCAAAAATACTTCTTCCCCAAGTTAAATTGGGAAATAAATCAACATATTAAAATTAGTTTTATAGCGTTGTGACGATGCACTCCCGGAAAATGCATCGCCCCGACAAATACCAGCCGGGAAAAGCCGCCAGCCTATAGCCGGAGACATCACGGGTGTCCATTTTTAAACATACATAGCAGAAATACTGCCTGACGGCGATCATCGCCAGAGGAGATGCATACTCGCTGAGCCGGCGCGCACGCGCACTCGGAAGACGCGCGATCTTCCCTATCCTGACGATTCCGCCGTCAAGCGCCGAAAAATAACGGAGGCGAGCAGAGTCACCGGGTATAAATAGAGTCGTTTTTGGGAGAAACAACGACTTTGTCATCAGCCAGCACATCTTTCCGATCCGCTGCGCCAGTGACATTCCGTTCCTTAGTCGAAAAACACGGTAGAGTACTTAGCCGCGGCGAGAGGGTACTCCGCCTCCAACGACTATCCTATCTAACCGTCTGTCCGCCCAAGAGTGAGATCCCAACAGCGACCGGGATTCTCAAATCTCGGAGGAACAGTTTCTTTGCAAACCTTGCAGCACCATGACCACTAAGACCGCTGTGTTTGGGGTCCCAAATTAAGGTACTTGACAGAGTGCCGCGTTTCCAACACGGCCGGCGATGATCCTTCCACCATCGTGGAAAAATCGCTCCGTCCTCAAGACTTGCAAACTTGGGCTAGTTCGCGAACCGTGTGGTAGGCCTACCGTATCACGCGCGTACGATCCTCGCGTGCAGCAGACCGCGCCCGCAATCCACCTTCGACGTCGCGCTTGTAAATAGCTACCTGTAAATACTTTGTACATAATTACCGTCCGACCAGTTATACCGCGATAATAGCGTAATTGTAATCGTCACCGAAGTCTATCTTCACGTACTTTATTGTACCGTGTAACCTTTGAGTACGAGATATGATCAAAAAGTAAGGTGACTTTTCATTTTTATAAAAAAATATTCATTTATTCATCCAAAATTATGTTATCCCCTTCAAAATAATCCCCCTCTGATACAATGCATTTGTGCCAGCGCTTTTTCCAGTCGTCAAAACATTTCTGAAATGCATTTGGGTATTGCCTTGAGCTCCTCCAGCGATGCAGCTTTAATCTCCTCAATCGTCGCAAATCTTCGTCCTTTCATAGGCCTTTTTAATTTTGGGAAGAGGAAAAAGTCGCAGGGGGCCAAGTCTGGTGAATACGGTGGCTGAGGCATAATGATAGTATTGTTTTTGGCCAAAAAGTACTCACTAGTACAACGACGTGTGCGCAGGTGCATTATCATGGTGTAGAATCCATGAATTTTCTTTCCACACTTCCGGACGTTTTTTTCTTATTGATTCACGTAAACGCCGCATAACCTCAAGGTAATACTCCTTGTTTACCGTACGACCTTGTGGTGGGAATTCTTGATGTAGAACGCCATGGTAATCAAAGAAAACTGTGAGCAAAATCTTCACATTCGAACGAACTTGGCATGCCTTTTTCGGTCTTGGCTCTCCTGGGCTCTTCCACTGGGATGATTGGGCTTTGGTTTCGACGTCATAACCATATACCCATGTTTCGTCACCAGTTATAACCCTTTTGAGCAGATCAGGATTATCATTGACGTCGTTCAACATGTTCTGGGCGATGTTCATGTGACGCTGCTTCTGATCAAAATTAAGCAGTTTTGGAACGAATTTCGCTGACACACGTGTCATAGCCAAAACATCCATTAAATTGATTGGCATGAGCCAAACGATATGTTAAGATCATCAGCTATTTCTCTAATCGTGATTCGACGATTTTTCAACACAATTTCTTTCACTTCCTGAACATTTTCGTCGGTTTTTGACGTGCTGGGGTGTCCAGAGCGAGGTTCATCGTTAACATTTTCTCGGCCCTCTTGGAATAACTTATACCATTTATAAACATTTTTTTTTGCTCAAAGTTGACTCACCGTACGCCACTGTCAACATTTCAAGAGTTTTTGAACACTTAATACCATTTTTTACACAAAAATTAATACAAACTTTCTGCTCCATTATTTTCAACAGCAAAAAATCGCCGAGCACTCAAACACGAGTCTAACCTTTATGCCTCTCACATAAAAACAACACATGCTATATAGTCAAAACTGTGAACATATGATCGTGACGAGTGTACCAACACAAAAAAAAAAATTTGAAATTAGAGTGTACAGAGCGCGCGAAATTCAAAAAGTCACCTTACTTTTTGATCACACCTCGTATATAGACATGGAGGGGGAATGATAACACCAAAAATGTGTCCAAGATCTGTGCGAGAGAGAAAGGTATATAACCTATGTATGTCTACTCTGCGTATGCGTATTGCTTACATCAGTAGACTTTTGAGATTATAAGTAATAACTTAAGTTATAACTCAAGTTCCAAAACATGCTTTCTGAAGAAAATTTGACTCAAAATGTATAGTATGCAAATATAATGTATACTATATTATATCGAGTAAAATTTTCTTTGAAGAGGATGTTTTGAAATGTGCTTTAATGTTAGAAATGCTGTGTTAAGATAGTGATATATTGAAATATCAATTGGTGATAAAAGACATTATTATAGGTTTCAAATAATTTATATTTTAGCTATTGGTGACAAAACCTATTAGAAATGACATTGTACTAGGATGTAATAATAAAGGTGTAACAAAACGCCCCTCCACCTCGCGCGCACTGCCACTCCGAGCCTGTCGACCGAGCGCGCGGATTGGTTCGTCCAGCCGCGCGTTCGGATATATAAGCCGGCAGTGGGAACACCGAGTCAGATCTTCCCGGTCCACCGAATCCGATAGGTCAAGAATCCTCGACCGCACCTCCGATTTCCCGTGAGGACAAGAATACTCGCCTCTTCCAGTACCCTCGACGAGAATTCTCGTCGTCCGGACTAGCAGAGAATCCTCGGCTACCCACGCGCTTCCGAACACCTTCTCCGCAACCAATCACGGCGAGCATCTTTGCCGCGTTCCGTAGCCGAGCATCCTCGGCGAATCACATCACCGTCCGCGACGAGCATCTTCGTCGAGTCCGTGGGCTAGGCATCCCTAGCCAATCAACTCCGTCTTCTCCTCCAGGGAAGACCCACTTGCGAAAACTCGAACATCGTTAGAACATCCACGTTCTGACGATATCCTCGCCTCAATTTGCATGAGGCGGCTCGGGCGAAGCGCGAAACCGCCACCGTCGCACCGACTCCGCGATCCGCGAATCCCCGATTCCTCCGGACACCGTGTCCGCTTAAACCGCGCGTTTACCGTACAGTTTATCATCGCGACTATCGCGATAATGTAGATTATGATCATTGTTACTATTAAGTTCTTGCCTACATCGATTACCGTTTTTGTGTTTATCTTGATTACCGCGTTAGCATAGATTATTATTATTCTTATGTTCTTTTCATTTATACTACCGTTTTGTTACTCCGAGCGTCGCTGTACATTTGCATTCACTAGAACGAGCGTGTCGGACCGCTCGAAAGCGTTTGGTCACTACGATCACCGAGAGCCAATCGCGATTCAGCTTATGCCCAGTACAGTCGTCATGAGGCTCTTTCATTAAAATACCATCTCTCAATGTAACTCTTAAGTTCTTTAAATAAAGATCTAGTCTTTGTTCTATCTAACATCCGAGTACGATTATTTTACCGAATCCGTCCAATCCAGCGAGCTTATCCGCAACCGTATCCTGATCCTCACGGAACCAACCAAAAACCACCAGCGTTACAAAGAAGTAAATAAAAATTAATATACACCATTATAAGAAAATAGTTTTTATTCATGTTTAAAATGAATCAATTTTGTGTACTTATGTCTAATATACTCTTTGTGTTTTGAATTGGTAACGCACTCCTCATGAAATAAACGCAAATTAATATAAATTGTAATTATACTTTTAATAAGTTCTATTTTATGATTGTTCAATACATCTTGCTGCATTATGTGTTCTGACATTGCACTGTCATTAAATACTGAATAACAAACATCATTAAATACTTTCATAATTAATATTTTCTTATTATTATTTTTAGTGCGAATTATATTATAGTTCGATCAAATAACTGTTTCACAACATTGTGTTATTTTTATAACGTCCTTCAACGGTAAAATTAAATTATCTCTGTTCTTAACATTAATCAAAATTGAGTCTGTCGTTTTTGCAGTAAGAAATGTTGAACAAATGTGACAAATACGCCGTAATAATTTTTTTATAACAAATCCACTGATATATTTAACTACGTCATTGACATATAGACTAAGTGTCCATAATGTTGACAAATAATCATGGTGAAGAATATCAGCAGATAATTGTATGTCATCTATTTTACTAAATAAGCCATCGCTTACATTACTTATTGCTGACGACACATATAAAATTAGGGCATCGTTAATGAGATAATTACCCTTAGCTGCAGCTTCAATTTCGTGCCTTACTAGTAGTAGTCTGGGAGATAATGACACAAATTTGCAACCAATATCGACAAAGCTGATTTTTACTTATACACTTGTTTTCATGTTACAAATGAATAAAATGATCGTCAGTTCACGATCCCGCGGGACATGGGGCTCTCACAGTGTCTCAATAATGTAAAAAAAAAGTGTAAAAAGTTGATATCGACAAAGCTGAAAATTTTTGTACTTACTATTGACAACATAAAATGTCGAAAAAACACCGTCAGCCGCGGCAGCTGCGGAACGTAGTGCGTCAGTTACTCATACTTGTATGTGAAAAAAATAGGTAAAATCAATTGATATCGACAAATCTGAAATTTTTTTCACTAATAGTTTGTGCAATAATCTATACATTAATAACCGTCAGCTGGACATATGATGGAACTAAGGCCTTGACACTATCAAAGATGCGGCGCGGCCGCGCAAGCGTGGAAATTCTTAAATGCCGCGTTACATCTTTGATCGCGTCAGTCAAGGTCTTAGTCCCAACAGTCGACCAGCTGACTGTTATTTTTGTATACATTATTATATAAAGTTCTGAAAAATTTTCAGGTTTGTCGATAATAAATTGTAGAAAATATTTTCCATTCAAAAGTGCAGCGCTGATGTTTATGTAATTCAAATCACTCTTGGTCGCACTTTACATTTAAATGATAAATTAAACATTTTAATAAATAAACTACCTATTACAATTTATTATTTAATAGAAAATTAAAATATTATTGCCGGCACAACATATAATATTGGTCACAAACGCATAATATTATTTATACATATAAACTTATATATGAATCAAAAATGTGTTTTATTCGTCAGCAGTGGCATTTGATCCACATTCGCTACTGCTCTCGTAATCAGTTTGGTCAAAATCGTCATAGATATCATCATCGTCATCATCATGTTCGTCATCATCAGAAGCATAAATTTTCTCTATATCATTGTCTATAAATAAATACAATAATTATAAATTAACCAAATTTCGATAATATAATACAATTAAATATAAAATACAAAATCTGTTTCTTTCCTTTTTCATAAATCGTATTATAGAATGTTAACACTAAATTTGTAAACTGTGTTTGTAAAAAAGAAAAAAAATAATATTTTTTATTTATTATATTATGAGAAACAAAAGAGCACAGTTTCTCATAAGCTATTTTGTGGATATCTCGTGTCTTATGCTAGTCTGTTTTATTGCGCTGCGCGATGATTTCTGATTTTAATTTGTATATGTATTGTCTTTTGCAACGATTGTGATAAAAAAGCAATTGATCTTGTGAACACATGTCCTGAATTTTTTGAATTAAATTAGTATCATTATTTTGCATTGCACTTGCTCTAATATTTTTAATAGTTGTTTTTTCTTTGCATAAGTGCAATTTTTGGCAACGACTTTAGTGTTTTTTTTTATTCTTATTACAAAATATATATACGGATTTATTTGTACCTGCTTTTTCTGATAGTTCACTTGTTTTTTCTTGTGAAACATTGCCCACTTCCTTTTCAGTAACACTGCGTGTTTCTTCCGAAAACATTCAGACATTCTTTCTCTAGGACTTGAGATGTTTCCTTTTCCGCACAAATCTGTTTTTTGTTTTAAAATATGATTTATGATTTCTGGAATTTTTGCCTAGATGTATAGAAACTAATGTATTATACCGGGTGTCCCAGACCACCCGTCCCACCCGATTTTTTCGTAAACGCGACATTTTAAAGAAAAATGTTTCAGACAAAAGTTGTAGGGTTTTAAAAGATCTATTTACTGATTTTATCAGTTTGACCTTGGATGGCGTCGCCAAGGTCAGATCAAAATAACATTAACTTTTTTAAATAGGACACCTCATTTTTGGTTCCAGAATCTAATAGCTGGTGTCAAGACCTTTCCAAAACACTATAAGAAAGTTTATTTTTGTTGAGTACTTTCCGAGTTGTGAGGCTTGAAAGTTACGGTGTACTGTTACCTTCAAGCGTCATAACTCGGAAAGTCCTTAACCAAAATAAACTTATTTATAGTGTTTTGGAAAGCTCTCGAAATCGACTACAAGAAAATGCAATGAAAAATATACCTGTTTCAGACCACCCGTCCCACCCTTTTAAAACGTAGGGATGTGCTTGTACAAAAAAATGGCTCAGACAAAATTTGCATGATTTCGAGGGATCAACCTGATGATGATCTTGAATTCGACCTTGAGATCGATCTTGGGCATAAAGGTATAAGTCAAAGTAACATTTTTAAAATGTAAAAACGAAATAATCGGTGCCGCCTGTAGGTATTAGCGTTACCTAAGGTGTACCACGTGTAGGTAACAAGATCGTACTTACACCTTATCGGGGTGCTTTTTTAAGGTGGTTCCCTTCGCCGTCACCTTTGTCGGGGTGCTTTCATAAGGTGGTTCCCCTTGCCGTCACCTTTGTCGGGGTGCTTTTTTAAGGTGGTTCCCCTCGCCGTCACCTTTGTCGGGGTGCTTTCATAAGGTGGTTCCCCTTGCCGTCACCTTTGTCGGGGTGCTTTCATAAGGTGGTTCCCCTTGCCGTCACCTTTGTCGGGGTGCTTTTTTAAGGTGGTTCCCCTCGCCGTCACCTTTGTCGGGGTGCTTTCATAAGGTGGTTCCCCTTGCCGTCACCTTTGTGCATACGCATGTTGTTCAGTCTCGATGTTCAAAATGTCCACCACGTGCATTTATACAGGCTGTTACCCTACTTTGGAAATCATCCGCCGCCCGACGAATTTCGTCAGTATCTAGAGACTGAATGACTTGTCGAATTCTGTTTTTCATATCTTCTGCAGTCGTAGGTCGTTCGCGGTATACAAGGTCTTTTATTCGTCCCCACAAATAATAATCTAAAATTGTAAGGTCCGGTGATCGTGGTGGCCAATTATGTGGACCATGTTTACCTATCCATCGGCCGCGAAATATGCGGTTCAGTTGATGACGAGCAATGACAGACGTGTGGGCGGGACATCCATCCTGTTGAAACCACATATTTAGACGTAATTGGAGTGAAATATCTTCAAGTAAACGTGGAAGTTCGTTTTCGAGTAAATCGGCGTATAAAAAACGGTTTAAATTCTCTTGAAAGAAAAATGGTCCCACGATATGCGTATCAACAATTCCGCACCAAACATTGACTTTCCAGATACGTTGATGATCCATTTCTCGATACCAATGTGGATTCTCTTGTGCCCAATAACGAAAATTATGTGTGTTTATTTCGCCGTCACTTTTAAAGGTGCACTCATCAGAAAATAAAATACTTCTATGGAAATTAGGTAATTGTTGAGTAATCCAATTACAGAATATCAGTCTTTGTCTATGATCGTTCAATGTCATGGCCTGGTGAAGTGACATTCGATATGGATGGAATGAATTTTCACGAAAAATTCGACTGATCGTGCTTCGATTTATTCCACTATCTCTTGCTCGTCGCTTTAAAGAATCATTCGGGGTTACAAAGGCAGATGCAATTACATCAGGTGCTCTTACTGAACGAACTGATCGATGAATTTGCCTTCCCTTATTATGATCCGGCTGAACAATACCTTTTACAATTATTCGACGTTGTAAGCGACTGAAAACTTTGCGCGAATGTGGTGTATGATCGGGATATTCATTTCGCCACATTATTTCAGCTGCTCGAAAACTTCCAGCTCTACCCAAAACTGACATCATTAACGCAGCTTCTTCGTTCGGGTAAGGCATAACTACAAATTACGCTTACGACCGGGTTGCTTATTAGAAAACGTGAATTGGTGACGAGTTGCGTAATATTATGAATTCTAAGCAATGACTTTTAGGAGTGGTATGTAAGGGTGCTTTTTCGTGAAAATTACTTTATTGCTACAATAATCAACATTAAATGAAGATTAATATTAATAAATCAAGAATAAACGGCATCATAGAGCTGTACCGAATGTTAGAGATCTCGGTAATTAGGTATCTTCAAAACTCTACGCGTAGGACTATAGGTACACGCACCGGCAGAAATGGTGTCTCTCGACGCTAGCGCTCGGCTGCCGCACACACGCGGAGCCGCGCTCGTACGTGTGTCTAGGCTGCGCGGCGACGATCGGGGTGCGGGCGGAAAGTGGTGGGGGGCTTTACGATAGTGCATCCTCCTCGCTCGACGCTGGGTCGAGAGAGAAAGCATTATTCGACGTGATACCATGGGCGAAGTCGGTGTCCTCTGCTTATATTTTTCATTGCATTTTCTTGTAGTCGATTTCGAGAGCTTTCCAAAACACTATAAATAAGTTTATTTTGGTTAAGGACTTTCCGAGTTATGACGCTTGAAGGTAACAGTACACCGTAACTTTCAAGCCTCACAACTCGGAAAGTACTCAACAAAAATAAACTTTCTTATAGTGTTTTGGAAAGGTCTTGACACCAGCTATTAGATTCTGGAACCAAAAATGAGGTGTCCTATTTAAAAAAGTTAATGTTATTTTGATCTGACCTTGGCGACGCCATCCAAGGTCAAACTGATAAAATCAGTAAATAGATCTTTTAAAACCCTACAACTTTTGTCTGAAATATTTTTCTTTAAAATGTCGCGTTTACGAAAAAATCGGGTGGGACGGGTGGTCTGGGACACCCGGTATTATATAAAATAAATTCAGTTTATAACAGGCGCAGTTAGAAATGCCATTAATATTATGATAAAGAGGATAATGTAAAAAATCTGGATTGATATTAACACGATTAATTTATTTATATATTCAAGATATATCTTAAATAAAATTTTCACTTAAGTTTAATATTTTGTTCCATTTATTGATAGATACTAATTATCTTTACAATTTACTAATTAATTATTATTAAGTATTTAATATAATTACTATTAATTACTTAATAGTAATAAAATAGTTGTGACGATGCACTCCGTACAACGCATTGTCCCGGCGAATATCAGCCGGGAAAAGCTGCCGAGCCATAACCGGGGACACCACGGGTTCTCATTGTCTTAATTGTGTCCACCGAAATACCGCCTGGCGGCAATCACCACTAGAAGAGACACGCCAAGCCATCGCACGCGCACTCGGAAGACATGCGTCTTCCCTACTCCGACGACTCCGCCGTCAAGCGCCGAAAATAACGAAGTCGCCCGGTATAAGTAGGGGCGTTACGCAGAGAAACGGCGTCTCCGTCACCAGCCAGCATCTCGGAAACGACCTGCTGCGCCAGTGACATTCCGTTCCCGAAGTTAGAACAACGGTCGAACGGTGCTTGGCCGCGGCGAGAGAATACTCCGCCTCCAACACCGATCCTCTCTGAACACGCAGCCTCCCGGAAACCGAGAACCTGCTTAAAGCCAAGAGTCTTGGCCGACAGCCGGGTGCCCGGCTAGCCGAAGGCTAACCTCCTCACTTACCGCGCGACACCCACCACACCGCAACCGCCGTGTTCGGGGTCCCGAGTTAAGTTTACTTGACAGGTTGTCGCGCGTCCAGCCCTACCTGCGACAATCCCGTCGCGACCGCCATATCGCTCGGGAAATCGTCCCGCCCGCGAGAACTACGAAATAAGGCTAGCCCGCGGACCGTACGGCAAACCACACCCACCGCGTCGCAAACCTCACGGCACGCCATCTATGTACAGGCGCGGTTTTGTAGACCGCGCCCGCGCTTGCGCAAAACTGCGCCTGTACATAGATGCATTTATAAACATAGCCAGCATTGTAACATATAACTTGTACATATTGTCCGTCCCGCGAACTAAGCAAATATGTGTGAACCGATTTAAACAAAGCCACGCGTGTGATAATCCGCACCGCCCGCCTTCCCTTCTCCCGCAACGAGCCATTTTCGCGGCCTAGAGCCGAAATTCGACGAGGTGATCCGTGCGCGGAAAGTCGGTAAATTACATAGTTATCTTAATAATCAAATAATGTATTATAATACTAATCCAAACGTACATTTCAGCAATACAACTATGTAATTATGCTTTATTACATCGTAGACTTTGCAGTTTATGTTGAAAATCCAACACAATCTATGACAGTTTGATGTAACAAAGTTTTTTACTTACTTCATCATAGATCTACGATAAGCTTGCGATAAAAAACTAAAAAAAAAATTAAATTGACTCCACGACTCATTTTGCATTGATTAGATTTACCTGCAAATTTGTGACAGCCTTTTCAGATAGTAAATTTTTTTTTTAATGTTTTACTAAATCTTTTAATGTTGTGACACGAGCCATTAATCTATTGCGGGCTTGATGCAAAGTTTTTATTTTTTGTTATTGTTGTGCGATAGTCCATTTTGCTAACTTTTTCGCTAAAGCCCTTCTAGTTTTCCTAGGTGTAGCTAAATGTGGAGTTCTTATTTCATTAATAAAACAAGATTCCCGTAGACTCTTCGTTGGTGTTTCCCAATTTGAGCACAAAGTAACTTCATCTCTCACAGGTGTGAATGGTCCAGTATTAATAGATTGTAACAATCTTTCAGTTTTTGTATCTAAATCTGATGTTCTAATATGATTAACACAAGATTGAGATATTAATTTTGGAGGTGTTTGACATCGTGATGACTGATCATTTTCAGAAATCTGTAGAGCACTTTGAGTATCTATCATTAAAATATCTAGAAAGTCAATCAATTATTAAGTTATTAATAATTTTTAATTCATTGTAAGCAAATATATAAAATCAGTAATTATTCATTATTACTTGTAATTGATACATCGCACTGGATGTTGACATTCTCTGTAGCATTATATTCCTGTTTGGTGTTATCATTAATTTCATTAAGAGCAAAATTTGACAGTTTAGACGTCTTTATATAAATAGATGATACAGCATTGGGTTTTAGCATTATACTTTTACTGCCTTTTTCTTTAATTTTTTGTGAAAATAATTTGAACATAGTCTAGTAACCGTACTGAGAACATGTTCATCAATTTCACAGAATTCTAGCCATTGTTTACGAATTTCTTTTTGCTTGAGGAATCTGTTAATATAATCCGTAATTAAATGTATCATTTATAAGATATATGAAATATTTTATAATATATAAAATATTGCATTGTAATCATAAAAGTTTATTAAACCGGCACAAAACCTTTTTTTTATAGTTAAGAAACGCCTTTATGGGTTCCCGCGCCTGTGGGGACAGGACGCGGGGCATGTGGGACTCTCTGACTTAGAGTTGGCCGGCATACGCACTAAAACCCAACCTTTTTCGGCGTCTGAGCTTGGAACGGATTACGGGATCGAGCTAAGCATGCACAGCGATCCGTCCTAGTCCAAACGAGTCTCCGCCCGAGAGCAGTGACTCCCCTCCGGAGTTAACAACCGAGACTCGACCGAAGTCGAGCCTTAGTTGCCCGAACCGGGATGTCTCGAGGGTGCGACGGGCCCCGGTCCTAAGTGCGCACCCCCACATTCCAAACCCCGGGCAACTACCCCGCCGCTGATTCCAAGGCGTACCTCAACAGTGGAGAGGGTAGGGCCCTCTGTCCGATCTAGTCGGCGCTGTGAGGGTTCCTCCTCCTTTTTGTTTCTTCTTGGCTCTCTTTTCTACCCTGAAATTGGAAATCGCACCGCCCAACCTGATGGCCAGCTTCTCAAAGTGGGGCCAAAACCCCCATTTTGAGTCGAGGATCAGTCGCAGATATTTCATCTGGGACTTCACCTTGACCCGAATTCCCTCCACCACCAATGATCGGTAATGCGGCCCCTTCTTGTTACGTCCCCCAAACCAAATGGTCTCGGTTTTTTTGAGGGCCACTCTGAGGCGTATTCTTCTCAACACTATGTTGAGAGCTTTCCCCGCAGCGCGTTTTGCCTTGCCCCAGGTGTCCCCGAAGATGACGACCAGGGTGTCATCGGCATAGCACACCAATGACACTCTCGCAAGGAGGTGGTGATCTAGTGCCCGATCATAAACAATGTTCCTCAGGAGCGCTCCTAGGACCGCCCCCTGTGGCACCCCCCTGCTGACCACCTTGCGTATGGTGTCGCCATCTTGGTATTGGCACGTGACTACCCGGTCGCGGAGATAGACCTCGACCAGTTCCTCCAGGTAAGAAGGGATCCTTCTTCTCCTGAGGTCCTCCCTGATCTTACCACAAGGCAGGGTGTTGAAAGCTTTGGAAATATCCAAACTCACCGCGAGCACCACCCTGCCCCGGGACACCGCCCTCTCGACCTGGCATCTCAGCTGCCGAATAGCTCCGACGGTTGATCTCCCGGGCCAAAACCCAAATTGATTGGGCGATAGGTCGGGGCCTTCCGACTCCAAGTGGTACATGAAGCAAGACGCCACGACCTTCTCCAGTAATTTGCGCATATCTGCGAGAAGGCAGATGGGGCGATAGGCCGAGGGGTCACCCGCGGACGACGCCTTGGGTATCAAGACCAGGTCTGGCCTCTAGAATGTGGGGAACCGCCCAGACTGCAGACACCTGTCAAAAAGATGTCTCAAGCGGTCCCCCAGATCCCGCAGGCAACACCCCAAACCCTTCCGGGAATATCGTTCGGGTCCGGAGCGGTATTTTTCCTTCTCATTTTATCTATCGCCCTGTCGAGCTTCTCCTTGGAGACCCTGAAGTCTCCCTCCTAGACTGTTCTGGCCTCGATCATGGCAGGATCGTCCCGTGCGCGGTTCTCCTCCTCGTCGTCCCCCGAGAAAAGTACGGACGTCACGTCCCGCAGAAAACCCGGATCGAGAGTTTTCACCATGGGGGCCGCCGCTGGCCAAAGTTTGTTCCTGACCAGTCGGTAGAGGCGCCCCCACAGGTCGGCGTCCAACGTCTTTAAAAAATCCCCCCAGGTATTGGCTTTTACTTTGTCGATGGCGGCCTGGAGGGACTTCTTGGTCGCCCTGCATGAGTCGTACAGGGCGGCTGCCGTCTCTCCATCCGGATTCCGTCTTTGACGGCGGTGTCTCGTGTACTGGCAACGCGCGGAGTTGCAGCTCTCACGCAGGACCGCAATCTCCGGCGTCTACCAGAACTTTTTTCCCGTGGGGACGACTGGCGGCGGGGCATGGCAGTGTCGCAAATTTGCACCAGGGCCTCCCTGAACCATGCTGCTTCCGCCTCTACGTCGCCCTGCCCCTCGAGGGTTTCCCCTCAAGACTTAACAATGGCGGCCGCGTACGCCAAGTCAGTATCCAAGTGCTTCAAAGCCCATTGGGGGAAAGCCTCCGCGTTTTTTGCGGGATGGCCGGGTCCGGACCTTCCTGATCCCGGAGAGAAGACCTCTATCACAATTTGTGGTCTGAGAGGGTCTCCTCGTCCGAAACCGTCCACCCACTTATTTCCCGGAAGGTCTCCGCCGAACCGAGGGTCATGTCCACAATGGAGCTCCCACGCGCGGACACGCAGGTGGGCTCCGACCCTTAGTTGACGATATGGAGATCCAACGAGACGAGCCAATCCCCCAACATCTCGCTCCTTGTTTCCGAGAGACGGGATTCGATAGCGCAGGGTGCGATAATCCATCAACTAATCATCTTAACTTATCTAACCCAACCAACGGAAAAACTCTAGGCATTGGCCGCTGTGAGTGGTGGTATGCTATCGGTCCTGTGTGCTACCGGGATCCGTCCGTGTCCGAGACCGGTGACCCCCAGTCTGCAGACTTTGCGTTAAAGTCGCCCGCGACTAACACCCAGTCAGGATGCAGCCGACGGACGACCCCTCCGATCTCATCGAGCTTGGACTCGAAATTTTCAAAGGAGATGTTGGAGGACACGTAGACCCCCACAACGGCCCAACCACCCCAGAGGCAAGCGACGTAGCCCTCGTCTCTCTTGCCGAGAACCAGAGAAGCCCCGGCACCACTACGCCCCGTCACGATAACGACCAATCCTTCCGTATTCCCCCTCTACCTGGTGTTTGCGGAAGGGACAGCGTAGGGCTCGGCCACTATCGCTAACTCTATGTTCCACTCCGCTATGGTCTGGACCAGGAGGTCCTGTGCCCTGGCGGAGTGGTTCAAATTTGTTTGGAAGAGGCGATGACAGGCCATTACAGTTCCATGTCCATCACTTTTTCTGGGCTACAAACTTCCCTGCCGCTCGGTTGCGGATCGAGATTCGATCCCGCTTTTGTCACGGCCGACTGGCCGCTCTTCTCGGGAGCGGACCCGCTCACCTCTTGCGGCTCTGGAGGTGGAGCCTTGTTGCCGGTTTCAGTAGCACAAGTATTCCCGAGCCTTGTTGCTGCTCTTTTGGCTGGAGGGGGCGGGTTGCAGGAAGGTCCGCCGAGCCTATGCCCTGCCGGTCTGCCCAGGTCGGCGCAGAGTGGGCATTCAGGTCCTCCGTGCAGCGGCTGGCTACGTGTCCATCGCGGTCACACCGGTAGCAACGACCGCTCCTGTCCACCGCCGAGTCACAGTTTGTGATGGTGTGACCGGACCGAAGGCATCAAAAGCATTGGGCAGGTCTAGGTTTTAAAGCCTCGACTTTGGCTATCACCCAGCCCATCTGTACTCTTTTTGCCTGCGCCAACTTCCTAGCTGCCGCCGCGGGGCACCTCAGCCAAACGGATCCCAGGCTACCCCTTGGGCGCCTGATGTCGCCGACCTAGACCTCCCAGGCGCCTTAGCCGCCAACCATGGCCATCGTTTTTGCGACGCCTCGGCCGTCTGTAAGGTCGTCCAGTCCTGTCAGTCGAAGGTCGGCGGTTTTAATCGGCCTGGTGACCTTTACTTCTTCGGCGCTGAGCTCCGACCTGAGCTTCGCCGCCAGTTCGTCAGCCTTGGATTGGCTCTCCTCACCGGGGATCTCATATATGATGGCCATTCTCGGCCGCAATGACGTAATGCCCATGCAACGAAGATCAATTCTGTCCCTGATCTTTGCAAGGGCACTCGTTTTGTTCTCGTTTACCGCGGTGGGGACAATCGCCGCTTGATTAGGCACTTTAATTTTGTGCTTCTTCTTATCTTTTACCTTCCCTTTCCTGCTTTCCACAGCTCTGGCAGGTTTCCCTTAATTTTTTGCGCCTCGGTGGCGTTTTTGGCCCGTCTCCGCTTTTCCTTCCTCTCCACCACATCTGACCAAGTCTCCTGGCTTGCAGGAGCCTGAGGTGCGATTGCAGGAGCGGGAGCAAACGGATTGCCTTCTCTCTGATTTCTTACCCACCCTTACCTCTTTGGTTTTGGCGTTGGTAGTGCCTGTTGTGACCCTTTTCTCTGCGTTTTTGGCGTTGCTTGTAGTACTCAAGGGAGGCCTCCACGACTTTTTAAGGAGAAGCCTCTCCTGTATTGCCTCGAATTTTGCATCGATTTTAGCATCGATTTCCACCTTCGAGAGCATCGCATTAAGGAACGCGTCCCATTGAGCGCTGGTCGGAGATGTGCTCAACGCAGCTCTTGCCTCCTTGGTTGGTTTTTCCAGCACCGTATCTTTCGCCCCTACTGTTGGTGGTGATGGAGGTGGTGCCACAACTCTCGTAGGGAAAGAGGTACGTCTGGGGGAAAGGGCCGCCCCTACTTTCTCGTTACACTCATCTTCCAAAAATGACAAGGATATTCCTCCTTTCATCCTTAGTATTGACCCTTGTGCGGGTTCCGCAACTATTGCGGGTTCTTTGCGCTCAGATTGGCAGTCTGCGCGCATCGGGTCGGCAACGCCTTTTTCTTGTACTACCGATCTCCTTATACTGTCCAATTTTTTTTTAAGGAAATCTATCTCCTTCCTAAGCCTATCTTTTGCGGTTTGAATTTGGTAGATCTCCTCATTGCAGGACTTTTCTTTGATCGCCCTGATCGCCGTTTCCGACATTGTGGCCGTTTCCAATTTTTTCAATACTTTTTGGGTGGTGTCCTTTACCCCCTTTTTATACGCAGCCACCTCTCTGATGCGGGCCATCCCGTTTTGGACCTGTTCCTCTAGCTCGGCAACAGTGAGATCATTCAAGTTTACTGTCCTTTCTCTTTTGTTGGGCCTGTGTCCAATAAACATTTGGCTGCAGGAACCTCCTTATTTTTTTGCCAATTCCTCAGTAGATTTGCTTTGGCCTGCGTATAAGCGTCTTCGCGCTCTTTCGCAGAAATTGTGCGCCTTGTTTTTTTGGCGCTGTCTGCGCCCGAAACAGAGGAGAAGCTCACTTTTGCTCTCCTCTTCCTGCTACCGGTTGTAACCATCGTGGCCGTACTGGTTTCTGTCCCAGTGGACATGTACACGTCATCGCCATCATCAGCGAACCCGTCCACGAAAGGAAAGACCGGCTCCACCATAACTTTCTTGATGGGAGCACCCAACCTGCTCATTTGCATATTGCCGAGGCCTGCACCCGAGCTTGATGCTTGTACAGCACCGAGCATAAAATGATCCAGCCCGGGTCCGCTTGGGAGAGCAGAGAATTCCCGCTTGTTGAAAGGCGTCATCACTCTTACGTTACCGATTATCGTGAATCCAATCTCACTTGCCTTAATTGGCTGGGGAGGATCCCCACCATGAGGATGCCTTGTCGTGGCAGTGGGGCGTATGAGTGGCTATAAGACGCCGTACTCAATTAAGCGTTCCTCAGTAATCGTTGGACGACATCCCAGAATGGGCTCCCGACGCAACGGTAGAAGGCGTTGGAAGGCAAAACCGATCGAAACTGACTCTGTGGCGAGAGTGGCATACGAACTGGATATATCTAGGGAGTACAGCCTGGCTCGGCTGGAACAATTTCGAGTTTCACACTGATCGGGCGTTCAAGGTCATTGGCGTGAGATATTCAGTGACTTGTAACGGCCCGGCTGTGTTCCAAGTTTGCGCGTACGGGCCGAAGGACACACCATCATTGATTGCTGAGAGTGGACCGATAGCTGTTGGCGTAATTCCAGTGAAAGGATATCTCAAGGTCACCGCCCCGTGGTTCGAATGGGACTATACAGGCGATCGTCCTATCATCGCCTGGGATGCCCTGTGCCTGAACAAGAACGACGCCAAACGTACTCTCTATTTCGTATTCGAGATAGTGATTCAACTGTCCCCGAGGAACTAGGCGGCTCGTATCCCCAGGCGGCGAACGTCACAATTACTGAGGAATTTCAGGCCGCATTCAATGGGAGGAGGACGACAGCGGCTGCTACGCAGCCGCCTAGCCTAACCTTTTTTTTTTTATAGTTGGGAAACTCCTTTATGGGTCCCCGGTCCTGTGGGGACAGGAACGCGGAGTATGTGAGACTCGTCGACTAGCCGACATACTCACTAAAATCCAACTTTTTCCGGTGTCTGGGCTCGGGACGGATCACGGGATCAAACTAAGCATGCACCGCGATCCGTCCTAGCCCAAACGGGTCCCCGCCCGAGAGCGGCTTTCGTGGTATGACCAGAGACTATCATCGTTGGGGAGCTCTTTTTCTGGAGTCAAGTTTTGTTTATTTTGAACATTTAGTGATTCTTTAGAAATCAATTTCATCTCTCTTATAATCTTTTGCAGCGCTTGAGAGTACGCGAGTGGACTATTAAAATACAATTTTTTGAACCTTGGATCGAAGATCGTCGAAACAGCAAGAAGAGTAGTGTATTCAACTTTTCCGAACCTCTTTTCAAAATTGGCCAAAAGTAGCACTCTCAACTTAATTCCTCCGCTTGTCGTCAAATTCGTCTCCAATGTATCAATTTTATTTTTTAGAAAGTTTATTAAAGGGACGACTCTGCTGGCCGTTACATAAATTTGGCCACACGCTTCTCGCGATGCGCTTTCGATAGGCTTCAATATTTCGATCGTCTCTCTTGCAAGCTGCAATTCACTTGCTGATAACATTGCAGGCGATTTTGGAAACTTGAGCAGCAGTCCGCTAACGCTTTCTGATATTTCGACAAATCGATCGAGCATAAAGTACGTCGAATTCCATCTGGTAGAAACACTTTGAATCAGTTTTTTATTAGTATATTTTCTGAGCTCATCCGCGGCTGCTACAGATTGTTTAAAAAACGTGACAAGTGCTTTTACTTTTTCGCACAAAGCATGAACCGTCGGTTCTTCATCGATGACCTTGGATGCAACGAGATTCAAAGTGTGAGCAAAGCATGCTAGGTGTTTGTGTTTTCCGAAATTGTCATTAACAGCCTTTAATATGTTTGCGCCGTTGTCTGTTATAACAGCAACAACTTTCTCTGTCGCGATTCTCCATTAGGTACAGGTATTCAGCAACCATTCGCTCAAATAATCCGCTGTATGTCGTTCTTCAAGTGGAGTCACGCCTAGCATAACGGATTGTAGTTTAGCTTCCGATATAAAGTGTGCAGTCATTCCTAAATAACTTCGTGTATTCAAAGTATCCGTCCAGACGTCTGTTGTTAATGTTATTGCATTCACAGCCGAAAGCTTCGATTTAATAACCATGGATAATAATTCGTATTTTTCTTCCATCAGACGTGTGATTGATTTTCGGCCAGGAACTTTATATAAAGGAATTGCTGTTTTAATGAAATGTTGAAATCCTTCGTCTTCCACTATTTGAAAAGGATGATTATCCTTCGCTATCATAAATAAAATTGCGTTTGTAATTTGACCAGCTTTGGAACCCCCTTCTGAAAAAAAATAACATTTATTATTCTATATATGTATCATATTTATAATTATTTATATATACATTTATTATTATGTACATATATATACGAGGTGTGTTCAAAAAGTATCGCGAATTTTGTGTTTTTTCAAAAATTATTTATTTATTCATGAATATCTATTTTGTCCCCTTCAAAGTAATCCCCATGAGATATTATACACTTGTGCCAACGGTTTTTCCAATCTTCGAAGCACTTCAAAAAATCATTTTTTTTTATCTTGTTCAGCTCCTCCTTCGATGCCATCTTTATCTCGTCAAGCGTAGCGTAACGTCGTCCTTTCATGGGCCTCTTCAGTTTAGGGAACAAGAAAAAGTCACAGGGGGCCAGATCTGGGGAATACGGTGGCTGCGGCATCATTAGTGTGTTGTTTTTGGCCAAAAAGTCGCGCACAAGCAACGATGTGTGAGCAGGGGCGTTATCGTGGTGCAAAAGCCAATTTTTGTTCTTCCACAAATCCGGGCGTTTCTGGCGGATTGCTTCGCGCAAATTGCGCATAACTTGCAGGTAATATTCCTTATTGACCGTTCTACCCTGTGGCAAGAACTCATGATGCACCACGCCCCTGCAATCGAAGAAAACTGTCAGCAAAACTTTCACATTCGACCGAACTTGGCGCGCTTTTTTCGGTCTTGGTTCGTGCGGCAGCTTCCATTGAGATGATTGAGCTTTGGTTTCCACGTCATAACCATAAACCCACGATTCGTCACCAGTTATGACCCTCTGGAGCAAATTTGGGTCGTCGCGGACAGAGTCCAACATCTCATTAGCAATGTTCATGCGATGCTGTTTTTGGTCGCAATTGAGCAATTTTGGTACGAATTTCGCGGCGACCCGTCTCATGCCCAAATCATTGATAAAAATCGAATGGCACGAGCCAATCGATATGTTTAGGTCCTCAGCAACTTCTCTAACGGTGATTCGACGATTGGCCAATACCATTTTCTCCACTTCATTAATTTTTTCGTCTGTTGTTGAAGTGCTCGGGTGTCCGGCACGCTCTTCGTCGTTCACATCTTCTCGGCCTTCTGAGAACATTTTGTACCACCGATAAACGTTGCTTCGGTCCAAGGTAGCTTCTCCGTATGCCACAGTCAACATTCGGAATGCATCCGCGCACTTAATTTCGTTTTTCACACAAAATTTGATACAGGTTCTTTGATCCATTTTTTTGAATAGGTAAAAATCGAAGACGATCCAAAACACATGCAAGCAAAGCAGCTGTCAACAATTAAGTGAACATTCAAAATGGCCGAGCTTGTCGGCATAAGTGAGAGACATGAGTACCAACATAACGCCACAAAAAGATCGAAATTCGAATATACGTAACCCGCGAAAATTCAAAATTCGCGATACTTTTTGAACACACCTCGTATATATATATATATATATATATATATATATATATATATATATATATACAGGGATGGGAAGTAACTCGTTACTTGTAACGAAGTTACAGTTAGAGTTACCTGTTTTTGGTAACTGTAACTTAACTTCGTTACTTCTTTCAACTGTAACTATAAACTTAACTTAGTTACATTATTTGTGTAACTAGTAACTAAATTAATAGTTATTTTTATAGTTACTTTATATATTTCAAACTCATTTGCCAATTTAGATAGCATTTGCAAACATCACCCGAGTGGCGTCGTGTATCATTTTATCTTTATTTAACAATCGGTAAACAACAAGGATAAAATGATATATATGAGGGTACTCAACTGATGTTTTCAAACGCAGCTTTAATGTAATTGGTGATTGGTTAGACCTAAAAGATTACACTAATAGCAGTAAGCGCTCACTCAACCACTGAGTTTGCTGAACGCAGCCACTGTTGCTCGATGCAGTGACAATTCTATGTTCTATGCTTCTTATGTGATCCGAGAGAGATGATATGATGAGAGATGATGTGATGCGAGAAAAAGTTCTGTCTAGAAAGATACACGTGACAATGAACGGTTATATGTTATACATTTGGCAGCCCCGTACCAGTAGTCATAGGTTACAAGTTATTTACATGTAGATACACGATTGTATGTACATACAGTCGTGAGCTAAAAGATTGAAACACATTTTCTTCGATGGTTTTTAAAATATAGACTTGCTCATCGAACGGCGAACGTAATTGGTTCTTACTTGTGGATTCAACCAATTATGTTCGCCGATCGAGGAGCAAGTCTACATTCTAAAAACCATCCAAGAAAACGTGTTGCAACCTTTTAGCTCACGACTGTACTTGTAGGGCACGGATATTCAAGTACGATTCCGGGATGCTCGCGAAGAATCACTGCGTGTTGTGTGATCGTCTGGCTGGTCTATCGTGTGATAATCAGCCAGCAGAGAATTGGTTACTAAGAATGCCTTTGAGTCTAAATTCTATACTTAGTCTTAAAGTTAGTTTATAATAGCCGTTACCATAAGAAATTGATCAATCATAGTCAATTATTCTTTTATAAATCAACTATGATTGACCAATTTCTTACGATTACGGCTATTATAAACCAACCTTTATCCTCAAAAAATTTAGAACATAATTCACATAGTTTTCATCTGTACATATAGGTAATTAATATTTAATATATGTAAACATGTCACATGCAAATTATGCGTCGTCAATAAAGACTATAATAAAGACTTAAGCCTTTAGCCTTAAGAAATTGGCCAAACACAATCGATTATTCTTCTATAAATCAATTATTATTGGTTAATTTCTTAAGGTTAAAGGCTTAAGTCTCTATTGTAGATAACGCTTTACACAATTAAAGATAGAAAAGACTTTACGTGGATGCTCTTCAGTAAAAGTCTCGTATTTAAATTATTAATGTTTTATAATATTACCAAAAAAAAACAGAAAAGTAACTGAAAAGTAACTTTAAGTTACTTTTTCAATAACTGTAACTGTAACGAGTTATTTTTTAAAGTCAGTAACTTGTAACGGTAACTAGTTATTTTTTGGAAGACAGAAACTGTAACTGTAACTAGTTATTTTTACAAAGTAACTTTCCCAAGCCTGTATATATATATAAGGTACTTTATTCCTTGCGGAGTACACTGCGGACCTCCGCTCCGCTTACAAAATTTAAACCTCACAATTTTTATTCCTCGCATCCCATCCAACACCTGAGAGAGAGAGAAAAATCATTCATCCATCCATACATCCACACTCATTCTCCGGACCTCCGTTTCCGCCGCATTTTCCTCTCTTCCTTCCACACTCTCATTCACACCCAACCACCCTCCTCCCTCCCTTATCTCCTCTAATCTTCTCATCCAAATCTCTCCCTCCCCGTCTTCTCCCAAGACTTCATCCACCATCTCCTGCCATCCTTTTTCAACCCCCCAATTCGTGCATTCCTCCCATACGTGCTACCAAGTTTCCATTCCCCCTCCACATATCCTACACTTCTTTTCTTCATCCCCTTCCCAATATCTATTCCCCATCATCCCGTCTCCTAACCTAAACTTCGCCACTCTCTGCCATCTTTGTTCCTTCCATCCCTTCTTTAGGTACTCTGGCACCCCCTTACCTTTCACCCTACCATACCATAAGTTATATCTCGAGTCCCTAATTTTCTCCCATCTTTCCTCCTCCTGCCACCTTCTTTCTCTTGCCACTGCCTCTTCCCCCCTCAGCTCTCCCCCCTCTCTCATCTTTTCTATCTCAGTTAGGTTCCAGCTCTTCTCCTCGTAAAAGTCTCTCCTTTCCTCTTCCCATTTACCCACTACTTTTCCTACCTTCGCCCTGTCTCTCATTTCCTCCAAACACAACCTCGCCAGCTCTCCTCCTCCTCCTTCTCCCAGTTTCTTTTCATAGCTCCATGCCCTCAACCCTGCCCTCCCCCTTAACTTTTCCCTCTGCATTTCCTCCCTCACCATGTACCCCGGCGTGTACCTCCCAACCCCCACAATCCACTTCAAGAACCTGTCCTGTATCCTCTCTACCTTTTCCCTTTCTTTCCACCCCCAAATTTCTGCCCCATAGCTAACCACCGTCCATACCAACCTATCAAATAACCACATCCTTCTAGCCCAGTTCTTTCCAAATCTCCTCTTTCCTATTCCCCATACTTCTCTCATCACCACTGCTCCCTTGTTAACTCTCTCCTCTATATGTTCTTTCTGACCTCCATTTGCCATCATTACATACCCTAGGTATTTGTATTTTCTCACCTCTTCTATCTCTTTTCCTTTCCATTTCCACACCATCTTTTTCTGTCTTCCGCCTCTCCTTCTACACCTCATTATTTTCGTCTTTTCTACATTGACCTCTAGTCCCTTCCGTTCTATGTAGCTTTCTAATGCCTTAATCATCCCTTTCATCCCTGTCTCCTCCTCTGCAACCACTGCCACATCATCTGCATACGCTAGCGAGTATATTTTCCTTCCCTTTACCCTCACTCCTCCCCATCCCTCCCTCTCTAACTCCTCATCCAAATCCGCCAGCAATATCGTGAATAAGCATGGGCTCAGAGGGCACCCCTGTCTCACCCCTTTCCCCGTCCAAAAGTTTTTCCCTACCTTTTCCCCCACTCTCACTCTACTTAGGGTCTCCTCCAGTACCTCCTCGCACCTCACGACCAAGCTTTCTCTAACTCCCCTGTCCCTCATCATCTGTATGAGGATTTCCCTATCCACCGAGTCAAACGCAGCTTTCAGGTCTATATATAGCACTACCATCTTGCCTTTTCTTACTGCCACCCTCTTGTTTATCATATAATTCAGCACGTAAATCTGATCAATTGTGCCTACCCCTCTCCTAAACCCCGTTTGACTCGGTGGGAGTATCCCCTTCCTCTCCACCTCCTCCCTCAATCTCTCCGCAAGTACCGCTGCGTACACCTTGTATGCCGTCTGCGTTAGCGTGATCCCTCTATATTCTTCAATCCTCTCCCCTTCCCCCTTTTTCACTATCGGCACTACCACCCCCTCCCTCCACTCCTCCGGCCACCTCTCTCCTCTCCACAATCTGTCACATATTTCCCACAGCCATTCCTTTACTTCTTTTCCCCCATATTTCCATACTTCATTTACGATACCATCCCCTGCCGCCGCTTTTCCCTCCTTCAGTTTACTTACCGCCCTTGCTATTTCTTCCCTACTGATATCATCTTCCACTCCTTCTCTTCCCCTCACCTCCCCTCTCACCCTCCACTCTACTCCCCCAACACCTTTCTAAAGTGTCCCTCCCATTCCCTCATTTCGATCCCTTCCGTGACTCTCTTTCTCTTTCTCCTCCCCCTATTTACTGCCCTCCAAACATCTCCTTCCGTTCTTACATCTTCCAATTCTTTTTCCCATCTTTCTCTTTCCCTTCTTTTCCTTTCCTTACAATGTTCTCTGTATCCCTTCCTCATCTCCTTATATTTCTCCCCATTCCCTCCTCTTTTCTTCCACTTTTTAAACTCTTCCTTTACTTCTCTTTTCATATTCCTACATTCTATATCCCACCATCCTCTCCGCACCTTTTTCTCTTCTCTCTCTACTCTTTCCAATGCTCCTTCCACTCTCTTTTTCAATTTCCTCCAATCCTCCTTAATCACCTCCGAAACATTATCCCTCTTGCCCATGTATTCCTCAAATTTCTTCCTTCCCTCTTCCGTCCACACCCCTCTTCTTTCTCTTCCTTTTCTTTTCCCAATCCTTTCTTCCCCCCTTCCTCTCCCCTTCACGTACACCGTTAATGGCTGATGATCCGAGTCCACCCAGTCCTCCACCTTCATCTTTACCACTTTACCTCTCGTATCCTCATTTCCGATTACATAGTCAATTACAGTCCCCCCCTTCCCTCCAGTATATGTCCATTCTCCCTCCTCACCCCTTTATACATCCGTTCAGAATTGACCATCCTAATTTCTTTAAAAAAACCACACAATTTCTTTCCCTCTCCATTCATCTTCCCATCTTTTGAATTTCTCTCTCTTTCCCCTACCCCTCCCTCTTCCTCCTCTCCTATACCTCCCCCCTCTCTGCCCGTTCTCGCATTAAAATCCCCCCCTATTAATATACTTACCCCCTCCTCTCTCTCCTCCATCCACTCTCTTAATTGTCTCTTTTTTTCCTCTAAATCCCCATTCACGTATACACCCACTAGTTTCCACCATTCTCCCCCTAATTTGACTTTACTCATCTGTAAACGCATCTCTCTCCTTTTCCTATTCTCTTTTCCTCTTTCTATCCCATCCCTAATCCCTACAATCATCCCCCCCCATTGCCCTCCCTTTTTTGCTCTTTCTTCCCGCTTCTTGCACCTCCCAAATGTATCCCTTCGGTAACCATCTTTTCACCCTCTCCCATCCTTTCTTCTGTAACCATGTCTCACTCAAAAACATCACATCCCATTTCTTCAATTTCTCCCTAAAGTCCTCTTCTTTATTTTACATGCCTGCTACATTCCAAAATCCTATTTTATATTCTTTACTGTCCCTCCTTTTTCTATTCCTCCTTTTATCATATTTTCCATTTCCCTCATTCCCATCCTTCTCCCTCTCTCCCACCCCACCCCCCTCTATTAAAAAACCTCTTTCCCTTTCTCCTCCTTTCCCCCTCTCTCCTCCACTCTTACATCTCTTCCTCTCCATTCCCTTAATTGATCTTTGATCTCATCCCATATCCACAATTTATCCTCGATCCACATTTTCATATATCCTACTCTTACCTTCTTTCTTTTTCTTCTATTCCTTTCTGCTTCCCTCTTTATCCACCACTCTACCCTTCTCTCTTTTTCCGTCAAGTCGTCCACGATCCACTCCTTCCTATCCCTCAGCTTCATCTTTCCCTTCATCACATCAATTTTCTCCCTCACACTCGCTAATCTCACCCATACCATGATCCCTCCCCCCTTATCTTTATCTTTATCTGTATTCCCTATCCTCCTCACCCCTTCCACTCTCGCTACCACCCCCGTTGCCTCTACTATCTTTTCAATCTCTCTTTTTAATTCCTCCTTTCCCTCCTCCTTTACTCTTACCCCCTTTATAATTATATTCCTTTTCCTCTTCTCCCTTTCCCCCTTTTCCCTTTCTAATTCTAGTCTCCTCATCCTTTCTTCTAGTTCCTTCGTTTCACTCTTTCCTCTTATCTGCATCTGCTCTATCTCTTCTCCTTTATCCTTCTCCCTTCCTCCCGGCACCTTCTCCGCCCTTCCCCTACCTTTCTCTATATCCTCCACTCTTCTCTCCAAATTGTCTACTCTTTTCCTCATTTCCTCCATCCATTCCCTCATCTCCTCTCTACCGTCCCTCAATTCTCTCAATTCACTTTTCATTTCTTTAAAACCTTCCCTCACCTCCCGTAATATCTCCCTTAGCCCTCCTTCTTCTTGTCTTACCGGCGATCTCTTTATCATATTGCTCCTCTTAAAGATTTCTCCCTCCTCTACTCTAGTTTCCTCCCCCTGTTCACCCTTCCTTTTCTCTCCTCTCTTCAACAATTCTAGCAGTGGCGCACTATTTGATCTTTCCCTCATAAGACTTTCTGCCTTGCTCGGCCTTCCTACTCTTCTTTTTTCCTCTCCGTTCCCCTCTACTTCCTTTTCCCTCTTTTTCCCTCCCTTCTTTCCTTCCTCCATCTCGTCTTTCTTCTAACCTGCCAATTTTCCTATTTAAAATATTTACTAGAATGACTCTTTTTATATTTAAGATTATCACTTTTAATCTAAGAAAACAAATCAATTAAGTTTAGGAAATGTAAAAATACCAAATTATATGTTAAGATATTATATTGGATACTCAGTAGATTACTCCAATTCAAAATTTCCCGCGACTGCACTAACTCTCTCCTGCTATGCTTCTCACTTCTACCGCCCGATGTCGCTACCCTCCCTCTTTTCTGCTTCCTCTCTTTTCTCTATACCTACTATTCCGTTTAACCTCCAAATCTCGTCCCAACCCTACTATCACTCCTGTCTCCCTATTCCCTTACCCCTGTCCTATCCCTTATTCTCCCAACTCCACCTGCTACTTCTCCGTCCCCTCACCTCCTCACACTCCAATCCTGCCCTTCTTCTTCTCAAAAACACAATCTCACCAAACACCCTTACAAACACACGACTATCACTCTCGCTACCGGAAACGGAAGTCCTATTATTATGTACATATTATATATATTATTATATTATATATGTATATATATATATACATATTATATTTTGTTTTGATATAAAAAGCAGGTACAAAATTACTCAAAAAACAAGGCACGAGAAAAAAATAAAAATAATTTAAATTTTTACCTCGGAAGGATTGTACATCTTGAAATGTACTGTCAATTTTCGGTTGTTTAGATTTTGACTGAAATGGTGATGAAGCATCAGATTTAGATGCTGTGGTTGAGACATTTGACGAATCTGACAATAGTGCAGTAATCTCACTACATTTTACTTCTTCAGTTTGTATCCTAGTACTAGTAGGATTATCTGGATTATTAGCCTCACTTTGTTTGGCTTATATTAGAATATAGAAAATATGAGAAAATATATATATTAACAAACCAATTAAAAACTTTCACTGAGTCATATCATACATTAGATTCTGAGTTCAGATACATTTTCTTGATTACAGGCTCTGTTTCGATGACTTCGAGATGATTTCGTTTCAAATGGTTCATCAAATTTGTCGTGTTGCCACCTGTTTTAACGTTAACATGACAAATTTTGCATTTAGCACTGTCCTCACCACTTATAAAAAATTTCCACGTAGATCTCTTCTTTGACTTAACAGACACTGCAAAGTGCAAAAACAATCATATTATAAAGCATTAAAGAGAACATCAATTCGAAAGATAGTTTTTCAAGCAGATTAGTGTACTAAGCTAAAGCGCTAAGCAATGTTGATTATTATTTCATTTTTTTCTATATGTAAAAAATGAGTAGGTAATGTTATTCGACATTGCTTGAAATAAACATTTTTTTTTGCTTACTGCTTTCTCTGGTCAGACACAAAAACAAACCATGAAAGCCCATAGAGTCCAATAAAAATTAATAAAAATTCCTTCTTCCTCCTGGAAATTAAATTCAAAATTCCGTGCACATGCACACACAAAACATATCATTAGTTAGAATCTAACAGCCCATAACAATCGGCTGTATTAATACGAAAAATAGGGTAAAGCGCTATGCTAAGAATAGTAAATTTGAGGTTAACGGCATGCATTTTCAAACATTATTATTTATTTAAAACTTAGCATCCACTACTTAATACTCACCGATATCAGTAGAATGTCAGATCAACGATGGCGAATAACGAATAAAACTTGATGTACGTATCATTAACGAAAATATATCTGCCTACAACGATCCGCTACATTAATATTACGTCTTATGGCTCTGGCAGATCAGCGCGATTTGCGATACGCGATGCGCGTTTATCCAATGGGCGTACGTTTTTTCAAAAAATTATACGCCTATTGGATAATCGCGCGTCGCGTGTCGCGTCATAGCGCTGGTGTGCAGGAGCCATTAGGGTGCATTCATATGGACGAATATTTTCCGCGTAACGTATACTGCGTAACCAATCAGAGTCGTTCCACGTACGCGAAAAATATCAGTCCACGTGAATTGTGAATGTATCCTAACGGACAGTGTATATAAAGTGTACACCCAAGGACTTTGATTCTGTCCATGGAGAAATTTTTCAAACTGAGAAGTTGCTATCTTTCTACATATTTACAGTTCATGATTAACGTAACAACCAATAAGCTCTAGTCGTTTCATTAATCATAAACTGCGAGTATGTAGAAAGTGGTGACTTCTCAGTTTGGAAAATTTCCCCATGGACAGAATCAAAGTCCTTGGGTGTACGTAGTACTCACCGAAGTACATACCGACATCAGTGAATGTTAGAAAACAGCACAAAAAGAATTGATTCTAGCTTTACAAAAATCGATTCTCTCAAAAATCGGATACTATAGAATCGATACAAAAAATCGATTTGTTTCGTCGAGAAAATCGATTTTCATGAAAATCGATTCAGAATCACACATCACTACAACGCTTTGATCCAGAAAGATCCCTTCACAGGAGCGTCGGATCCCGCCACACTCGCCCCAAACCCTACTTCGGAAAACGTCCAAGTTGCTCCGGGGCTGCACCGGCCCGATACCCCGGGGAGAGTTTTCCGCAGGGCCCCCGCCGGGGCATCTACCGCCGCTCCGACTCAAAACCCGGATTAATTTTGGGCGGCCCGGAGACGGCCCAGCCCGACAGGCTCGGATACTCCGAGACAGGGTTGCCAGGTTTTCTGACAACAGAGTCGCCAATCTGCAGCGCTGAAATAGCCCAATATAGCCCAAATTTTCACTAGCTTTTTATGCGCTAGAAATTTGAATACTATAAACTTGTAATTATAATTATTACTGCATTTTTAATTTAAATCATCTTTTATTTATATTTTTTACTTAGTTAACAATGTGTGCAAAAAGTTGTTTTATTTGTATTGAAAAAATTTTTGTTTAAATATAATGTAAATAAAATAAAATATTAAATCTTAGAAGATTAAATTTATATGTTTATTTTTACAGAATATTAAGTTTCCTTGAAAATAATAAATTGATATAAACAATATATAAACTTGTATCTATTACATATACATTTATAAATCTTATACAAACATTTATAAATTTTATATTAAATAACAGCACATATAAATCTTATACAAATATATTAAACGAAATATAAAAGTTTTAGTTATTTTCTATCAGACTTATTGTTTCTGTTAAAATGAGATCTTCAGTTTTATTATTATCTTCATTTACATAAGATTTTTCATAAATGCTATTATTAAATAAGGAAAACATGTGATCAGTAATCTCATAATTTGTGCAACATACATTAAATACACGCATATGAATACGAATGCGCATTATAGCTACAAGCTTTGACATTAACATTTTGTTTCGTGCTTTAGTTTTCACAATAGACATTATGCTAAAAACTCTTTCCACGTTAGCATTACTGATAGGTAGAGATAACGCACGAATGGCAAACGAAGCTAAGTCGCCAAAACTTCTATTTCCATTTGCACTTCGAATATTCCAAACAGCAATCCAAAATTTCGTTATATCAACATTTTCATTAAAATCTAAAGAAATATCACATAATCTAAGTGTTCCTAATTTTTGCCATTGCTCTTCAATTGCGTTTTTATCTACAGTCGTAGCTGTAAATTAAAATTAATTTATTAAAAATAACAGAAATGACATTTAGGTTTGATTGCATCAATGTTATTATGGCTTTAAACAAAAATTAAATACGTGTCTTTATTTAGAAAGAAAGATAAAGACAGATACATTAAGTTTTGCTTAAAGCTAAAATAATAACGTGCAACTGGGCTTAATATGACAAAAAATGTACCTGCTAAATCCCATGGTAATTCCTTTATTGGTATAGTAGAAAATTGAGATAAACACCTTTCCGGTGAAAAATAACGTAATTTATCAATAACAGCAAGATTAAATGGTAATCTTTTGATTAATTCTTCACAGAGTCGAATCATAAATGCTACAATTCTTTCCATAACAATTTTTAAGGTATTTTGAGCAATAGTCTTTTTAGCAGCATATGATGAAAATTTTGTACCAAAATCTATGGAATCCAAAGGAAGTAGAGAATTTCCACAATTTGAGCCAGCTTTTTCCAAAGCTTTTTTTATTTTATAGATTCTATATCAGTGTGTTGAAGCATTTTAGACGAAGCATTTGAAAGTTCAAGAGGTCTTAAAAAACTTGGTTTAAATATGCGTTTTGCTGTAGATAATAGAAATATTCGTAAGTCAGAATATAATTTTGTTATGTCCACATCAGTCTTTTGAAATGCTAAATTCATATTGGCAATTTCTTTTAAAATTCTATCAAGGAAAAGAAGATATAATAGATTTGAGTCATCTTCATACATTTCTGCTAAAGTTCTAGCAGTATAACATTTATCTTCTGATGACTTAGCAACTGTTTGGAAAAATTCTTTCAGTTCATTCCATTGTTTTACATTTACTGATACAGCATCTGACCATGCTAACCAGCGAGTCGAAGATAGTTGAATAAGTTTTAGTGGTTGCTTGCCGTTATTTAGTCTTGCATACATTTCAGAATATTTAAGTTGACGAAGAGAACTGTTAGCAAACCAATTTCTTGTTTCTCGTAATAAAAATTCTAAATTTGAAGGTAACTCTGTGCAAGCCTTCGCAGAACATAAATTTAACGAATGGCAAGAACATTTAATAAGTTGTAAATTTGGAACTTTTTCTTTTAGTAATGTGAACAAACTATGATTGATTCCACACAGATTACTCGCACCATCAGTTCCAATAGCTATAAGATGTTTTAAATCAAGTCCAATTTCAGAAATAAATGTTGTAAAATTATTATAGAGTTGATCAGCTGTTGCTGTAGCAATTTCACTAAAGCCAAGAAAATTAGTGACTATATTATTGAGCTTCTTACTAAAATACCGAACACAATAAGCCATGTATTTAATAGTAGATATATCTGTTGATTCGTCTATTATTATAGAAAATTCTTCTGAACCTATATCATTAATAAGTTCTTTTAACATTCCAGGTGCAATAACATGTAATATTATTTTTGAACATTTCGTTCTGTGCAATCGAAGACTTTCCAATTTTGTTCCTTTACCAATTAATTGCAAGATTTCACTTAAATGATCAATATTTCGTATAGAATTATGGGTTGCAATATGTAATACTAGTTTTATATCAGTATATTTACTTTCTTTCGATTTAATTGAAATACCTGTAATACACTTAATAAATAAATAATAACAATAGAATCAGTAATTTAAAATTGTGCTTACCTGAATCTATCAAGCATTTTTGTTTGTTTAAATTCAAAGCTAGTGCTTTTTTTGTGCATTTTCGTCTCTACATGCTTTCTAAGATCATGTTTTTGAGCTCGTAAAGAAACCGTACAAAATTTACAATATGCTTCTCCATGGCCTGCCAATATTAAGTTTTCAGGTGCTCGACAAAGCCATCCTAACAAAAAATATACACGTATATGTAAGTGTATTTAACCTTATTTACATGCTGATAATACATAAGAGCTTAAGTCTCGTTCTTTGCCATCAATATCTTATTAGCGTCAATATCTTATTATGCATAAATATTAAAAAAATTTACCCTTAAAAATGTTTTCCTTCTCCCATTCGCTACGGTAACGTTTCATGTACTTAGCATATTTCCCCATGGCCAATGAACTCAATACATACAGGAAAGCGCCGTCACAGTATATTTAATGGCCCAAAAATTTAAACAAAAGTCGAGCGCGGTTGATGACGACATCGGGCATCGACCCAACATGATACGCGACGCGGAACGCGATATGCGATGGGTGATATCCAATAATCGTACTGGTATTTCGAAAAAGGATTACGTTCATTGGATAGCGCACGTCAGAGAGCGCCACTTTAAATGCAACTCGCGAATTGATTGGGTAGATCCATTGCCTTTATACCGATTAGTTATAGGGAATTTCAAAAATCTTGAAAAATATTAGAAATTTCCGCAATAGCCCAATCGGCGACGTGTCGCCATTGGTTAAAATTCAGTCACCAAGTCGGTATATTAGTAGCCCAATTTGCGACATATAGCCCAAACTGGCAACCCTGCTCCGAGATCCTGCCGACCTGTCCACTTCTTCGGGGAATCGACTTTCCCTTGCCAGGACGCGAGCCATGAGAGTGACACCGTCCCCAGACACAGGAATCATCGGTCCCCCTCTTCCTGTGAGCCCTCCATGCAACGCGCTTTGGGCTCTGCGTTCGCTTTCAAAACGCCTTCGCTGAAGATCTCTCAGACCTTCTCCATAAAGAAGAGGGAGCTCCCCCACCACGGCAAGATGGATCTTTTCGGGGGAAAGGGGGAGGGGAACCGGCAAAAAAACCTAACATAACCTATATTTTACCATATCTTCCGCTAAATAAATACAAATAATATATTTATATTTACTTACGCATGATAGGAAATCGATTTCTTGCGATTTCCGCACAAAACATAATACACATCTGTCCTGTTTATATGCATTTTTATCACCAATTTTAATATATTACTATCTTCAACAAAAAATGGAAAGTGTCAAACAGTGTCGAACTTATGGTGCAAAGTTTATAATGAAGATATTGCAGTAATCATTTTTTTCTGACTGAAACCAGTCAAAACCTCACTTTTTTCACATCTCTTTCTTCAACAATTTGCAATTACTTTATTTATCAATGCAACATTAAATGATACCATTTTTATACATTTCAACAAAAAATTTTAATAAATAATATCACATTTCAAGCAATAACTGAAAATATTACTTTTTGAAAACACGTTTTTTCAGTTTTTCGCAATTTCTGGCAATTTTGTGCAAAGTGAGGTCTAATTTTTTTTAACCATCTGAAAATAGACATTTCAACGAATAAAATCCTCCCCTGAAAAAATCTAAAATTTTAACACGAGATTTTTCGATTAAAGTTAGGGATAATTTTTCGGTTTTACGTCAACAAAACTTTGAAAAATAAATATTTTTATTCTAACAAATTACAGCTTATTTGGGACATGAAAAGGTAAGTTTCCACCAAATTTGGTGAAAAAAAATTTTTTGTCCGAGAAAAAAAATAAATACGAAAAACACAGTTTTTTAAATTTTTCTCGAAAATTTTGAGGTTATGTGAAAAATGATGTATACAAAAGTTTTAGATCGTTTTAATATCTACAACTTTTTCTTAGAACATTTTTTGATCCGAGGTCAATTTTTGGCGGAAATCACAAAAAACCGTTTGCCACCCCTAAAAGTCACCCCAGAACACCATAAAATACATCTAATCGAACTGCAATTTTTTTCCCCGTAATCAGTGCAAAATTATCTGCCAATTCCACCAAGAGCCGTCCTGTTATTAATTTTTTCCATTTTTGGTCTCTTTAACACCTAATTGCACTGGTCTATAAAATATATGCGTTCTTAGTATTTTCAAATCATCGATACCGACCTTTCCTTCTCTCGCCACGAACCATTTTTGCGGCTTCGAGCCGAGAAACTGACGAGCTGATCCGCGCGCGGAAAGTCGGTAAATTACAGCGTATTAACATTCCATTAAGCCTTTTTCTAAGCAAATTACATTCTATTTTCATGAATTTGATTTTAATTATATTTCAAATTTCAAATGTATTATTCCTTAGTCAAGTTAATCAGTTTATAAATATATTTCTTTAACAAAGCTTTTCGTATGGAAGATCAAGACTAATAGTAAAGTATAGAAGAGTAAAGTATAGAAGATTCCGTTTAATTTAATTTACTAATCAAATTGCTATTTTTGTGTTAAATCATTGCAGACATATTACATATTCTATATTAAGTGACATACCAGCAACATGCGTAACAGAGATTGAAAGTACCGGCAACAGTTACGTGCAAATGCAGTCAATTGCAACTTCTTCATGCGTAACATCGTTTATAATCGATGAAAACGAGGTTGAGATGTTGCTTTTTCTTGATTCCTGATTTGAAAGAATTGTAGTAAAAGCGTCATTTGATGCACTGCGAATTTATCCATATCTTTATCAAGAATAATTGATGTCTCTGTGTTTTTCCTCTTTAATGGCTGTGCTTCATCCTAACTCAACGCATACCTCTTTGGTTTTATAATATTCCTCGTAAGATGTTGAGAGTTTCTAAAATTTAATATTTTTATTGTTTTATTATCACCAATTCTTTAAATTACTCTGTTTTCAATATTTACATGACTTTTCAGACATATTAATATAAGATAGTTCATAATATTGACTACAGCACTTACCGATTTAAGCTAAATTGTTTCAATTTCTTTACATTAAAAAATCTAACCTTAGCAAAAAATGTTTGTTTACGATGTATGTGCTCATTTTTTAATGAGTTTCACTATCTTTAAATGTACACAAATAAAAATGTTATGAAACAACTTATAGAGATTAAACCACATGCACAAAATTACTTTTTAACACCGTAGTAATATTTTTATTACCTTTTTTTAATAGCAACTTTTACTGCTCTCATCAGCTATCAAACATTTGGCTCCTTACAAATATTACAGATTTTTAAATGGATTATCTCTGCATTGATGAGCTATGAAATTTATTTATGACAGAATTGTTATTTTAAAAAAGTTTTGTAAACTCGCATACACAGGATGAGTAACATAACGTAATTCATAATAACCTTTATCGCACATAAAATACCTAGAATGGCATAAACGTAGCATAAGACCACTCAACAAATAAAGGCCTATCTACAGAAACTTGTATAGTTGCATAACCATATGCATACATAAAAAAATTGATTGGTCCACTGGCATAAGGAAATAGATCCTGTAACGATACACACCCCCGAGAAACAATGTGCATTGTCCCCGGTCACCAACAGCCGGAGAAAGAGCCGCCGTGCTATAATTGAGTGCCTCGGGCACCCAATTATAAAGATCCTACAAGCTACGCGCGGCAAAACCGTGTCGAGCCATCGCGCGCGCCAAGTCGGCGCACACGCGTACACGAGGGAGCGCGCATTTGTCCCACTCTAGCGACTCCGCCGTTAAGCGCCGAAAATGACGGAGGCGAACGGAGTCGTCGGGTATATATAGAGCCGCATGCTCCGGTAAAGTCGCCTTTTCCATCAACCAACATCACCGCCTGATCCGCTGAACCTGACAAGACGGAAAATCAAGTGGTCGAAGCGTCTTGGCCATGGCGAAGGTACTTCGCATTTCTGTCTCATCCTTTCTTCTCCCGCATCCTCGCGAGCACGGACGTCCGACTCTCGCCTTGGCGAGGGAAAGACTCTCGACCAGCTCCCGAGCAACGGACTTCTCCGCTTCTCCGCGGAACGCAAAAGAAAACGGAATCACCGCTACGGGGTTTCGGTCGAGGTACTCGACGCGTTCCGCGGTTTCCAGACCGCCATCACTTCCGGCACGCACAAGGCCGCCCGGCCGTCCCACTGATTCGCGAACCATAAACGCCGGGCCGAGAGCTCCGCCCACCGCGCACCAATAAGCCGCGAGAAACCGCAATTGCACCGAGACATCATTCACGTCCCGACACCTAGCGACGCCTCGCGGTCGACTGTAAATAACCGTGTAGATATTCGCGTTTCAAACTCTGCTCATCAACCCACTATTTCAAATTCGTTTACCTTGTCCGTCCGCGCGCACCTCATAGCTGTAAATTTCCTATTCCGTAGATATAAACAATAAATGTACATATATTATACGTCATACACCGCCGCGTAATTATTTGCAAGCCCGACTTTTTTCCTTTCTTCCCGTTCGAGCCCTTTCTCTCGCACCGCTTCGACAAACTAATTCGCGCGGAGAAAAACGGCATGTTACAATCCAATTCATTTCCTTATGCATAGTTATGTACCTATGTAAAATTAATCTGGATAAGCCATAAAAATCTTATGTAAATCAAATATAGTGAGTTAATTTATACTAGATGTTCATTAGTCCAGTGGTCTTATATTTTACTTTATGCATTTCATGTGCAATAGGCAATACGTATCACCAATTTAATTGATTAAGTGCTCGGAGTTAGATGCTCATTTTGAGCCTATTCTCAAAGCGACGCTTACTACCGCTCACCGCTCGACTGTCGAGCCGGCGATCACGCAGCAGGCACTCTGCATCAGGAGCGTCTCTGAAAAATGCGCTGGTAACGTACCATTTGAAAAATTTGTCGTAAAAACTTATCTTAATTCTAATTATCGTAAATTATTGTTATTTATATTTTTGCAAAAAATATACAGAGTGTCCGAGAACTAGGGAACCTACCGCTTTGAGAGTATAAAGCGGATAAAAAAAAAGAAAGTTTTATACCATTTCGCGATATTTGCTATAATTGTCGAGTTATAAAATAAAACGTCTGAGCCAATGTGCAGTGACGCCGCGCCATCGCTTCTAGCTCGTAGGCAACGGCGTGCAACGGGACAGGTGACGCGTCGTTGTTTGAATTTGCACGGTGCGACGGTCTGAATTTACCTTACCGCGTCTACATACACTGCAAAAATCAAATGTGTTATTTATCATATGTGTAAGGAGAAGTTTTAGGTAAAATAACACATTTGATTTTTACAGTGTATATACATACGGTGCGGCAAATTCAGACCATCGCGCCAATTTAGACAACAACGTGTCACCTTTCTCGCCGCGCGCCATTGTTTACGAGCTAGGCGCGATGGCGCGACGTCACCGCACATTGGCTCAGACGTTCTATTTTATAACTCGATAATTATAACGAATATCTCAAAATGGTATAAAACTTTTTTGTCCCTTTTCATCTCCTCTATGTTCTCAAAGCGATAGGTTCCCTAGTTCCCGGACACTCTGTATATGTAAATAACAGAAAATCGTATTTATAAAAATTATGTAAAAAGGAAAATTTTTTCGAATGGTACGCTATAGCGTATTTTTCACTTAGAGACGTTCCTGATGCAGAGCACCAGCCGCGTGATTGTCGGCTCGATTGTCAAGCGGTAGTGGGGGAACAATGGGCAACGCTTCAGGAATCGGCTCGAAATGAGCAACTAACTCCGAGCACTTGGTAATTTACCAATACATAGACGTATCTTATACTTATTTAACTTTAGTTATATAAAATTTGTAATATAATTCTTATGTTAATAAAAGATACATAATGCAGAACGAAAATGTAAAAGTGGAATATGTACAATTTTACAAATAATATTACAAAATACATACAAATTTTATATACAATTGGAGTTATTTTGAGGAAACATTCGTTCATTACTTTTGTTTAATATTAGATCGTGTATGTATTCATGTTTTTACTCTTTTACTTTCGATTATCCCTTTTAGTGTTTCCTTGTTACTGTAGGTGTATTATAGTTTCTACAAAAGAACTGATATGATATATTTCCCAGCAACCGGCTTATCGGTTTTGAAATCACTGCTAGAAGTGCCTTCTTCATCAATGCCTTCGTAATCAGAGCCTTCGTCATTAGTGACTTTCCAAGTTAACATCATGTAACATTCTGTAACGTTTTCTAAACGGACGTCTAAAAAATTGCATATTATTTTTGTACTTAAAAGCGGAAAAACTGTCTAACGAACCAAAGCGTTTTACATCTGTCACTAGGTGTAGTACAACATGTACATATAAGATATAAAAGTAAGCTTATAGAAAACTTGGCATTTTTCAATAAATTTTTTAAGTGCTACTTCTGCATGTTGTAATAAAGACATATTCGAAAATGTATTACTGCAAAGCGTACGAATTACTGAATGTGGAAATAAGAAATAAATATACGCTTCCCAATAAGAACGAGATTGTTTAATATACGTTTATTAAACGTAAGTATGATGTAAAACAGGTATAGATATATGACAGATACGTATATAGGCAAAACGATTTTTATACGTTAGTGCAATATACGTTTATAATAATCGTTTTTATTACATATATATGGTACGAAACATATTTTATATGTTGAAAAATGGTTTATAAAATACCAGAATTGTATCTACGTTTATAACACGTATAGAAATAATATTAAATACCATCATATACTAATTAAATAAACGTTTCTTAAATACGTTTATGATTTGCGAAAGTTGTCTCTTTAAATAACGTATCAAGAATATCCAGGTATGATATACTTTTTAAATACGTTAATAAAAGTTTGAGCGTAAAATATATTTATACGTTTTCGTCGCAGCAATATTTAAATAAATAATAAACGTATTTTATACCACATTCAATATAGCTAATTAAAGGTTTATTAAAGATGTATATTATTTATGAAATAAAAAACATTTATAAAATATCTCGGAAATCCCGAATACAGTTAAAATCCAAGACATTCAATTATTAATAGTTATTTTACACGTAAAAACATATTACAGTTCTTTCGAAAATCGTGCGATTTGTTTTAGTTTTGAGTCTCAAAGCTTTTCCGCGACGCCAGTCTTCGCGGCTTGCGCGGCTTCCGCTAGGTGGCCACGCCGCGGAGGATCTTCTCGTGAGTCGAGTGCGACTACAGGCGTTATATCTAGACGCCACCGCAGCCGATTTTCTAATTTGTACTTCAGTGAGATTTTAGGGAGCTGCTTGTTATAACCTCGAGACAAATACTCTTATTCTTTTAAAATATGACGTGTACGTGAAACGCTGTTCCACATAAAATTTATATTTTTCCATATTATTAACAATTTGTATTGTTATTTATTCTGGTACGTAATTTAAATGTTTAATTCAAATTTAATCTTTTTTAACAAAAAGGCTACAAGGAATATTTTTTTTATAAACTAAACATTTATTATGTATAAATTATTGATTTATTAATACGTATTTTATACGACTATATAATTCATTATTTATTTGGTTCTCTAATCCGAATATAATTCGTATATGCTTAAAGTTTAATAAATTAATAAAAATTAGTATATGAAAACGTTTTTGAGACGATCATAGAAACGAAAATTAGACCCGCTTCAAATACGTTTAATATACTAATTGTAAGTTTACACCATACGATAATACCAAAAATAAACATATATTATACCATTTTGTTCTTATTGGGTTGTTTTTCTATAATACCAAGTATTACTACAGGTTCAGTATACAAATGAATTTGTCGTCCCTTTGTGGCTTTATGATCCGAATAATCGCTCAATGACGTAGGTTTTCTAGCGAAGTCCCGTAAACAATAATGGGAAAGAAGTTGAAGCCGTTTTGATACTTCTTCTATGTTTCGACGTGATAATTTTGATTTTTTACCATATTTTCCTGTAATCCACGCGGTTAACAATTTCTTCACGACTCCTATACACACTTGTAAGTGTATATAGTCTACAGCAACTTGTGTCACCATTCCCATAGATAATCGGGATAAAGGACTTGTCTTTTTATGTTAATCGCGGTTTGTTATCCGAATATACTTCTTACTGTTCTTAAACGATGATTTGTACCTAAAAAGATCATTCATTGCTCATATTATACACCGACAACTTTCCATTCTCCGCATACATGACTCGATGTATGTCCATAATGATTCAATAACCAAAAACAAACTGGAGCATTTGCGATGAGTGCTCTTAGTATAATGGGGATTTGTTGATGATCAAATATTATACTGTCTCTTTCAAGAACTTGCAATGCATCAGTTACAAATTTATCCATAAATAAATTAATGTCACCTGGTTTTCTTTCTCCTATAAATACTCACTATTTCAGGTTTGCTGTAACTTATATTACTTAGTGTAATTTGAATCAACCAAATTTGCGTTGTTCCACATTTGTTTACTTTCGTGCCACCGGTACTCCAGTCTATTTCAAGAACGGAAGGAATTTGATTCGGTGAAGTTTCCCTAAAAATGTTATTAATGCCTGTTTCGAAACCAATATGAAGGTATTGACCTGGATACATTGAACGAACTGGAATTTTGTCACGCGGCGTGTTAAATAATGATCTTGTATATTTTGGTAAAAACGTATGACATTTATGTGATTGTAATGTATTTAAGATTATAATTCCTTGTGAATGAGTCAGATTACATTTTATAAACGTTGATGCTAAAGATTCTTGAAATGTCTGATTTACAGTGCACAAAGATACGTCATTATTACTAATTGTACTACTATAATTATTGTTTACGATTGATATGTCATTGACTTCAAGATTTTGCTCACTTTCGATATGCATTAAATTAGTGCTCGGAATTAGTGGCACATTTCGAGCCGATTTCCGAGGCGACGCCTACTGTCTCTCCTCGAGTCCCTCACTCCGCTCGCGACTCTACAGCTGAGCTGTCGGCCGCACGACAAATGTTGTAGGCTCAGGAGCCTAGAGCGTCACTTGTAAAAGAAATAGTCTAGGGCCTAGACCTAGAAATAATTATTATTTTCATAAATAATTATAGAAAAATTTAATATTAATGTATGTAATATATACATATACTATAATATACATATATTATAATAATATATTTCCCCAAAATGTATAATTAAAAAATTAAAATTTTAAATTAAAATCTGAACAATAGTTTTCCACATTACCCATGAGGTACTATTGCAAATGCGTTTTTTTTTTTTAAGTGGTTTCCCCAGTAGGTCTAATCTTATTCCGCTATACCGCTTACGTTGATTTTCTGGGTCGTTTACATGATTCTACTAAGGATAATATATCTACAAAAATTTTTGAAGAACTAGTTCGCATGAGAGAGGACAATGATGTATCGTTCAAAAAAGAACGTTTATCCGTTTTTATAAATTTTATTTTTACAAAAGAACATTTACACAAATATGTGGACCCAAAAATTCGCAGACTAAAAATTCTAAGACGTGGATAACGCAATGCATCTAAAATTTTTAAAAATTTGACTCCTTTTTCTAATCGCGCTTGTAAAGTAATGTCAGACTGCAAATCACAAAGTTCTTCTTGATATTCGAGACTTTGGTCTTGAATTTGTATAGTGAGAGGATTCTCAAAAAGTATAAAATCTTTTTTTAGCATTTCAAAATCACTAAAATGCTTATTAAATTGATTAAGAAATCAATTGAATTAATGTGATTTTTGAAATTAGATCTTATGCCATGTTTTTCAAAAAGAATCTGACAAGAAAGGAAAAAATAAAAAATATTATTTTTTAGATGATTATTAAGTAAGAGCAATTTTTTACAAAAAGAATCTACATGACTAAAAAATTGCGAAATAATTTGGTCTATCTTTTGCAACTTTAGATTTAAAATATTTAATTGATTAGTTACATCAATAATTAAGGCAAGTTTACACGAGTCTAAATCTTCAAAAAAATATTTAAATTTATTAGATTTTTCAAGTAATTGTTCTTGCAAGAAAAGGAAGATCTCTTTTCTTAATGCAAAGGACTTCTCTAAACATTTTCCTGCACTGAGCCATCAAACTTCACAATGTAAAGGTACATCTTTATAAATAGCATTATGTTCCTTGAGAAAGTGTTGAAACTTTCGATGGGAGAGGAATTTGTTAACGCCTTTAATTAAATTTGTAATTCTTGTCACAGTTTGCATTGCCGTGGATAGTTTAACATTTCTTTCACATAATGCTTCTTGATGAATTATGCAATGCATAACAGGAAATTTTAAATCTCGTTGTTTTAACTGCCCGAAAAATTCATTTTTTGAACCTATCATTGCTTTTGCGCAATCAGTAACGATAGCTGAACATTTAGAAAAATCGATACTAAATTTTTGTAACGTTTTATTGGCAGCATTAAAAATATCTCTAACTGTTGTTCTATTATGTAGTGGGACAAAATCTATGCGCTCCTCAACACGTGAAAAAGCGTTTTGAATGATTCGAGCAAAAATACTCAATTGACTCACCTGCCGTATATCGGCGCATCGTCTAAACATAACAAAAAAAAGCACAAGATTCTAGTAAAAATTTTAATTTTGTTTCTAATGAAGAAGCAATATCACCTATTCGAGATTTAACTGTCTTGTCACTTAAAGCAAAGCCTTCCAACCGGTCACGTGACTGTTTCCCTACCAAGATTTCGTAGGTAAGCGTTCCCCGCTTGAAGTTACCCCCTCTCTTGACTGCTTTCTATTCCTCATACCGCGCACTCTCAGGGCCGGCGCAAGCAAATTTTTAATTTGTCTGAAAGCACATTAACAAGAGAACATCAAATAAAGATTTAAAAATTAATTTTCTATTCTTAATAACAATTGCAGTCGTTTCTGTCAAGTTTAATCTCTTTCAAAACGTACTTTATATCAATTTAGAGAAATTGTACCAAAAAAATTAATAAAATCCTAATCTAAATGGGATCAGATAGTTGTTTATTTCTCGGTGCTATCTATTATATTTTTAATATCATTGTTTTCAAAATTGTGATAGTTATTATACAGGGTGTCTCCATAAATAGCTATCTCTTTTTATGGTATTTCGTATACTAACAGAGACCTGTTCAAAATAGTACTAAATTAACTAGTTTGAATTAACTTTATTGTGAGAATAGTGATTACTTAGAAAAATAATACATGTTAAAGAATAAAAAGATATAATTTTTACACAGTAAAGTGCATTTTTTAATAAAAAGTTGTAATATATATTTTTAAACATAGTATATCAATGTACGAAATAACAAAATTATTTTACATATATAAGTTATGTCAGATTGAAATTTCGGTTTAAAATAGAAATCCCGCTCTCTGTCTTGCCCAGAACCAACGACGTGGACGTGGGTGCTGGTTCTTTTTTTTAAACATTTTTATTTTTTATTATTTCTTTTTAGTTTTTTAATTTATTATGTTTATTATATTATATAATATTTTTATATTTTTTGTTTAATTTTTATATTTCTTTCATTATTTGTTTTCTTAAATTTGTAATTGTATTACTTATTTCTTAGAAATGAAACAAAGTAAAAAGTACAAAATGAATAATTAAATTTCTAACGTCAATGTAACACTTGCGAATGTTCTGCATTTTCTACAAGAGCTGAGATATCAATATCCATCGGAGTAACAGCAAATCGCTGAATGTATCAATAGTGAAGTACACCTCAAAAACTTAACATGTTTCATGATTGAAAATGCACTTTCACAGTTATATGTAGATCCGGACATAGAACAAATCTTAAGTCCAAGATCTTTAAGATTTGGATATTTATCTTTTAATAAGATCTTAAAAAATTCTAATCCTACTTCAGTCTTGGAAATCATAAATTTATTTGCTTGTAAATCACATAATTCTTGTCTATATTTTATTTGTTGATCTTCAATTTTGATTTTTATAGGATTATTGAAGATACGTAATTCTTTTTTTATTACATCAAAATCTTTAAAGCAAATTTTAAATTCATCAGTGACATATTTCAATGTTTCTAAAACTATATAATAAAATCAGATTTTTCGTCGACTTCTTCCAGTTCATCCAGATCTTTTATAATTTCTTTACAACAAAAAAATGGTGTAATTTGTTTTTAGATATTTTAATTACAAATAGATTTATTTTATTGCAAAATCCATTAATATTGGTTATTAACCCTTAAACACACCGATCCTGTAAAATTACACCGATCTTATAAAAGTACGGAAACATATTTTTAGGTTTGGGAGACTTTTTCAACTTTGAAAAGCTATAACTTTGATTACAATCAATATTTTTCTACGATTTTTTTTAAAACAAAAGTTTAAAATCTCAGGAGTGTGACTGCACAATCGGCATTGCCGAAAAATAATTTATTGTGAATTTATGAAAGAAAAACCATTAAGCAAAAATGAAAAATGGGTCAAAAATCCACTTTTTCTTCAAAAAATTATATCTTCGCAACAAAAAACGTTTAAGGACTTTCAAATACGGCGTTTTAAAGCTAAAGAATCACATTTTTTAAATAAAATTTGGCAAAGTTATCCTTTTTAAAAAGTATAATTATGTAACATGGAGAATATGAGGTATTTTTGGGCATCTAAAAATCTACTTAAAAAAAAAATCATATTTTTGCAACAAAAAACTTTGAAGAACTTTACAATACGGCGTTTTAAAGCTAAAGATTCATACTTTCAAAAAAAATTATATCATTGTCATTTCTATTAACAATTGTACTTATGTAACAAGACGAATATGAGGTATTTTTGATTAAATCGTGTCTAAAATTGAAAATTGATGTGTTTCATGATATATTTCGAAAAAACTCCCTTTTCTACAGCATTTTATAGTATCCTAACTTTAGACAGAGTATATGCAAGTAACATCCGCAAACCGACCTGTTCGAACATATTTTGTCCACCTCTTTTATGTAAAATACTCATAAAGAAAAGTTTTACTTACTATATGGGTCGCATTGACCCTAACAAAACTTTGCTGCCGTGCCGTGTTCGAATTCTAGTTGACCAAAAAAGTTGATCAACCATATCAATCGAAAGAGAAGATTTCAAACTTTTTTTACGTTGGTTCGAACTTCCTATCTTATTCCATCTTCACATAACAAGCGTTCAAAACTTCATATGGGGTCTCTCAGACTCATTTACGTGTTTAAGGGTTAAATCAGAAATGGTTTGTTTGCATTTTTGAAATTGTAAATTTAAAACGTTTAAATGATTAGTCATATCTGTTAAAAAAAGCTATTTTTTTTTAAAATTGGTACTTTTAAATTTATTTTGCAACTCTAATAAGTCTTTTAGAACATGACGTTCCAAAAAGTCTAGAATTTCTTTTCGAAGCGCAAAAAAACGTTGCAAATATTTTCCTGCACTTAGCCATCTAATTTCGAAATGCATTAACAGATCTGGATAACTAGCATTAACTTTGTCTAAAAAGTATTTGTAATTTACGACGGGAAAGGGTTCTGTTATCGTCTCTAATAATATTTGTAATTTTGATTACAGTTTTCATTGTATCAGATAATTTAAGCGCTTTTTGCATATAAAACTTTCTGACGGATTATACAATGAAACATTAAACATTTTACATCATTTTCAAAAAGTAATCCCTTTAGACCAGTTTTGGATCCAATCATTGCTGGTGCTCCGTAATAGAACAATAGCAGAACATTTATCAAAAAGCCAACAAATTTTTTTACTTGTTCTTTTAATGCATTATAAATATCGATTCTTTTTGTCGTATCGTGTAATGGAACTAAAGTTAACAAATCTTCATAAATAGAGAAATCGTGTTGGATAATTCGTATAATATTGAAAGCTGACTTACGTCAGAATTATTAGTGTTGTCGTCCAAACAAAGGGAATAGTATTTACACGTCGTTAACAAGTTTTTTAATTTTTTTTCAAGATAATTACCAATATCATGGATTCTTCGTGAAACTATTGGTGGCGATACGATGTTAAAGTATTGTACAGTTTCATGAAAATTAAACGTTTTTGCCATTTCTATGGCTTCTTTTTTTATGACATTTCCAGTAAAGAAACTTTTTTTGCGAGCTGCAAGTAGAGCAATGGCATAAGAAGCAGTTAGAGATTGTTTTGATAAATTTATATTTCTGTCGATATCAACATGTTTTTGTGATGTTGCATGTTTAAGTTTTAATTCTTGTATTAATTTTGATTTTTCTTCGTTACTATAATTTTCATATTTTATTTTGTGACAAAGATTATAGTGTCTTTTAATATGAAATATTTCTGTACGTGACAAAATTTTGGAACAAATGAGACACTGTGGTTGTTTGTGATTATTAAGAATAAAAAAAATAATCATTTGCCCATTCTGTTAGCTGCAATTGCTTATTTTTTACTCTTCTTGCGATTTCAATTTTTGCCAAATAAATTTTAATATTTTATTTAAATTTTTGAAATTTTTTTTTGGCCGAAATATGTAGCTGAGCTCACTGCAAATCGAAGTGCGTTAATTTAACATATTTTATCTGTGTCATTTTAAGATTACACGTTTATTTTAAAATTACACGTGTTATTTAAACACATGTAAGTGTGTAATAACTTTATTTTACACGTATCATGTGTTTTACAAAGCTTATGCGTCTGAAGACGTGTAATAAAATAAAACATTTCATTGCTTAAAACGTTTTTATAAATTTTAAACGTGTTATAAGAAAACATTTTTCTTGTTTTACATGTTTAGGAGAGCAACACGTTTTATTAACACATTTATTGTTAGACAAATACATATAAAAACTGTTAATATGGTAACTATTATATATTTTTCATTTGATATAACTCATACATTTTTAGATAATCGGTGATTTGTAAGTAAATCTTTCACAATATAGATTTTTTAGTTTTTAAATAAAAATATATATTAAATTTTTTAAACAACTTAAAATTTTTAATGTAAGTATGTATTAAACATTTATAAAGTAATATTTTTAATATTTTATCGGTTTTACCAAAATTTTAGTTTATTTTATGAATGAATTTATTACTTTACGACGTTTTATCTAAATACAAAAAATATTATTCAATAAATATAAGTATAAAAGTTTATCCGAAAAACTCCACTCGTTCATGATTAATTAGTGGTACATAATTATTTCCTAATAATCTAAAAACTGACAAAGGATGTGGAAAAATAAAATTATTTACATTTTTTACACACTTTTCACAAGTTCTGATAACACAGTATGCATTATACTTCCACTCATAATACTTGGTTTGTAATATTGTAATTACAAATAATTTAACATCATCTTGAACAAACATGTCATCTATTTCTCCGAATTGAGGCAATTCGTTATCGTCAGATTTTAACAATAATATTCTTTTTGGGCGATATGTTGTACCATGAACAATTATTTTAGATGAGCGCATTAATTTATACGTAAACCATTCTGCTTCATTAATTATCCCACGAAATATTTCTGCATAAGGAAGATTGCAAACTAATGTAGTTTCTCCTGGAGATACATAATCACCTTTATACAAAAATTTTTTTGATGGCATACCAGGATAAACAGCCAGTCTAGAGCACATACGTGATTGATGCCGATAAGATAATGTTAATGCCATATTTTTAAACGATTTTACCACTGGGACAAGAGATTTAAAATATGAATGGCAAGCTTCAAAACGAAAACACCATGATTGTCTAGCAGGTCCAAACATTCTTATATATTGTGGCATGTGTATTAAAAAATGAAATTTGGGTACAAGACAATTTGGATATAAATTTTTGAAATGAATTAAGAAAGTTTCAATAATTCTTTTCAATAAAGCGATAGAACATTCATGAATTTCATATGCTAAAGTAATGTTCATAATTTGCAATAAAAGAACGAAACAATAAGTGTGCTGTGTAATTCCTTCTGTATTACAATCATTTATCCATTTACCAATCAAAAATAATAATGTGTGAGCGAGTGCAAACAACTGTCCTGCTTTTTGACGTAAACAAGCAGTTTCTGTTATATGTTCACGTTGTATGAGACCTGGTTTATCAGTTTTGAAATGTTGAAAATCAAATGTAGTGATAGCGTTATTAAAATCATCAATAGTAAATAAATTTTCGTCAACAATGCAATATCGTAAAAAATTCCTTATCATAATTTCTAACGGTCCTTCAATTATGACATGCATAGCATCTTGAGGAAAACATAAAGTAACATCTATGTATGGACTTAATAACAAGGGACTTTTTGTATTAACACCATACATTTTTTGCCAAAAATTTCTAGCTGCCTTTGTTATTGTTGAATCTGTTATTGCCTCAGTATGTAACTTATGATCAAGTTTATTTCGTAGTATAAAATTCTCTTCACGAAATCCATCTTTCCATTCATCCATTGTCACCATACATGTACGACATAATCGATAAGCAGACACAGACTCTTTGAAACCTCCTAATAATGCTGCAGCAGGAGTATCACAAGCACAAAACAGTAAAGAACCTTTAAAATTTTTAACGTTACCCCTCACTTTAACATTTATGCCTTCTGATTCTAACGTTCTAATGTCTCTCATAAATGGTTCCAACATTTTATCTAAAGCACCAGGTTTTTTTAAATATTGCGTTTTCGTAATGCCATATAACTGAAAAGCATTCAGACTAGATCGTAATTCCGGATGTATATTTCCAAGTGTCCAGTAAAACATTGACATTTTATGAAGTTTAGATGATCCCCCAAGAGGATTAGTAATACCAAGATCATCATAATAAAATATTATAGCTAATGATTTGTTATGATTACGGAAAAAATCGCTCTCACGATAGTGAGACCCATCTAATACAGTACGATATAGTCCATCTATATGTTGTTTAGGATTCTCGATATTCGACAATATTTGCTCGTTCATTATAAGATTTTTCAAATTGTCTAAAAACGGAATTATATATGCATCATAAGTTACATCGATGATTTCTGGAGGAATATTTGTTAAATTATTTTTTTTCTTCCATTTTGTATCAGTCCCGAGAGAAATTTTTGTTGAAGGTATCATACCAAATTGTTCGATAAGTATTTTATCCAACTGTCCTCTTGTTTTAACGTTAGAAAAAATTTTATCAGAAGGATATTTTTCCGTATATATGTTTTCAATATCCTTAAAATTAATTAAATTTGTTTCAGGGTCACTTATTTGCTTAAGTTCTCTCTAGAAACATAAAATAGAGTTATATACATTTGTATATATAAATATTTATACATAATTTAAAAAATATAAAACTTACTAATATGATATTTGAATATACTTCGACAAAATTTGTAACGCCATCAATTATTTGTTCCATAGCTGTATGAGAGAGATTACAGTTTTCACGTACGTTAATAATAAATTGTACTGCATTCCATTGAAGTACACTTAAAGCTGGTGTTTGCATTGGTTCATCGTCTTCATCAGCACATTTAAAAATTTTATGTAGAAAAGAATAATCAGTTATAACAGAAAAAATACTAAAATAAATAAATAAAAGAATACTAAAGTAATATTAAAATAAATAGTAGTACTTGTGTTACAATTTTTTTTCAAAATGCATTTAAAATTTTTTACTTAGAGTCAGTTAAATATTCAATGCAATAATAGTCTCCAGCATCACAGGATATGTAGCACTGCATCCATGATAATTAGATTTAATCAAAATACTCTCAATTTTAATTTAATTATTTTGTTAAAATATTTTATAGTATATTACATTTAAATAATTGTTCTCATATGCATAAATATATGTTACCTTCAATATTATTTTGATCGTTATTATAATGTTCATTATCGTTTTCCTGGTTTATTTGAATATTATTTTGTAGATCTCTTTCTTCTAACAGATTTTGATCATCTTGGTCGAATATTTGTGTATTTGAATGTTGCTGTCGTTGTACATGTTGTTTAAATGATTTCCATTTTCGATATGTAGCACCACATCCATGATAATTACATTTAATCATAAATTGTGGATCATATTTGTGATATCGTATGTAATGGTGAACTAATTCGTCGTTCAAATTACATCGAAAGTAACACATAGTACACGACAATTGGTTTTGTGGTTCTTGTCTTTCCATGATAATGTACAAAATTGATGTTATTTTACCATTTACAAAAATTGCGATTTGTACTGATTTATATATTGCTTACAAATATGTTTAACACAGTAAACTTATAAACATATTAAACGTACAAATGTTGCGTTTGTTTTCTCGAATATGCCGATATTATTTTTTACACTATAATAATTATTATTCTTTGTTGGACGTTGTCCGTTGCCTAGATACGCGCAGCAACTCTGCGCGCGCATCAATCTGTCTATCTTGCTCGCACTGCAGTACAGACATGTTAGAACGAGCAAGCGGTTTTCCCTGGGCAATGTGATCTCTTATTCTGTGTAGTTCTTATGTGCAATTTAAAAGTTTAGATAATTCGTGTAATATTTAGTTTACTTTATTTAAGATGGAGAAGAAAGTGTACTGTGTAATTGGGGAACGTTGTAAACGCATTACATTTTCATCTAACAACTTTATCTCCGACGTTAAAATTGTACGTGATGCTTTCATAAAAGCCTGCAATAATGATGTAGTATTACGATCAATGATTAATAATAAAGAAATTGTATTACAAAAAAACGATGTCGATCGAAATAATAAATTGTGTGACATCGAAGAAGATGATGAAATTGAGGACAAAAGTGAGGTTAACATACTTTTGTTTGAAAAACCATCAAGTCTTGTAATCGAATCATCATCACCATCTACTAGTTTCATTTCTGATATTACTCAAGATATTCCAATTGATGACACATACGGTATAAAAATATTACATTCTGAACCAATTGATATCAAAGTATTACATACTGAACTAGCTACTGACTTAAATGATTTTACATCACGTAAAATACAAAATTCTCCAGTTTTGACGGAAGGTATTAAAGAAAAGGTAAGATTTTTTTATGTATATAATTTATGTGAAAGTATATGAATGTTGTAATATTCAAAATTCCAAGCTGCGCTTGTTATCTACATATATTTTGATTATTGTTTATTTTAATCACATCAGAAATTAAATACAGAGAATATGAACATATTTATTTTACAAATAAAAAATAAAAATATTTATTAAACAATTATTTATAAATATTAAATACATTTATAAACAAATTTAAAGACTTTACTTCAAGAAGACGATAAAGAGAGAGAAGATTATATAGCCACACCGCATACATCTGATGTTCATGATGAACAATCTGTACAAAGTCGAAACAAACAAACAGTTATATCTAAGGAGTCATCAGGATCCATACCATATCCAGCAGTATTACCTTCACTATCTTATGATTTACAAATCAAGCTCAAAACTGATGGTATATTAAAAGCACAACGATATTTTATTGCACATTGGGGGCAATACTTGTGGGAAGCAACAAATACAAAGCCCACAAAGTTAGATTACAGTAATCTTGCACGCAGTATTGTGGCTGCATATTCAGAACTTGCCGGTGGCAGAAATGGTTGTGTAAGTATTATTATATGTAATAGTTTATTAACTTCGCAATTTTTAATTTTTGTTATCATGAAACTTTTATTTTACTAGGAAATTGTTAGAGTTCAATTAAGTACATGGATTCGGAATCATCGAGCCAACATGAAAAAAAATCAGACACAAAAAAGAGACTATGAGGGCAAACCCAAAAGTGCAACTACTTTTGCATCTGTCGTTCAAACTTCTACAGCGTAATTTATAAGTCATTTTTAAATTTAGTAGTAAAAGAAAATAATATATTTATATTTAGTAGTGAAAATCTATTTAAATATATAATTTAATTTTTTAGACCAACTGAATCGGACATAACTAACGCTCTGAAAGAATTGGAAAAAAAATTTATGGAAAATAACGCGTCACATATAAAGCGACTTTTAAAAATTACAATGCCTGTGCGGAGACAATGGATCGAAAACAAATCCAATCGAATTAACGAAATTGTTAAAAAATATCCATCTTTACAATATTATGAAATGGTACATCATTTTACTTTTAAAATGTTCTGAAAAATTAATAATAAATTGTTGTTCTAATTGTGATACATATAATTATCAACATTGCTGCTATTTTTTAGTTACTTTTTGAATTTTTTAATATGAAGTCCATAACAGAAGAAACTTTTTTTGAAAAAATTGATGTCATGATTAATAAACAAATACAATATTTTTCTATAAAAGAAGCTGATCAAATATCACAAGTACAAATTTTGGAACGATTGCAAAAAGAACTTATTTATAAAAAATGCAAGAAAAGATATTCTATGTTATTTATAATAAAAGAGGTGAATATCTTATTACACATTATGTATATAAATCAGTAAATAGTTAAAATGTTATTATCAGTATGTAAAATCGTGTAAAATACTATTAATACTATTTGTTCAAAATTTGTTCATAGGTTCTGTGTTCGACTGAAGATCTTACAACTTCAGAAAAAGAAGCTCCACGTGCAGTAATATATATGACAAACGAAGAAATTGCATCAGCATATATTGTAGCTGATGAAATAAAAGTTAAAATTCCACAGCCAACTGTTCATAAGGTCATCGCAGGCCTTTTAAGTGGATATTATGTTTGGCATATGGAATGTCCAAAATCTTACGCAAATATTTTAGAATATATGGAACATGAGATTCTGTCTACTTCTTTAAAAAGTCGTTCCACTGTTTTGATGAAATTCGTTCGTGATTGTGATAATTTAAAAACAACAAATTAGATTTAACTATATCTTATATTCAGTATTATTTTTAAATTAGATTTATCTATATCTTATATTCAGTATTATACAATTAGATTTAACTATATCTTATATTCTTATTAAAAAAAATCAAGTAAAAGTTAAAACTGTTAATTTCGAAATTAGAAATGTTTCTTTATTTAACATTAAAAATGTTTTCCACATGCGAAACATAAACTTCTGATTTTTTTCAACAGATACAATCCTTTGATTTCAAATTTAGAAAGATAACTTTTATGTTAGAATATTATTTTTAAATATGTAACGTCCTTTTGGGAGATGACTGGGATTTAATTATTGGTTAATACTGGTCTCCGGTAATATCTCGATTCAACAAAGTACAAACGTATGCTAAAATGTAGTCTAGTATTGTTTATATAAAACATATTTAAAAATTAAAACACAAGTATTCATTTATGTACATTATCATTTAAAGTTTATAAGCACAAAATATGTAATTTATTGTGTGTAATAAATGGCATACTACTATATGTAAAAGTTTGAAAGTGTTACGCTTTCTTAAGAGAACAAAATATTAAGAAAATAATATTATTATTTTGTTCTGTTAAGAATATGTAATACAATCAAACTTTTACAAATAATAGTATACCATTTATTACACACAACAAATTACACACTTTAAACGTGTTATTTAATGAGTTGTATTAATGCGTATTAAGCGTGTTCAAATTTTACACGCCAAGAACCGTGTTAAAAGTGGCTTCAACAAAATACACGCGTTAAGCGTGTTAAATTAACGCATTTGGATTTGCAGTGTATTCTCCTCTGTTTTATCTTTCAGCGACGGCTCGCTTTGCATCTCAGTAGCACAGGCTCGCTTTGCATCTCAGTAGCACAGGCTTTTCCATCTCGTCCGCTCGTGCGTGTAGGTCTGCGCTATAAGCCTCGGGTAGAAGACTGAGCCATATAGAGGAGGTAAACCACGAACGGTTGAGAGGCAGAGGAATTTCAGGAAGTACACTGTAAAAACAGACGTATTATCAGGTGTGTTAAAACAACACATAATTCACTAAATTGATGTGTTGATGTGTTTAAACAACATAGCTGATGTGTTAAAATCACACAAATGTATTAAAACGATACACCAGTTCTGTGTTACAATGAATAATACACTTTTAGGCGTGTTAAATAATACAATTTATGCGTGTAATCATACCTCAGCAAATTGAATGCATATAATGTGTGTATAATTAATGCACAAATAACACATTTAGAAAAAAACAACACATCACTAAGATCACACACTTACAGAAATTACACATGAAGCTTGATAGCATTAAAAAGAATAAATAAATAAATATGGTAATATTAATAATGTGATGAATGTAGGTGTCATTAATAAAAGTATATTTTTATATTTATTCTGCAATAAACATTGGCTATGATGCAGGTAGGCAAATGGTATAATATATAGTAGAATTTAAAGAAACTAGCTACAATGCACATTTTATTCTAAATAAAATTGAAATAAATATTACACACAATGTATATATTAATTTTTTATATTATTTATAACAACGAAAAGTCATCAGTATACAATATGCAGTAATAATCTTAACCATAAAATTCTGTACGGCTATGGTTTAGCAAAATAATGTACTTTTTATTCATAATTGAAAAACATAACAATGAGTGTGGAAAAATTTATTCGCTTAATTCTAATACATCATGCAAAGGGGGTACATGATTAATTACATTACGCATTTAGGGTATAATCGTAAGTATCAATCTTAAGAACTGAAAAAAGAAGAAATTTACAATTGCCATAAACAAATATTTCCTCGATTTTGCCAAATTGTGGAAATCATCATTGTATTTTAACAAAGTAGTGTATTTGTGTTTGTACGTAGTTCCATAAATTTTAAGTTCTTGGTTTCGCATCATCTGACATGTAGTAGGTTTCTCATTCTCTAAAATATACTTATCAAAAATACAAACATTGGGAAGATTTCGAAAAAACACCCTGATACCAGGGGATATTTTGTCACCTTCATACAAATATTTCTTTAAAGGTGTACCTGGAAATGTAGCTAGCCTTGAACACTGAAGTGCTTAATGCCTGTATGCTAATGTAAAAGAAATATTTTTTAAGTTACGCACTACTGGCACTAATGATTTAAAATAAGCATGTTCAGATTCAAATCTGTAACACATTTGTTGACGCAGTGGTCCAAACTCTTTAATGTAATAGACAACATGAATTAAAAAGTGAAATTTAGGAGTTATGTACTCCGGGTAAAGACAATTAAATTGTGCATGATAAACTTCAATCATTTGACCCAATAAATCTGCACATTCATCACTAATCTCATACGAGAAGCATACATTTATAATTTGCAAGAGTCTTACAAAACAATGTATTTTTTCAATGACCTCAATATCCTGTGTCTCATTATTAACATTAACATCAACTTCAACATTGCTATTGTTTTTCATACTGTGTAATCCACTCATGTATCAAAAAAGGCAAAGTGTGAGCTAAAACAATAATTTGAGAAGCACTCTGTCGGAAACCATTGTCAAGATATACTTCTAATAGAAGTGCAGGTGCATCTCTTTGCAAATGCCCAAAGTTAAAGTTTCTCATTTTTTAATTGAAATTATCAATGTTAAATATTTTTCTATCCACTATACAATACTTGAGAAATGCTCTACAGTGGACTTTCACAACACCTTCAGCTAAAACATGCATTCCATCACACGTTGTAATATCAAAGTCTGATATTATTAGGTGTATGCATTAATTTTAAAGAATTTTAAGGTAAACTTACGGCTTTGCTGTGATGAAATAGTTACCAAATTGATCATTCAAAATATTTCCCATCCCTAGCTATTTTTTTTCCCATCTTTCTGGTAATAAATGGATTCCACGTCGAAAGAATGATACATCTTTAGAAGCTATCCATGAATCGACCCATTTTTTGATATCTTTATAATAATGGAAGCGCTGCTCTGTCAGGACATGAACCATCGATCGAAATAGGTGGTAATCCGAAGAAACAATATCTGGAGAGTACGACAGGTGTGGTAGAACATCCAGTTAAGCGCTTCCAATGTTTCCTTGACCGGTTTCGTGAGGCCGAACATTGTCGTGCCTGGAAAATCACTTTGTCGTGTCTTTTCGCGTAATCTGGCCTTTTTTGCTGTAATGCTCGGCTCAATTGCATCAATTGTTGACTGTAGCGTTCTCCAGTGATAGTTTTGTTGGGTTGGAGCAACTCATAATACAGTACACCCACTGATCCCACCAAATACAGAGCATGAGCTTGGCGCCATGAATATTCGGCTTTGCCGTCGATGTTGATGGTTCGCCTGGCCTGCACCATATTTTTTTGCGCTTCGGATTATTGTAATGTATCCATTTTTCATCACCCGACACGATACGATGCAAAAAAACTTTTTTTTGTAGCTTTGAAGCAACAATTTACAGGTCATTTTGTGCCTTTCGATGTCCCTTGGCTTCAATTCGTACGACACCCAATATCCTTGCTTTTGAATTATTCCAATAGCCTTCAAACATCTGGAAATTGTTGATTGATCAACATTTAATGATTCTGCAACTTCTTCTTGCGTTTGACTTGGGTCTTGATCGAGGAAAGCTTCGAATTCCTCATCCTCAAACTTTTTTGGCTGGCCTGGACGTTCCTTGTCTTCCGTGTTAAAATCATCTTTTTTTATAGTGTCGAAACCAGTACTCGCATGTTGAAATCGATGGAGCATAATCACCATAAGCTTCCGACAGTATTCGTTGACTTTCAGCAACACTTTTCTTTGAATGGAAGCAAAAAAGAAAAGCTTCCCGCAAATGCCGTTTTGTTGGCACAAATTTCGACATATTTAATGCTCAAAAAAACAATGTTTACAATTCGGCAGTGGTGCATACAGAAAACTAAAGCCACTTGATGATGCTTTGACATGAAGTTAGCAACAATTTGGCCCGATGCGATATAGTATTATACTAATTAGGCCATCTCTTGTAAATCCTTTAAAATTAATGCATACACCTAATATATTATAATATTTATGATTTGTTCAATGTATGACCTGTAACGTACTTTTCCCGCGTTCGCCAAACGCAGGGGGGCACATACAATTAGTTTCGGGGGGGGGGGAAGCGATAATAATAAAAATGTAATTCTTACTTGGGCGCCACGCGCGATTCTTCGCACCACTTAAAATCTCAAAAGACGAAATCACGACGCAATACCGCTGCCCGCGGCTCACTCAGCATATGGCAGAGGGGCGCGGTCTTTAACTTTACGGGGAGGAAGGGGGAGGGAAACGCAATCACACACTACAAATAAATTATATAATTAATAACAATATATTTCCTACGGTGACAGACGCGGTTCATGTGACAATACTTTACAGTGAGGATCAGATGGACGATAATTTTACAATGGGCAATAGGCGGAAGAAATAGTAGCGAGTTTGAAGAAAAGATAGAGATAGAGAAGGGCGGTGCGTACAATCGACGGGAGTATAACTTACACGATCGGAAATACTAAAAGGCGAGAGAAAACGATGGAGACGGACAATACTTTACGGCGGACGAGAATTCACGACACATTAACACTCGTAACGCAAACACATGCGGTACGGACGATAATTATCTCACACCCTAATAACTTACAATTTTATACGGTTTTTGCACGGACGTACGGCTCCTCACAACGGAGCGCGATCGGCAACTAACAAACACGACAATTAAATCTCCGGCATCCCGGTAGCCGGTGTAGTCGCGGTAATTTCATAAGGGACGATTCCCGCAGAGACCGATCGGCTCAAGTCTCGCGGAGATCGGTCCGCGCAAATTCCACGCACCGAGCTATTTATGCGACTTCCCGTAATCGGTCTGAGACTTCTCTCGATAACCGACGCGATTACGAGCAAGTTTACAAACACCCGTTTGGTATAAAGATTCTCTCGGAAAATTAACTCGATACGGTACGGAAATCTCTCACGACTCAAACATATAATGCAGAGCATGCAAAACGTATCATACAGAAATATTTCTTAAATCTAAACGGCACGGGTGACTGTCGGTGCGCGCGTATCCCCGAGAGGTACTTACGACGAAATTAACTCGATACGGTAGGGAAATCTCTCACAACTCAAACATATAATGCAGAGCATGCAAAACGTATCATACAGAAATATTTCTTAAATCTAAACGGCACGGGTGACTGTCGGTGCGCGCGTATCCCCGAGACTTACGACGGAATCCGGGCTGCGGTCGATCTCTCTAGAAGCTTCGCTACTGCGACGGTAATTCGGAATCGCGGGATCTCATTTACGGTATGCGGCATTAATTACTCGCGAAAACGGAGATCGACCCTCACCCGACTTCTTAAATCTACGGTTATCGTAAGCGCAGCTTACAAATTTTCGGCAGGTGGTCGTCTTCTGCGGGACTTTCTCTAGGCGAAACCTCTCCATGTGACGGTACGCACGACAGTGATAAGCCGATCCGCGCTTTCCGGCTCGCCGGGCTCTGCCGAATTTCCGCGTGACGTCATGATTCTTTCCTGCACTGATTTTTGCCGGTGATAGGCCCGCTGCCCTATTGTACATCCTCTTCGCTCCTAGCAGTAGTTTGCTCTCCTTGGGCAGTACGTCCTCTTCTAATGCTCCGGTATTCGCAAATCCGGTATCTCGCTTTCTCTCGCTGCTCCGCGCCGTTGCCGCGTTGTTACGCTAAGTGCCGACTGTACTCACGGGCCGGCGGGGCGCAACGGGTACGCCCAAATCATCCCGGTGTGAAATGCTCCGATTTAAGGGGATTCTAAAGTCGTCTGTTTTACCGACATTTTTTATTTTAACTAATTTTTTAATTGGCTTTATAGAATCGCAAAACTCTTTTATAGAAGTAAAGTACGCACCAAAATCTAGAGGAATAAGATCAATCTCATGTGAAAAACAAAAAAAAATTTCTTATTTGGTACGTAGAGCTATCACATGATGAAAATATTTGCTTAGTGTGCAAAATCTACGATATATATATACAAAATGAAACCTTATTCCCCTAGGGATAACATATACGAATAATATCGTGTAATTCAAACTAAGATTGAAAGCCTAGAAAAAAAGATTAGCTCAAATAAAATTTGTATAATTGCAAATCCAAAAAAAATTTCTTATTTGGTACGTAGAGCTATCACCAGATTCAGGACGATGAAAAAGGAGTCTCTCTATAAAAATAGTTGCTGACTCTTGCGATAGATGGTGCCGCCATCGTCATGTAAGACTGTTCGTATATCCTGTTCGTATATCGCCAGACTGGCTAGACATCTAAGTCTGTTCGTGTATAAAAATGTATACATTTTTTACAATTACGAGTTTTCGCTTTTTCTCTCCAAAATGTATCTCATTGCATACATTTTTGAATATTGTAATGCAATATTAATGCATATAATGAAATCGCAAGTACATTTCTACAAAATGCGTGCGTGCAATGAGACTCCTCTTTTCATCGTCTTGTATCTAGATTTGCAATTATAAAAATTTTATTTGAGCTAATCTTTTTTCTAAACTTTCAATCTTACTTTGAATTGCACAATATTATTCGCATATATTATTCTTAGGGGAATAAGGTTTCATTTTGTGTATATATATCAGAGATTTTGCACACTAAGCAAATATTTTTATCATGTGACAGCTGTACGTACCAAATAAAAAATTTTTTTCGTTTTTTACATAAAATTGATGTTATGTGGCTGGATGTCTATAAGCGCGTGTCCTGCATGTGTACGTGTTGTAAGCGTAGGTGCAAGCGTGTGTGTGTGTGTGTGTGCGTGGAAGCGTATTTGTTTTGCGAGCAAGCGTTTGTGTCTACATGTGTATGCCTGCGTGCGTGCCTGCGTGCGCATGTGTATGTGCGTGCATGTGTGCGTGTGTATATGTGTAATTTGAGAGAAGAAAAAATGAGAGAGAGGGGGAAAGGGGGAAAAAGAGAGAAAAAGAGATATCAATAACGTATACAATTATTTTTATAAATATATAATTGTTTATTTTTTATATATCAATATAATGTTATTAAAAATGTTTTTAAAATAAGGTTATAAAATATGTTTTTATTGATATGGATATCGGTAATAGTAATTACCGTATCCATATGGATACGGTGTTGGCGGTTGCGACGACGGCGGTGGCGGCATTTGTATCACCGTCGGCGGCGGCGGTGGCAACACTGGATATTGCATCGGCGGCGGAGGAGGCGGTGCTGCGTATGCTGGAGGAACGTACGCTTGATACGCGTATCCTCCAACATACATCCGCCTCCTTTCTTTTTGTAGTGCCCGCCGCACTAGTTGGTTGACTTGCTACAACAAAAAAAATTGTATTTTATCAATATCATATGATAATATATAAACAGATCCAGATAGCAAACTGTCCTTTTTACATCAAAATGTATATGTCATTTAAAACTTAGTTTGCTAAATGGACGGACATACAGTACAAACATTTATACAAATGTCTATAAATTACTTACATTTTTGTTTAGGAAGCCTCCTCTTCCTCTTCCGCCTCCTCTTCCTCCGCCTCTTCCTCCTCTTCTTCCTCCTCTTCTTCCTCCTTCCCGCTCTTCATCGACTTGTCTCTCTTCCTCCCTCCTCTCTACTTTCTTCTTCATATCGTTGGGGTGTTTGAGGAGGGGTACAGGGTGATGCAGATACATACAGGACGCACAAATGGTTGCATATGGCAGGAGCCACGGGCAGGCAGGGTCAGTAGGTAACGACGGCATACACATATACCGGTATAATCGTTATCGATCGAGTGGATCGCGCGCATTTTTATCAATTTATCAATTTTATGACGGACTTGCAATCACTGCAATTATTATATAAAAGGAGAAAACAACAAATAAGACAATAAATAAAGATAAAAAATTAAATTTTAAAGTGTTATCACATAAAAAAAAGATAAACAATAAAACTTTTCTTTTCTCTTCTTTACTTTTCGCGCTTATTAGCGTTATCAATTTTGATAAAATTTTTAAATTGCAAAAGATTGCTAGCAAAATTAATTTGATATTCACATCCTTGAATGTTCGGAATGTTCTATAAATATCGCCAATGATAATTTATAATTGATAGAAGATGATATTGTTTATTTCTAAGATGCGAGATAAAAATATTAAGGGCACAAGGAAGTATTTCAATCAAAAACTTTTTTTAAATTTTAATGAAAACAATTTATTAAACTATTAATTTTCACAATAAATGTTCAAAATAGCCTCCTGCGTCTTCCAAACATAATGCTACTCTGCGCATGAAATGTCGCACATTATTCAGCATTGCTGGTGTTATTTTGCGACTAGCTGCTTGTATCTTATTTATTAGATCTTCACGACTGCGTGGTAATGTCTGATACACCTGATCTCGTATGTATCCCCATGCAAAAAAATCCATGGGTGTGAGATCAGGTGATCGTGGTGGCCACTCGTGAAGATCACTGTAGATTCCTATCCATCTTTGAGGATATCTATGATTTAAAATTTCCCGTGTCAGAAGTCCCGTGTGGGCTGGATGACCGTCTTGTTGGAAAATAATTTCATCTTGGGGGATATTTAATTGCTCATTAGCCAATAAATTTGGCAAAGTATTTTCCAAAAAGTCCACATAAACTTCCGCTGTAATATTAATATTTTCCGGGAAAAAATGTGGCCCGATGACTACGTTGTCCACGATTCCCATCCAAACGTTTACATTAAAATGTCCCTGAATATTCGTTTCCTTGCGACAATGCGGATTTTGTTCTGCGTAGTGATGCTCATTGTGACGGTTAATACGACCATCACTTCGGAACGTACACTCATCCGTCCACAAGATTCTTCTTAAAAAAATGTCGTGTGCAACATTGTCTATGTCAACCTGTACGATAAAAATATATAATAATACAGTTGAATTTTTTACAGTTTTAAATTATTACTATTTTTTCAAATTATACAAATTTTAATTTTTCTGTTTATTATCTACATAAATGCTTACTTGATCTGAGATCCAATCGCAAAATCTTTCGCGACGAGGTAAATCTTGTGGAAACAATTTTTGTGTTGTATGGCGTTTATAAGGATGCCATTCCAGATTTTTTTTAATTATTCTGTGCACCCTGGTTTGCGTAATATTCAAGTCACGTGCAACAGCTCGAGTGCTAGTGTGTGGATTTGCTGACACAGCCTCCCTTACTTGGTCAATCATTTGTTCGTCGCGTTGACGTACGTTTCTTGGACGTGTTGACTCATGTAAAGTGCCAGACTGGCAAAGTCGACGATATAGACTGCCGAATAGAGAAGGTGACGGGTGCCGTTTATCGGGATATCGAATCGCGTATAAAGCTGCCGCTCTTCTTTCACTTTGATGGCATTCTCCATAAATAAGCAGCATGTTCGCTAACTCTTCGTTACTGTATCGAGGAGGCATTGTTGGTTGCACTATATGTCACGTTACACAATTTTTCTCTAACCAACAACTTCTCTCTGGCCACAGCTCGATTGTCTTTTGTCAGATTCGCATTTATTTTAAAGCGGGAGGAGGCTACACGTTCTTCTCTTCCCGCGTTAAAATAAATGCAAATATGAGACAAATCAGCATTGTTTCATTCTGACTTTCTTTCAAAAAATACATAACGTAAAAAGTAACATTAGTAATGCAGTCAATAATACCGCGTTCTCGTTACAGTCGAAGAGTTAGCAAATATGTTACTCATTTATGAAGAATGTCATAAAAATGAAAAGAGAACGACAGTTCTATACGCTAATCATAAGTGACAATCCTGATAAGTGACAATCAATACATGAATTTTTCACTATTTTATATAGTCGATTTTGCCAACATAGAGCTCTTTACGAGTCAACGCGTCTACGAAATGTACTAATGCGAAGAAATGATCGATCAAGTAAAACTGGCTCTTTCAACAAATCCGCATATTACTATCAGATGTATTAAGCACAATATAGAATGTATGTACATCCTATCAAGCTGCATAATTATTTAAAAAATTTGAAAAAAAGTTTTTTTTAATTGACACAGGATGCAAAAATTGTTTCTCCAAAATTACCTCGTGGAGAAAAATTTTGTGATTAAATTTTAAACGATATAAGATTAATATAATATTTTAATAATTTATTATTTTTATAGCGTGCAAATTACATTTCATAATGCCTGCAAGATAAAAAAATGTTTACCTAAATAATAAATAGAAAAATAATAATTTCTTATAATTTAACAAAACAGTAGATAATATAAAAAAAAACAATTGTATTATTCAATATTTTTACCATAAATTGACATAGACAATTCGAATAATAACTTTTAAGAAGAATCTTCTTGTGGACGGATGAAGTGATGATCGTATTAATCGTCGAACACTTTTATACGGAAGAGAATCCCCTTTGCCTGAAAGAAACGCCTTATATGAAATGTTCAGAGACAATATAATACTAATGTTTAAATGATTGAAAAAAATTTAATTGTGAGACCAAACTTTTTTCTGAAAATATTAATTTTACAGTAAAGTTTATGCGGAATTTCTGGAAAACACTTTGCAAAATTTATTAAACAACGTTCAATTGAATATCTCCCAAAATAAAATTATCTTCTAGCAAAACGGTTATCCAGCCCATACGGCACTTCTACACCGGGAGTTTTAAAAAAACTCACACATAGTCATATGGATAGGGATCCATAGCGATCTTAACGAGTAGTCACCACGATCACCTGATCTCACACCTATGGATTTTTTTGCATGGGGATACATACGAGATCAGGTGTATCAGACATTACCACGCACTCGTGAAGATCTAATAAATAAAATACAAGCAGCTAGTCGCAAAATAACACCAGCAATGCTAAATAATGTGCGCGAAAAGTAAAGAAGAGAAAAGAAAAGTTTTATTGTTTATCTTTTTTTAATGTGATAACACTTTAAAATTTAATTTTTCATCTTTATTTATTGTTTTCTCCTTTTATATAATAATTGCAGTGATTGCAAGTCCGTCATAAAATTGATAAATTGATAAAAATGCGCGCGATCCACTCGATCGATAACGATTATACCGGTACATGTGTATGCCGTCGTTACCTACTGACCCTGCCTGCCCCTGGCTCCCGCCGTATGCAACCATTTGTGCGTCCTGTATGTATCTGCATCACCCTGTACAGCTACCTCGCGTGGCGCCGTCACTTTTCGCTGTAACAAGAAAAAGAAAACAATAAATAATCACATGTTTTGCCTACTCTCTCTCTCTCTCTCTCTCTCTCTTTCTCTCTCTCTCGTGTGTGTGTTATAAATTTTTATTATGTAATACTTACATTTGCGTGTAATTCTCGGCATTTTGCCCATTTCTTGCTTCTCGCTGGACATTATGCTCACGCGGCAAAGCCTATCACAGATCATATAAGTAAATAGATACTCCCGTAGTTTGCTTTGAATTAGCATTTTAAACGCCACCTAGGTGAATATACGTAAACAAACTAATATTCAATGTGGACGACCTCTAATACAATATATTTATTAGCAATAGTAAAAATAAAAGAAATAAAAACAAAAGTTGCAACTGTAAAATTATAAACTAAAAAATTAATCATTACATTGATCATATCAATAGTTAAAAGTTTGATAGAAGCTTTATAGTTATTAAATTTCTCCAATTTTTGAGTTTCTCCATGGTAGCATGTCGATTCGTGTCTTCTCTCTCAACTCAGCATCAAGCGAGGAAGATGCGCTATTGAAACGCTCCCCACTACTGTCTGCCCGCACCTCGACCTCCGCCGTGCTGCCGCGAAACACGTACGTGCGCGGCTGCCGCACACATGCGAAGCCGCGCACGTATGTATGTGTTTCGCGGCAGCACGGCGGAGGTCGGGGTGCGGGCGGACAGTAATAGGGAGCGTTTCAATAGCGCATCTTCCTCGCACGACGCTGGGTCGAGAGAGAAGACACGAATCGACATGCTGGAGAAACTCGGCAGAAATTGTGTCCCTTGCTATGCGCCTATACGGGCGGTATATGGGATACCACGGTTGATCGCGCACTGTTCTAATTTTTAATTGCATAAAGAAATTTACTCGAATACTAAGATTTATTTGAAAAATAATGTAAATAGAATTACGATTTTTAATAATAAATTAAAATTATGTTATCACGGCATTACAGCTTCAATTCATGCAACTGTTACTTTATGTCGAGACATAATTTTAATTATTTAATGAAACTTGTAAATCTCTTTAAACAATTACTTATTAAAATAATCTTATTTTATATTTGAATGATATTATATTTGAAAAGGTTCAACCTCAACCTGATGGCACAAGTTGTGGAATTTATGCTGCAGTTTTCGCCACGATTGTAGCTTTAGGAGGCAATCCTTCTAATCAAAAATATTCTGAGAACATAAAATGTATGAGACAACATTTTGTTCAAATTATAGAAAATAATAAATTTATGCCATTTCCCAGCAAATAAATTTATTTAATTTTATTCATAAAAAGTATTATGATACTCGAAAAGTATTGTAATTGTCAAAGGCGTTCATCGTGAACTACCCTAGTAGCATTTTCTGAAGAGCAGAAACTACGTGCAGCAAAATTGAATTATATGTGTAAAAGATTATTCTTAATATTCTCCTATTGACAGTCTATCAGCAAGATTCATGCAATGTGCATGCAAATGAATTGGTTGCAGATACTTGCTGCAGAGCAGATTCTTGCTGCAGAGCAGATTCTTCCCGTTACTGCAGACTGTAAACAAAATACTGAAATTCTTACAGCAGATAAGTGAAAATTTCTTACAAGAATCTGCCTTACAGAATCTTTCAAAGAACTTGAGCAGAATGAAGAAGCAGATCATAACGTCCTGCTGACATAATTTGCCAATATTTACAGCAATTTTGCAGCTAATTGCTACTAGGGTAGATAGATGTAAAAAATACCAGGGGCGTTTATCCGGAGCAAGCTAGTTTAAAATAATTATCATAGCGTGAGCTGGCTATCATACATATAAAAAATGTCTCAATTGATAAATTAGAATGTTGGAGAGACAAAGGAAGATTGGTTGCGTCTCACAGGAATGGGCGATGGAGAGCCCCATTCTATATTCTTAATAAATCGTATAACACGATTTTGTAATACACTACTCAAAAGAAAATAGGGAACACTTTCCAGACACCAAAAATTAGGCTATTTTCAAATGACTGTAACTCGGTGAAAAATCATCGTAGATAAAAAATAAAAAAAGCATTTTGAAGCTTGAAGATCCAACTTTAACGCTCTATCAGCAGATTTTCAAAATTCTTTTAACTTCCTTGTCTTATGCAGTAAAAAAGCACACCCTGTTTTGTTCCTTAAAATTTCGTATTTTTGACACTTTGCAGCTCGACCAACAAATTTTTTTCGAACAACTCAAGTAAAGCTTCATAAACTACAACATTTTGCCTACAAAATGCTTTTTTTAAAATTTCTCTACGATTTTTTTTTGACCGAGTTACGCTACTTTGAAGCTAAACCTGCATTTTTTACAAATGATATCCGTACTCCGTGAAAAATCATCGTAGACAAAAAATCAAAAAACCATTTTAAAGCTCGAAGTTCCAGCTTCAACATGCTGTTAATGGTTTTCAAAAATTTTCTCAATTCCTTAGTACTATGCCCCAAAAAAGATACACTGTTTTTTCCTTAAAATAACGTATTTTTAACAGCCTGTAGCTCAATAAAAAAATTTTTCTCGACAAATCCAATGCAAGTGCCATAAAGTATGACATTTTCTCTACAAAATGCTTTTTTTAAAGTTTTCTCTACGATTTTTTTTGACCGAGTTACAAGACTTTGAAGATATACATTTTTTACAGTACATTTTTCCGAAAAATGACGTCTACCGCCGACATTAGCATTACCCAATGTGCACCACGTGGAGGTTGTCGGTCGGATTTTTGCACATCGTGTGTGTGTGTGTGTGTGAGAGAGAGAGAGAGTGTGTGTGTGTGTGTGTGTGTGTGTGTGTGTGTGTGTGTGTGTGTGTGTGCGCGTGTGCGTGTGTGTGTGTGTGTGTGTGTGTGTGTGTGTGTGTGTGTGTGTGTGTGTGTGTATGTATCACAGCAGAGATAAGGAGTTCGTCACTTCTGCAGTATTTAATGACTCCAAACCCTCTCTGCTGTGTGTGTATGCGCTCGCGCGCATGAGAGTTCAATAGTGTGTATTTCCTCCTCTCTGATCAATTACTGCTTGCAAGCGTTCTCGCATATTTATACATCTTGCAATACGATCTTGCGGAATGTTGTGCCAAATTTCCGTTAAAATTTCTCCCAATTCTTCTAAATTTCGCGGCTGTTCCTCGCGACGCCTTAATCGTCGTTCCATTTCATCCCAAATGTGCTCGATTGGATTTAAGTCCGGGCTATTGGCGGGATGATTTAACAGTCTAATTGCGTGTCGTTGAAAAAAACGTCGCGTTATATTCGCCGTATGAGGTCGAGCGTTGTCCTGCATAAAAATAAAGTTCCGACAGGTTCGATTTAATAGCAAAACGTGTGGTCGTAGAATATCGTTGATATAACGAACACCCGTCATTGCCGGAGGTGGCAGGATCACTAGATCACTTCGTCTTGTAAGTGATATACACCCCCACACCATCACGGAACCGCCGTTGTAGGATCGTATTGGCATAACGCAACGTCGATCATAGCGTTCATTTCGTCGATGCCAAGTACGTATACGAGCATCATTGCCATAAAGGCAAAAACATGATTCGTCGGAGAAATATACATTTCTCCAATCCTGTGAACTGTAAACATATATTCGTCTTAGTCTAAAAAAAATCTCTTTTTAGACAAAGATGACCATATGTAAACATTGCATGCTCAATACAATAAAATTTTGTTTAGTACGCCGGCGATTCTCGCAGTGTGATAAGCGACACGGAATTTTCAAAATGCCGCGTAGACATTTATCGGCCGTAGAAGTTGCACGCATAATTGCGCTTTTGCAACAAGGTTTTAGTATGCGTTATGTGGCGCAAGATATTGGTGCATCTGTGTCCGTAGTGAGTAGAGCTTGGTTACGATATCAAGACACGGGAAATTACACGAGACGTGAAGGTAGTGGTCGTTCTCGATTAACGACAAATAGACAAGATCTAGCCATTGTTCGATATGCATTAGAAAGACGAATAATTACCGCAAGAAACATTCGTAATGACATTCATTTGCGCCATGTGTGCGAACAAACAATTCGCAACCGTTTGAGAGAAGCCGGTCTTCGTTCTCGTGTTCGTGCACAAGTACCAAGACTCACACTCGTACATCGCCAAGTACGTTATCAATTTGCGCGCGATCACATAAATTGGACCGCTAGGGATTGGAGAAATTTATATTTCGACGAATCACGTTTTTGCCTTTATGGCAATGATGCTCGTATACGTACTTGGCGTCGACGAAATGAACGCTATGATCGACGTTGCGTTATGCCAATACGATCCTACAACGGCGGTTCCGTGATGGTGTGGGGGTGTATATCACTTACAAGACGAAGTGATCTAGTGATCCTGCCACCTCCGGCAATGACGGGTGTTCGTTATATCAACGATATTCTACGACCACACGTTTTGCTATTAAATCGAACCTGTCGGAACTTTATTTTTATGCAGGACAACGCTCGACCTCATACGGCGAATATAACGCGACGTTTTTTTCAACGACACGCAATTAGACTGTTAAATCATCCCGCCAATAGCCCGGACTTAAATCCAATCGAGCACATTTGGGATGAAATGGAACGACGATTAAGGCGTCGCGAGGAACAGCCGCGAAATTTAGAAGAATTGGGAGAAATTTTAACGGAAATTTGGCACAACATTCCGCAAGATCGTATTGCAAGATGTATAAATATGCGAGAACGCTTGCAAGCAGTAATTGATCAGAGAGGAGGAAATACACACTATTGAACTCTCATGCGCGCGAGCGCATACACACACAGCAGAGAGGGTTTGGAGTCATTAAATACTGCAGAAGTGACGAACTCCTTATCTCTGCTGTGATACATACATACACACACACACACACACACACACACACACACACACACACACACACACACACACACACACACACACACACACACACACACACACACACTCTCTCTCTCACACACACACACACACACGATGTGCAAAAATCCGACCGACAACCTCCACGTGGTGCACATTGGGTAATGCTAATGTCGGCGGTAGACGTCATTTTTCGGAAAAATGTACTGTAAAAAATGTATATCTTCAAAGTCTTGTAACTCGGTCAAAAAAAATCGTAGAGAAAACTTTAAAAAAAGCATTTTGTAGAGAAAATGTCATACTTTATGGCACTTGCATTGGATTTGTCGAGAAAAATTTTTTTATTGAGCTACAGGCTGTTAAAAATACGTTATTTTAAGGAAAAAACAGTGTATCTTTTTTGGGGCATAGTACTAAGAAATTGAGAAAATTTTTGAAAACCATTAACAGCATGTTGAAGCTGGAACTTCGAGCTTTAAAATGGTTTTTCGATTTTTTGTCTACGATGATTTTTCACGGAGTACGGATATCATTTGTAAAAAATGCAGGTTTAGCTTCAAAGTAGCGTAACTCGGTCAAAAAAAATCGTAGAGAAATTTTAAAAAAAGCATTTTGTAGGCAAAATGTTGTAGTTTATGAAGCTTTACTTGAGTTGTTCGAAAAAAATTTGTTGGTCGAGCTGCAAAGTGTCAAAAATACGAAATTTTAAGGAACAAAACAGGGTGTGCTTTTTTACTGCATAAGACAAGGAAGTTAAAAGAATTTTGAAAATCTGCTGATAGAGCGTTAAAGTTGGATCTTCAAGCTTCAAAATGCTTTTTTTATTTTTTATCTACGATGATTTTTCACCGAGTTACAGTCATTTGAAAATAGCCTAATTTTTGGTGTCTGGAAAGTGTTCCCTATTTTCTTTTGAGTAGTGTATAATTTTAGTATATTTGCGACAATATTATCTTTTCGAATATTTTTGATAGTAATAAAAATAAGAAACATATTTTTATTACTAATTTATATTTATATTCTGTAAACGTGACAAAGTATAAATATAAATAAAACGTAATTTCTATAAATTGAAAATTGAGTTTTTTATAATTTTTCGAGTGATTCGCCTGTAATAAAAATGTAATTTCTGTACAATGAAATAAGAATTAGTTATCAAAAACAATAAGAGCAAAATTAATTGTATTTTTTTTTGTTTGTTGCCCGTGTGTTGTAAAAAAATTACAAACAAATTTGTTGCTCTGTTAGTTTTCTTAAAAAATATTTGGTTACAGGAAAATTAAATTCGCGCGCGTGGGTTTATATATATAAACGATAGATTCTAAAACTAATGCAGGCAGAACTGAGAACCTCTATCCTTTTTTATTTACTTCTCGTCTTACTCTATCAAGGCGAGGGACAGAGAGATGGAAGCACTTTGGCTTGCAAGCTGGGTTTTGTACATACACGCATCGGCATAAATGTCCCTTAGCGCGCGGCGCTCCGCTATCGCACATACCCAAAGATGTACACGTACATGTCTCTTATTGTTAGTAGCGCATGTATGCGATAGCGGAGCACTAATTTTGATCAATTTTGATTGATAAAATAAATACCAAAGGCGTCTATTTCGACGGTACTGGTATGATAAATACTAAGGGCGTCATTGACGATCTTGCCGCGCGGTCTGCTCCTGATGGCTAGGCGACCGCTAGGCGGTCCCCGCACGCAGTGGATACGGAAAGTACACGCTCATTCGCCGACTTTATTAATTTTTATCTCGGTAATTATTGTAATTTTTGAAAAATGGTAAAGGACTTTTCTTCTTTTCTGTATGTATATATACAGGGTGTCAGGTAAAGTTTACTCTCCTGGGTTGATAGAGCAAGTCAAACTGAGAAGAAAAGTCCTTTACCATTTTTTAAAATTCGCAATAGTTGAGATAAAAATTAGCAAAGTCGGCAAGTGAGTACGTACTTTCCCTACTCACCGCACGCAGGGAGCGGGGAGCGGGGCCCGTCGGCCGCGAAACCAGCGGCAGTCGCCAAGCCAGCCACGGCCGGCGCGCGGCGGCGCGCTGAGAGAGAAGCTAAAAATAGCTTTCTTACTCCGCGTCGCCTGCCACGGCCGGCGCGGTGAGGAGGGAGAAGCAGCAATAGCTATCTTAGCCGTCTCGCCGCGCCACTTGCCGCGAGCTAGATTCACCAAATCTATATTATCGACCTCGATTGAGTTCGTCTGTCACTTTAGCATCCCCTTAAGAGGATGCTAAAGCAACAAGAGAACTTCCTTCGCGTCGGCACTGCAGATTTGTAGTAAGAATCTGCGAAAGCCGAACTCCGATCGCGCGTAACAGCGCCAACTATACGCGGAAAATGTTACTCAATGATAAATTACCGACATTTTTAATTTTGTCATATTACCATCGACATATAGGCAGGAATGGCGTCCTTCAACGCGCGGCGCATATGTGCTACACATATGTATACGCGAAGCGCGCACGTACATACATACATGTATTGAAAACATGTATACATGCATACGATGTAGTAATTATTTGATGTAGATATTACATCTATATTAGAATGTAAATATCTGTATCCATACGAGGATATTATCACCATGTAGCCAAATGTGTGATTTTTGGTCGGAAAATAATAACGCTTTTAATAGATACAAATTTCCGACCGCTTTTGTTCTCTCCAGAATCGATATTTGAAAACCAAACAGATAATCGTGATTATGTACATGAAAACATAAGCATGCTTTCGATCTTAATTTTCATAGAACACCGATTGTTGCACAGAGCTTTCAGAAAGATTTCAACCTTTTACATTTTATGTGCAATACTTCTGAAAGCATTCTGCAACATGTCATGAAATATTTCATATTACGTAAGAATGTAACCAATATTTTTGTCATTTTCGATTATAGTTTACAAATA